>NC_134404.1:59573395-60193395 GCF_038048845.1 Mixophyes fleayi | reverse complement strand
ACACAATATATACACTGCCCACACACACAAAATATATATACACTGCACACACACACACACAGAATATATACACTGCCCACACATACACACAATATATATACTGCCCACACACACACACAATATATATACTGCCCACAGACACACACAATATATATGTATTGCCGACACACACGCACACACTCAATATATATACCGCCCACACACACACACACGCAAACACACAATATATATATATATATACTGCCCACACACGCACACAATATGTACTGCCCACACACGCACACAATATGTACTGCCCACACACACACACACAATATATATACTTCACACACACACAATATATATGTAGTGCCGACACACACGCACACACTCAAAAATAAAATAAAATAAGTTATAATGCCATCAGTATTGAAAAATAAATTAATAGAGATGCTTTAATAAATAAATTTAGTATTACCCCCATCATTTTGAAAATATTTTTTCCTAATAAATATTTATCTACAATATTTTTTGGTACTTGATCCAACTTCATCCAAAGTGAAGAGGGATAATCCATATGCAAATGTAGAGAGAAAAAAACTATTGACAGAATGAACCACTCCCATGGAGCACCCAACACAAAATGAGTGAATCTCAGATGAGACTGGTTGCTTATAAGCCAGGAAGCTGATTAAAAGTGGTCTCTTACACACCTCAGCCAATATACTGTTGTACTTTGTAACTGTATTTGCCTCAGTGACTTATAAGAATCCTAGAAGTTACTGGGTAGGCTTCCCTGGCATAGGAAGGCACTCCTGGGTGGCCTGCCAGAGTGAAGTAGGTAGCATTGGACCAGATAAACCCGGTAGCTTCACATTTTTGGTGGCAAGCAGTGGGGTCACTCAGTCCCAGGTCCTCTCTGGGTAGAGCTGCAGGGGAACTGTATCATGATACATTCCAGGGCTCTGCAAAGCAGTTAGCACTAGAGGTCCCAGCAAGCCCAGGCTACCATTAACAGTTTGGGCTTGCTGGTGCTTAAAATACTTCAAGTACCAGCATATCCATGCAGCCAGGGCATGCTGGCACTTGGGTAACTATTAGTGTCAGCATCACCTGACACACAAGGCCCGCTGTGACCTGTAATGCCCCAACACAAAATTTAAAAAAAAAACACACTCCCCATTCTCCCCATTAAATTTATTTACAAATGAAAAACCCCCCAGTATTACTTACCAACATCTGTATTCTTCATCTCTAAGTAATCTAAATCGTGTAAGCTTTAACAATACTAATTTTGTAAGCTTTCAAACCATAAAAATAATCCATGCGTTACCTCTCTTGTGTTATGCTAACGATATAGGCTGTCTTGCCAAACTCTCATTTTGCTGATGTTAATATAACATATTTCCTATTTGTTGCTTTATATAACCCAGTCTTGCCCTATAAGGGCTGCCTTGGGGCGTCGTCCCCACTTAGATGGCACTGGGGTGCAGATACCCTGACTTAGTTTCCAATGAGGGTGGGACATATTATATTTTACAGTTTGTTTATTATTAACTGTTATGCATAAACTTATTTTTTATTCATATTCAGGTCCCTTCAAATGTTACATTATTCTATGGTCTTATCACTGTGTAATACTCTACGACTGTATTTACTGTGTTTCACCTGGTTTTTCAAATTCATTACAACTTAACAATTAAGGTTTGGGTGGGGTTTTCTTTTTGTTCTCCCCTCCTATTTGACTGAGTTTTCGCATGGGTGGCTTCCTACTTTTCCACTTCCCCCCCCCCCCACATTTTACTTATTTTGCCACTGCCTCTCCTCTGTGACAAATACTCAAGCCCCGTTTCTTGGGTTAGTTCTGTTTTTCCCCTTTTTGATTTTTGTTACTCTTCTCTTCCCCTTCCTTTCCTCCCTTCCTACCTATTGCTCATGGGATGCTCTCTTCTTGTTATTTACCTCTGTAAAAATTCTCCCTCCACTGCATAGACAATGGCTAATTTCTTTCTCTGAATGTTTGGGGCCTCAACTCCCTCAATAAATGCACACTAGCTCTCACCACCTTTCATAAATGAAGGACAGATGTTGTGGCTCTCCAGTAAACCCAAATTTCCTCCTGCCCCCCTCCCCCCCAAACACATTTTGGGACCCTAGATTCCCGATTTCCGTCTCTGCTAGTGGCCTATTTAAAAGGAATGGGGTCTCCATCCTATTCAGTTCACCATCCACACTAAAGATGAAGATAAATCGGGATGCTACCTTATTCTGGTTGGACTGCTAAATGAGAGGCAGGTGATCATAGTCTCTCTATATGCTCCCAAATCCCACCAGGTACCCTTTATTAAAACAGTGTTTGAAGAAGTGTCTAGGGTGCGTCAGGGCCGTCCGAAGATTAGTAGGCATATTTTAAATGTGATAGACTTAGTATAGGACTCTTTGGCAGAACTACTCTTGCTGTCTCTTTGTCACTCACCGGACTGTGAGTGCTACTTCTCGTGTATTTAGGAACCGTGGCCGTCCACCATCCTGAGGGTCTGCGCATGTGCAGCCCTTTCAATCCCTCAGTACATGTTCCTTTTACTTAATTGGCTGATCAGGCAACACTCCCTATTTAAAGCACCTGTGTTCAATACCTCATTGCCTGATCTTGGAGTCTCATTCCCCTTGAGCCTCTGAAGGTGTTCCTGTGTTTCCTCGTGTATTCAGCTCCTGCTGATTCCTGTTGTTCGTTTGTGGTTTCCAGACCACTTCAACTCTCCTGTGTTTCATCGTGACTACACCAGCTGATTCCTATTCGCTGCCTCCGTGTATCTACAGTATCCTGCTTATCTCAACTCTCCCGTGTTTCATCGTGAATACACCAGCTGATTCCAATCCGCTGCCTCCGTGTATCTACAGTATCCTGCTTATCTTAACTCTCCCGTGTTTCATCGTGACTACACCAGCTGATTCCTATCTTCTGCCTCCGTGTATCTACAGTATCCTGCTTATCTCAACTCTCCCGTGTTTCATCGTGATTGCACCAGCTGATTCCTATCCGCTGGCTCCGTGTATCTACAGTATCCTGCTTATCTCAACTCTCCCGTGTTTCATCGTGACTGCACCAGCTGATTCCTATCCGCTGCCTCCGTGTATCTACAATATCCTGTTCACCCCTACTCTCCCGTGTTTCATCGTGACTGCACCAGCTGATTCCTATCCGCTGCCTCCGTGTATCTGCAGTGTCCTGCTCATCGCAACCCTCCAGTACTCCTCGTATCTGCAGCCAGCCGATTCGCTGTTCCGTGCTTCTACAGTGTTCCCGCTTGTGTCATCTCGCCTGTCTGCATCGGATCAACACTCCGCTGCTTTCATCTCTGCTAGACCGCCTCTACTCTCCTGTGCTCTCCGGGTGTCCAGTTCTATATACTACTGCTTCCTGAGTATTGTTTATATCCTTGCTGGTCTACCTACTGTGCGCTGCACCTACTTGGTTACCGCTTCCACCCTCCTGGGACTTCGTATCCTGCCGGCCTCCAGCCGTTCAGGTATCCCTGCACTCCTTTCTGACAGCCTGCTCTTCTGAACCACGGTATGCATACTTCTCATTGACTGTGCTGGTGTATTGCATATCTAGCTGGACTGAGTTGTTCTCCTCTGGAGTTTCCTATCCACTGAGACTATTGCCATCATTTGACTGTGTTACCTTTAGCCTGGATTGTTCTTGTGACTTTGTATATTTGTGCAGTGCTGCTCAGTTATTACTATTTTGTGCATATCATCGTGGGATCAAGTTCAGTGTGCCCGTGTATACTCTGCATTGCATTTATCTCCCCGTGCTCCTCCTCACATATATATCTCAGTGGTACAACTTGCTAGAGGCAGACCACTGTTCCCTGTTTCCTGAGTCACCAGTTTCCAGTATCCTTTCACATAGCAGTGGTACAACTTGCTAACGCAGACCACTGACTTCCCGGATACCTTCACCTGGATTCCATTCCCTCACCTAGACAGCGGTACAACTTGCTATATGCAGACCGCTGACTCTCATCACCTCCTCGTTACTTCTGGACTTTCCTCCTCACTATAGCAGTGGTACAACTTGCTACCCGCAGACCACTGACTACCCTCACGTTTCCTTGTCCATCGGGTTCCTTGTGTACAGTTGTCTATATATTACCAGTGCTGCTAGTCATAGACTTTCCACGAGCATTCTCTTACCGTCTGCTGTCTCCTCTTCCGTGATCACCCCGCTACCAGAGTACCATAATACCACCTATACTGCTCTGGTAAGTCCATCATCTGGTGATACCTGGGTAAAGACTCCTAGTGCCCGTGACACTCTTGGTGCGGAAAAAGCCTTCGATAGGCTTCACTGGCTATATATGAAAGAAATCCTAGTTAAATTTGGCTTCCAGGGGAACATCCATCATTCTATCCTAGCTCTCTACCAAAGACCAACAGCTAAAAGGTTTTGTAATGGATTCCTTTCTCCCCTTCACCATCTCTAATGGTACTAGACAGGGCTGCCCTCTATCCCCTCTCATGTTCGCCTTGGCTAATTAAACCTTGACACAAACAATTAGGTCAGCATCCACCTTCCCGGGGTCACTCTCTGCTCATCTTCTCATAAATTATGTTTGTTTGTAGATGATGTGTTCTTGTTTGTCACCAGCCATGAGATCTCATTGACGGCCCTCCAGCTCATACTATATAGCAATTGTGCTGCCTACTTTTATCAACCTAATATCACAAAATCAGAGGCTTTGCCAATAAACATTTCCCTACCCACCCTTACACTTTTACAGCGGAAATTCCCTTTTTTATTGGTATAAAAATCTCTGTCTTACTTGGCCATTCATATTACTGCCACCACTGCTGATATATTTGAATCCAATTTTATCCTACTATTTACGCACCCTACTTCATTGACTAAGAGATGGATCAATTACGAGGTCTCCTGGCTGGGTAGTATAGCTACTTTTAAGATGATGCTTCTCCCAAAACTGATGTATCTCTTTCACACCATACCCTATATTGTTCCTAAAAAATATATGGATCTATTATACAAACTAATGATAACTTATGTTTGGAAACAGAAACGTCCACTTATGACTTACCATCATATGACCCTCTCAAAGCGTCAGGGAGGCCTAACGCTACCCAACCTCGCCCTCTACCAAGAGGCATGCCTACTCTTAAACCTTAGGGACTGGTTTCACCCCTCCAACACTAAACCATGGGTGGACCGGAATGGGCCTCCACTTGGGCATATCCCCAAGTAAACCTGTTGTGGAATCCCAAGTGTGCTCGCCCAGTACCTACCTACCAACTTCTCTCCATCTTGAATGCTCTGCTGATTTGGGACCGACTTATGGTTCGACATAAAGGTTTTTCACTACCTACCCGCAACTTGTCCCTCCAAGCCCTCTCTAAACTTATTCCTGAACTTAATATTGCTTCCTGGTGCTCCAAGCACTCCAGGGGATTGGTCTCTCTCTTAAAGACCTTTATGCTCAGGACCTTTTTCTGCCCTTAAAGACATATTCAAATATGCTCAAATTCACCACTGGGTGGGAGCAGCCTCTAGGTCTCCCCACTCCTTGTCTTTGCTTCCGGCCCAGATGTTAAGATGTTAGATAGATTGACAAAAAGCTCCAATAGGGGCAGGAAACCACTCTAGTACCAGTATTTTCAATCCCTAGTCACTGTGCCCAAGACATCTTATCAGGCGCGCTGGGAGAGACACCTTAATCTTTCTCTCTTGCCGCAGCAATGGGAAGCTATCTATACTACCTCTCAACGTATGTCTAGGTGTGTTAATCCTACTGAGATGCACACTGAACTAGTTAACACACTTTACCTTACCCCAGCCAGGCTCTATGTTATCTGGCCATCTCAATCCAAATTTTTCACCCGTATTGCTGACATATTTCATGTCTTTTGGACATGCCTGCACTTTCAACCTCTTTGGCATGAAGGATTTGATTTTATTTCTGTGGTATTGAGAGTGCCCATGGACCCAGACCCGGCAGTGCTCCATCTTTATCCTATCTCTGTCTCTAAACAAGATCGGTACCTCCTGGGTCACATTTTAATAGCAACTAGGGCTGACATAGCCCAAAGATGGAAAGCCACTGATCCCCCGCCCTGTCCAGGATCATATCCAAAATTCAGCAGAGCTTTGAGGTGGAGATGATTGATATGCCATACTCCACCTCAGCCTTAGCTCCCATTATGAATTGGTTTATGTGGCATGAATATACCACGGACGGTGCGGGAGCTACTGGGGACCACTCCTCTTTCTCCCTGGCTTCATCACCATTAGTCTTACTTGAATCCCCCCAAGATGCCTAATATTTCCCATGCTGGTTTCCTTCATTGTAATTAGCTCAGCCATGTTATTGTTTTAACTCTTTTCATGGTTTTTATTCTTTGCTTTTACATTTTCCAGTTATTTATATATAATAATACTCATTGAGCAATTCCCACTCCCACTGCAAGGAGTTTCTCCCTATGTCCCCCTCTTGTTTGCATCCTACTTTTTTTCTGTACTCCAAATAACTTGTAAAGTTTTGTTCAATAAAAATTAATGATGAAAAAAAAATAATCCATGTGTACATGACTGTCCATCAGCAAAAAAAACATTGACCACTCTCTTCTCATACAAAAGTTCCGATCTCGAGGGCTTACATACATTGTCCTACCCTAGCAATCTAATAGCTATTTTACAGTTTGTTTCTCTGGATCCACCTCTTTTCCACTTTCTTTACCAGTTGGAGTACCACACCAGTGTTATAGCCTTGGCTAATTAAAGACGGTCTGAGATGGGGAAGCTTTATAAGCCTAAGCACAGATGGTTTCTTCAACTTGTCACTGGAAATTTCCCCTCCTACACAGTCTATAATTCTCAGTTGCAGTTTTTGAATTTGATAGTGTGCTTTTTATTTCAGAAGGGTCTCAGTGTGGAGGGAAAGCATGCCGATCAGCAACCATAAATTACGCATTTGAGTGGTGATGGAGCACTTTCCCTCAAAAGGGAAGCTCATCGTTAATAACACTCCACTTCGGGGAGTTATGGGGCACTGTGTGTGGGTGCGTTTCAGCTACTGAGCCAAACAAAGGACATTGGGCTCCACTGCTTACGAGTGTCAGAGGTCGACATAATTTGGTTGAAGAAGGGCTGGTAGCTGATTGGTCATGCTCTATTCTTCGCCACCACTTTAATTTATATTAAATAAATGTAGTGACCTTTCTCTGCCAAACAAGCCTCCTGTGTCTTTATTTTTAATTATTGTAACACTTGTGAAAGACTTTTATGTAAAAGTTAGTGCTGGATCAACCATTAGGTGGCCTGTTGACTTAAAGCAAGTATTTAGCTATATTAAAAAATGAAGCTTGTGAGAAAATTATTTAAAAAACTTTTAAAAATTGCAATTCAGAATAGGTACAGACAAAATGTACACACTAATATAATATACTGTATGTTAATGTATTTAGTCTACAACAATCTCTGTGTGCATGTGCATTAGAAACTTATATATTCTACACTTTGATCTAACACCAAAACTCAAAAAAATACACCAGAAAGACCAATTTCAACAGAACAGTTTTACCTTATCACAGAATATACATTTAGTAGAGTATATTTAAATATACATTTAGCACATAGCTAATATTTTCTATAGAGAATACTTTAACTTTTCCATGTCCATACTGAAAACATGCTTAAAGCACAATTATTGTTTACTAAGGTCATAAATTGCATAAAAACACCAGAAGATTATTTACAAAATTGGTGTACATAGAATCCCATAAATCTTCAATCACAATATCTTATTTGTTAGGGGGATGTCATAAAGAATTGATAAAATATAACTTTTATTAAATTGACTAAAATAATAAATAAAAATAGTGAAACATAAGTGTGCTCGTGAATAAGCAAAAAGTGATAATATTAAAATCGCTGGATGCACTTACTAATATCTCCTGAATTACTAATGATTATTTTGATTAGACTTGATTCTATTACTAAGTTAAGTTCTTTTGAAGTTATCCTTCACTTAAATTTCACCAATTATTGTCCAATCTAAGGGTTAAACTGTAAAATTGTAGCTCTCATGTCTTACACCACACCATGTACTTCCCTCTAAGTTTTGTTTAACAAACTATCCAACATTTTCTCGCTGGAAAAGAAAAAATACATAATCAGCTAAAAGATCTATATCTGTCTCTTGTGTATGTCCAAACAGTGGGGGCCGGACACTGGGGCACGTCTTCCACTAGGATGGTAAATATGGTTATTTCCCTGAGGAAAGTGTGGAACACCGAAAAGATTGTTGGGCATTACTCTGTAATGTATGTTATGCTTAAGTAAATGTTTTGATATTTGTCTCTAAGCCTGTGCTGGTCTGATCATATACACTGCAAGTCCATGTGTATATATATATATATATATATATATATATATATATATATATATATTCTGGAAAATGGGTAGCAGAAGGAACTAACGGGCACCTGATAAAGTAGTATGTTCCTGGGAAGTGAACCCCCAAAGGATGTGATTTAATATATATGCGTACCAGTTATACTAAGTGAATAGTCACATCAATCACAGTATGCTAGATGTGTCAGTGCCACATATATCTTCCATCATCTCTTACAATGGCACCTTACATCTTAATTTATTTTAAACCAATATATATTGTGTATCTATCTATCTATCTATCTATCTATCTATCTATCTATCTATCTATCTATCTATTTATCTATCTATCTATCTATATACACACAAGATATATTGGTTTAAAATAAATTAAGCTGTAAGGGGAACATTTGTAAAAAGAAAGAAACTATAGAAAGAAACTATAATAAAGTAAAAAAAAATAATTAAAAACAACATTGCATATTGAATCACATAGTGTACCTTATATCTGTAGACAGACAATACAGGCAAAGTCCATGCACCACATAAGCCATATAATTAATGAATCTCTACTAAAGAACAATGCGTTAGGACACTGTGTAGCTCTGCTCTCATCATACAGGTTTTTCTGGTGCTTATTAATTTGCCAAGCACTATTGCTTACACAACAATGCAAATATGACTGTTCCCATTTATTTTACTTTACTTATTATTTTCCTGAAATAATATATGGAAAAAAAGGTCAGACTTTTTTTTGCTGCATTATTTTTATTTATTTATTGTAATAGTGTTTTAAAATATTAAAAATACTTCATATATTAGATTTGCCGTAATGTGTGTATATATATATATAAAATAAAAATAGACATGAGGATGCACTCACTTCACAATAAGTAAATCAAAACTTAAAAAGCTGTGCATAGTCCATAATTCAGAAAACAGGATCCATAGTTGTACAACAAACGAACAGACCAGCACCAGCAATAAAAAAATACAAAATGTAATAGTAAAAGATAGAAAGATTCATCCAGGGGAGGGCTGGCAGACTTTAGCCCGGGGGCAAGCACACAGCACTGGCCCATAAGTAGCGGCCCATCCTTAAAAGGTTGTTTTTGGTAAAATATATATTTATCTATATAAAAAGAGGCTATTTTAGTGTTCCTTAATCCATATATATATATATATATATATATATATATATATATATTTATTTATGCCCAGGCCCAGAACTGGATTAAGGCTCTGGGGGGCCTGGGCACTTTAGACAGGGTAACCCCTATGATGTAACATGGTTATCATTTTAGATAAATACACAGGCATACTGTGTGTACTACAGTTAGGTGCACGCAGCTCTGCCTTCACAAGTAGTACAGTGTGAAGCAAGACATACCTCCCAACTCTCCTAAGTGAAACAGTCACCCAAATTTGGGACTGTCCCTTCAGATTCAGGACAGTTGGCAGATTCCCAACCTCCATACAGCCCCAGCAATAAATTAAATATTACAATCAAGAAATAGCCCTCAGCCCCAAAATCAGTCCCATATTCAATTAATAGCCAAAAACAACCTCAACTTAAATTAATAGGACCCAATATTAAATTAAATAGCCCCATCAATAAATTAAATTGCCCCACCATCACCCCACAAATAAAATAGCACTCATTGAATAATTAGATACCACCTGCCCTTCACCATTATATCATCTACCTCCCACACTAAATTAAGAACCCCCTACCCTCACATATATAAACATACTACCCTCCACACACACTATATTTATATACGGCCCCTCCACACACACACACTATAGTTTATATACTGCCCACTCACAAACACAATATATATTTTGCCCACACACACACACACACAATATATATATATATAATGCCCCCACACACACACAAATAATATATATACTGCCCACACACACACAATATATATATACTGCCAACACACACACACACAAAATATATACTACAATAACACAAACACACACACAATATGTGTACTGCCTCCCTCCACAAACACACACACACACAATATATACTGTTCAAACACACACACAATATACATACTGCCCACACACACACAATATATATATATATTGCCCACACACACAAACACACACATTATATATATATATATATATATATATATATATATATATACTGCACACACACACACTATATATATATATATATATATATATATATATATATATACTGCCCCCATACAGAATCACACAATAAATACACTGCCCAGACACACACACAAAATATACTACCCACACACACACAATATAAACTGCCCACACACACACACACAATATATACTGCCCACACACACACACACACACAATATATACTGCCCACACACACACAATATAAACTGCCCACACACACACACACAATATATGTACTGCCCACACACACACACAATATATACTGCCCACACACACACACAATATATACTGCCCACACATACACAATATATATACTGCCCACACACACAATATATATATATATATATATATATATATATATATATATATATATATATATATATACTGCTCACACACACACACACAAACAATATATATATATAAAGCCCACACACACAATATATATACTGATCACACACACACACTATATATACTGCCCACACATACACAATATATATACTGCCCACACACACAATATATATATATATGTATATATATATATATATATATATATATATATATATATATATATACTGCCCAAAAACAAACACACACACAATATTTATACACTGCCCACACACAGACACACAATATATATATATATATATATATATATATATATATATATATATATATATATATATATACTTTGCACACACACAATATGTATACTGCCCACACATACAATATATATACTGCCCAAACACACACAACATATAATGCCCACACACACACACAATATATACTGCCCACACACACAGTATATACTGCCAACACACACACACACACACACACACAACCACAATATATTCTGCTCACACACACACAGACACACAATATATGCTGCCCACACACACACACACACAATATATATTCTTCCCACACACAAACACACAATATATATACACTGCCAACACACACACACACACAACATATATACTGCCCACACACACACAATAAATATACTGCCCACACATACACACACACAATATGTATATATATATATGCCCCCCACACACAATATATATATATTGTCCACACACACACAATATATATACTGCTCACACACACACACACACAATACATATACTGTCCACACACACACAATATATATACTTCCCACACACACAAAAGATATATACTGCTCACACACACACAATATATATATACTAGGGATGTGCACCGGCGACTTTTGAGGTCTCGTGTTTTGTGTTTTGGATCCGGATTTTCATTATTTTTGGGGTTCGGATTTGTCTCGCAAAACACTTGACGAAAGGTCTCGGTTCGGATTTAAGGTTTTGGATTCAGATTTTTTTTGGAAAAAACATAAAAAGTTTAAAAATCAAGTTTTTGGGCTTATTTTCACTCCTATGCTATTAGTAACCTCAATAACATTCAATAACAAGCATTTCCACTAATTTACAGTGTATTCTGAACACCTCACAATATAGTTATTAGTCCAAAATGTTGCAACGAGGTATCTTTCTGGACTGCGTAGAGGAGTGGGTCACCACAATATATATAATAAGAAAACCATCAACTTGTATGATTCGCACCAATAAATGTACCTGGACTGCGTAGAGGAGTGGGTCACCACAATATATATTAAAAACCCTGAACTTGTATGATTCGCACCAATAATGTACCTGGACTGCGTAGAGGAGTGGGTCACCACAATATATATAATAAGAAAACCATCAACTTGTATGATTCGCACCAATAATGTACCTGGACTGCGTAGAGGAGTGGGTCCCCACAATATAAATTAAAAACCCTGAACTTGTATGATTCGCACCAATAATGTACCTGGACTGCGTAGAGGAGTGGGTCACCACAATATAAATTAAAAACCCTGAACTTGTATGATTCGCACCAATAAATGTACCTGGACTGCGTAGAGGAGTGGGTCACCACAATATATATTAAAAACCCTGAACTTTTATGATTCGCACCAATAAATGTATCTGGACTGCAAAGAGGAGTGGGTCACCACAATATATATAATAAGAAAACCATCAACTTGTATGATTCGCACCAATAAATGTACCTGGACTGCGTAGAGGAGTGGGTCACCACAATATATATTAAAAACCCTGAACTTGTATGATTCGCACCAATAAATGTATCTGAACTGCGTAGAGGAGTGGGCACTGGGCACCACAATAAAATATATAAAAAACCTTCAACAGGTCTGCATTACACTGCACATACGGCTGCTCCTCCATCCTCTCCATCATATACATGTTGGAGTTTTAGCGTGTGACAACCTCTTGTTTTTGATAATGTCAGTGCATTTTGAATATTTTTCAATTTGCCCCACACCACTGAATGTACTTTATCTATGATACGCATCTATCTATCTTGACTGCGTAGTGTGGTGGCCCCGGTACACAATTTGGTACCGAGGCCACAATATAATTAAAAAACCCTCCACGGGTCAGAATTCCACCAAAAAAGGGTATGGACTGCGTAGTGTGGTGGCCCCGGTACACAATTTGGTACCGAGGCCACAATATAATAAAAAAATTGGGCATCAACTGTCACCGTTGTTTAATATCTGATACACCTAAATATGGACTGCACAGTGGAGTGGCCCCGGTAGTAAATTTGGTGCCGGGGCCACAATACCTCCTCCAACTTCCAAGTGTAGTGTTTATAAAGACAGACAGCGTCGAAGTGTTATTAGTTGACTTTCTTAACCCTAAAATTGTCCCTGTTGCAAATATTCGTGCAATGGACAGTTACTTTTTTATTAAAAGACTCAAGCTTTCAAGTGTAGTGTTTATAAAATATAAACAACAATACAGTAGTTTTAGAGCACGTCAATACCTCTTGTTTTAAATTATGACAGGGCATTTTACTTTTGGTTTAATTTCTTGAATTTGTTTAAATTTGGTTTTACTTTTTGAACATGGCAAACGACTGTTGATTGGTCATATAATGCAAAAAAAAAAGTTCCAAGATGGAATTGTCCTTGGGCCCTCACACTCACCCTTATGTTGTTGAAATAGGACATGCACACTTTAACAAACCAATCATTTCAGCGACAGGGCCTACCAAACAACTTTGGCTGAAATGATTGGTTTGTTTGGGCCCCCACACCAAAAAAGCTATTCATCTCTCCCTGTACAGACTAAACAGGCTCTACTGAGGCAAGATGTCGTCCTCATCCTCAACCTCTAAATCCTCTCCCCCTACAGTGTGTACTTCCTCCTCATCACACATTATCAATTCGTCCCCGCTGGACTCCACAACCACAGGTCCCTCTGTACTATCTGGAGGGCAGTGCTGTACTTCATTGAGGAATTGATTATTCATTTTTATAAACATCATTTTTTCAACGTTATGAGGAAGCAACCTCCTTCGCCGCTCACTGACCAGGTTCCCCGCTGCACTAAAAACTCTTTCCGAGTACACACTGGAGGGGGGACAACTCAGGTAAAATAGAGCCAGTTTGTACAGGGGCTTCCAAACTGCCTTTTTTTCCTGCCAGTAACAATATGGACTGTCTGACATGTCTACTTGGATGGTGTCAGCAAAGTAATCATCCACAATTTTTTCTATTGTGACAGCATCCAATGCAGCGAGAGTAGACATGTCTGCAATGGTTGGCAGGTCCTTCAGTCCGGACCAGATGTTATCAGCATCCCCGCCAGTGCCTCTTTTGGGAAAACTGAGCTTTTTCCTCGCAGCCATAGATGTGGAAGAAAATGAGGGTGGAGCTGTTGGCATGTCACGGTCCTCTTTAGAGGACAATCTCCTGACCAGCAGGTCTTTGCTCCGCTGTAGACTTGTGTCCGCCGGAAACAGAGACACAACATACGCTTTAAACCAAGGATCGAGCACGGTGGCTAGAATGTATTCCTCTGACTTTAAAAGAGTGACCACCCTCGGATCCTGGCAAAGCGTACGAAGGGCTACATCCACAAGAGCTACATGCTTGCTGTAATCGCAATGGCTTACCAGCTCCTTCTGCAACAGCCTGATCAGGAGAATGACCTGACTCAAGCTGGCAGTGTCGGAACTGACTTCTCGTGTGGCAAGTTCAAATGGCTGCAGAACCTTGCACAACACGGAAATCAGTCTCCACTGCGCTTGACTGAGGCGCATCCCCACTCCTTTGCCTATGTCGTAGGTGGCTGTGTAGGCCTGAATGGCCTTTTGCTGCTCCTCCATCCTCTGCAGCATATAGAGGGTGGAGTTCCAGCGCGTCACAACCTCTTGTTTGAGGTGATGGCAGGGCAGGTTCGTGCTTTTTTGATGTGCCTCTAGTCTGCGGTAGGCACTGGCTGAATGCCGAAAGTGTCCAGCAATTTTGCGCGCCACCGCAAGCATCTCCTGCACACCCCTGTCACTCTTGAGGTAATGCTGCACCACCAAATTAATGGTGTGGGCAAAACATGGGACGTGCTGGAAATTGCCCATATTTAATGCCCGCACAATGTTACTGGCATTGTCTGACACCACAAATCCCCATGAGAGTCTAAGTGGGGTAAGCCACTGGGAGATAATTTCCCTCATTTTCTCTAATATGTTGTCAGCGTTGTGCCTCTTATTAAAGCCTGTAATACACAATGTTGCCTGCCTTTGCACGAGCAGCCATTTTGTAGTTGCTGCTACTGATGCAGCTGTTGCTGTTGCTGCGGAAGGGGATGCATCTACCCAGTGGGCTGTCACAGTCATATAGTCCTTCGTTTGACCAGAACCACTTGTCCACATGTCCGTGGTTAAGTGGACAGTGGGTACAACCGCATTTTTTAGAGCACTGAGGACACTTGATCGTACTTCTCTGTACATTTTTAGTATAGCCTGCCTAGTGAAGTGGAATCTCGACGGGATTTGGTACCGGGGACACAATACCTCCATCAACCCTCTAAATCCCACTCCACTGATGGCGGACACCGGGCGCACGTCTAACACCAACATTGCAGTTACAGCCGCAGTTATACGCTTTGCAATAGGATGACTACTATCGTATTTTGTGGTCATGGCAAACGACTGTTGGACGGTCATCTGTTTTGTGAAAGACTTAGCGGTCTTACGACTTCCCCTCTGGGAAGATGACCGACTAACAGCAGCAACAGCAGCAGTGGCAGTAGTAGGCGTACCGCTGCAGGATTCCTCGGATGAATCCCGTATTGAGGAGGACTCAGTCTAGCTGCTGACTTGGGCTGCAGGACTGAATCTGATGGAGATTGTGGAGGAAGTTGACGAGGAGGGTGTTGCTGGTGTGTATCCTACTGGACCACGGGATTTAGGTGTCCCTGTACTGATGAGGGTCCTAGCCCCAGTTCCTGAACTAACCACTGAACTATGAAGGTTATTCAGGTGACGTATAAGGGAGGATGTTCCTAGGTGGGCAAGATCCTTACCCCTGCTTATTTGAGCTTTACATAAGCTACATATGGCCATACATTGGTTGTCTGGATTTGGATAAAAATAACTCCAGACCGAAGAGGTGCATTTTTTGGTCTTCTGACCAGGCATGATGATGGGCTTTTTCATCCCATGGACATCAGCTGTTTCCCCCCCTGGTGCCTCATTTACAATAACCACATCACCATCCTCATCATCAAGTTCCTCCACAGCGCCAGCTACATCATCAATAGCCTCCTCCCGAGCCACCTCTTCCCGTACAGTGATGGGAAGGTCAGGCTTGACAACCACCAACATCCTTGGACTCGCCTTGTGGATTTGTGATAATTTCTCTTTAGAAGGCAGAGTTGTTTGCTGTTTTGTTGCTGACAGCATAACTCTCTTCAATTTTTTGTAGGGGGGGGAGGAGGAGGAGGGCTAAGATCCGTGGGTGAAGCTGAACTACTAGTCATGAACACGGGCCAGGGCCTAAGCCGTTCCTTGCCACTCCGTGTCGTAAATGGCATATTGGCAACTTTACGTTTCTCCTCAGATGATTTTAAGTTTCTCTTTTTGCTACTTTTTCTTAACTTGGGCTTTTTGGATTTTACATGCCCGGTACTACGAGATTGGGCATCGGGCTTGGAAGACGACGTTGATGGCATTTCATCGTCTATGTCATGACTAGTGGCAGCAGCTTCAGCATTAGGAGGAAGTGGGTCTTGATCTTTCCCTACTTTATCCTCCAAATTTTTGGTCTCCATTATATGTAGCACAAGATACTGCAGAATGTGTGAACTTGGTAATATTGCAGTACCAATGGACTTATACTGCTGGATTGGTTTTGTAAATTTGGTTATAATTTTATTTATTTTTTTTAATTTTTAATTTTTAATTTTTTTTTACTTTTTTTTTATTTTTTAAAAACTTGGGAATAATGGGGAAATAACTATGCCCTTAGAAGCACAGAGCACAGGACACAGCACCACTGGACTGAACAGGACACGGCACAGGACCCAGCAGCACTACGGAACTCAGCAGGACAGAGCACAGGACACAGCACCACTGGACTGATACTGCAGAATGTGTGAACTTTGTAATATTGCAGTACCAATGGACTTATACTGCTGGATTGGTTTTGCAAATTTGGTTATAATTATATATATTTTTTTTAATTTTTAATTTTTTTTTTTTTTTTACTTTTTTTTTATTTTTAAAAAACTTGGGAATAATGGGGAAATAACTATGCCCTTAGAAGCACAGAGCACAGGACACAGCACCACTGGACTGAACAGGACACGGCACAGGACCCAGCAGCACTACGGAACTCAGCAGGACAGAGCACAGGACACAGCACCACTGGACTGATACTGCAGAATGTGTGAACTTTGTAATATTGCAGTACCACTGGACTTTTACTGCTGAATGTGTGAACTTGGTAATATTGCAGTACCAATGGGCTTATACTGCAGGATTGGTTGTGCAAATTTTGTGGTAATTAAAAAAAATTAAATTAGTTTTTGGTATTTTTTTAAATAACTTTTTTTTATTTTTTTAAACACAGGGGAATATTGGGGAAATAACTATGCCCTTAGAAGCACAGAGCACAGGACACAGCACCACTGGACTGAACAGGACACAGCACAGGACCCAGCAGCACCACTGACCCCAGAAGGACAGAGCACAGCACACAGCACCACTGGACTGATACTGCAGAACACAGCACAGCACAGCACAGCACAGAACTAAACAGCACAGCACAGAACTAAACAGCACAGCAAGAGATCTACCAGGACAGAGGACCACCTAACACACCCTCCCTCTACCCTGATCAATGCCCGAGTGAAGATGGCGGCGACTAGGATCCGAGTATCGCGAGATCCGACAACGGGATTATGAGTCAGAGCCTCAGTTTCAGATTTGAATTTGGCGCCAATACCCGGATCTGTCTCGGATCCGACTCGGATCGGCAACGTTCGGGTGGGCTCGGATTTCAGAAATCCGAGTGCGCTCATCTCTAATATATACTGTCCACACACACACACACACAATATATACTGCCCACACACAAACACACACAATTTATATATACTGCACAAACACACACACACTCAATATATATATACTGTCCACACACACACACACACATATATACTGCCCACACACAATAGATATATACTGCCCACACACACACACACACACACACAATACATATACTGCCCACACACAGACACACAGAATATATATACTGCCCACACACACATACACAATATATACAGCCCACACACACACACAATATGTTTATAGACCACACACACAATATGTATATAGACCACACACACAATATCTATACTGCCCACACACATAATATATATACTGCACACACACACACACACACAATATATGCCGTTCACACACACGCACACACTATATACTGCTCACACATACACATGCAATATATATATATATATATATATATATATATATATATATATACTGCCCACACACACACAATATATATATAATGCCGACACACACACAATATATATATATATACCGCCCACACACACACTCACAATATATATATTGCCCACACACACGCAATATGCATACTTGCCAACTCTCCCAGAATGTGCGACTCCCGAAATTGGGGTAAGTCTCCCGGACTCCCGGGAGAACTGGCAAATCTCAGGCATCCCGCTGCAGCCACCACTAAATGACGCGGTTCGCCTCTTCCCGCTCCCTCGAGCCCTCCAGTCACGTCCATCTCCAGGAAACAGATTAGAGAAAGTAGGTAAGTATAACAATATGTATACTACCCCCCCCCACACACACACAAACACACAATATATATATGCTGCTCACACACAAACACACTGTCACGGGCACTAGGAGTCTTTACCCAGGGATCACCAGATGGTAGGCTTACCAGAGCAATGTAGATGGTAATAGGGTACTCTGGTAGCTGGGTGATCACGGAACATGAAATGATGGCCGATGAGATGCTCAGGAAAGTCTATGACTAGCAACACTGGTAATAATGAGGTAATGATACACAAGGAACTGTATGGACAAGGACACGTGAAGGTAGTCAGTGGTCTGCGATAGCAAGTTGTACCACTGCTATAGTGAGGAGGAATGTCCAACAGAAACAAGGAGGTGATGAGAGTCAGCGGTCTGCGGGTAGCAAGTTGTACCGCTGTCTGAGTGAAGGAATGGAATCCAAGTGGAGGTATCCAGGTAGTCAGTGGTCTGCGGTAGCAAGTTGTACCACTGCTATGTGAGAGGATAATGGAACAGGTGATACCGGAAACAGGGATCAGTGGTCTGACATCAGCAAGTTGTACCACTGAATATATATGTGAGGAGGTGCACGGGGGAAGACTGCAACACAGGATATACACAGGCACCTTATACACGATCCACAGTAATATGCACAATATAGATATATATATATGTAAATGACTGATCAGGTCTGCAATCTAGAAAGTCTCTTGAAGTAGTCCAGCACAATGATAACACAGTCAATGATGGCAATAGACTCAGCGGATAGCAGACTCCAGAGAGAACCAAACACAGTCCAGCAAGATATGCAATACACAGCACAGTCAATGAGAAGTATGCATACCGTGGTTCAGCAGTAGCAGTCAGATGGGATTGCAGCGCTACCTGAGCGGTTGGAGACCGACTGGATAGGAAGTCCCTGGATAGGTGAAGCAGCGGTCTAGCAGGTACAGCGCACAGGTGAGTAGACCGACAGGGACACGAATCCACAGGAGTCAGCAACACGTGGAACTGGACTCATAGGAAACCCAGGAGAATGGAGATGATCCAGCAGAGGGTAGTAGAAGAGATACAAATCCAATGCTGACAGGAGGGTAGAGACCAGTGGAACACGTGAAGGCGTGGAGAGTGGATCAGCAGGAGATGGACGATAGCGCTGACCACAGCGGCAGGAATCAGCGGCACACGGAGGTAACCAGTAGCAACCACAGGAACCAACAGCGATGGGAAACAGGAGTGCAGCGCAGGGCAGGAGCTGTAGATCACGAAGTGTAGCAGATGGTAATGAAAAGCGGCAGTCTCGAGGAAGGCACAGCAAAGATGAGATGAGAGTGTAGTGCACGGAGGCAGCGGATAGTAATCAGCTGGCAGTCACGATGTTGAACACAGGCGAGTTGCAAGCAGGAGACTGTAGTGCACAGAGGCAGCGGATAGTAGTCAGCTGGCAGTCACGATGTTGAACACAGGCGAGTTGCAAGCAGGAGACTGTAGTGCACAGAGGCAGCGGATAGTAGTCAGCTGGCAGTCACGATGTTGAACACAGGCGAGTTGCAAGCAGGAGACTGTAGTGCACAGAGGCAGCGGATAGTAGTCAGCTGGCAGTCACGATGTTGAACACAGGCGAGTTGCAAGCAGGAGACTGTAGTGCACGGCGGCAGCGGATAGAAATCAGCAAACAGACTTGATGAGAAGCAGGTGAGTGAGGTAAAAGCTGGAGTGCACGGAGGCAGCGGATAGCAATGAGCAAACAGTCACATAGATATAAAATAACGTTGAAGTGGTGTAGAAGACTGTAGTGCACGGAGGCAGCGGATAGGAATCAGCAAACAGTCATGATGATACAGTTGATGGTAGAAGTGGTATGGAACCACAGTAGTAGAAGTGGTTTGGAAACCACAGGAATCAGCAGCGCTGAATACACGAGTAATACAGGAACACCTTCAGAGACTCATGAGGAATGAGACTCCAAGATCAGGCAACGTGGTGGTGACCACAGGTGCTTAATATAGGGAGGTTGCCTGATCTGCCAATTAAGTTAAAGGAGTATACACTGAAGTATAGAAAAGGGCTGCGCATGCGCAGACCCTCAGGATGGCGGACGGCCACGGTTCCTAAATGTCCGGGAAGAGGCACTCACGGTCCGGTGAGTGACAGTACCCCCCCTTTTAAAGGTGGGCACAGAACGCCTGGAACCGGGCTTGTCCGGATTTTTGGAGTAAAACTTCTTCAAAAGGGCAGGAGCATTAAGATCTTCAGCTTTGATCCAAGAGCGCTCCTCAGGACCAAAGCCCTTCCAATGAACGAGGAAGTGGAGGACTCCTCGCGAAATTTTTTCATCTAGTACCTCGGTAATCTCAAAATCCTTCTCCTGATGAACTTGAACTGGCTGCGGAGCTGAGGGAGGAGTTGAAAAACGGTTGATAATAAGAGGTTTGAGCAAAGATACATGGAAGGCATTAGAAATCCGAAGGCTCTTAGGAAGAAGGAGTTTCACACATACTGGATTGATAACTTGAATGATCCTATATGGAGCAATAAAACGAGGAGCGAATTTCATGGATGGAACCTTCAAACGAATGTTTTTTGTGGATAACCAGACACGATCTCCAATTTTTAGTGGTGGAATAGCCCGCCTCTTCTTATCAGCGAAAGATTTATATTTGACAGATGTCTTCTTTAAACAGGTTCTGACCTGAGACCAGATATTTTTAAAGGTCTGACAAACCGTTTCCACCGCAGGAACTTGGGTGGGCGGGAGGGCAGGAAATTCCGGAAAAGACGGATGGTGACCGTAGACCACAAAGAATGGAGTTTTGGATGATGACTCATGGTACATGTTGTTATGGGCGAACTCAGCCCAAGGGAGTAACTCTACCCAGTTGTCTTGATTGGCTGATGAAAATATCCTTATAAAAGTCTCAAGATCTTGATTGACACGTTCGGTTTGTCCATTGGATTGTGGATGGTAAGAAGATGAGAGTGCTAATCGTATGCCCAAGGTTTTACAAAGGGCTCGCCAGAATCTGGACACGAATTGTACTCCTCTATCAGACACAATCTCAGATGGACATCCATGGATACGGAAGATCTCTTTAATGAAATGTTCAGCCAGGATAGACGAGGAAGGCAAACCAGACAGAGGGATGAAATGAGCCATCTTCGAAAATCTGTCCACTACCACCCAAATAGTGTTATGGTTCTTACTAGGTGGTAAGTCAGTAACGAAATCCATACTAATATGGGTCCATGGTTTGGACGGAATGGGTAGTGGTCGCAGCAACCCTGCTGGGGTTCTGCGGGAGGATTTGAATTGCGAACATAATTCACAGGAAGCAATGAACTCTTTGACGTCTCTCCTCATTGAAGGCCACCAGTAACTTCGAGAGAGGATCTCAAAAGTCTTGTGTTCACCGGCGTGTCCAGAAAAACGAGAGGCATGGAACCACGAAAGGATTTTCCTCCTTAGAGTAGGAGGCACGAGGGTCTTCCCAAATGGTAGCGTTTTGGTGGATGAAGCAGCCAGTGAGATACATTTGGGGTCTAGAATGGTATGGTTGGAAACCTCTTCTATATCAGAGGACGTAACAAAGGCTCTAGATAAGGCATCAGCTTTTTTGTTCTTGGCAGCTGGTTTGAAGGTAATTATTAATTCAAAACGGGAAAAGAAAAGAGACCATCTTGCTTGACGAGGGTTCAAGCATTGGGCAGACTGGAGATATGACAAGTTCTTATGATCCGTGAAAATCGTCACCGGATGGCGAGCTCCCTCCAACAAGTATCTCCATTCCTCTAATGCGGCTTTGATAGCCAGTAATTCCTTGTCTCCGATGGTATAATTCTTCTCTGCGGGTAGGAGACCCCGAGAATAGAAGGCACAAGGGTGGAATTTTTGCTGTTCCGAGCGTTGGGAGAGAATAGCTCCTAAGCCCACATTAGAGGCATCTACTTCTAGAAAAAAGGGGAGTGTCACATCAGGCTGACGAAGGATTGGAGCCGAAGAGAAGGACTCTTTTAATGTTTGAAAGGCTTGAATAGCCTCAGTAGACCATTGCTTAGGATTAGCCCCTTTTCGAGTCAGGGCCACAATAGGAGATGCAATGGAAGAAAAGTCTTGAATGAAGCGTCTATAGTAATTGGCAAAACCTAAAAAACGCTGGATGGCACGAAGAGTAGTTGGCTGGGGCCAATGTAGTACAGCATTTACTTTGTCAGGATCCATCTTCAGACCAACTCCGGAAACAATATACCCCAAGAATGGAATCTGGGGTAATTCGAATGAACATTTCTCTAATTTACAGAACAATGAATTTTTCCGTAGCCTGGAGAGGACTTCTGCCACATGTTGGTGGTGAGAAGGCAGGTCCTGTGAAAAAATCAATATGTCGTCCAGGTAGACGACGACACATACATATAATAAGTCCCGAAAAATCTCATTGATGAAGCCCTGAAAAACAGCGGGGGCATTACATAGCCCGAAAGGCATTACCAGATATTCGTAATGCCCGTCTCTGGTGTTAAACGCCGTCTTCCATTCGTCACCGGAACGGATTCTGATTAAATTGTAGGCACCACGAAGATCCAACTTAGTAAAAATACGGGCTCCCTTGATGCGGTCAAATAGCTCAGTGATCAACGGAATGGGATACCGATTCTTGATAGTAATGGCATTGAGTCCACGAAAATCTATACAAGGGCGTAATGATCCATCCTTCTTTTTGACAAAGAAGAACCCAGCTCCAGCGGGCGAGGTGGAAGGTCGAATGAACCCACGCTGGAGGTTCTCCCGTATATACTCAGATGTAGCTTGAGTTTCAGGTAACGAGAGTGGATAGACCCGGCCCCTGGGAGGAGTCTTGCCAGGAAGAAGATCAATCGGACAATCCCAAGAACGATGAGGAGGAAGACGTTCAGACTGAGCTTTATCAAAAACATCGGTAAATGAAGCATATTGAGGAGGGAGTCCCGGTGAAATAGCTGAGATGGAAGCTTGCTGTACCTTGAGAGGGATGACTTGGGAAAGGCAATGATGGTGACATTCAGGCCCCCAAGACGTGACTTGAGGGGTGCGCCAGTCAATCTGGGGAGAGTGACACTGAAGCCATGGAAGACCTAGGACAATCGGACTTGTCGTAACAGGAAGAATTAAAAACGATATCTCTTCATGATGCAGAGCACCAATCTGAAGGGTTACTGGAGACGTACTCTGGGTGATGAGACCGTTGATGAGACGTGATCCATCGATAGCCGTCACAGTAATGGGAGTTTTTAAGGTAATCATTGGTAGAGACCATTGATTAACTAACGATTTGGAAATAAAATTTCCTGCTGCTCCGGAATCAATCAATGCCTGTGACTCAAAGGTCTTGGTAGCAAAGGAAATAGTCACATCAAAAGCGCAGACTTTAGATTTCATAGACGATGGAGAGGACTCCAGGGACCCTAACTTCACCTCTCCAGAACTAGTTAGGGCCTGGCATTTCCCGATCTCTTAGGGCAGGAGCTGAGGACATGAGTGGAATCAGCACAATAGATACAGAGTCTATTCTTGACTCTTCGTTTCCTCTCCTCCGAAGATAACTTGGAACGTCCTATCTCCATGGGAATCACAGCGGGTGACACTGGACGAAATTGAGGGTTAGAGCGAAAAGGTGCTTTAGCAGAAGTCGTTTTCTCAGCCTCTCTTTCACGAAATCTCATATCAACACGATGGCATAGAGAGATCAAATCTTCAAGTGACGAAGGAAGCTCTTGGGTAGTCAGTGCATCTTTAATTTTATCGGAAAGCCCCTGCCAGAAGGCGGCAACTAGGGCTTCAGTGTTCCACTGAAGTTCAGAGGCTAAGATCCTAAATTGAATGACGTACTGGCCTACAGTATGAGATCCTTGTCGCAGACGGAGGATGCTGGAAGCAGCGGAGGTCACACGACCTGGTTCATCGAACACACTTCGGAATGTAGAAATGAATTTGGCACTATCTTGTAATATTGGATCGTTCCTCTCCCACAGAGGGGAGGCCCAAGCCAGGGCTTGTCCTGAAAACAAAGAGATAAGATAGGCCACTCTGGAACGATGGGTAGAAAAATTTTGAGGTTGGAGCTCAAAATGGACTGAACATTGATTAAGGAAACCCCTACAAGTTTTGGGGTCTCCATCGTACTTTGACGGAGTAGGCAGGTGAAGCGTGGAAGCTATAGACACCTGGGATGGCAATGGGGAAACGGAGGAAAGCACAGGAGCTTCAGTAGTAGCTGTCACAGTCTGTCCAGATGTTCCTTGGGAGGTTAATGACTGATAACACTGAAGTAACAGCTGTTGGCGGGCATCCTGTTGCTCCACACGGCTAACCAGATGTTGCAGCATCTCTTTGGCGGTAGGTTCCACATCTGGGTCTGTCATGGCCTGATCTTACTGTCACGGGCACTAGGAGTCTTTACCCAGGGATCACCAGATGGTAGGCTTACCAGAGCAATGTAGATGGTAATAGGGTACTCTGGTAGCTGGGTGATCACGGAACATGAAATGATGGCCGATGAGATGCTCAGGAAAGTCTATGACTAGCAACACTGGTAATAATGAGGTAATGATACACAAGGAACTGTATGGACAAGGACACGTGAAGGTAGTCAGTGGTCTGCGATAGCAAGTTGTACCACTGCTATAGTGAGGAGGAATGTCCAACAGAAACAAGGAGGTGATGAGAGTCAGCGGTCTGCGGGTAGCAAGTTGTACCGCTGTCTGAGTGAAGGAATGGAATCCAAGTGGAGGTATCCAGGTAGTCAGTGGTCTGCGGTAGCAAGTTGTACCACTGCTATGTGAGAGGATAATGGAACAGGTGATACCGGAAACAGGGATCAGTGGTCTGACATCAGCAAGTTGTACCACTGAATATATATGTGAGGAGGTGCACGGGGGAAGACTGCAACACAGGATATACACAGGCACCTTATACACGATCCACAGTAATATGCACAATATAGATATATATATATGTAAATGACTGATCAGGTCTGCAATCTAGAAAGTCTCTTGAAGTAGTCCAGCACAATGATAACACAGTCAATGATGGCAATAGACTCAGCGGATAGCAGACTCCAGAGAGAACCAAACACAGTCCAGCAAGATATGCAATACACAGCACAGTCAATGAGAAGTATGCATACCGTGGTTCAGCAGTAGCAGTCAGATGGGATTGCAGCGCTACCTGAGCGGTTGGAGACCGACTGGATAGGAAGTCCCTGGATAGGTGAAGCAGCGGTCTAGCAGGTGCAGCGCACAGGTGAGTAGACCGACAGGGACACGAATCCACAGGAGTCAGCAACACGTGGAACTGGACTCATAGGAAACCCAGGAGAATGGAGATGATCCAGCAGAGGGTAGTAGAAGAGATACAAATCCAATGCTGACAGGAGGGTAGAGACCAGTGGAACACGTGAAGGCGTGGAGAGTGGATCAGCAGGAGATGGACGATAGCGCTGACCACAGCGGCAGGACTCAGCGGCACACGGAGGTAACCAGTAGCAACCACAGGAACCAACAGCGATGGGAAACAGGAGTGCAGCGCAGGGCAGGAGCTGTAGATCACGAAGTGTAGCAGATGGTAATGAAAAGCGGCAGTCTCGAGGAAGGCACAGCAAAGATGAGATGAGAGTGTAGTGCACGGAGGCAGCGGATAGTAATCAGCTGGCAGTCACGATGTTGAACACAGGCGAGTTGCAAGCAGGAGACTGTAGTGCACAGAGGCAGCGGATAGTAGTCAGCTGGCAGTCACGATGTTGAACACAGGCGAGTTGCAAGCAGGAGACTGTAGTGCACAGAGGCAGCGGATAGTAGTCAGCTGGCAGTCACGATGTTGAACACAGGCGAGTTGCAAGCAGGAGACTGTAGTGCACAGAGGCAGCGGATAGTAGTCAGCTGGCAGTCACGATGTTGAACACAGGCGAGTTGCAAGCAGGAGACTGTAGTGCACGGCGGCAGCGGATAGAAATCAGCAAACAGACTTGATGAGAAGCAGGTGAGTGAGGTAAAAGCTGGAGTGCACGGAGGCAGCGGATAGCAATGAGCAAACAGTCACATAGATATAAAATAACGTTGAAGTGGTGTAGAAGACTGTAGTGCACGGAGGCAGCGGATAGGAATCAGCAAACAGTCATGATGATACAGTTGATGGTAGAAGTGGTATGGAACCACAGTAGTAGAAGTGGTTTGGAAACCACAGGAATCAGCAGCGCTGAATACACGAGTAATACAGGAACACCTTCAGAGACTCATGAGGAATGAGACTCCAAGATCAGGCAACGTGGTGGTGACCACAGGTGCTTAATATAGGGAGGTTGCCTGATCTGCCAATTAAGTTAAAGGAGTATACACTGAAGTATAGAAAAGGGCTGCGCATGCGCAGACCCTCAGGATGGCGGACGGCCACGGTTCCTAAATGTCCGGGAAGAGGCACTCACGGTCCGGTGAGTGACACACACACACAATATATATACTTTCCACAAACACACACACAATATATACTGGCCCCACACACACACAATATGTATACTGCCCATACTGCCCACACTCACACACACAATATATATATATACTGCCCACACACACACACACACACACAACCACAATATATATAAACTGCCCATACACACACACACACACACACACACACACAAGATATATACTGCCCACACACACACACACACACACACAATAAATATACTGCCCATGCATGCACAGTATGTATACTGCCCACACACACACACACACACACACACACAATACATATATACTGCCCACACACACACACACACACAATATATATACTGCCTACAAACACACACAATAAATATACTGCCCACGCATGCACAGTATGTATACTGCCCACACACACACAATATATATATACTGCCCCACACACACACACACACAATATATACACTTCCCATACACACACAATATATATATACACTGTCCACACACACACACAATATATACACTGCCCACACACACACACACAATATATATACTGACCACACACACACACACAATATATATATACTGCCCACAGACACACACAATATATATGTATTGCCGACACACACACACACACACACACACTCAATATATATACTGCCCACACACACACACATACACACAATATATATATATATATATATATATATATATATATATATATGTATGTATATATATATATATATACATACTGCCCACAGACACACACAATATATATACTGCTCACACACACACACAGTATATATATATATACTGCCCACACACGCACACAATATGTACTGCCCACACACACTCACACACACACACACACACAATATATACTTCCCACACACAATATATACTGCTCACACACAAACACACTATATACTGCTCACACACATACAATATATACTGCACACACACACACACACACACACACACACACACATATGGACCACCTATGCCACCCTGTCTGTTGTTGCTGGAAACCGGCTGGGCTTACTTTTCCACCGTCCCCTTTCGTTATTACAAATACGCCCCTCCTGCCGCAGAGGGAGGGGCCTGCTTCCACCACTGAGCTCCTTCAATGGCACTCAGAACCACGTTCCTTCTGGGTCAGTGACGCCGCTAGCGTATCTCGTTGCTGATGTACCTGAGCTGGTAACTCCGGACCTCTTACTATGGATCCGGGTTGCTGTGAATGGATTTCCCCCTGGCCTATCACATAGACCAGGGCTGCTGGGTAGTAGGCAGAGCATCTATGAAATTCTAGAAACGCTGTGATGTCCTACACCTGGTTTTCAAATGCAGAGTAACAAGGAGCCAGTCCTAATTAAAAGTTCCTGCCTTGAATGTTGGACCTTCACACATCAAAAGATCTAATTAACATGTGGCCATTCATCAGACCGTTCAGAATACATATTCACATAGAACAACAAAAAACCAAAAACAAGCTAGTTTCCCACATCACAATACACAAGAGGCTTGGTAAACACAGGCTCATTGTATCAGATATATACATCAGAAATAGGCATATCCTATAGCAAGGTTAAACAAGAGACGAATTTCTTCCCCTGGTCTCAGAAATAACGATTTCCTATCTCACAATATCAAAAAATAAGTGCACGTGCAATTACATAAATATGCGCCCTGCACTATTTCCCTTCAATAAATTGATACCATAAGTTATTTATGGGTGATCCAGTCACAATATCTATTTCCATCTCTCCAAACATCCCTGGTAATAAATTGATAACATTTACATTACATTTACTAAATATACCTATTTCAATAAACTATCCCGAACATTAAATAATTCATAATCACATTTAATAAATAGCCATCCTTGTCCCCAAACTTAGCCCCTACCCACAGTCCATCAATAAATTAATAGGCCACCTCTCTTTACATTCAGACAAAACCCCTTCCTTCACTACAGTAAGACAAATCCCCTGTTCCTTCATTATGTTAATACAAATCAACCTCCCTTCCCTCATTACATTAAGAAAACCCCCCCCCCTCGCCTCCCCACAAAATTACCTTTTGTGTAGGAGAGTCTCTTAGAGCCTACATGCATGGAACGACACCTGTCATGTGGTGCACATCCCATGTGACTAGTTAGTTACACACACTCACACACACATACATGGCAGAGAGATTAGATACAGAGACACAGGGGAAGGGCAGGGGGGGATAGACACAGGTAAACACGCAAGGCGGAGACAGTCACAAACATTGGGTAAGATTGGGAGGAGGGACGGATCATACCATCTGTGGCTGCAAGTCTAATGTACACATGCCCTGCAAGGGTAGCACAGCATGTTTGTAGTGTGAATGAAGTGGGGAGAAGAAGTGACAGTATGCCATACTGTCACATACCGCCCAACTTCGTGCACTGGTTTTACCCCTTCATTGTGTAAAAGCCCAGTGTTACTCAGTATCGGGCCTGTTCCTCTCGGAGGGCCTGAAATAGTGCCCAGGTTCCCACACATACTGACTAGTACTGCTGGCTGGTGGGTACTAGGGTAATTAACTACTTGTGCCCCCATTAGTAATAAAATAAATATTAGTGCCCAAATTTATTAATAACATTATAAGTAGAACCCTATTTCCCTAAAATAGGTAGCAGTGTCCAAGTTAAAAGGAAATAAGTAGTAGTGCTCTTGTAAACAGAACACAATAATAGTGCACCCTTTAACAGAAAATAAGTAGTAGTGTACCTGTTAAAAGAAAATAAGTTGTAATGCCACCAGTATTGAAAAATAAATTAATAGGGATGCTTTAATAAATAAATTTAGTATTACCCCCATCATTTTGAAAATATTTTTTCCTAATAAATACTTATGTACAATATTTTTTGGTACTTGATCCAACTTATTACAAAGTGAAGATGGATAATCCATATGCAAATGTAGAGAGAAAGAAACTATTGACAGAATGAACCACTCCCATGGAGCACCCAACACAAAATGAGTGAATCTCAGATAAGACTGGTTGCTTATAAGCCAGGAAGCTGATTAGAAGTGGTCTCTTACACACCTCAGCCAATATACTGTTGTACTTTGTAACTTTATTTGCCTGAGTGACTTATAAAAATCCTAGAAGTTACTGGGTAGGCTTCCCTTGCATAGGAAGGCACTCCTGGGTGGCCTGCCAGAGTGAAGTGGGTAGCATTGGACCAGATAAACCCGGTATCTTCACATTTTTGGTGGCAAGCAGTGGGGTCACTCAGTCCCAGGTCCTCTCTGGGTAGAGCTGCAGGGGAACTGTATCGTGATAGATTCCAGGGCTCTGCAAAGCAGTTAGCACTAGAAACCAGTTACCACATTATCCTGAACTTACTCCTAAACCTTTAAGGTAGAAAGTGTCACAAAAGCTTTGTTGCTTTAGGCGAGGATATATGCCACCTAAGTTTCGATTTGATAAGGGGAGGCCTTCCCGCCAGTGGAGAACAGAAGATGGAACCGTGTCTCAAGGAGTTTTTTGTTTGTGTCATTCTCCTCAAATACTGCTTGGTTTACCCTTATTTCTAAATGAATCATGAGATTGATCGTTATCAGAACTATATTTATTACATGTGACAATTTTGCGTGTGTTAAGCTTTTTATTATATTGCTTGGAGTGCATCTACAAATACGCTTCTCAACCAAAGTGCAACAAGGAGATGCAAAAAAAAGTCCATTAAAAGCATAGGTTGAGACCTGAGGTTCAAAATTCATGTATTTGTGCAAAAATTACTGTGTGCCCCTCTGCATGACAAGGAAATAAACTAAAAATGTTCCTTCTATAATGCTTTATATCATTTCAATAATATCACTGCGTAAAAAAGGAAATCTTGTTTCTGCATTGCTCCATAAAACTAGACGTTCCACCCGTCCCCTCTCTTCCCCTCAGTCTGTTTACATTTTTGTTTTCTGCTTTGGAAATTATCTAGTATAGGTCTCCATATAATGAAAGTTATTTTTCTTTTTTATTTATTCAGTAATAACATATCTGGAAATTCTAGGACGGATCACCTGGTTTTCATGTTTGTTTTAATGAGTCTGTAGATTCATGTTCTCATGCAGCTCTCTCCTGCCTATATAATACATTGTAATTTGAAGTATTTAGTAGCGTAATATACTGAATAGTTGCACTGAAATATGCTATGACATATGGCATATTACAATCAAACAGAGAAGGGCACTGCAGACACATCAAATTGTTGCCATGTAGCCATGAAGCTTAATGGGAACTCACAAATGGAGTTTTGTATACCACTCAATAAGCGCTGGTTTGCTAAGTATAAATGATAAGTAATATCAAATAAGAGAGTGTGTGCATCTTAAAACTGGGGCTTGTACTTTGCATATATACTGTATGTCAGGCAAATCAGGTAGCTATATTAATATTATATCATATGGCAAATCATGATACGTTTTGCAGCTAAAACTTTCACATTAATAAAGTTAGATCAGTAAATTGTACTTTTTTTAATAAAGTATTTTTATTGGTTTTTTTGACAAACACAAAACAAAAACATATCTTGGTTAATGAACTAACTAACATAGACAACCTAAGTATATCCTAAGCCGTGTGAACATAGTATAATGAATGAGTACACACTTTGAGATTGAAGCAAAACAGGTTTAAAGACATCAGTATGGGCAGCATTTAGAAAGGCAGACGTGATATCTTTTAGCATGCATAAGTCAATAGCTCAACAGTGTATCTGTTAAATAACAACATAGCACTGCGCAGGGCTGGATGACGCCTTCTTACCAGGAGAGAAGAAAACTAGATGGGGAAGGGCATAGGCTGATTGGCAGACTTTAGCCCGGGGCCAAGCACATTGCACTCTGCCATGAGTAGCGGCCCATCCTTAGAGGATGGTTTTCGGTACAATATATATTTATTAGGGATGAGCGCACTCGGATTTCTGAAATCCGAGCCCACCCGAACGTTGCGGATCCGAGTCGGATCCGAGACAGATCCGGGTATTGGCGCCAAATTCAAAAGTGAAACTGAGGCTCTGACTCATAATCCCGTTGTCGGATCTCGCGATACTCGGATCCTATAAATTCCCCGCTAGTCGCCGCCATCTTCACTCGGGCATTGATCAGGGTAGAGGGAGGGTGTGTTAGGTGGTCCTCTGTGCTGTTTAGTTCTGTGCTGTTTAGTTCTGTGCTGTTTAGTTCTGTGCTGTTTAGTTCTGTGCTGTTTAGTTCTGTGCTGTTTAGTGCTGTGCTGTGCTGTGCTGTTTAGTGCTGTTTAGTGCTGTGCTGTGCTGTGTTCTGCAGTATCAGTCCAGTGGTGCTGTGTGCTGTGCTCTGTCCTTCTGAGGTCAGTGGTGCTGCTGGGTCCTGTGCTGTGTCCTGTTCAGTCCAGTGGTGCTGTGTCCTGTGCTCTGTGCTTCTAAGGGCATAGTTATTTCCCCAATATTCCCCTGTGTTTAAAAAAATAAAAAAAAGTTTTTTTAAAAAATACCAAAAACTACTTTAATATTTTTTAATTACCACAAAATTTTCACAACCAATCCTGCAGTATAAGCCCATTGGTACTGCAATATTACCAAGTTCACACATTCAGCAGTAAAAGTCCAGTGGTACTGCAATATTACAAAGTTTACACATTCTGCAGTATCAGTCCAGTGGTGCTGTGTCCTGTGCTCTGTCCTGCTGAGTTCCGTAGTGCTGCTGGGTCCTGTGCCGTGTCCTGTTCAGTCCAGTGGTGCTGTGTCCTGTGCTCTGTGCTTCTAAGGGCATAGTTATTTCCCCATTATTCCCAAGTTTTTAAAAAATAAAAAAAAAGTAAAAAATAATAAAAAATTAAAAAAAAAAAAAATATATAATAATTATAACCAAATTTGCAAAACCAATCCAGCATTATAAGTCCATTGGTACTGCAATATTACCAAGTTCACACATTCTGCAGTATCAGTCCAGTGGTGCTGTGTCCTGTGCTCTGTCCTGCTGAGTTCCGTAGTGCTGCTGGGTCCTGTGCCGTGTCCTGTTCAGTCCAGTGGTGCTGTGTCCTGTGCTCTGTGCTTCTAAGGGCATAGTTATTTCCCCACTATTCCCAAGTTTTTTAAAAATAAAAAAAAAGTAAAAAAAAATAAAAAATTAAAAAAAATAAATAAATATAATAATTATAACCAAATTTGCAAAACCAATCCAGCATTATAAGTCCATTGGTACTGCAATATTACCAAGTTCACACATTCTGCAGTATCAGTCCAGTGGTGCTGTGTCCTGTGCTCTGTCCTGCTGAGTTCCGTAGTGCTGCTGGGTCCTGTGCCGTGTCCTGTTCAGTCCAGTGGTGCTGTGTCCTGTGCTCTGTGCTTCTAAGGGCATAGTTATTTCCCCACTATTCCCAAGTTTTTTAAAAATAAAAAAAAATTAAAAAAAAATAAAAAATTAAAAAAAAAAAAAATATATAATAATTATAACCAAATTTGCAAAACCAATCCAGCAGTATAAGTCCATTGGTACTGCAATATTACCAAGTTCACACATTCTGCAGTATCTTGTGCTACATATAATGGAGACCAAAAATTTGGAGGATAAAGTAGGGAAAGATCAAGACCCACTTCCTCCTAATGCTGAAGCTGCTGCCACTAGTCATGACATAGACGATGAAATGCCATCAACGTCGTCTTCCAAGCCCGATGCCCAATCTCGTAGTACCGGGCATGTAAAATCCAAAAAGCCCAAGTTAAGAAAAAGTAGCAAAAAGAGAAACTTAAAATCATCTGAGGAGAAACGTAAAGTTGCCAATATGCCATTTACGACACGGAGTGGCAAGGAACGGCTTAGGCCCTGGCCCGTGTTCATGACTAGTGGTTCAGCTTCACCCACGGATCTTAGCCCTCCTCCTCCTCCCCCCCCCTACAAAAAATTGAAGAGAGTTATGCTGTCAGCAACAAAACAGCAAACAACTCTGCCTTCTAAAGAGAAATTATCACAAATCCCCAAGGCGAGTCCAAGGGTGTTGGTGGTTGTCAAGCCTGACCTTCCCATCACTGTACGGGAAGAGGTGGCTCGGGAGGAGGCTATTGATGATGTAGCTGGCGCTGTGGAGGAACTTGATGATGAGGATGGTGATGTGGTTATTGTAAATGAGGCACCAGGGGGGGAAACAGCTGATGTCCATGGGATGAAAAAGCCCATCGTCATGCCTGGTCAGAAGACCAAAAAATGCACCTCTTCGGTCTGGAGTTATTTTTATCCAAATCCAGACAACCAATGTATGGCAATATGTAGCTTATGTAAAGCTCAAATAAGCAGGGGTAAGGATCTTGCCCACCTAGGAACATCCTCCCTTATACGTCACCTGAATAACCTTCATAGTTCAGTGGTTAGTTCAGGAACTGGGGCTAGGACCCTCATCGGTACAGGGACACCTAAATCCCGTGGTCCAGTTGGATACACACCAGCAACACCCTCCTCGTCAACTTCCTCCACAATCTCCATCAGATTCAGTCCTGCAGCCCAAGTCAGCAGCCAGACTGAGTCCTCCTCAATACGGGATTCATCCGAGGAATCCTGCAGCGGTACGCCTACTACTGCCACTGCTGCTGTTGCTGCTGTTAGTCGGTCATCTTCCCAGAGGGGAAGTCGTAAGACCGCTAAGTCTTTCACCAAACAATTGACCGTCCAACAGTCGTTTGCCATGACCACCAAATACGATAGTAGTCACCCTATTGCAAAGCGTATAACTGCGGCTGTAACTGCAATGTTGGTGTTAGACGTGCGCCCGGTGTCCGCCATCAGTGGAGTGGGATTTAGAGGGTTGATGGAGGTATTGTGTCCCCGGTACCAAATCCCCTCGAGATTCCACTTCACTAGGCAGGCGATACCAAAAATGTACAGAGAAGTACGATCAAGTGTCCTCAGTGCTCTTAAAAATGCGGTTGTACCCACTGTCCACTTAACCACGGACATGTGGACAAGTGGTTCTGGGCAAACGAAGGACTATATGACTGTGACAGCCCACTGGGTAGATGCATCCCCTTCCGCAGCAACAGCAACAGCTGCATCAGTAGCAGCATCTACAAAATGGCTGCTCATGCAAAGGCAGGCAACATTGTGCATTACAGGCTTTAATAAGAGGCACAACGCTGACAACATATTAGAGAAAATGAGGGAAATTATCTCCCAGTGGCTTACCCCACTTAGACTCTCATGGGGATTTGTGGTGTCAGACAATGCCAGTAACATTGTGCGGGCATTAAATATGGGCAATTTCCAGCACGTCCCATGTTTTGCCCACACCATTAATTTGGTGGTGCAGCATTACCTCAAGAGTGACAGGGGTGTGCAGGAGATGCTTGCGGTGGCCCGCAAAATTGCTGGACACTTTCGGCATTCAGCCAGTGCCTACCGCAGACTAGAGGCACATCAAAAAAGCTTGAACCTGCCCTGCCATCACCTCAAACAAGAGGTTGTGACGCGCTGGAACTCCACCCTCTATATGCTGCAGAGGATGGAGGAGCAGCAAAAGGCCATTCAGGCCTACACAGCCACCTACGACATAGGCAAAGGAGTGGGGATGCGCCTGAGTCAAGCGCAGTGGAGACTGATTTCCGTGTTGTGCAAGGTTCTGCAGCCATTTGAACTTGCCACACGGGAAGTCAGTTCCGACACTGCCAGCTTGAGTAAGGTCATTCCCCTGATCAGGCTGTTGCAGAAGCAGCTGGAGAAAGTGAGGGAGGAGCTGGTAAGCCATTGCGATTACAGCAAGCATGTAGCTCTTGTGGATGTAGCCCTTCGTACGCTTTGCCAGGATCCGAGGGTGGTCACTCTTTTAAAGTCAGAGGAATACATTCTGGCCACCGTGCTCGATCCTCGGTTTAAAGCGTATGTTGTGTCTCTGTTTCCGGCGGACACAAATCTACAGCGGTGCAAAGACCTGCTGGTCAGGAGATTGTCCTCTGAAGAGGACCGTGACATGCCAACAGCTCCACCCTCATTTTCTTCCACATCTATGGCTGCGAGGAAAAAGCTCAGTTTTCCCAAAAGAGGCACTGGCGGGGATGCTGATAACATCTGGTCCGGACTGAAGGACCTGCCAACCATTGCAGACATGTCTACTCTCGCTGCATTGGATGCTGTGACAATAGAAAAAATTGTGGATGATTACTTTGCTGACACCATCCAAGTAGACATGTCAGACAGTCCATATTGTTACTGGCAGGAAAAAAAGGCAGTTTGGAAGCCCCTGTACAAACTGGCTCTATTTTACCTGAGTTGTCCCCCCTCCAGTGTGTACTCGGAAAGAGTTTTTAGTGCAGCGGGGAACCTGGTCAGTGAGCGGCGAAGGAGGTTGCTTCCTCACAACGTTGAAAAAATGATGTTTATAAAAATGAATAATCAATTCCTCAATGAAGTACAGCACTGCCCTCCAGATACTACAGAGGGACCTGTGGTTGTGGAGTCCAGCGGGGACGAATTGATAATGTGTGATGAGGAGGAAGTACACACTGTAGGGGGAGAGGAATCAGAGGTTGAGGATGAGGACGACATCTTGCCTCAGTAGAGCCTGTTTAGTCTGTACAGGGAGAGATGAATAGCTTTTTTGGTGTGGGGGCCCAAACAAACCAATCATTTCAGTCAAAGTTGTTTGGTAGGCCCTGTCGCTGAAATGATTGGTTTGTTAAAGTGTGCATGTCCTATTTCAACAACAGACCTCTCAACTGCAGCTCATCCCTCCTCTGCGGGGATAATGTCTCCTGTGCTCTGACACGTCACTCTGTGTACTCTCAGCCTCAGGATCTGACACTACAGCTACCATGCCTCTTGTAGCAGCCCTCACTCCAGGGCCTCTTCCATGTGCAGTGTCCCCCTCTCTCTTGGGTTCACTATAGTGGCATGGAGTTCTCCCCCTCATCCAGGGCACACATTCCTTGCCCTGGCTCAGTCACCACGCTCAGACTTCCAGGCAATGCTGGGGGAGCCTGGGAGCTTCCACCCCAGGTCCCAAGCTACAACTCTCCTCTCCTGTGTCTTCTCTCTCTTTCTGACACTTTAAAGATCGTGCCTTTAAATGAAAAAGTCAGTCTTCATTGCACGACTATGTGCAAGTGCAACAGGGACATTTTTTTGGGTTTACAAAGTCAAACAATAACACTACGACCCTGTCTGTCTGGGGTCTGTCAATGACGAATTGTCTGGAGCATGTTTGGAGGAGGTATTGTGGCCCCGGTATCAAATTGGGTACCGGGGCCACCCCACTATGCAGTCCAGATACTTGTTTGGTGGAATTCCGACACGTGGAGGGTTTTTAAATTATATTGTGGCCTCGGTACCAAATTGTGTACCGGGGCCACCACACTACGCAGTCAAGATACTTGTTTGGTGGAATTCAGACCAGTTGAGGGTTTTATTATTATATTGTGTGGACCACTCTATCTATACCACACTACAACTCTATACCACTCTATTTCCTACTTTAATTCTATTTAATTCTATTTCCTACTTTAATTCTATTACTAATTAATTACCATAAAGAGGAACAAAAAAAACCAATTTTACCAAAAGTATAATATGACTTAGACTTACAAACACTACACTTTAAAGATCGTGCCTTTAAATGAAAAAGTCAGTCTTCATTGCACGACTATGTGCAACAGGGACATTTTTTTGGGTTTACAAAGTCAAACAATAACACTACGACCCTGTCTGTCTGGGGTCTGTCAATGACGAATTGTCTGGAGCATGTTTGGAGGAGGTATTGTGGCCCCGGTATCAAATTGGGTACCGGGGCCACCCCACTATGCAGTCCAGATACTTGTTTGGTGGAACTCCGACACGTGGAGGGTTTTTAAATTATATTGTGGCCTCGGTACCAAATTGTGTACCGGGGCCACCACACTACGCAGTCAAGATAGATAGATGCGTATTGCGTATCATAGATAAAGTACATTCAGTGGTGTGGGGCAAATTGAAAAATATTCCAAATGCACTGACATTATCAAAAACAAGAGGTTGTCACACGCTAAAACTCCAACATGTATATGATGGAGAGGATGGAGGAGCAGCCGTATGTGTAGTGTAATGCAGATCTGTTGAAGGTTTTTTATATATTTTATTGTGGTGCCCAGTGCCCACTCCTCTACGCAGTCCAGATACATTTATTGGTGCGAATCATAAAAGTTCAGGGTTTTTAATATATATTGTGGTGACCCACTCCTCTACGCAGTCCAGGTACATTTATTGGTGCGAATCATAAAAGTTCAGGGTTTTTAATAGATATTGTGGTGACCCACTCCTCTACGCAGTCCAGGTACAATTATTGGTGCGAATCATAAAAGTTCAGGGTTTTTAAGATATTGTGGTGACCCACTCCTCTACGCAGTCCAGGTACAATTATTGGTGCGAATCATAAAAGTTCAGGGTTTTTAAGATATTGTGGTGACCCACTCCTCTACGCAGTCCAGGTACAATTATTGGTGCGAATCATAAAAGTTCAGGGTTTTTAATATATATTGTGGTGACCCACTCCTCTACGCAGTCCAGGTACATTTATTGGTGCGATTCATAAAAGTTCAGGGTTTTTAATATATATTGTGGTGACCCACTCCTCTACGCAGTCCAGGTACATTTATTGGTGCGAATCATAAAAGTTCAGGGTTTTTAATATATATTGTGGTGACCCACTCCTCTACGCAGTCCAGAAAGATACCTTGTTGCAACGTTTTGGACTAATAACTATATTGTGAGGTGTTCAGAATACACTGTAAATTAGTGGAAATGCTTGTTATTGAATGTTATTGAGGTTAATAATAGCCTAGGAGTGAAAATAAGCCCAAAAACTTGATTTTTAAACTTTTTATGTTTTTTTCAAAAAAAATCCGAATCCAATACCTTAAATCCGAACCGAGACCTTTCGTCAAGTGTTTTGCGAGACAAATCCGAACCTCAAAAATAACGAAAATCCGGATCCAAAACACAAAACACGAGACCTCAAAAGTCGCCGGTGCACATCCCTAATATTTATCAATATAAAAACAGGCTATGTTAGTGTTACTTACCCCAGCGATACTTTATTATTATAAATGATAAATAATAAAAACAAATAATGCAACAAAAAACAAACATCACTTTATATTGCATTTTATTTTATATGTTCCTTCTCCCTACAGCACTTTATTTATTTTTTACATATACCTGGCTCATTATAGTGGGGCATAAATCATATAGCAATAGATTATATAATAATGTTTTATTACAGTACTGAACACAGGGGCTGATTTATCAAAATGCAAAAAAAACCTGGGGGTATATTTGCTAAACTGCGGGTATGAAATAGTGGAGATGTTGCGTATAGCAAATAGAGATGGGCGAGCTGGGTTTTGTGAAAACTGAACCCACCAGAACTTTGGGGTTCCAAGTACCGAGCCGACTCTCGCACCTATTCGGTTTCCAAAACAAGGCAAAACGTCATTGTGACATTGTTGGATCCCGGATCTCACGAATTTTGGAATCTATAAATACCGCCCTCTACCGCGATCTAGCGTCATTTGAGAGAGGGACAGAGAAGGGGTAGGACAGAGTATAGAGCAGTTTGGCAGACAAAGTGATAGAAGAGAAAGAGGATGGTAGTAGCAGTGTTAGAGAAAACTACATTGCTGAATTTGTCATTGCTGAAATCCTAATATACCAGTCATTACATTCTTTTTTTCTGAATTTGCACTACTAACTGGAGGGTCTAATATACACCCTTATAGAAGAGCTGCTTTAGTCATTTGGTCATTGCTGAAATCCTAATATACCAGTCATTACACTCTTTTTTTCTGAATTTGCACTACTAACTGGAGGGTCTAATATACACCCTTATAGAAGAGCTGCTTTGGTCATTTGGTCATTGCTGAAATCCTAATATAACAGTCATTGCACTCTTTTTTTTCTGAATTTGCACTACAAAGTGTAGGGTCTAATATACACCCAAATTGAAGAGCTGCTTTGGTCACTTGGTGATTGCTAAAATTCTAATATACCAGTCATTCCACTCTTTTTTTCTGAATTTGCACTACAAAGTGTAGGGTCTAATATACACCCAAATTGAAGAGCTGCTTTGGTCATTTGATCATTGCTGAAATCCTAATATACCAGTCATTGCACTCTTTTTTTCTGAATTTGCACTACAAAGTGTACGCTGTTATCAAAATGGATTCACAGCAGTACACAGAAAAGCAGGAGCAGCAAGCAGCTGTTGCCACCAGTCATGATGATAGTTATCCCTGTACGTCATCTGGTTAAGCCTATGTAAAAGTACATAGTCTTTTGAAGTCAGGGAAAAATACAAACAAAAAAACACCTTTTACCGTATTAAAGAGAAAAAGAGCTGTAATCCAGGAAAAGTTAACTGCCGATAAAAAAAAATTGCCAACATGCCATTCTACACATGCAGTGGCAAAGAAAGAATGAGGCATTCACCTTTCTCTATGAGTGCGAGATCTAAAATTGTTACTGAGGCTTCTTCTTGTAAGGTCACTCGTGACCAAGTAATTTGGAGTCCAAAAGTGGTGCACAAATACTGTTACGTGTAAAAGCCGAGCTGGAAGAAGACAGTAAGGCATTAGAGGAAAATGTATGCTCAGATTCTGAAATGACACCAATCCCTGAGGAGAGTCAATCAACGAGTGGTATGTGTAATCGTGACCATTCTGATAGTGTACCCATAAAGTAGGGCCCTTTCAGCATTTCTGCTGATGTGTGCCTGAACAACCCGAGTGTAGCCAGTGATACACTAATTGAGGATGACACTTTGGAATTAGAAGAGCATGAGGGGGATATTTGTGTAGCCGACGAGGGCGCTAATGAGGATGCTGATGAGGATGAGGTTGTTTGTGTAGGTCGTGCACCAGTGGAAGCAGTTTTGGCACCTAATAAGAAGAAGGCCATTGTCATGCCTGGACATAAGACCAAAAAAGCCACTTCGCCACTTCTTATGTGTGGAATTATATCTACACAAATCCTGACAACAGTTTTCTAGCCATTTGTAGTGTATGTAAAGCCACAGTCAGTCAGTCGAGAGAGGGACCTTAACCATCTAGGAACCTCATACATGTTACGCCATTTGACGCAAGTTAATGGCAAGGTGTTGAGGAAAACTGAAAGTTATGCTAAAAAAATAACAACAAGTAGTCCATCATCAGCTAGGACCCTTCTCTCACCTACATTCTGATGCCTGCAATCTACACCAACACCATCCTCATCAATATCCTCAGTAGCAATCGGAGTTAGTCCTGCATCCAAGTTGGTAAGGCTCGATGACTCCTGCACTATCCTTGATTCCTCTGAAGAATTATTGAGCGTTAGTCCCACTGCTGCTGCTGTTGCTGCTGCTAGGGGTGAATCTTCCTCCCATAAGCAGCCTAAGAAGAAGACCACTAGTACTTTACAACAAATAACTGTGAAACAATTGTTTGTTAGAGGAGGCAAGTATGACAGTAGTCACCCAGTTGCAAAGCGGATCACAGATGCTATGGCGACTATGCTAGTGTTAGATCTGCGTCCAATATCCAATATCTGGTTTTTCCCCGTTACAAAATTCCATTGCGACACCATTTTTCAAGAAAAGCTATTCCTCAACTGTACCAGAATGTTCGTAAAAATGTAATAATTGGGCTCAAAAATGCCATTCTACCCACTGTATACTTAACCACAGATATGTGGACAAGTGGAACTGGCCAAAGAAAAGATTATATGACTGTGACAGCCCACTGGGTTGGTTATTTGCCTTCACAAGCAGGAACAGCAGCAGCATATACACCACAGTGTAACATTTCTCACAGGCAGGCTACTCTTTGTATCACCGGCTTCACTAACAGGCATACAGCTGATTATTTGTAACGAAAACTAAGGGATGTCATTGATACATGGCTTATGCCACGTGGACTCTCCCCAGGATATGTCATTTCTGATAACACCAACAATATTGCGGGAGCATTACAGCTGGGTGATGTCACGACTGATAGTGGGTGTATGACTGGTAGAAAGTACCTGCTGTTGTTGGCGCAACTCAGAGGAAGGCGCGGAGTCTAACGTGCCCCTGGTATTCACCAGGAACCCCCGCAAGGAAGTATGGACTCCGCTGCAGGGACACGCAGGTCGCGGTCCTTCCTAGAGTCCACAGCGAGATACAAGGGGTAGTCAGACAGGCCGGTTCAGCAACGTTCAGGTAGAGGAGGTACAAAGGGAAATCCAGAAGAATGGTGAGGCAAGCCGGGTCGGTAACATTCAGGGAGTGCAGTACAAAGGCAGAATCCAGATAGGGGTGGTCAAACGGTCCGGGTCAAAAGGGTCACAAGCAGCACGAGGAATGTCAGGGACAAATACAGCAACTGGAACACACAAACGCTGGAGACAGGAAGACCTGATACTCTGGCACTGATTATAGGGCAGGAAGAGGTTTAAATAGTGTGGAGGTCCAATCAGCATCAGCGCTGCAGCGCTGTCATACCTGCCGCCGGGAATCCTACATAGCGTCCCGTTGCCTAGCAACGGGGCGCGTCATACAGCAAGGGGTCAGGCAGGGGGAATCCGGAAGTGATGCGTCTGGTTGCCTAGCAACCAGACGCGCGGTCAGGCAGTCAGGCGGCCGTGCGGACGGCGCCTGACAGTATACCCTCCTCTTCTTCCTCCTGTTTGAAGGAACTTTTTGAGAATTCTAGGAGCGTGAAGGTCCTGCTTGTCCACCCATGATCTCTCCTCTGGGCCAAATCTTTTCCAATGGACAAGAAATTGCTGTTTGCCACGAAGAATGCGAGAGGCCAAGATCCGATTGACTTCGAATTCAGTTCCAGAAGAGGTTTGTATTGGTGGGGGACGACAGGGAGGTCGATAGAATTTATTGAGTACCACTGGTCGTAGTAATGAGACATGAAAAGTATTATGACATCTCAGAGAAGGGGGAAGTTTCAATTTAAAGCATACAGGATTAATGACTTGCATGATGGTGTACGGGCCAATAAATCGAGGAGCCATCTTCATAGAAGGAACCTTTAGTCTTAGGTCCCGGGTGGATAGCCATACTTGGTCTCCCACCTTTAAGAGAGGAGTGGCCCTCCGATGACGATCTGCAAAGATTTTGTGATGCTGAGTAGCCTTGAGTAAAGCCATCTTAGTCTTAGCCCAAATGAGAGAAAACTCCCGATAAAGAGTATCTACGGCTGGAACCGGTGAAGAGGACACTGGAAAAGGATCCGGAAACACAGGATGACTTCCATATACAATAAAGAAAGGGGAGAATCCGGTAGACTCATGAATGTGTTGATTATGGGAGAACTCCGCCCAAGGAAGGAATTGAGACCATTTATTCTGGTTGTCGGAGATAAAACAGCGGAGGAATGTCTCGAGATCTTGATTGATTCGCTCCGTCTGTCCGTTGGTTTGCGGATGATATCCCGAAGAGAATTTCAATTCTATGTTCAATCTCTTACAAAAGGTTCTCCAGAAATGGGATGTAAATTGGACTCCACGGTCCGAAATGATCTCCTTCGGGCAACCATGTAATCTGAATATCTCTTTGATGAAGATATCTGCCAAACGACTGGCCGTGGGCAGTCCAGTTAGAGGAATAAAATGTGCCATCTTCGAAAATCGATCAATAACCACCCAGATAGTGGTAAACCCTGCACTGAGGGGTAGGTCCGTGATAAAATCCATGGCCACACTTTCCCAAGGAGCATCGGGGATAGGGAGTGGACGAAGAAGGCCTGCCGGAACTCTTCTACAAGTTTTGTGTTGAGCACAAGTAGTGCAGGAAGCAATAAATTTACCAATATCGGCACGTACATTAGGCCACCAGAAGCGTCGGCAAAGCAGCGATGTTGTCTTCTTTATTCCAGCATGGCCGGCAATGCGGGATGAATGAGCCCACTGCAGGGTCTTGAGCCGGAGATGGGGTTCCACGAATGACCGGCCTGGAGGAGGAGAGGACGTTTTGGTCCTAGTAAGGGCTACGATATTAGCAGGATCAATAATATGCTGAGGAACCAACGGTCTTAAACGATCGGAATCGTCAAATGAGCGAGATAATGCATCGGCACGTCCGTTCTTGGCTCCCGGGCAGAATGTGAGCTTCATGTTAAATCGAGCGAAGAAGGATGCCCAGCGGGCTTGCCGAGGATTAAGGCAACAAGCCTCTTGAATGAACACTAGGTTCCGATGGTCGGTAAACACAGTAACAGGAAATATAGCCCCCTCCAACAGATGTCGCCATTCCTCCAGAGCCGCCTTGATGGCCAGTAACTCCTTGTCCCCTATTCCATAATTACATTCACTAGGAAGAAATCGTCTGGAGAAAAACCCACACGGGTTGTGTGAGCCAGCCGGAGACTCTTGAAAAAGCACCGCCCCAATGCCTACAGAGGATGCATCTACCTCTAAGAAGAAAGGTCGTTCTTGATCTGGCTGGGACAGAACTGGGGCTGAAGAAAATGCTTTCTTTAACATTATGAAGGCAGACATGGCTTCCGAGGACCAAACCCTGGGGTTGGCAGTCTTCCTGGTTAAAGCTGTAATGGGGGCTATAATGGTGGAGAATCCCTGAATAAATTGGCAATAATAGTTTGCAAAGCCGATGAACCTTTGAATAGCTTTAAGGCCTTGTGGCTGAGGCCAGTCCAGAATAGCTGACACCTTGGTGGGATCCATACAAAGACCTTGACCCGACACAATGAAACCAAGAAAAGGTACCTGGCTAATCTCAAACACACATTTCTCCAGCTTGCAGTAGAGGTGATGTTTCCGGAGTCTACGTAAGACCTCCTTTACTTGTTCCCGATGAGTCTTCAGATCTTTAGAAAATATTAATATATCGTCTAAATACACTACCACAGAAGTGTACAACAGGTCATGGAAGATATCGTTAACAAAGGTTTGGAAGATGGCTGGGGCGTTGCAGAGGCCGAAGGGCATCACCAGGTACTCGAAATGTCCATCTCTGGTGTTAAAGGCCGTTTTCCATTCGTCTCCTTCTTTGATGCGAATCAAATTATAGGCCCCACGGAGATCTAGTTTGGAAAAGATTTGAGATCCACTGAGTTTGTCAAAGAGGTCGGAGATGAGGGGTAGTGGATATAGATTCTTGACAGTGATGCGGTTGAGAGGACGATAATCAATACAAGGCCGAAGAGACCCATCCTTCTTCTTAACAAAAAAAACCCCTGCACCCGCTGGGGAAGTGGATTTGCGGATAAATCCCCGTCTCAGGTTTTCTGAAATATATTGAGACATGGCTGACGTCTCAGGACGAGATAAAGGGTAGGTCCTTCCTTTGGGGATGGGTTGGTCAGGAGATAAAACAATAGCACAATCCCAGGGACGATGAGGAGGCAAGATCTCCGCTTCCACTTTACTGAATACATCTTGGAATTCTATATAGGCCTCAGGAAGGTGGGTTAGCTCGGAATGAGCCATTACTTGACATTTTGGAGGCAAGACTCTAGACAGACATTCAAAGCGACATCCTGAACCCCACGACATGACTTGAGCGTGGTTCCAATCCATCTGAGGAGAATGTTTTCTCAGCCACGGTAGCCCCAAGATGAGGGGATTAATGGACCTCGGCAACACCAAAAGTTGGATCATTTCGCTATGAAGTACTCCTACCCTCAACCGAACAGGAGACGTCACGGAGGAGATGGAGCCGTGAGTGACACGACTTCCGTCGACTGCCGTCAGAGATAACGGTTGGGGCAATGGGTTTAGAGGTATTTGGAGCTGCGAAGCTAGATCTGCCGAAATGAAGTTCCCGGAGGAGCCGGAGTCCACAAAGGCCGTGGTGGAAAAGGTACCCTTGGGGGTGCTCAGGGTGACAGCCATCTGAAATTCTGGGGAATTTTCTTTAGAATAGGGAGCAACTGTGGATTCTCCTAAAACGGCCTCCCCGCCACCGTTTAGGAGGAAGAGTTTCCCGGTTTCTTGGGACAAACTCTTAGCAGGTGTCCCGGATCTCCGCAATACAGACACAGGCGTTGTTTGAAGCGTCTCTCCCTCTCTTCAAGGGATAATTTAGAGCGGCCTACTTGCATTGGCTCGTCCACTGGCAGGATGGGATTTTGGAACTGGGGTGCTAGCCGTGGTATGAACCGTTTGCCGGGAGAGCGTTCTTGCGTGCGCTCTTGGTAGCGCAAATCCACCTTGATGCACATGGAGATGAGAGAATCTAACTCAGCCGGGAGTTCTCTGGAAATTAGCTCATCCTTAATCCGGTCCACCAGACCTTGCCAAAAGGTTGCCACCAGTGCTTCGTTATTCCATTTTAACTCGGAAGCCAGGGTTCGAAATTGAACTGCGTATTGCCCCACGGACAGGTCACCTTGGCGGAGGTTTAACAAGCTGGTAGCTGCAGAAGCAACTCTTCCGGGATCATCGAAGACTTTCCTGAAAGCTTCAATGAAAGAGTTGGAGTTATTAAGAAGTGAACCCCCTTGTTCCCATAAAGGTGAGGCCCAGGCAAGGGCTTGACCACTGAGGAGGGAGATGAGAAAGGCTACTTTGGTGCGTTCTGAAGAAAAGGCCCCTGGGTTGCACTCAAATTGAATGGCACATTGGTTCAAAAAGCCCCTGCACTTCTTGGGATCACCGTCAAACTTTTCGGGTGTCGGGATGCGTACACCGGAGGCCGCTGTAGAGACCGTAACCACACTGGATGCTGTGGATGCCGCAGAGGTTATGGCTGGTGTAGCGGGTGCAGCATTCTGAAATGTATCGAAGCGGGAAGCAATCCCTTGGAAACATTGTAGAAGATGCGCTTGGGCTGCTTCTTGTTGCTCCACTCGTTGAGCCAAATGCAGGAGTAGGTCACGAGCAGACGGTTCACCAGACTCCTCCGTTGTCATGGCCAGAGTATACTGTCACGACTGATAGTGGGTGTATGACTGGTAGAAAGTACCTGCTGTTGTTGGCGCAACTCAGAGGAAGGCGCGGAGTCTAACGTGCCCCTGGTATTCACCAGGAACCCCCGCAAGGAAGTATGGACTCCGCTGCAGGGACACGCAGGTCGCGGTCCTTCCTAGAGTCCACAGCGAGATACAAGGGGTAGTCAGACAGGCCGGTTCAGCAACGTTCAGGTAGAGGAGGTACAAAGGGAAATCCAGAAGAATGGTGAGGCAAGCCGGGTCGGTAACGTTCAGGGAGTGCGGTACAAAGGCAGAATCCAGATAGGGGTGGTCAAACGGTCCGGGTCAAAAGGGTCACAAGCAGCACGAGGAATGTCAGGGACAAATACAGCAACTGGAACACACAAACGCTGGAGACAGGAAGACCTGATACTCTGGCACTGATTATAGGGCAGGAAGAGGTTTAAATAGTGTGGAGGTCCAATCAGCATCAGCGCTGCAGCGCTGTCATACCTGCCGCCGGGAATCCTACATAGCGTCCCGTTGCCTAGCAACGGGGCGCGTCATACAGCAAGGGGTCAGGCAGGGGGAATCCGGAAGTGATGCGTCTGGTTGCCTAGCAACCAGACGCGCGGTCAGGCAGTCAGGCGGCCGTGCGGACGGCGCCTGACAGGTGAATTCCAACACATTCCCTGTTTTGCTCACACAATAAACTTGGTGGTGCAGAGCTTCTTGAAAAATAATCGTGAGGTGCAGGAGATGCTTTCGGTGGCCCGTAAAATTTCGGGACATTTCCTGCATTTTGCCACAGTATGTAGGAGATTGCAGCAGCTCCAAGAACAATTTAACTTGCCCTGTCACCTACTTAAGCAAGAGGTGTTAAGAAGGTGGAATTTCACCCTGTACATGCTTCAAAAGATGAAGCCATACAAGCGTATTGCATAAGCCATGACATTGGGAAAGGAGGGGGAATGTATTTCAGTCTTGCACAGTGGAGAATCCTTTCTGTGCTGTGCAAGGTGCTGAAACCATTTGAAGTTGTAACATGTGAAGTGAGTTCAGACTAGCTTGAGCCAAGTCATTCCCTTAATTCGACTTTTGGAAAAGTAGCTTGACAAACTGAAGGAGGAGATGAAAAAAAGCAATTCCGCAAAGTATGTTGGCCTTGTAGTAGTAGTAGTAGTAGTAGTTAATTAGCTTCGCAATTATCCAATAGTTATTAAAATCTTGAATTCTGATCACTATGTTTTGGCGATTGTGCTTGATCCGAGGTTTAAGACCTACATCGATTCTTTGCTTCCAAATAAACGAACAGATGCAAGGAGCTCTTGGTTAGCAAGTTGACCGCTGAACTGGTCCTTGGCCTGATGACGTCTCCTCCTTCAGTTTCTCAGGCAGCTGCTGCTCGTACGAAATTGTAATTTCCAAAGAGAAGCAGAGATGACACAGGTGGCAGACCACAACAGTTTGACATCTGGTCTGGTTTGAAAGATTTCAGCAAAAGTGTGACCTCCATCCAATCCTACTATTAACATGTAAAGTATGGTGTAGGATTATTTTCAAGAGTTCATTGAAATTAAAATGTCAGACAGTCTCTTTCCATACTGGGAGGAAAACAAGCCATTTGGAAACCCATGTACAAGCTTGGTTTGCAGTACCTAAGCTGCCCACCCTCCAGTGTGTACACAGAAAGAGTTTTCAGCACAGCCGGGAACCTTGTCAGTGATCGACGTAGGAGGTTACTTCCTAAAAATGTGGAAAATTTGATGTTCATCAAAATGAACTACATCTTCCACGAGGAAGCTCTTTACCGGCAATTACATTCTGTAATGGCAGTTTCCAGCGGAGATGAATTAATAGTCTGTGATGATGAAGCACACACTGATGAGTGTGAGGATGATGCTGAAGATGATGATGACAATATCTTGAAAGTGTAGAATTCATTTGACAGCACTGTTGGTCTAACCTGCCCTTAATGGATTGATAGCTAGTTTAGTGGGGGCCCAATCAAACCAAGCACTTCAGCCACAAAAGTGGCAGCCTTTGTCACTGAAGTGCTTGGTTTGTTAAAGTGTGCATTTCTTTTGTAAGATCAAACATATGGGTGGGTGTGAGGGCCCAAGGACAATTCCATCTTGCACCATTAATCTTTCCTGGCACTGATGTGTGTTTCTGCCATTACTCTAACAAGCCCATTGTTAGCTTGTTTAGGGAGGGTCATGCTGGACATGCACTTCATCCACAAAAGTGGCACTCCTTGTGGATGAACTACTTGGCTTGATAAATTGTACTTGCTACCTCTCCTAATTGTGGGTGACATTGTTATCTTGTTTATTGAGGGCCGAAAGAAAATAAGCACTTCAGCCACAAAAGTGCTACTCCTTGTTAATGAACTGCTTGGCTTGATGAATTGTACTTGCTACCTCTCCTAAATTTGAATGGAAATCACTGGAAATTAGCGTTAGTGAGGTTAATAATAATGTAGGTACAAAATAATACCAAAATTATGTGATTTTACCCAAAAACATGACATTTTCGTAAAAAATAGCTAAACAAATCAAAACCAAAACACACAAGGGCGGTTTTTGCAAAACCAAAACCCGAAGGTAATCCAGATTCAAAACCAAAACACGGGGGTTAGTGAGCATCTCTAATAGCAACCAATCAGATTATAGCTGTCATTTTGTATAATGTACTAAATAAATGATAACTAGAATCTGATATAGGCAACATCTCCACTTTTTCAAACCCGCAGTTTAGTAAATATACCCACTAATGTTTTGCCAGCGAAAGAGCTTGTTTTTTGAATCGCACTATATACTAATAGTGTTATTATTTGTTTTAGGATTGACCTAAAGCAAATAATATGAGGGGTGCTACTGGGAGGAGGAACAGAGCACTAGTTGTCAATCAGATACCCTGGCCCAGAGCTGGATTAAGGCTCTGGGGGCCTTGAGCACTTGAGACCCCTATGATGTAACATGGTTATCATTTTAGACAAAAACACAGGCAATACTGTGTGCACTACTTGTAGGTGAACGCAGCTCTACCTTCACGAGCAGTACAGTGTGAAGCGGGACATACCTCCTAACTCTCCCTCCAGTCAGACCAAATCCTGACTAAGCAAGACAGTCACCCAAATTCAGGACTGCTCCAACAGATTCAGGACAGTTGCCAGATTGTCCTGCTCTCTCCTACCTATTCTTGTCACCCCAGACTTAGGATACTGTTATATAAATGTGAACCAGCATGCAGGTAATTACCAATGGTGCAGATAATTGAGACATGTGAAGGTATTGAAGATAGAGAAAGAGAAAAGAAGGAACAACAAAAGGGCAAACTAATCACTGTTCATCTGGTACAAGAAAAGGGCCAATGGAGTGTGAAAGGACAAGGTAATGAAGGGACAAGGCCCAAATACTTCCGATCCCCCAGCACAGGTAGTTGCTTCTTTTGCAATCAGCCAGGACACATGAAGAGGGCCTGCCAGAAGTACAAGAAGCGGTTGAAGAAGAAAGAGGAGAATGGGTCTCCTCTCGAAATGGCCTGAAGGTCTGGCACCCCCGTATATACACTCCAAGACACCCCTGGTGATTTAGATTCAAATTTGGTCTCGATAAAATTACCCAATGGCGACCAGGTGAAATGTCTTATAGATAGCATTAGCACCAGCATTAGGACTACCCAATTATGACAAACCATTTGCACTATTTTGCATTGAACATAAAGGGCGTGCTTTGGGAGTCCTTACGCAAGAACACGGAAGGAGACAAAGACCTTTAGCCTACTACACAACAATGCTTGACCTCATTGCACTGGCATTACCAAACTGCATCAAATCAGTTGCCGCAGCCGCCATATTAAAAGACAAATGTGCACATATTGTTTTGTATCATCCACTCACAGTCCAAGTTCCACAGGAAGTCATGGAGATACTGCACCAAGCAACCACAAGACATATCTCCAGCGCCAGATTAAGGAAATATGAAGTAGCGCTTCTTAGCTCTTCAAACTTTACCATAAAACGGTGCACAGTCCTAAATTCGGCAACACTTCTACCATTATTGTATGAATCTTACGGTTCAAGAGAAGAGAGACTGCAGCAGAAAGATCGGGAACGAAGCGGACAGTGGACAAATCTGAGTGCTATGTATGATGAGGACAACATGGAACATCAAGAGCATGATTGTGTGGCACTGATGGATCTGGAAAGGGCGTATCCTACGCACTTGACTGATCAACCAATAAATAATCCAATTTTTTCTTTTTTTACGGATGGCTCTAGCTACTATGCTCATGGGATCCGCAAAGCAGGATATGCAATTGTTACGCTGTATGATGTTGTGGAAGCAGAACCACTTCCCCCCGGTACTTCAGCACAAGCTATGGAGTTAATGGCAGTATTGAGAGCACTGGAAATTGCGGAGGGTGAAACAATGAATATATATACTGACTCAAAGTATGCATGGGGAACAGCCTTGGACTATGCTAACATCTGGAAAAGCAGGGACTTCAGGACAGCAACAGGCAACACTATCCAGAATGCTGCCTTAATAGAAAGACTGACAAGAGCACTGGAACTACCAATCAAAGCAGGCATCATAAAGCTTGCTTCCCACACCAAAGCACAGACGCAAAAAGGAAAAGGAAATGCCTTTGCAGACAAAACGGCCAAAGAAGCAGCACTAAAACCAATTGTGCAATCATATTATATCTTAATCATAGAATCCTCTGCACAAGAAGAAGAAGTCACGACAAAAATGCTGGCAAAGACGCAGAAACAAGCAGGACCACTGGAACATGCCAGCTGGGAAAACATGGAGCTAAGGAGTCCTGCACAAGACTCTGGATCAAAGGAAACTTTGTTTGCCTGCCACAAGCCTTATATGCTCCCATGATACAAATAGCACATGGTCCAGACCATAAAGGAAAGTGTCAGACAGCAGCACAAATAATCTAACATTGGATAGCACCAGGCATCCATACAGCAACAGAGGCATTTGTAAATCAGTGTTGGATATGTGCAGAAAACAATCCAGGAGTAAAAACACCAACCGGCAATACTCCAAGAGCCGCCTACCCCTTCCAAAGACTACAGATTAAATATATTCAGTTATCCAACTGTGGCACATATGAATATATTTTAGTGTGCACAGATTTATTCAGTAGATGGGCGGAAGCTTGGCCGGTCTGCAAAGCCACAGCAAAAAACACTGCAAAAAAGGTGATAGCAGAAGTAGCCTGCAGATAAGAGGTTCCTGAAGTAATTGAGTCAGACAGAGGAGCTCATTTTACAGGAGAAGTCATGCAAAATATAATGTCAGATCTAAAGATCACACAGGCGTTCCATACTCCTTACAGGCCGCAGGCCAGTGGGAGAGTGGAGAGACTAAATGGTACATTGAAACTGAAAATCCAGAAAGCAATGAGAGAAACAGGGAAAACATGGGTTGAATGTTTGCTTATAGCCTTGTTTGCTGTTAGAACCACACCATTAAAAAAACCTGAAGCTGAGCCCCTATGAAATATTGTTTGGGTCAGCACCAAAAACAGTTTGTTATTTTCCCCAAGAGTTACAGCATAAACATGGGGACTTAACAGCGCATATGTTGTGTCTCCCTCAGCAACTTACTAATTTGCATGCACAAGTTTTCTCCTCTTTTCCTGATTCAGGTTCCCAGATTAACCCTCACCAACTGAAAATTGGAGACTGGGTGTATTTCAAGAAGCATGTAAGGGGAGCCCTTGAACCCAGATATAAGTGACTATATCAAGTTGTGTTAATGACCCCCACATCAGTCAAGGTTCTGGGAAGAGACACCTGGATACATGCATCCCAATGCAAAAAGACCAGAATAATGATTGAACCTTCGTATGAAAATGAGTCCCAGAAAGAAAATGAGACGTTATATCCTTTTTTGCATTGCAGTGATATGCATGAGTCCTATCGGTGAACAGGAAAATGGGTCAATACAGCTGTACTCAGAGAGATATGTAACACTCAGAAAGAGACATATAGGTTATACATGTCCCCCCCCCCAATATAGACATAAGAGACCAATGTATGAGACGTTGTTACAAAAACCTATCTATAATCAACACCTAGGACCACCCACCATAGGGTTAAAAGACAAATAGAAAATAGGGATTGTAATCACCTGCCTCCCATAGAAAATAGGGATTGTAAATACCTGCCTCCTATACCCAAATGTATCTGCGAGTATTGTGGAATGCCTCCTGAGGAGAGATGCATCAGATGTTGTAGCTTTCCAAAATGGCACCCGTAAAACTTATTATTATACATGCATGAGTCAATTAGCATGATGACAAATCAGTCAGATTGTTGGGTGTGTTCCCATTCCCCTGTTTCAGCAAAAACAATGGCCTGGATGTTTCTCCGCATAACATGGGAAGAATGGGTCACGTATGATTTCAATGACACATTCAACATGGAAGCTGCAAGCAAATACGTTTTTCAGGACCCTCCTATATTAAAAGTTAAATTACTCAATCAGAACACATCCTTTTGTATTACCATTAGACCCCCCAATACGGTGAAAGTATGGGGTATGTAGACCAAGATATAACTCCTGTAAAAAGGTATTTAGGAGGAGTGCAGTGTAAAGAAGCTCTGATCAGGGTAGATCAGTGGACGCGCTTCTGATTACACAAATCCACCGTATAGGGTACATTGGAATAATACAATGTTGATCCTAGTAGGGCTCTGGGTAGGAGCAGAACTGCCCCGCTGGATAAACATGACAGGAAGCGTCAAAACAGTACTTTATGTAAATGCTACCATAGCAAGACAGGGAATACAGAACATTAGAAAGATATGGACGGGAACACCCCCTTTGCTTTATTTCCTATGTGGCAGCTTCGCCTACAAGTGGCTGCCCTATGGTGGGTACAGTAACTGTACTGTGGGACGAGTGATGCCAGCTGCATATATATTATCACACCAAGAGGTAAATGTATGAATCTCCGGGTTCTTCAACACCCGCGAGTTCGGCGTCTTCAGCGCTGAAATTTAAAGCGGCGCTGCCTTGTAAAGGGAAGTTTCCCTTTACAAGGCAGCGCCGCTTTAAATTTAAGCACTGAAGACGCCGAACTCGCGGGTGTTAAAGAACCCGGAGATTCATACATTTACCCCCAAGAGTTATTACAAGGATTTAAACCTACTAAAAGTGGCCCTCGTACACATCACTGTATCCAAAAAATGGAAGTCAAAACAATAAGACAGAAACATGCCCCATTACTGGAAAAATCAAAAGGACACAGAGAGCAATTGGTCTTGGTAATATCATAACCTTTGGAACATGGGGGACTATGTCCAATTATAATATGATAATAAAGTTAGCAAACTTGTTGGACAAAATCACTGAAATCTAGGATGAAACTTTTAGATATGTGGGCAAAGAACTACAAGCTTTAAAGACACAGCTTGCACAGCAGCAACTGGTCTTAGATTACCTGACAGCACAATCAGGAAAGTATTGTTTTCACTAGAGACAGGGGGCCTGATTCATCAAGATACGGAAATGTACCTGTCCACATCGCACAGTGCGTCACGTACTTTAAGTGACGTACACACTTACGCTAGAGAAATAAATAAAAAAACACACCCACCTGCGGTCCTTTACACCTACGCAGTCGAAAAACCCATCCACCTGCGTTCCTTTAGGTAACGTCGAACACTAAGCCACGGATCCCAAGCTATTTACTTAGTGCCCCGCTGCTTTACAGTCACTACCTCTACGTTAAGCTAAGCAATGCATACGTCACGGCCAATGTGGGAGGTCCGACGAGTTTGTTTACATATATCAAAACACAATGCTGTGGGTATTTTTACAATACAGCTGGAACCTAATTATTTATTATCAAGTTTAACATACGTGGTACACTTTGAACAATGATTTTGGATTGCATTTAATTATCGTAAACAACACTTTCCCTAAAACACAAATTGCAGAAGGGCTTGTGTGATTTGGAGTTCAAGTGGCCCTATAGTATGGAAAATGCATGTACATCGCTAGATTAAAATAAAATGCATAAAGATTCTCTAATAATATATGTAGGTTTATAATTCCATCTGGATCATTTTTAAAATGCATAGCATACTCTTCTATAAACGATACACACACATATGAGAGGGCTTCCAACCTCCACACAGATAAAGGGTGGGAGTCTGGTTTAAAACTTATGATTGCCTTTTTGGAAGGTGGAGTAACTAACCATTAACACAAACTGCTATTTAAAAAACACATGGAGAAGAGCAACAATACAGCATGTGTGCTACAGAGGAATGTGATAGTTAATAGTACTCTTCTTTATGCATACAAATTACATACAAAATAGGAATCTCACCGGTAGCTCAGTGGTTAGCACTTTGGGCATACCCATAACATCTGTGTGCAGATTGTGGACTTTAATCATTCATCTAAGAAACAACACAGGAACTTGCCCCAAATTTTTAATTTTATTTTTAACTTTGTCCTACACGCTCGACCACAATGTCACATCTGGCCTCACATTTAACATGTATTGTAATCTACTGCAACTTTATTATGGCAAGCTCCTTTTTTCATAGCTGACAATGTTAATGTTTGAACTTTCATAAAGCATCATGGCCCACAGTTCACATGCACATTATTACGTGCATGCTGACATTTATTGCTAGGAATGGCCTAAGAGGGAGTGGAGATTTGGAGGGGACAGGATCCTTGAAGTTAAATGCAACATTGCCTGCAAAACTAGTAAATAGTTCACTGTGTATGCCCTTCATCACCTTCACCATACCTTGAATAAGAATAACCCACTTATATAAAATAAAGACACGGTGACCTGAGTAAAGTGGCAAACTGACGTATTTTATTATAACCTAATTAAACCTGGTGGCGGAAAAAGAGCACTGCGGATCAGCTCCAGCGATACCCAGAACCAAGCGTGGACATGGCAATATAGCCTTAAGTCCACCCACTTCTCTCATAACCCCACTGCTTGGCCGGCCCTAACCTGGCGTCAGAGTAAACTGTACTCACCTCACTACTCACTCCCCCTTCCTCACTGAGCCGGGCGAGGCCCCTACCCACAGAACGGACAAGAGTTAGTGATTGCCTTGTAAGGGGACAGATACCTGCGGCCAATCACGATAGAGCCGTATATATCAGCCACTGATCGCAGTGCCTTCCTCCCATGCTGCTGCCCTAGGGGCAAAGCAGCCCGCCACCTTCTAAACCGAGCACTCTCCTCAACTCCAACCAAATGCTCTCCATAAAAGTAAGCAACCCCTTGTCTGAGAGGTGCACACCGTCTCTCCTATAGAGACTCACCCTATCTGCTCTAATCACCGGGTGATCCACCACAAATCCACCGAGGGACATAACTACCTTTCGAAGTGCACTATTAAGCTTCCGCGCCATCACAAGAATCTTTTTTAACGGGATTGTAGATCTCCAAGACAGCCTTGGGATCATAGCGAACCAGCCAAGTATGATTGTCGGCCATGTAGACTTAATATAATGCAAGTCCTCTCTCATTTGAATAATTTGGTCTAGGGATTTACCTTTGCCCAAATCATTCCCTCCTAAGTGTATAACTAGAACACCGGGGGCTCTATCAGCTTTCTCAACCAAGGCAATAGATTGCTCCAAACCAAACCTCGTTTACCTAACCAATAAACCCGGCTATTCCCCATACTGGTAAACCTCGTCTGAACCCCCGTCTGGTTAGCTGCCCAGAATATGTAAGAGTCCCCGATGATCCAAATATTTCTCGCAGTTATCACAGCATCTGAAAAAGAGATAAGTGTTAAGTACTGCAATATTTACCTGACCATCACACACAGCACCAAGGTGCACATAGGGATTGACAAAGGCAGCCCATCAGAGGAGCATGGAGCATAGCTGGCAAAAGAAAACAGAAAACGGGGAGAAATGGGTCTGGGTAAGGGTAAGTTACTCACACGGAGGTAAAACCCGAACAAACCCCAGAGGCACAATTATTAATCAGGCCTCCGGAGAAAAAAAATGGGAGAAATCCCTCCGCGACCTCGCTCAACGCGATGAGCAGATAAGCCTTGAGTAACCGGGAAGGGGGTAGAAGGAACCAAACAAAAGGTACTGCAAAGTAGTAGGTCTAGATATACTTGACAGTGACAAACAATAATAAGAAAAAGCCAAACGGAGGAATGAAAAACAAACAAAATCAACAACAAGCCAATGCTTGATGACCCCGCCAAAGCCGCGGAGGTGGCTGCTCCAATTCTAAAAGAGTGAGAACTGTAAAAAGAAGGGTTTAAACCCTAGCAACTTAACCGCGTGCTTCAGAACCGCATTAAATTGATATCTTGTCAGCTGCGCTTCATTTTTGTGTACTAGAAAAACTGGGTTAACGGGCCTGATTTGAATAAAATGGGTGGTTAATTCTACTGGACATATCTCTTTATTTTTTTTGGGCCTGCATCTGTAACCAGCAACCTCTTCCTCCCTGATCCGTTTTAGAAATGGCTATTTTACAGCTCAGATGATCTTCACGTATGAACACGTTTTTAGTAAGCAACCCTGTGGGGACATGAGTCTTTGCTTGCCCAACCAACTCCGAAACCCTGAAAGCCCCAAAAAATGCAAGGCTAAAAGCAGACCGAAAAAGCATGACCTTATACTCATCCCTTGCTACCTCCGCAGGGACCGCATAAGTTGAGATAATATCTGTAAAGTGATCGGGTGCCACGTCTCTGTTGTGATCGGCCTCGCTTTCGCCCACCCTTTAAGCGCTTTGGATATCAAAAAACCCTTAGTGACATTCACCTTGCCGTTCAGACGCGACATAAACGAAATACCCGCCAGGGAAGATGACATGCTCGCCTGGGAAGCGCCCTCGTTATACCTCAACCACATGAATTTCATTACTGCATCCCGCTGACCTGCCTCTGACTGGTCCTTGGTGCCGCTACAATGTAGATTGTGCTAGGCCGCATTCCGGCAAACCTCTTATGCCGGCGCGATGATCTGCCAAACACAAGAGGGACAGGCAATGCCTATACCATTTGCCTGAGAGGCCAGCTCACGAAATCTCCCCCACTGAAAGCAAGACAAAGCATCCGCTATTTCATTTTTAATCCCGGGGACATGACGTGCATTGAATGTTATTTCTTGCTCTAGGCACCGAAGTATCAGGTGACGCAGCAGAGCTATAGCCTGCGGGGAGGACGCGCTCTGTTTATTTATGGACTGGACTACCCCTAGGTTATCACACCAAAAAACAATGTGCATGCCCCTTAAGGCAACCGCCCACAGCTCAATGCTAACAATAATCGGGAATAGCTCTAACCCGACCATGTTCTTTGCCAACCTACTTCTACGCTATGACTCAGGCCACGCCTCTGCACACCACTGCACATGGAGGTAAGCCCCAAAACCCTGTGCACCCGAAGCATCAGTGTAAAGATCCAGTGTAGCATTGTTTACTGGAGGAGTGGGCAGGGCCTGATCAACCACTAGGCTGATCAGACTGCAGCCTGGGGCACTGGGTCCCGGGGGGTGCAACGCTGCGGGTATTTTTTTTCTTTCATTAATTTTTTTATTTTTGTTCCACAGAGGGTCGCCGCGGGAGGGGGGTGGAGGTCTCGACAATCCAAAGCATTGGTGGTCAGTGGTTAGCAACAGGCAGCGAATTGCTAGGCTGCCTGTTGCTGTGCAGCAGACAGAAAACAGGAAATCTTCACTTCCTGTCTGCTGATCTGAGAAGTGACGCTGGCCAGCACAGCTACAGGTAAGTGAAGGGGGGGAACTGCCCTACATATCTATATGGAGGGAGGGGGAACTGCCCTGCATATCTATAGGGAGGGGGGGAACTGCCCTGCATATCTATAGGGAGGGGGAACTGCCCTGCATATCTATAGGGAGGGGGGAACTGCCCTGCATATCTATAGGGAGGGGGAACTGCCCTGCATATCTGTAGGGAGGGGGAACTGCCCTGCATATCTATATGGAGGGTGGGGGAACTGCCCGGCATATCTATAGGGAGGGGGGGGAACTGCCCTGCATATCTATAGGGAAGGGGAACTGCCCTGCATATCTATAGGGAGGGGGGAACTGCCCTGCATATCTATAGGGAGGGAGAGGGGGGGGACCTGCCCTGCATATCTATAGGGAGGGGGAACTGCCCTGCATATCTATAGGGAGGGGGGGAACTGCCCTGCATATCTATAGGGAGGGAGGGGGAACTGCCCTGCATATCTATATGGAGGGAGGGGGAACTGCCCTGTATATTTATAGGGAGGGAGGGGGAACTGCCCTGCATATCTATAGGGAGTGAGAGGGGGGGGGGGACTGCCCTGCATATCTATAGGGAGGGAGAGGGGGGGGGGAACTGCCCTGCATATCTATAGGGAGGGAGAGGGGGGGAACCGCCGAGCCATGCCGGACGGACCTCCTTATGCCTCAGGTCCCCGAGCAGGTAGGAGAACCACCAGCCACCAATGAAGTACCACGCCGACGGGGGGCACTGACCATGCCCCCCGGAGACGCCACTATCCCCCGCGACTGTGCCCCCATCCCCAAGATGTTGACAGACATCGTCTGGGGAGCTGGTGCGGAGACGTGCAGGCCTCACATCCGTCCTTCTAGGACGGGGCATACTCCCGCTAGATAGAGCACCAAAAAACACCAAAAAAGGGGGAAAAACGGGAGTATAGAAAAAAGAGGAGACAGATATAACAGAGGGGAGGAAAAAAAGACAGGACACAAAGATTAAAGGAATAAAATAAGTTTTAATAGAGAGAAAAACAACTAGGAATACACAACAAGACAAAGCAAAAGAGATACCAGGAAAGAGAAAAACAAAGATACAGTTTTCAGAATCAAATAATCCTTATCTGTCTCCTCGTGCTCTCCTACAGGATTTTGCCAGCCGAGTGACTCAGACCAGGAAGTGCAGCATACTATACAAAGACACAAGACCCTGCCCTCAATATCATTGGTCGGGTCTACATCCCATGGTAACCCATTCAGGTAAGTGCAAGCTCGAATGCAACACTGTCACTATTTAATTGCGTTAGTCTATAGGGGACTCTCTTGTAATTTAATCTGGATCTATGGCTTACAAGTTATGTGATGTACTCAGCTTTACCCAAACAGAACACTCACTGCAGTTGAGTAGCATGGTGGTTTGCATGGGTCGCACTTCTGCCTTACAGCACTGAGGTCATGAGTTCAATTCCCAAACTTGGACTCGTCTGTGTACAGTTTGGTTGTTCTCTTCAATGTGTAACTGGCTTTGCTCTGACACTTGAAGTTAACCTTGGACTATCACTACAATGGCATGTAATTTGGGGAGATCTAGTTAATTAGGTATGGCAATTGCCATGTACCTTTTTTAATGAATCTTGCCCCCAGGGCACATTAATTATGTGTCTGCTATTACTACGGATGGCCTACCTTTTGGAGGGGTGGATTGGTGGTGGAGGGCAAATGTTCCTTTTGCTCACATGGAAACAGCAAATGCAAATCTTTTTTTAATCAGCTACTGCTTGTGCTTGGATGTGATTTCAACATCTTCTTGTCTTGCAAAATACTACAGCAAACACCGGTTCTACATCGTGGCTTATTCTTTAGCACCTCTGACTCCCTGTGCTGGTGTCATGAGTTGGATTCCTGACCATTGCCTTATGTGTATGGAGTTACTGTTATTCCCATGTTAGTGTGCATTTCTTTACAAAATACACAACCAACTTTGTATATCTTCATTTGCTGTTAGCCACAATTAGTAGGGCTATCTAAATGTTGCAACAATGATTGAGTTGTGTCAAAAATCTGTCGCTTAAATGTTAGTCTTGTTGGAATCCATAGCCATTCTTTATTGACCTTTGACCCACATGTTGTGCATTTGTAATATATTAATAAAAACACACACACACCAATCTTTTTGATTCGTAACTTTGTTTTTTTGGGGGGAATAAGCACAAAAAAATAACTATATACAAATATTTAACAATAAACAATTTACAATTTAAATAGGCCTATGCCCGTATTTTTTTTTTCCAATTTTGTGGGTTCTTTTTTTAAAAAAAAGTTTGCATTTTTTAATTTTTTTTAAGTAACGCTCCATATTGAGCTGGAGTTCAGAGGCCGATTGAGGGAGGGCTGGCCAAGCTTGCTCAACATATGCTGTAAAACAACTAAAAAAACAAATAAGTCCATGGCACACTAATTTTACAAGCAGACAGGACTTACTAAAAATGTGTACTGTTACATTACTTTAAACTGTTAGGCCTACAAATGCATTTGGCCGCCCACTAGACATTGATAAGGCCACCAAATTCTGGTGTGCCCAGGGGTGAGGGGCGTGGACAGGTTCGTCTAAACAGCATTATAGGCCCCAGGGCAAAGCATTACACTGGGGCCCTACATACACAATCACTCACAGGAATCCAATGAAAAATATCAAGAAAATTCAGCTAATACTTATTTTATTTATTAAACAAGTGTTCAAACAAAACTTTAGCTCTCTTTATTGCAAGCAAATTGGCTTATAATTGCATTAAAAGTCAATAGAATAATATGCTGACAATTGACAAACCTATTGGGCCCCTCTGCTCTTGTGGTCTCTGTACTGTGTGGCCATGTGTTTAGCTGCCTCTGGCCATTTTTTAAAAAAAAAAAAAAAATTGTAGGCCCATTATGATTAAAACCTCTGTCCACTGGTTTAACATGTGTGACAGCAGGGAATAATTACAAGTATAATGGACATTTCAATGTTAACCAATTATGTCCAGCATTTAATGCAAATACTTACTATCTCCCAAGACCTCCGCCTCTTGGCTGCCCACCGCAACCACCTTTGGCCTCTCCTCCTCCTGTTCTGCCTCCTCCTCCCTGGTGTCCGGCACCTCCTTCTCCCTGGTGTCATGCACCTCCTCCTCTTCATCCTCCTCCTCCTCCTCCACCACCACCGGCTGCCAGCATTCCCAGAGTTGCTGCCGTTGCCAACGTGCCCGGTCTGTTGGAAACAAGAAAAAAAAATTAGGGTATTGATCAAAGAAACACCAGCTTAATAAATGATAGTAGTACGATAATCATGTGTTCAGACATTTTTAAAAAACTTCTCATAGCCAGCATAGACAAATATTAACTACTGCAAAAGAAAGGAGATAAACATGATAGACACAAACCACTTCACATGACCTGTAACAAATGATTGTTTTTGGTGTAGGGATGTTGAATATCTCAGTGGCCTAGTGGTTAGCACTTCGGAATCACAGCACTGGGGGTCAGAAGTTTGAGCCCTGGCCTTATCCGTGTGGCGTTTGCATGTTCTCTCCATATTTGCATGTGTTGATTCCAACACTCCAAAACATACTACCGGGTGGTAAAATTGCTGATTTTAAAATTTGCCAGTAGTCTGTGTGGACATGTTAGGGAATTTTGGAGGAATATCAAATACTGTGGATGATGAGAATACTTTTGCAATCATCCTTTGTTGGGACTCCCTGACATTGCAAACAGCCAGTTAATAAACGACTGATTAGGTATAGATAGTACAGTAGGTAAAATGTTTGCACCTTATGGGACCTTAGACAAATGGGTCCTTCGAAATCTCTGAAACTGAGCTAAGGACTTGGTTTTCCAAGCTGGTTCAAATGTTTTTGCAATAATAAAAACACATCTGCCACTATAGTCTTCAAATGGTTTTTAAACTAAGGTCATCAAGTCACAGAACTGGGGTCAAGAGTTTGAGAGTTTGAATCCCAAACCTGCATTAATGTTCTGGAGTTTCTCTAGTAATCATTTAGGAAAGTAAATGTTCACCAGCACATTTTAGGAGACAGGAGCCAAAGCAGTTTGGGTGCATTGGAAGGGGAATGACCTTTCTAGTTTGGAGGAAGATTGATATGTAGTGGTAGGTCATGCCAGGTGATTTGTGTGAACATATTTTGATACATATACTCAAAATTGTTTTGTTTTGTTCTTTGCTGTGTTAATTGCAAAAGGACACTATAAATTTGCATGCTTTGTACTATTCTGCTATTGACCAGCATATTCTTTGTCATTTCCACAGATGGGCATACTATAAACTACGCCTCAAGTGTAAATTAGGCAAAGCACGCCAACATGCCCGAGCAACTGGCTGGGGCCCTCCCATGGAGGCGGGATTAACACCAATGGAGTAGCGTGCAAGCGTTGACATTCCAATGGCTGCAATTGTTGGGGTGGGCGGTATTGACATGGGCTATAGCCCAGCCCAAGTAGGAGAGCTCTCTCCCCTAGGTACATGATCCATCTCATAATTTAATGTCTGTGAATGTTTGTGTTCTGTATCTGCACATGTGACAACTCTTAGGATGTGTATTCTGTCAAACTTTACTGTCAAAATATGTTTGCCTATCACATACTAGGAAATTAAATGTACACATTGAATAGAAATTGTCTTAATATGTTGGTCCATTGCAAGCTGCTAACAAAATACGTGTCTATGCCAGCTTTTCTGGACTGGCAAGGGCTGTTTGTAGGCAAATTTCCTGGATTATAAATCTGTTAACATGCTGCATTACGCTTGTGCCTTTTTTTTTTTTAAATGTAAATTTATGGGTCAAACTTTGGAATTTAAATCTTCTCTTTTCTTTTTCTCTATATACAGAAGGTGAAGACCAGGCTGCTACACAGATGGAGGAGGTGGCTGGCCGTGATGTGGAAGAGCCTCAGAGGGAGCAGACTGAAATATCGAGGGTGCAGACACTCGCACTCGAATCCGAACATTTTGAAAGAATTACCAAATCACTGGACACTTATGTGGCACAAATAGCAAGCACTCTACCCGCATAGAACACCAACTCACCACTTTCAATACCACACTCACGACTTTCAATAGCACATTCACCCCCCAAATATCCACTCTCATTTCCATGTGAACTAATATTGCAACACTCCTGGGTGATCTCTTGCATGCCCACTCCCAACGCACCTCCGGCACATTCCCTTCAGCCATTTCCCCCCATAACACAGCTGTTTCATTCACCACCCCCCAACACCACTCGTCTCTTACCTCCCCCCCTGCTTGGCCAGTCTCTTGCCTCCACCCTCCCTGCCCAGTCTCTTTCCTCCACCCTCCCTGCCCAGTCTCTTGCCTTCCCCCCTCCTTGGCCAGTCTCTTGTCTCGACCCTCCCTGCCCAGTCTCTTGCCTCCCCCCTTCTTGGCCAGTCTCTTGCCTCCTGCTCAGTCTCTTACCTCCACCCTCCCTGCCCAGTCTCTTGCCTCCACCCTCCCTGCCCAGTCTCTTGCCTCCTCCCTCCCTGCCCAGTCTCTTGCTTCCCTCCTCCTTGCCCAGTCTCTTGCCTCCCTCCCTGCACCGGACCCTGTCCAGACCCTTGCCCATCTACTTTTCCAGACCCTTGCCCATCTCCCTGCCCATGCTATTGCCCTTCTCCTTTCCCATGCTCTCCCCCCCCCCTTCCCCGGCTGATGAGGAGAAAAATAATACACATACCCAAGCATTCATCCACAGCAAGCCAATATCCCAAACCTCCAAGGTACACACGTGATTCCTAAAAATCCAGGATGACACTCCAACAGTTTGTTCCACATGGATAAGTGTCTAATGTCACAGTAGACTATAACCTTTCAAAATGAGTATCATGGATGCTTAATGTACAAATTTGAGACCAATATCCAGACATTTAGACCTGCCTGCCCCTTATTGTGACTTCCCGAGATGTGTGTACTACTTAACTGTAGTGCATAGCAAGGTTTCATTGCCTGGGCTGTGTGTTGCATGTACATGTTTAGTTTTAACCCTTATGGACATAAGGTAGGACTTTTAAAGAGAATCCATGAGGCAATTGTCTCTACAAAGTTTGCCTGGTAGTGCCTGATTTCTTTAACAAAGTCCAGACATTTACTTAAGTGTCCTGGACGAAACCATCTGAAAAAGCCAAGATGCTAAAATGTTTGTTGATTTTGCACCTAGGTTCAATACTGTCTGTTTTTCATCTAGCACACAAATGTCAACTCTAAATATCAGTCTAGGTAAAAATACTATTCCGTGCTGTCCTACATGACAAAGCAGCCATGCATTACTTTATTTTATACATAGTGATCAAATTGGCAAGCTTTTTATTTAAACCTGGTTTTGGACAGGAGACTAAAGTTCAAAATGTCTGCACAAATGTACTTAACGGATCAGGTTTGTAGTGTGTTATAATGTAAAATTGTGTCATTCGAATGGCAGAGACATTAGCTGGATTGTTGAAAATGGCTCATACTGGGTCATGGCTTCAAAATTCAGATATATTTTACACCAGTTGCAGGGTCTCATAGTTTGTGTGAGTAAATGGTGCCTACCAAAGAATGTTCAACCTACAGTGTTCCTTGCTACGTATGGAAATACTTCAAACCAAGCTGATTTCATAAATTTCATATGTTATCTCTCAATAATGTAACATCAATCACAGGTTCTATAGCAACTAATGGCCTAGTTTATTCCATTCCAGGTATGCACCAAGGACATGAGTCGTAGCTACCAATCAGTACTAGTCTGATTATGGGCATTTCTCTTAAATCTAAGAAAGCTTTACCCTTTTTTGATAGTGCGAAGGCACAGTGTCTGGCACCCGGCCAGTGTTCCGCATTCACATTCACCCTGTTGTTTGCAAGCAAACTTAATCAGCAGACATGGCCTAAATTTAGCAGAACAACTAAGACCAAGGGTCATCCCAGCGCTTCTTCCAATCTGCAGTTATTTCTGCAAAGAGTCCCAGGCTGTAGTGGTGTGCGCACTGTCTGCTGTGTCTCTGAAAATTAATATCTAAGAATACAAGACACAGTGAATTGTGAATTTGCCACAATAAATGAATGACCCTGTAATGTTTGGAGAATTCACAATGGTCTGACGTTGGGCAAATATACCAAATCTTTTAAAAATATTACTCATTAATGGATTTTGAATGCATCTGCCCATTGTGTTTATTACTGAACACTTGCATGTCTACACTTTTACAGAGGCCAGGTCAGTAGGCAGAGCCTCCCCTACAGTTGTTTATTTAAACAAAGCTAGTTCTAGTTATTTGAAAATGTGCCAAACACAACAACAGATTTATTGATGTCTGTTTTTACAGTTCAATAATACACAGACAGTCACCCATTTAGCATAAGTGACCACTATGAAGACTCAGAATACCATGAAAACATTACCTACAGTGTATTTGTTGGTGTTACAGCGATGCATATCCAAACATAGTACGGTGGGCACAGATCAGATATAGAGTTGAACCCAGACATTAAGCATTCACAGGACTAATGTGTGCTAGGGCAGACACTCTAGGATGAGATGGGGAACCAAAGTACATCTTAAATGGTGTTGAGTCAGTTTTGCCCGTAATTAAACGTTGCTTACAATCTATGAGGGCAATCCTTAGGGAATAACATTAAGCTTGGTATTAAGGTTAAGACTTTTTAAACTCTCATTGTCAACATTTGGGCGGAGTGCTTGGACTGGCCAATGTGTTTTGTACTGATTGGTTTTAATGTTTAAAGATTTAGTTATGTGCACTCCTTCGCATTGTGACTTGGTCGTGCACAGTTCACATTTGCAATATTGGTAATGATGTCCTTTATAACACAGTTCCTCTAGGTTCCAGGATGACTATGCAGCCATGGTATCTTACTCACCAAGTAGCTACTTAGGCCCCAGAAACGAAGCTTTGTGTATGCTGCAAATTTAACATGCACTTTGGTGTAAAGGCCTATGGTTGGGATGGGCTTTGACATCTAGCAACAGATTGTGTGTCAGTGGTCATAACTTACTGCTTGTTTGACCTTCTAGATGATGGGCACTCTGCTGTGTGAGTAGACGGAAATTGTTGCCTCATCGTGCTATAATGTTTAACACTTGGAAAGAAGCAGGCATTTGTGTTACTAAGCCACAAAGTTTCACTAACACACTGACAGATCCGAGTGGAAGATATTCCCATTCTGATTGTGGCTTAATTTGGTGGTTTGCCCCTTTCCCAGGCCATTAGCAATGGGAATGCTATTGCAAAGCAGTGATACATTCTGACACCAAGATTCAATCTGAAATATGGATCCTAACTACTTGGAGCACAGATTGTGAAGGTCACAAAAACATGTCCGGTGTGTGCAGGCTAACAATGTGTGTCTTCAGAAACATTTTAGTTGGCTACAAAGTGTGTATCTGTGTGGGGCTGGAATGGAACATTGCATGACTGGACCAATATGCAATATAGGTGATATGTAACATTTCACAAATATCTTACAAAGACAATAAACAATGAAAAGGGAGGCTAGTGCCATAGTTTATCTGGTGTCCCAAAGTGGAATTAAAGGTAATGAGGAGACGGACTCAAAAAGACGGTCAACTTGCGTCTGACACAAAGGCATTTAACTGGATTGATTGTGTGGGCTTTGTGGCTGCCATTTGGCTGTGTCCCAGATTTTCAACAAAGTGGCAATTGGGTCTGAAGTCTATTTTGGGCCTGTTATTTGGACAAGGATCTAGGCTAAGAAATGTTCTGGGCAACTCTTCAAACATTTAAGAGACAATCTTTTACAGAGGATATTTCAAAATGTAGAGGTTTGTGTTCACATACCATGTTGAACTTGCAACATACAAAATCAAAACACTTGGCCAAAATACAAGCAACCAGACATACAAACCTTCAAAAAAACCATAATGGGAAATAGGTAAAAACCACTACAGAGAGTGGGTTTTTAGGCTACGGTCTGTCTGTGGCTAAGGACAAAATAACCACACATGCAATCAATATATTGTACAAGTATACATGTGCCAAAATGGGCCCCAAAGCACTATGTATGGATTGTTGTGTATGACAAGAGGAAGCACAGCAGTGTAGTAATCAGCATATACTTGTTTGGGACTGTTTGGTGACACTATTGCAGGTTCAGATTTAATGATTACATACATGAAACAATACTTGCAACAAAATACATAGCGAAGAAGTCTGTGGTCTGTGTGGCAAAGTTCCTTGGATGAAGAGCTGACAATCTGGCCAAAGTAAAGAAATATATAAGCAGGCTTGGAGCATTGGAGAAATACTTCAACATGTAGGGAAACATATATATTTTAAACATATTTGCCATTGACGTACTAGACCATTGTAGCCTTTAATACATTAGCTTATCAAGCAGCATATGTGTAATGTTCGTGCAGTTCAAAATTAACTCTTCCATTCCATACAAGGACATTGATGTTTACACATTAGACAGTAGTTGCAATCCACCACATTAAGGTGTTTTTCAGCTAAATGAATGTCGTTAAACTTAGAGGCATTTAAAGAGAAATCCTAAAAACATTTTCTAAAACACTTACAGGTTGGCATTGATTTTTCGATAAGGCCAAATGGAACAAATTGCATTAGGACACCATCCCATGTATATTTATAAATACATTTGGTGGGTTCATACATTTGTGATTTGTATTTTGGGTTAGCTTGCTCAATATTACAGCAGAGATCATTGGTGTCTTAAATGAAACAGTACCAATAACTGCTTTACCTCAAAAATACCTCCCCACCACATACTGCCTGAAGTTGAACCCACGCACTGATTCCCGAGGGGTGTCTTCCAGATCCTCTTCCTCCTCATCTATCCCAGCAAGCTCATCCACGAGCCCCACTCCGGATGGCAATATTATGAAACACCACACACAGAGCTATGATCTTGCAAACTTTCCTCGGCTCGTACATCACTGCAGCACTAGACCGGTCAAGTCAGCTAGACAGCGCCTTTAACACGCCAAAATCCCTTTCTATGACCGATCTGGTGACCACATGAGCTGAGTTATATGCTTCTTCATGCTCTGTGCGTTGGTTCAAGATCGGAGTGAGGAGCCAAGGGCAGGAGGGATACGCATTGTCTCCTATGTAGGATGAGAGGAAAGACATTATAAACAAACATTAATACACTTTAACAGTAACAACTGACCAGCGTCAATAGGCAACCATACTCAAATACGGGTCATACATTAACTCAATGGTAAATCGTTTGGTAAGTGAGTAATATTATTGTATAATTACCATCCATTGTAAAATAAGCACGTCTAACAAATCCCTACAAAAAAATATCATGTAACATTTTCATTTTTTTTTAACATTTCAGCTAACTTTAACTGTTAGGTCTGTTTGGGTAATCGGCCTACATTACCATGAACATAACCAAATGTGGACAATTTGATTTTACAACTGTATAGTTGGACCAACTATAAATAAAAGGGAAATAAATTTAAATTACATTAACAAAAACAAAAACCACTAAATTGAGCAAATAAATTAGACTAATTACCAAGAAGCATCTCCATGTGGCCTGACACCCCCTTGCCTCTAAAGCAATCTATGCCACATTTCTGAATTGCAAAAGGCAAAGGAGTAATGGGTACTCCCCCCCATTTTGCAACCAGGTTCCGAATCTGGAGAGAGGGGTCACATATGGTCTTTGAAAACCTACCTCTTCAGACAAGCATATGATATTACTCAACCACCATCTTAATCTCCCTAGATTACCCTATTACCACCCTCTACACAGCTAACGCAAGACACAAACCCTCTGACCAACATTGCCACACACACAGCCCACTCAATACGTTTACCTTTGCATTCTAGCTGGTCCATTGTGCAATATGATGTAGCACATGCCCTTGTGTTTCAAACTCCTATTGTCCTATAGATTGTAAGCTTGCGAGCAGGGTTCTCTTACCTCTCTGTCTGTATGTACTACCCAGTATTGTCTTATTAATGTTTGTTCCCAATTGTAAAGCGCTACGGAATTTGCTGGTGCTATATAAAAAAATGTTGATGATGATGATGATGACATATGGTCTGTACATTTATTTAGTGGAAATGCTTCCAGTTCATCAAAACCAAAGCATTCTCACTCCCCGGAACCAAGATCACATGCTTCCCATCTACTGCCCCTATGATGTGCGGAAAGCCAGCTATGGTGGCAAACTGCAGCTTAATCTGCCCAAGGAACTCCTCATCGAGTGGCAGATGGATAAACTGGGAGAGCCGCAACAGGAATGCTCTCAGCACAACCTTCAGCACTCGGCTGAAGGTGGCCTGGGACATACCTTCACTGTGGTCTGGAATGAACCAGACGTATAGAAGTGCAAAACCGCCAAAAGTTTGGTCAAAGGCGGTACTGTTGTCGGCATGTTGCGCATTGGCTCCAGGTCATGCTGCACAATTTGCAAGATGTCCAAGATCACATGCAGAGGAAGCCAATAGCGGCGGACAACCACCGCATCCGACATCTCAGAGAGGCTGACACGTGGCCTGAAGACGCGCTCCTTTGGACGGCGATGTTGTACTAGTTGCTGGTTTGGACATGGCAGAGGATCAGACCCCCCGTGAAACAGATTGCAGTCCAACTCCAGGATCACCTGTATGTGTGACAAAAGCCGGAGTTAACAAACAAAACACTAGGTGACACATTTCCAGCTTTGCATTTTCCCTGTAGCCTCCAAATATGAAACCAATACTTACAATAAAGTGAGGATTCATCTTCCAGCTTGTTGTGGCAAAGTACAGTCAAGATTTAGGCACATTTTCAAACAAATTAGAAAACAAATAATAACTCCTGAACTATTGAATGAGCAAACACCACCTCACCATATACAAACCCCACAGAAGTAAGTGCCAAACACCAAAGTGACCTTGTGCAAATCCAATTTGTTACATTAAAGTTTGTTAGGTCTAAACTGTTAGGGACTGTGAAACACAGAATAAGAGAGTAAAGAAAATAGTGACGTAAATTTCGGTTTTGCTACCAAAAACCAAAGAAACCCATAGATAAATCCCTAACACACCCCATCACATACCACCTGGGTGGCACTCAATACTTACCACACAAACTGACGGCAAGCTGCTTCTTAAGAAAACGGTGACATACACACCTCTGTCAACTCAAATCTGTTGTGGAGGGGGAGCAGGAAACAAATAAAGGCAAGAAAATGGGAGCAAAATTGACAAAAACAACAACATTAATGAAGTATGGATGCAGTCCCTCTTCAAAGTATACACAGTGCACGAATGTATCTAACTTCAAATGTTAACAAACACTTGACTTCTAACATCCAAAACCCACTCTCCAAAAATGTTTGTAAACCCATTTCAGCACCAAGTTAAGTAGCTAAAAACATACAGTATGAATGGGATATCAAGCTATCAAACACATAGCAATATTTTGGTAGCTAATTAAACATAAAACATAATGAAGGTTGTCAAAGTTACTGGTCTAAAAACCTAGAACCAGCATTTGTCCATCTGCATTATACTCCCAACAGCCCTGAAGTTCCACAAAGCCGTTTTTAAACACCACTATGATTACAGAATTATCTGCCAGTGAGTACGCCGGTGCATTACGAGCACACAGGTGCGTTTAGAGAGGACGAGTGTGTTTGATTTGGCGTAGAAAAGATATCTGACATATTTTCATAATGTTATCAAACTATGGTAAATAATTTTTTTTGAAAATTAACATATTTAGAAAATATACTTAGATGTTTGTGGTGTGCAAAGATCATGGTTTAATGAGTGTACAATTTATATGTATACTGTAGAACATATGTACCATTTGGTCTAGACGATGGTGTGGTAGTTAGGTATTCCATCTGTCAATGCTAAGGTCATTAGTTCAAATCCACTAGTATACCTTTATTACAAAGTCCAAATATTACCTTCATGTATATTTCAACATAAATTATAAAACTAAATTCAAAGTACTCGATTGCGAATTGTTCCCCGTAACATCGGCATCCGCGCTTATTCATTGTTCTTATTTTATTATTACAGCTTTTCTGGGTTTTATAAATAGACAATTGTGTTTGTATCTAGGCGTCGTACTTTATTTAACGTAAATCTTCAGGGTGCCAATAATAAGTGCAAACTCAAATTGTATGCAGCTACAACATAGAGAAGCAGCTGTCCCACATAACTTTGATTGCAAATACTTTTTGGATTATTCCCCAAATTAAATATTTGCAAAGCCAAAGTTGGCCCCAAAAGCCCTTGTCAACAATGCAGTCAAAAAATAAACTAAAATAAATAAAAATCTTATTATACAGGGCTGCTTTTCAATTTTAAAAGATTTACAGTGCATATACCAAGGATTTACGCCTACAATAGTTCCTAGTGAAATGATTGACATTAACCCTAACAAAACATCCAAAAACTTGTCATGAGAGAAGCGGATGCTCATGATTTCATTTTATGCAATTTCAAAAACCTATTGTTTTCGCCACTTGAACATTGGCGTAGCGGTTCAACAATGCACCTTAGAAAACTACAAACCTGAGTTCAATTCCTCCACTCTTGTGTCTGTGGAATCAATAATATTCATTCTATATATGTATTTATTTCAAAAGTGTCTCTGGTGTAAAAGTACGCTTGCTTTAATTACAAACAAATCAGCCGTGTAAAGTTGTTTTTTTATGGGTATTAATCTGAGTAGCGTTTGGAAGCTGTTGGGTTAACAAACAGTAGCAAAGAAGTGTGGATGTGGACACAACAGCCATTTGACATAGCAAATCATTATAATATATTGTGGGTAATATAAAATTATTGACTGTGTTTATAGCACAGTCAAATTAGCTGGAGCTCCATGTAAGATTTTGGAGGGGCTTATTCAGGATACTGGAATGGGTCGGCAAGTACCTTAGCCATCCGGAATGGATGGGGAATGCACTCAAAAAGCCATTCCGGCTGCTGGAATGGATGGGGAATGCACCCAGCATTCCATTCCGGGTGTGGAATGCACTCAGCCAGCCATTCCGGAAGCTGGAATGGATGGGGCATGCACTCAGAAAGCCATTCCAGCTGCCGGAATGGATGGGGAATGCACCCAGCACTTTATTCCGGGTGTGGAAATCACTCAGCCACCCATTCCGGAAGCCGGAATGGATAGGGAATGCACTCAGAAAGTCATTCTGGCTGCCGCAATGGATGGGGAATGCACCCAACACTCCATTCCAGGTGTGGAATGCACTCAGCCATCCAGTTCCGGATTTAACCCAAAGGCCCAAAACATCAGCAAATATCATATACTTTACAATGGCATTTATTACAAAGGTGGCTGTAAGGAAAAGAGGCTTATTTTACACAAACATACTAATGTTTAATGTTTTATATATATATATATATATATATATATATATATATATATATATATATATGTATATATATATATACAAATAAATGTGAAAATTTAAACCAAAAAAAAAAACTGTAAAAAAATCTGTATTCTTATGTATGTATGTTGTACATATTTAGTTGTGATTATTTTCAACGCACACTGCTTTTGGAGCAGTTTAATTGTTCTTTTAACTAACTGTTTTGCACTTAAACATGACCCTGAGCTGCCTTAAGTTTGACCAAGGAGTTGAGACACGATTGTTCTCAGTTTACCCTACACGGACAGAGGGAATGCCTACTCTTCTTAGGTCCGAACACATAACGCCTATGCTTCTCAACTGATATCTTATCTCCGCCAACTCCACACCCACTCTCCTGCCATTCCCATCCCTTTTTTCTCAAGTGGTCAGCCAAATGCGGGAATGCATATGTGATGGAGCTTGAGACACGTAATCCTGTACGTCACGGATATTCACACTTTACGGCTCGTATTGTGGTGGTTTACGCATCGTAGCTCCCTGTTATGCGCATGCGCAGAGACCATTATCGTACTCTCTGCAAAATGCGGACATTCCATAGCTTGATGAATCAGGCCCAGAGTTTGGAATACACTGTTGTAATTTCATCCCAAATATTACTGATGAAAATCCTGAAGACACCATATCACATTATATAGACCAGTTTGAGCAGTTAAAAGAAGAATTTAAAAAAGCTAATTATGACCCTGATGTAAATGATGCTTAGTGGGACAAAGCATTTGGTTGGATGAATCCAACCAATTGGTTTTCTGGTCTGGGTGGCTCGATTGCTGCAATTCTCACTTTTCTGGCAAAGGCAGTGGGTGTTTGTTACATATTTTTTAAACTAGAGGTCTGCTGTGTAACCACCTTTGTAAGAATAAGCCACAAAAGAATGTTAAGGAGATGGGAACAACCAAGGGGGAGAGCAGTAGAAAATATTTACGAGAGATGGGGACTATACAGAGGTGAAAGGAGAGTAGAGCATGACCTCATTTGCAAAGCATATGGAGAAACCCGCATGACAATAGAGTCATAGAAGGTCGTGATTAGGGTATGACAACTGCTGTGCCGAATTGTTATTACCTTTGCTCTGACTAAGGGACAAGCCCTGTGTCATTGCGAATAGTAGTCACCAAACAACGTTGCCCTAGCCTTTTCGCTTGATTCCTGCTAGGAAGGGAGTATTAGCCCTAATTAATATGATAAAGAGAAGGGACTGTGGGGTCTAGGGTCATATTAAGCAAGGAAAAAATGTTGCTAAGGTTATCCTATTACTTAGGGCTTTAAGCTGTATTCAGAAATAGTGTTTTGCATGCTTCTATATGTTGTATCTTTCTCTATTCTATTAAGGTATTGTATCTCCTTAAATCAATCAGATATTTTGTGTTAATGTTTGTCCAGAATCAAGAAGTTAACCACAAAGGAAATTACCTGAGCACCTGCTTATGCACAACTTTGCAGAATCAAGAAGTTATGTCAGCCTCAAGGACCCTGATTGGATGATCAAAAAGGAACTTGATGACATTTAGCATTTTTGAGATTACTAAGCTTAACTGCTATTTTGTTTTTTACCTGTTTTATTAATATAGAAACTTTCCATAATATTACAGGTACTTTCCATTGATGTGATTATTATGACGTGATTGATGTCTCTAAAATATGAGCTATTTCATTTAGTAAAGTAGGTTGAGTTTGGACACCAGACACTCTGTGTGGTCTATTATTTCTGGGCTCCAATCGATCGGTACTGCTGCCACACCCAAAAATACTATCATTGACTTTTCAATTGAAGGTAGTTGTACATCTGTAGAGAAATACAGAAGGCCGCCAGGACAGACCCCATAGACACAAATGGTACTTCTAAGCAGAAAATTGTTTCATATCACATAAAAATAAATGAGTTTATAATATACTACATGATGAATCATCTAAAAATGATTACAAAAATCTAAGAAGTATATAAAAAGCAATAATCCCCCAAAAACATATACATCACACACAAACACACATACTGCATTCGATTACTGGCCCCCTCATACACACACACATACTACATTCATTTACTGCCCCTCCAACACACACTACACAATTAATTTAATATACTGACATACACACACATTAGTATACTGATACTATATTAATATATATACACACACTTACATATTATATTAATATATACACACACAACATTCATTTACTGATCCCTCACAAACATTATATTCATATATTGTCCCCTCACACACACTACATTGATATACTGGCCCCTCGCACACACTACATTCATACACTGGCCCCTCCCACATATTACAGTCATATGCTCCCCCCTCGCAAACCCTACAGTCATGTGCTGGCCACTCACACACACTACATTCATATGCTGGCCCCTTGCACACACTTCAGTCAGATGCTGGCCCCTCGCACACACTACAGTCATATACTGGCCCCTCACACACACTACAGTCCAGGGCCGGACTGGGACTTAAAAGCGGCCCTGGCATTTAAAGTACACAGGCCCACCTTAGTTCTAGCAGGAAAGAAACTGTGCGTCGAAAAGGGCATTACCACATTGTGTTGTGGGTGTGGCCAACATGGGGCATTGATACATACTTTATAGTAAAACATTATATTTATCATATCCACCCAACCACATCACACCACCACCCCCAGACACATTATGACACCCCCAGCTGTCACGGGCACTAGGAGTCTTTACCCAGGGATCACCAGGTGGTAGGCTTACCAGAGCAATGTAGGTGGTAATAGGGTACTCTGGTAGCAGGGTGATCACGGAACAGTAAATAGCAGATGATGAGATGCTCAGGAAAGTCTATGACTAGCAACACTGGTAATATGGAGGTAATAGTACACGAGGAACTGTATGGACAAGGACACGTGAAGGTAGTCAGTGGTCTGCGATAGCAAGTTGTACCACTGCTATAGTGAGGAGGAATGTCCAACAGAAACGAGGAGGTGATGAGAGTCAGCGGTCTGCGGATAGCAAGTTGTACCGCTGTCTGAGTGAAGGAATGGAATCCAAGTGGAGGTATCCGGGGAGTCAGTGGTCTGCGATAGCAAGTTGTACCACTGCTATGTGAGAGGATACTGGAACAGGTGAAACTGGAAACAGGGATCAGTGGTCTGCGACTAGCAAGTTGTACCACTGAATATATATGTGAGGAGGTGCACGGGGAGAGACTGCAACACAGGGTAAACACGGCCCCTTAACACGATCCACAGTAATATGCACAATATAGATATATGAATGACTGAACAACACTGCAAATATGGAAAGTCTCTAGAAGTAATCCGGAACAAGATAGTACAGTCAATGATGGCGACAGACTCAGCGGATAGCAAACTCCAGAGGAGAACCAACACAGTCCAGCAAGATATGCAATACACCAGCACAGTCAATGGGAAGTATGCATACCGTGGTTCAGAAGCAGGCAGTCATACAGGAGTGCAGCGATACCTGAGCGGCAGGAGGCCGGCAGGATGAGAAGTCCCTGGATGGATGAAGCAGAGGTCTAGTAGGTGCAGCGCACAGGTAAGTAAACCAACAGGGACACCAATCCACAGGAATCGGTAGAACGTGGAACTGGACTCTTGGAGGACCCAGGAGAATGGTGATGATCTAGCAGCAGGATAGCGGATGAGACACGAATCCAATGCTGACAGGCGGGTAGAGACCAGCGGAACACAGGAAGGCGTGGAGAGCGGATCAGCAGTAGATGGACGATTAGCGCTGGCAGCAGCAGCAGGACTCTGCGGACACACGGAGGTAACCAGTAGCAACCAGCAGGTGCAAATAGCGATGGAACTCGGGTGAGCAGAGTAGACCAGGAGCTGTTGATCACGGAGAGTAGCGGATGGCAATAATAGCAGCAGTCTCGAGGAAACACGGGAGAGATGAGATGAAGACTGCAGTGCACAGAGGCAGCGGATAGGAATCAGCTAACAGTCACGATGATGAAACACAGACGAGTTGCAAGCTGGAGTCTGTAGTGCACGGAGGCAGCGGATAGGAATCAGCTAACAGTCACGATGTTGAAACACAGACGAGTTGTACGCTGGAGACTGTAGTGCACAGAGGCAGCGGATAGGAATCAGCTAACAGTCACGATGAGGAAACACAGACGAGTTGCAAGCTGGAGACTGTAGTGCACGGAGGCAGCGGATAGGAATCAGCTCACAGTCTTGATGATGAACAGGTGAGTAGATGTGGAGAGTGGCTGTAGTGCACGGAGGCAGCGGATAGGAATCAGCTAACAGTCACAATGATAGGAGATAGAGTTGAAGTGGCTTAGAAGACTGTAGTGCACGGAGGCAGCGGATAGGAATCAGCTAACAGTCACGATGGTACACTTGATGGTAGAAGTGGTATGGGAACCACAGTAGTAGAAGTGGTTTGGAAACCACAGAGGTAGAAGTGGTTTGGAAACCACAGGAATCAGCAGCGCTGAATAAACGAGGAAACACCTTCAGAGACTCATGGGGAATGAGACTCCAAGATCAGGCAACGTGGTGTTGACCACAGGTGCTTAATATAGGGAGTGTTGCCTGATCTGCCAATTAAGTTAAAGGGACATACACTGAAGGGTAGAAAAGGGCTGCGCATGCGCAGACCCTCAGGATGGAGGACGGCCACGGTTCCTAAATGTCCGGGAAGAGGCACTCACGGTCCGGTGAGTGACAGTACCCCCCCTTTTAAAGGTGGGCACAGAACGCCTGGTACCGGGCTTGTCCGGATTTTTGGAATAAAACTTCTTCAAAAGGGCAGGAGCATTAAGATCTTCAGCTTTGATCCAAGAGCGCTCCTCAGGACCAAAGCCCTTCCAATGAACGAGGAAACGGAGGACTCCTCGCGAAATTTTTGCATCCAATACCTCAGTAATCTCGAAATCCTCCTCCTGGTGAACTTGAACTGGCTGCGGAGCTGAGGGAGGCGTTGAGAAACGGTTGATGATAAGAGGTTTGAGTAAAGACACATGAAAGGCATTGGAAATCCGAAGATTCTTAGGAAGAAGAAGTTTAACACATACTGGATTGATTATTTGAATGATCCTATATGGACCAATAAAACGAGGGGCGAATTTCATAGATGGGACCTTCAAACGAATATTTTTGGTAGATAACCAGACACGATCTCCGATTTTTAGTGGTGGAATAGCCCGCCTCTTCTTATCTGCAAAAGACTTATATTTGTTAGATGTCTTCTTTAAACAGGTTTTGACCTGAGACCAGATATTTTTGAAGGTCTGACAAACAGTCACCACAGCAGGAACTTGGGTGGGCGGGAGGGCAGGAAATTCCGGAAAAGACGGATGGTGACCGTAGACCACAAAAAATGTAGTTTTGGATGATGACTCATGGTACATGTTGTTATGGGCGAATTCAGCCCAGGGAAGCAATTCTACCCAGTTGTCTTGATTGGCTGAAGAGAACATCCTTATAAAAGTCTCAAGATCTTGATTGACTCGTTCCGTTTGTCCGTTAGATTGCGGATGGTAAGAAGATGAGAGTGCTAATCGTATGCCCAAGGTTTTACAAAGGGCTCGCCAGAATCGGGAAACGAATTGTACTCCTCTATCAGACACAATCTCCGACGGACATCCATGGATACGGAAGATCTCTTTAATGAAATGTTCAGCCAGAATAGACGAGGAAGGCAAACCAGACAGAGGGACGAAATGAGCCATCTTCGAAAATCTGTCCACCACCACCCAAATAGTATTATGATTCTTACTAGGTGGTAAATCAGTGACGAAATCCATACTAATATGGGTCCATGGTTTGGACGGAATGGGTAGTGGTCGCAGCAACCCTGCTGGAGTTCTGCGGGAGGATTTGAACTGGGAACATAACTCACAGGAAGCAATGAACTCTTTGACGTCTCTCCTCATTGAAGGCCACCAGTAATTTCGAGAGAGAATCTCAAAGGTCTTGTGTTCACCGGCGTGTACAGAAAAACGGGAGGCATGGAACCACAAAAGGATTCTCCTCCTTAGAGTAGGAGGCACAAGGGTCTTCCCAAATGGTAGCATTTTGGTGGAGGAGGCAGCCAGTGAGATACATTTGGGGTCTAGAATAGTATGGTTGGAAACCTCTTCTACATCAGAGGATGTCACAAAAGCTCTAGATAGAGCGTCAGCTTTTTTGTTCTTGGCAGCTGGTTTGAAGGTTATAATTAATTCAAAACGGGAAAAGAAAAGAGACCATCTTGCTTGACGAGGGTTCAAGCATTGGGCAGACTGGAGATATGACAAGTTCTTATGATCCGTGAAGATCGTCACCGGATGGCGAGCTCCTTCCAATAAGTATCTCCATTCCTCTAATGCAGCTTTGATAGCCAGTAACTCCTTGTCCCCGATGGTATAATTCCTCTCTGCGGGCAGAAGACCCCGAGAATAGAAGGCACAAGGATGGAATTTTTGCTGTTCCGAGCGTTGGGAGAGGATGGCTCCCAAGCCCACATTAGAGGCATCTACTTCTAGGAAGAAGGGAAGTGTCACATCAGGCTGTCGAAGAATTGGAGCCGAGGAGAAGGACTCTTTGAGAATTTGAAAGGCTTGGAGAGCCTCAGATGACCATTGCTTAGGATTAGCCCCTTTCCGAGTCAGGGCCACAATAGGGGATGCAATGGAAGAAAAGTCTTGAATGAAGCGTCTATAGTAATTGGCAAAACCTAAAAAACGCTGGATAGCACGAAGAGTAGTTGGCTGGGGCCAATGTAGTACAGCATTCACCTTGTCTGGATCCATCTTCAGGCCAACTCCGGAAACTATATACCCCAAGAATGGAATCTGGGGCAATTCGAATGAACATTTTTCTAATTTACAGAACAATGAGTTTTTCCGTAGCCTGGAGAGGACTTCTGCCACATGTTGGTGATGAGAAGGCAGGTCCTGTGAAAAGATCAATATGTCGTCCAGGTAGACGACGACACATACGTATAATAAGTCCCGAAAGATCTCATTGATGAAGCCTTGGAAAACAGCGGGGGCATTACACAGCCCGAAAGGCATTACCAGATATTCGTAATGCCCGTCTCTGGTGTTGAACGCTGTCTTCCATTCGTCACCGGAACGAATTCTAATTAAATTGTAGGCACCACGAAGATCCAACTTAGTAAAGATACGGGCTCCCTTGATGCGATCGAACAACTCAGTGATCAGCGGAATGGGATACCGATTCTTGATAGTAATGGCATTGAGTCCACGAAAATCTATGCAAGGGCGTAATGATCCATCCTTCTTTTTGACGAAGAAGAACCCAGCTCCAGCGGGAGAGGTGGAAGGTCGAATAAACCCACGCTGGAGGTTCTCCTGTATGTACTCAGATGTGGCTTGAGTTTCAGGTAACGAGAGTGGATAAACCCGGCCCCTGGGAGGAGTCTTGCCAGGTAGAAGGTCGATCGGACAATCCCAAGAACGATGAGGAGGAAGACGTTCAGACTGAGCTTTATCAAACACATCAGTAAATGAAGCATACTGAGGAGGGAGTCCCGATGAGGAAGATGAGATGGAAGATTGCTGTACTTTGAGAGGAATAACTTGGGAAAGGCACCGATGGTAACATTCAGACCCCCAAGACGTAACTTGAGGAGTGCGCCAGTCAATCTGGGGAGAGTGACACTGAAGCCATGGAAGGCCTAAGACAATCGGACTTGTCGTAACTGGAAGGATTAAAAACGATATTTCTTCATGGTGCAGGGCACCAATCTGAAGTGTTACTGGAGACGTACTCTGGGTGATGAGACCGTTGATGAGACGTGATCCATCTATAGCCGTCACAGTAATGGGTGTTCTTAACGTAATTACTGGTAGAGACCATTGATTCACTAATGATTTGGAAATAAAATTTCCTGCTGCTCCGGAATCAATCAATGCCTGTGACTCAAAGGTTTTGGTAGCAAAGGAAATCGTAACATCAAAAGCGCAGACTTTAGATTTCATAGAAGATGGAGAGGACTCCAGGGACCCTAACTTCACCTCTCCAGAACTAGTTAGGGCCTGGCATTTCCCGATCTCTTAGGGCAAGAGCTGAGCATATGAGTGGAATCAGCACAATAGATACAGAGTCTATTCTTGACTCTTCGTTTCCTCTCCTCTGAAGATAATTTGGAACGTCCTATCTCCATGGGAATCACAGAGGGTGAAACTGGACGAAATTGAGGGTTTGAACGAAGAGGTGCTTTAGCAGAAGTTGTTTTTTAAGCCTCTCTTTCACGAAATCTCATATCAACACGATGGCAAAGAGAGATCAGATCTTCAAGTGACGAAGGAAGCTCCTGGGTAGTCAGTGCATCTTTAATTTTATCGGAGAGCCCCTGCCAGAAGGCGGCAACTAGGGCTTCAGTGTTCCACTGAAGTTCAGAGGCTAAGATCCTAAATTGAATGACGTACTGGCCTACTGTATGAGATCCTTGTCGCAAACGGAGGATGCTGGAAGCAGCGGAGGTCACACGACCTGGTTCATCGAACACACTTCGGAATGTAGAAATGAATTTGGCACTATCTTGCAACATTGGGTCGTTTCTTTCCCACAGAGGGGAGGCCCAAGCCAGGGCTTGTCCAGAAAACAAAGAGATAAGATAGGCCACTCTGGAACGATGGGTAGAAAAATTTTGAGGTTGGAGCTCAAAATGGACTGAACATTGGTTAAGGAAACCCCTACAAGTTTTGGGGTCCCCATCGTACTTTGACGGAGTAGGCAGGTGAAGCGTGGAAGCTGTAGACACCTGGGATGGCACTGGGGAAACGGAGGAAAGCACAGGAGCCTCAGTAGTGGCTGTCACAGTCTGTCCAGATGTTCCTTGGGAGGTTAATGATTGATAACACTGAAGTAACAGCTGTTGGCGGGCATCCTGTTGCTCCACACGGCTGACCAGATGCTGCAGCATCTCTTTGGCGGTAGGTTCCGTGTCTGGGTCTGTCATGGCCTGATCTTACTGTCACGGGCACTAGGAGTCTTTACCCAGGGATCACCAGGTGGTAGGCTTACCAGAGCAATGTAGGTGGTAATAGGGTACTCTGGTAGCAGGGTGATCACGGAACAGTAAATAGCAGATGATGAGATGCTCAGGAAAGTCTATGACTAGCAACACTGGTAATATGGAGGTAATAGTACACGAGGAACTGTATGGACAAGGACACGTGAAGGTAGTCAGTGGTCTGCGATAGCAAGTTGTACCACTGCTATAGTGAGGAGGAATGTCCAACAGAAACGAGGAGGTGATGAGAGTCAGTGGTCTGCGGATAGCAAGTTGTACCGCTGTCTGAGTGAAGGAATGGAATCCAAGTGGAGGTATCCGGGGAGTCAGTGGTCTGCGATAGCAAGTTGTACCACTGCTATGTGAGAGGATACTGGAACAGGTGAAACTGGAAACAGGGATCAGTGGTCTGCGACTAGCAAGTTGTACCACTGAATATATATGTGAGGAGGTGCACGGGGAGAGACTGCAACACAGGGTAAACACGGCCCCTTAACACGATCCACAGTAATATGCACAATATAGATATATGAATGACTGAACAACACTGCAAATATGGAAAGTCTCTAGAAGTAATCCGGAACAAGATAGTACAGTCAATGATGGCGACAGACTCAGCGGATAGCAAACTCCAGAGGAGAACCAACACAGTCCAGCAAGATATGCAATGCACCAGCACAGTCAATGGGAAGTATGCATACCGTGGTTCAGAAGCAGGCAGTCATACAGGAGTGCAGCGATACCTGAGCGGCAGGAGGCCGGCAGGATGAGAAGTCCCTGGATGGATGAAGCAGAGGTCTAGTAGGTGCAGCGCACAGGTAAGTAAACTAACAGGGACACCAATCCACAGGAATCGGTAGAACGTGGAACTGGACTCTTGGAGGACCCAGGAGAATGGTGATGATCTAGCAGCAGGATAGCGGATGAGACACGAATCCAATGCTGACAGGCGGGTAGAGACCAGCGGAACACAGGAAGGCGTGGAGAGCGGATCAGCAGTAGATGGACGATTAGCGCTGGCAGCAGCAGCAGGACTCTGCGGACACACGGAGGTAACCAGTAGCAACCAGCAGGTGCAAATAGCGATGGAACTCGGGTGAGCAGAGTAGACCAGGAGCTGTTGATCACGGAGAGTAGCGGATGGCAATAATAGCAGCAGTCTCGAGGAAACACGGGAGAGATGAGATGAAGACTGCAGTGCACAGAGGCAGCGGATAGGAATCAGCTAACAGTCACGATGATGAAACACAGACGAGTTGCAAGCTGGAGTCTGTAGTGCACGGAGGCAGCGGATAGGAATCAGCTAACAGTCACGATGTTGAAACACAGACGAGTTGTACGCTGGAGACTGTAGTGCACAGAGGCAGCGGATAGGAATCAGCTAACAGTCACGATGAGGAAACACAGACGAGTTGCAAGCTGGAGACTGTAGTGCACGGAGGCAGCGGATAGGAATCAGCTCACAGTCTTGATGATGAACAGGTGAGTAGATGTGGAGAGTGGCTGTAGTGCACGGAGGCAGCGGATAGGAATCAGCTAACAGTCACAATGATAGGAGATAGAGTTGAAGTGGCTTAGAAGACTGTAGTGCACGGAGGCAGCGGATAGGAATCAGCTAACAGTCACGATGATACACTTGATGGTAGAAGTGGTATGGGAACCACAGTAGTAGAAGTGGTTTGGAAACCACAGAGGTAGAAGTGGTTTGGAAACCACAGGAATCAGCAGCGCTGAATAAACGAGGAAACACCTTCAGAGACTCATGGGGAATGAGACTCCAAGATCAGGCAACGTGGTGTTGACCACAGGTGCTTAATATAGGGAGTGTTGCCTGATCTGCCAATTAAGTTAAAGGGACATACACTGAAGGGTAGAAAAGGGCTGCGCATGCGCAGACCCTCAGGATGGAGGACGGCCACGGTTCCTAAATGTCCGGGAAGAGGCACTCACGGTCCGGTGAGTGACACCAGCCCACTATACTTATCTATGCTTCTGGTGCTGCTGACATCCATCAGGGTGGGAACTTCCTGTAGAGTGAGCAGGAAAGCTTTTAGTCTCACGAGAATACCAAATCTTGTGAGACTTAGAGCTCCTCCGCTTGCTCTGCAGGCTTTGTCCTATCCGGGGACTGGGAGCAGCTATCTGCTCCCTCCTGCTAGCCAGAACTGGATTAAAGCTCGGGGGGCCCGGGGTATTTAAAACAGGGGGGCCCTATTATGTAACATGGTTATCATTTTAGACAAATTTTAGACAAATACACAGGCTGTGTGCATTACTTTTAGTTGCACGCAGCTCTGCCTTCACAAGCAGTATAGTGTGAAGTGGGACATTCCTCCCAACTGTCCTTGTAGTCAGACCAAATCTCACTAAACGTGACAGTCACCAAAATTCGGGACAGTTGGCAGACACCTCTCTCCTCCTGTTCTTGTTACTTTCACCACCTGTGGCTGCTGGTGTCTTTAGTTGCTGCTTGACTGGATCCTGGAATGTTGGAGTCTCTATTTTGAAAAAACGGGGTACATGTAATTTAGAAAACTCCAACCAGCCCTGCTGTTTAATCAATACAACCCATGTTTTATAATTAGGCCTCAAAATTAAAATACTAGTATTCACATTTAATTTTCCTCCCTCCAAACAACCCCAGCAATACACTAAATAGCATTACGTTTAAAACATATACCTATTTCCCGCAACCATCACTGCCATTAAATAATTCATATTCACATTTAATAAATAGATGTTATTTTTTCCCCAACAGCCCCACTTTCGATTAAAGGCCCCCAAACCACCACAGCATTAAATTAAAGGTCCAATCTCCCCTTCTTAAATTGCTAGGCCCCAATATTAAATTAAAGTGACCCACATCACCCCACAGATAAAATAACACCAATTAAATAATTAGCCCCCACCTAAACTCCAGCATTAAAATAATAGCCTACCTCCCACATTATATTAACACTCTCCTCCTTCCCTCATGCCTGAGTACGTGCCCCCAATTGATATTAAGCCTCCATTGAGCCCACAAATCGTATTATGCAATACAGCTGTGCCGCCAAATCATATTATGCCACAATAGTGCCCACAAATCATATTATGTCGTACAGTAGTACCCCCAAATCATATTAGGCCATACAGTAGTGCCCCCAAATCATATTATGCCAAAATAGTGCCCCCAAATCATATTATTCCATACAGTAGTGCCCCAAATCATACTATGCCATAATAGTGCCCCCAAATCATATTATGCCATATAGCTGTGCCGCCAAATCATATTATGCCACAATAGTGCCCACAAATCATACTATGTCATACAGTAGTGCCCCCAAATCATATTATGCCATACAGTAGTGCCCTAAACCATACTATGCCACAATAGTGCCCCCAAATCATATTATGCCACAGAGTGAACATATTAACACCACTAAATTATACTTGTATAAACTGTGCCCTTCTGGCATTTGAGTGAAAAAGGGGAATGGACCAATCTGCTCCAAGGTCCGGATAAACCTCTTGGATATGTTTATTTCTAATAAATAATCTGAGGGGGTGCGTTCATAACTAGAATTATCTAGGAAATAACAAATACAGATGACAATAGATATCAACTGAACAAAGTAGTGTGTGAGGCACTCCTGTCCGAGAGAATATATCAATATAAAATCAACTTTATTGATGGTTACTTAAAAATGCGACATAGACAGATAGCTAAATCCCACCTGGATCGGTGAATTTAAAATATACAAGTGGATAGAATTGAAATTAAGTGTAAAGAGAATTAAAAGTGACCCAAAAATGGGAGCCAGTCAATGTTATCAAAATAGAAAACTCGTATAGTACCGTGGTTGTTAGTGATAACTAGGGTCTGGTCCTCTAATTATGTAATTATGATATGATAATTCATAGGACCATTAAGACCTATTGTGAAGTGTCTCTCCAGAAAGAGCCTTTAGGCATAGGCAATTCACTCTGTAGCTAACATAGAATAATAATAATAATAATTATTATTCTATGTTAGCTACAGAGTTATCACTAACAACCACGGTACTATACGAGTTTTCTATTTTGATAACATTGACCGGCTCCCGTTTTTGGGTCACCTTTAATTCTCTTTACACTATATTTCAATTCTATCCACTTGTATATTTTAAATTCACCGATCCAGGTGGGATTTAGCTATCTGTCTATATCGCATTTTTAAGTAACCATCAATAAAGTTGATTTTATATTGATATATTCTCTCTGACAGGAGTGCCTCACACACTACTTTGTTCAGTTGATATCTATTGTCATCTGTATTTGTTATTCCCTTCTGGCATTTGCCAGAAGTACCAGATGGATAGTCCGGCCCTGTATCTTAGTGATAGATAATTTACTTAGGGAAAACTCTCTGTCATTTTGGGAATCAATCTGACTTAATTGAAACTGATAGACTGGGAATATGCTGTGCAGTGATTATGTCCCCGCGCCGTGATGATGTCACCATGCCCCGTGCTCCCAGCCTATAAGTGCCTGGGAGATGCCGCACCACAGAGGAATAATACTCAGGCAGTCAGACTAGGGGGCCAGGATAGACCAGAAGGCCCAGACAGACAAAAAGGTGCTCCCTAGTGTATCCAAGCACCTTACAGCTTTACCGACTGTACTCCCCTGATGACGGCCCTGGGCATAGGTTTACACCGACGTTAAAAATGCGTAATTGTGGCCTAGCCTAATCAGACACATACTGTAGAGGCGTCTGGGGAGACAGCAAAGTGTAGGAAATAAACTAAAATTCAGCTATTCTTCCTGCAAAAGTCTAATACTTTAATATATATTTGCATTTATAGGAAGATCATCATCATCATCATCATTTATTTATATAGCACCAGCAAATTCCGTAGCGCTTTACAATTGGGAACAAACATTGATAAGACAATACTGGATAATACATACAGACAGAGAGGTAAGAGAACCCTGCTCGAAAGCTTACAATCTATGGGACAATGGGAGTTAGAAACACAAGGGCATGTGCTATATCATATTGTACAATGGACCAGCTAGACTGCAAAGGTAAAAGTATTGAGTGTGCTGTGTGTGTGGCAATGTTGGTCAGAGGGTTGTTGTCTTGCGTTAGCAGTCTAGAGGATGGTAATAGGGTAATCTAGGGAAATTAAGATGATGGTTGAGGAATATCATAACCTTGTCTGAAGAGGTGGGTTTTCAATGAATGCTTGAAGGTTTGAAGACTAGAGGAAAGTCTTACTGTGCGTGGAAGGGAATTCCACAAAGTGGGTGCAGCCCGGAAAAAATCCTGTAACCGAGAATGGGAGGATGTGATGAGAGTGGAGGAGAGACGTAGATCTTGTGCAGAAGGGAGGTGTCGAGTAGGGAGATATTTCGAGACAAGTGAGGAAATGTATGTCGGTGCAATTTTGTTGATGGCCTTGTATGTTAGTAGAAGAATTTTATATTGGATTCGTTGAAATACAGGCAGCCAATGTAGAGACTGACAGAGTGGCTCAGCAGAGGAATAACGGTTTGTAAGGAAAATCAATCTAGCCGCTGCGTGCAAAATAGACTGTAGGGGTTCAAGTCTGACCTTGGGAAGACCAGTAAGGAGGGAATTGCAATAGTTGATGCAGGAGATGATGAGTGCATGAATTAATGTTTTTGCGGTGACTTGTGTCAGATATATGCATATTCTGGAAATGTTCTTTAGGTGTATGTAACATGATTTAGATATAGAGTTGATGTGGGGAATAAACGACAGTTGTGAATGAAGGATTACACCTAGGCAACGAGCTTGCGGGGTGGGATTTATGGTCATGTTATCAACAGAAATAGAAATGTCAGGCAGGAAGCTTCTGTTATTGGGTGGGAATATTATTAATTCAGTTTTTGAGAGATTGAGCTTGAGTTGGCGAGAAGACATCCAAGATGAAATGGCAGAAAGACAGTCAGTAACGCGAGACAACACAGATGGTGAAAGATCAGGAGAGGATAGATAAATTTGTGTATCATCCGCATAGAGATGATACTGAAATCCAAAGGAGCTTATTAGTTTTCCAAGAGAAGTGGTGTAGATAGAGAATAGCAGAGGACCTAGAACTGAGCCTTGCGGCACTCCAACTGATAAAGGAAGAGGAGCAGAGTTGGATCCAGAGAAATTAACACTGAATGAGCGATTAGATAGGTAGGATGAGAACCAGGATAGGACAGTGCCTTCAAGACCTAGGGATTGTAGCATTTGTATGAGGAGAGAGTGGTCAACAGTGTCAAATGCAGCAGAGAGATTCAGGAGAATTAGAAGAGAGTAATGGTTATTATTTTTTGCTGTGATCAAATCATTGACAACTTTGGTCAGCGCAGTCTCTATGGTGTGTTGAAAGCGAAAGCCTGACTGAAGAGGATCCAATGGTTGTTTGCTGTAAGAAAGTGTGTAAGGCGAGTGTAGGCAATTCTCTCGAGAAGCTTGGAGGGGCATGAGAGATGGGGCGGTAATTTACGAAAGAGTTAGGGTCAGAATTCTGTTTTTTTTTAAATGGGAGTAATCACTGCATGCTTGAATAGTGATGGAAAAATACCAGTAGAAAGAGATAGATTACAGATTTTTGTTAGAGGGGGAATGAGCACAGGAGACAAGGACATACCAATTTGTGAGGGAATGGGATCAAGAGGACAGGAGGTAGAGTATGAAGATGAGAAGAGAGTAGAAACTTCCTCTTCATTTGTGGGATCAAATGAAGAGAGAGTGTCAGAGGGTGCTACAAAGGAATTAAGCCGATTGTTTGTCAAGGGAGATGATACCATTTAATGCCTGATCTTATCAATTTTGTCCTTGAAATAGGAAGCAAGATCCTGTGCACTAATGTTATTTGGTGGATTTGGAGCAGGAGGATTCCGAAGAGAGTTAAATGTGTTAAAGAGGCGTTTGGGTATATAAGCCTGAGCATAGATGAGAGATTGGAAGTAAGTTTGTTTAGCAGTGTCCATAGCATTTCTATAGGAGTGGTAGATATCAGTATATGTGATGAAATCATTAAAGGCACAAGATTTACGCCAGTGACGTTCAGCTTTATGAGAAAGTTTTTGTAGAGTTTGTGTTACTGTAGTGTGCCACGGTTGGCAACGAATTCTACGTGAAGTATGTAGTGTCACTGGAGTCACTTGATCCAGGGCAGTTGCTAGGGTTTGATGAAAATGGGGTACTGCCCGATCAGGGGAGAAGAATGTAGAAATTGGGGAAAGAAGGTGTTGGAGAGAGGTGGAAACTGTTGAAAATCAATAGAGTTGAAATTCCTGCGGTTGTGAGGAGGTTTGGAAGAGTTTGACACTAGGGAGAGTAAAGAACTGGGGGTGAGCGAGCAGCTAATAAGGTGATGATCCGAGAGGGGAAAAGGAGTGTTAAGGAAATGAGAAACTGAGCATAGTCTAGAGAAAACAAGATCAAGACAGTGGCCATCCTGATGAAGAGCGGATTCAATCCACTGGGAGAGGTCAAGTGAGGAGGTTAGAGAGAGCAGTTTGGAAGCAGCATTGGAACGTGGATTAGAAATAGGGATGTTGAAATCACCCATGATGATGGTGGGGATATCAGTAGATAAGAAGTGAGGGAGCCATGCAGAGAAGTGTTCAATATAGTGTTCGATAGATGACAGCAACACGCATAGAGAATAGGTTAAAAATCCTAACAGCGTGTACTTCAAAAGATGTGAACGTGAGTGATGGGACACTTGGTAGAACTGTGAATGTGCACTGTGGGGAGAGAAGTAGTCCAACCCCCCCTCCTTGTCTGCCTCCTGGTCTGGGGGTGTGGGTGAAATGGAGACCACCATGTGAAAGGGCTGCAGGTGAGGCAGTGTCTGAATGCGTGAGCCATGTTTCTGTTATTGCTAGAAGGTTGAGGATGTTTGAAAGGAAGAGATCGTTTATGGAGGTAAGTTTGTTACAAACAGAGTGTGCATTGCAAAGGGCACATTTAAAGGACTTTGGAAGAGAGGGGAGACAGGTTATGTGTTTGAGGTTTGCCGGATTTCTGTAGTGTTCAGATATATGCGTGTGGGAGAATTAAAGGGGAACCTGGATTAGGTGATATATCACCATCTAATAGAAGCAGGGAGGAAGAAAGGTAGGAAAGATGATTGTCAGATGTGTGTCTTTTTAGTTTCTCGTAGCAGGGTGAGGCTGTTAAAGTTATTGAATTTAAATAGGAAAAGAGTTCATGAGTGTTCACTAGAGGTGAATGAAGTAATGAAGGGGCAATGTGGACAGAGGTGTGTGTTGCAGGATGGGTGAGGGATGATAATGCCATGAAAAGAGATAAAGAAAAATATTTTGGCAAGCATTGGGATTATGAGTCAAATAGCAAAATGAGGAATTAAAGGAGTTGCCTAATTGCAATGTCCAGTGTAATCAGATAAGTAGTGCAGAGCTATGCTGCAGCAAATGTAGTGTATTCCTGGATGTCTGGATAGTATAAAGTAATGATGTAATAAAGATAATATTCATAAAAATGACATTTAAATTATTTCCAGTAATAAATGGCATGGGAACATTTTATGAGGTTCCTCAGGCAGCAGAATAACCCAACACACCCTTGGACAAAAAATCATACAAACATACAGGGGTGTGGTTATCAGGAATGCAGGGTAAGTTACCCCTTTTGGGCTATTTGCATTAAAAGAGAAGCTCAAAAGAAAACTTTTGAAAGGTATATCTTCCAATTGATAGGATGATCTACAGAAAAATTATTATTTTTTCTGCTCAGCTAAGGTTGAAGATAAAATTTAAACTAATTTGCTTCTTTGTTCTGCAGAAAGCAATGCATTTATTATGCATTGCAAAAATGTAAAAATGTAAGATGCCTTCGATGCCTGTGTGTAGTATCTATTAACGGTACTGACTACCCTGACAAAGAAGAGGACGACAGGAGGACACCGACTTGATACTACAGCGACCTGAAAAAAACCTACTTGCCATGATACAGATGTCTTCATGGGATGACTCGCTGTGTTGCCGTCTGTGTTAGATGACGGGCTCAATCAATCTTTAAACCAGAGAACTAATTTTCTAACCCTTACATTGCTACATATTTATTCTTGAAATAAACCCATAACCACAACATGGTGCTTTCAACACCTAATCCCATCGGCTTCTTGCCAGTTAGACAATACAAACATTTATGTAATTCATCCATCTAAGTCGTAACTAAGGCTGCCTGATCCACAAATGGGAATGGGGGGAGTGGCCAGAGACAGTCATTACAGCCATAAGTGTACTTTTCTAAAATAGGTATACAACTCATTGCAAATTACTTTCTTTAATAAATGTATGCACAAATGGGCAGGGACAGAAAAACTTTGACCAAGAAAGCTTCTGGAAAAGGAAAAAAAAACGAGTCTCCAACACTCAGATATACGTACCTTCCTGAAATCATGTACGATGTCTGATATGAGTGACACTGCCTCGTCAAACCATTTTCTGCAGCAACCATTAACTGACTCTACCCCTATGTTAGACCAACCAACTTCACCACCTTCAGAAAAAGAACAAACAGATCTGGCACAAATCTTGCAGATGCTCAAATCTTTTCAGACAAAGCAGGATCTGTCTTCTAAAAAGGACTTTGAGGTTCTAGAAGTCAAGCTACAAGCTGATCTAACACATCTAGGACACCGACTGGTGGCCCTAGAAGAAAACAAGGAGGCAGAAGGTGAACGTATTACCACTTTATAAAATACAATATCTAAACAGGCTAAGTCTCTACAATGGTTACACAATAAAATAGATGATCTAGAAAATAAAGGCCACAGAAATAACTTGAGGATAAGGGGCATCAAGGATGACATACCCACCCAAGGTGTGGTGGATGTTCAATGAGATCTGAAAACACCCGCCAAACACCCTGATTACATTCGACAGGGCTCACCGGGCAATACGCCCCAAAGGATCTCCCTCAGATAACCCCAGAGATCTTATATGCCATCTACCTTACTTTACCCAGAAAGATGAAATATTCCAAAAAGTGAGACAAGTTGAAAGTCTTGAATTCGATGGACATGCAATTCAGGTGTTCCAGGTTCTTTTCTGGCAAACTCTTCAACAACTGAGAATGTTAAGACCCCTCATAGATGAGTTTCAAAAAGATGATATAAAATACTGCTGTGGTTTCCACTTTTAACTGCAAGATACCCGCAACGGGAAATCAGCAACCCTGCAAGAACCATCAGATATCTCCACCTTTTGTTCCACCTTGAATATTCAAGTGACTTGGCTTCAGGAATGGAAAAAGTCCTATTCACGCTTAATCCCATCTAATTTACCCTCTGGATAAAATAGATTCCATCAGGCTGGCAGGCTCAAATGAAACCCTAAAAATACATCAAAATATGGCTAATTAAGACACCACCTATTTCTTATAGACAATCTTTCCTACCTACAATGAACCTTAAAACTTCATTCTGTAGCCTCACTAACTGACATTCCTTATTAACTTGCTTGTTTCACAAGTGCCTTTCTGTTGATATTCCTGTATATTGTTAACTCTTCCCTCCCTTTTTCCACAGGTTCTTAAACCTGAAGCCAAGGACAACTCTAAAGACAATCACCTCCAAGCCTTTACAAATACACTTCAAGCCTTTACAGATGAGTCCTTCACTTTTAAAATTACAAATACTATTCTAAAGTATCTATTCCAATCTAACCCATTGCCAACTAAAAGAGGACAAGATGTCGGCCTGAAAGTACAAGCGTTCACAGAGCTACGAACTACCACTGTAACCCCCATAATGATTTCCTGCATTTTATTAAATTTTCAATCCTGTTTAAAAGTTTTAATGCTTCGTTTAAATGTGAAGTACTATGTACATTTGTTCATATCTGTTGTTTTACACACTGATGTTCAAAAGCACTCTCACTATGATTGTCTCTGTAACTAACCCCCATTGACCCCCAAACTGCATGATATTTTTTCAGACTCATGGTTAGGTCACGTCCTCCCATGATTTTTCGGTTCTGTTTGTTTTTTCATATCGTTTCCCTTAAAATTATATATCAGGCACAGTTACTTTGTGCCTATTTGTGGTCCCTAAGCCTCCTTTTTTCTCCATCATTCCTGATCTCCTTCTTTTCTTACAACCATAGGCGGGTCACACTGTTCTTACAATATAGCCTCCATTAGGCATGCTCCAACCTATACTCAGAATTTCCTGTTTGTGCCAGACACACTTAAGATAGCTACCCTTAATGTTAAGATCCTCAATATTCAAGTAAAGAGGTCAAGATTATTAAGAGATCTTTTAGCTGATAAAACATATATAGCCTTCTTACAAGAAACTCATTTTAAACAAGGGTCAGTAACCTCTTGAATAGTCACCCTTATTTCCATACAATTGTGTGCAATAACAAAGATAACAAAACATTGGGAGTGGCCATACACTTTACATTTTACAAAATAGCATTTCACTTTATCTGGCTCAATAAACGCCCTAGACTAGAGATCAAATGTTTTGCTCTAAGTTGAGAGGTGGCCTAGTCACGCCTAAATTGAAAGCTTATCAACACGCGGCTCTACTAGATAAACTCAGAGATTGGCAGGCCCCTTCCCCTCTCAAAACTTGGGTTACCATAGAACACCACAATTCTTCCCTATTCCCGTTAGCAGACCTCTTTTAGTTAGATAAGCCTATATGCCTAGCAGACCAATTTCTGCAACTACCCCCCAGAGTATCAAAGATTCTCTCATTGTTTGGGATTAGATGATGCTCTTATTACCAGATACCCCTGTTTCCTCCTCCAACCTCTTTACTATTGCTTTGTCACAACTGATCCCAGGGGGTAAATGCATCAAGGTCCGATTTTGACAGAGTGTTAAAATCGCGGCAAGTCGCGGGTGATAACCAGCGTTTTAGTAAAAAAAAACTGAAATGTATCAAGCTGCAATTTTGACACTGATCTTCAAAATCGCTGGTCATCTCTGGCGATTTGCTGCGATGTAAACACTGCCATGTTTAGCTAACTCTCCTGTGTTGTAGCAGCAAGTTGTAAACACATCACTGTTACACTGCCTGTCATACAGCTGCATTTAAAAAATGCCTGCCTACTGAGGTAACTTGTTTGAATTTTTCTTTATCAGTTTTTGCGTTCCTTTTTGTTCCTATGTGTTCAAGGATACGTGTTTGACAAAGTGACAAAGAAAAATTCAAACAACTTACCTCAGTAGCCAGGCATTTTTTAAATGAACATGGAGGTACAGCTCGTGGATTAGAAGCATTTGCTATAGAACAGATTCATTTAGGCATAAGGGGAGGAGATATGAATAAACAATTACTTCAGAGAAAGAGTAGATGGATCTTCCATCTCGATTTTCTTATTCCTAATGGTCTGAATGAAAATTCCAATTATGCATGTTTTTTGGGCTGATAAACCAAAGCGAGAAGAAATATGCTTAATGCAGCATTTCATTCTATATATCCTATGTGTTATTCCTTATGAAGATTTTTACAATCTATATTTTATCATTTATATTTGTAACGCCCCCTAGTGGCGTGTTAGTAAAACCCTGCACCTCAGTGAATTCAGGAGGGGTCACCTAGAGGGTAAGCTAATAGTTTATGAAAAGTTACATAAACAGGTTACCATGGTGATAACCCAGCCCAGCCTGGAGACTGAGGGAGAAGAAGGAGGGGCTGTCAGCAAGGAGGAAAGGAGATAGAGGGGAGAGACAGAGGAGAGGAGAGATGGTAGCTGGGAACCTGGGGTGGAAGCTCCCAGGCTCCCCCAGCATTGCCTGGCTGTCTGAGCGTGGTGACTGAGCCAGGGCAAGGAATGTGTGCCCTGGATGAGGGGGAGAACTCCATGCCACTATAGAGAACCCAAGAGAGAGGGGGACACTTCGCATGGAAGAGGCCCTGGAGTGAGGGCTGCTACAAGAGGCATGGTAGCTGTAGTGTCAGATCCTGAGGCTGAGAGTACACAGAGTGAAGTGTCAGAGCACAGGAGACATCATTCCCGCAGAGGAGGGATGAGCTGCAGTTGAGAGGTACACAGAGTGTGTCAGAGCTGCATGGAGGAGAGGCTGCCTGCCTATTAGCATCCATGCGAGTGCCCTTGCAGAGGAGGGTGATCTGCAGTGAGTATGGAGTGTAAGAGACCTGTAAATTATGTTATTTAACATCTGGATAACATTAAGAACTGTGCAGGAGGAGTGATAAGATATTTGCAACCATGTTCGTATTGCTCATTAAGAACTGTGCTGGAGAGAGTGAGGAGCTGTATATATTTTTCTTTATTGCTGCAACCATTATGATTATCGTGCTGGATGAAGAGGAGTGTAAATAAAAGTTCAGTTTATCATAGAGATGGTCTGGCACCCAAATTATTGTGACTACACTGCATATTACACTGCACCAAAGTGACATCCCCTGTGTCCCACTAACTACAAAGAAACACCTGCATGTGCAGGGACCCCCTGATCATTTACACCCATGCCCATCAGCTAGCCAGGGCTTGAGAAGGAGGTACACTGTGTACCCTTTGCACCTCATACTACACACAGTGACAGGGGGTTACATATTCAAGGGATTTTTTGACATTTTGTATGTCATATCCTAGAATATCATAACATCATTACATGTTTCAATTCATTTCTCCCAGTACCAATTTATTAGAATCTTAACATCAGTAAGGTCATACTAATCTAATACCTCTTTGTATTTCTTTGTAGTTTAGTGAATATTATTTAATGTCTTGTTTTTATTCTTTATATATTTTTCAACCTCTCCTCTTTGGAGTCACATCCAATAGACCAGCATTTATTGGATAAATTATATTATATATAAATGAATTTTGTTTTCTATTTGTATTGAGATCTTTGGTATAGACATTTTTGTATACATCTACTTTTTTCTTTCCCATGTAATTTTTTCTGATGTTTACATATGTTTAATGTAGTCCTTTTGTAGTTATAATCAATGAAACATGTCTGAACTTGAGACATTGGTTGTTTCACATGTCTGTCACATTTTGAGGCATCTGATTGGCTTTCCCCGCTATAAAGACACTGTCTGTTTCTGCGATCTGTTTCTCTTGACAAAGGTTTTTTTTAGTGAAACGCACATTGGGGTTTATGGGTAGGTGACGTCAGACCTGACGTCACACCCGGAAGTGTGAGCCAGCAAGCAACTGTTCTGCGAGCGCTCTCTGACCACCAAACAAATGCGGTCAATGGAAGTTCCTTCTTTCAATTATTAATAGCGCTTCTATTCATTTCAGGGCAATCGCTATATTGAGCACACATTATTAATGGAAGGAATTGACTATTTATAGGGCTATTAGATCCTGGTCTATTGCTAGCTATACTTACCTAGGGAGATCTGAAAACCTACTATCGATAGGAACTATATGATTAGATCAGATCCCTCTTACCATATGACTAGTATTAAATGCAGTTTCTATCAAGAACTTTTCTCATTTGGTGTTAATATCAACTTTTGATTCGTGGGATCAGCTAATGAATCTGCTATGATACCTAATATATAAGTTGGGATATGATTAGATAATTTATATCCTATAACATCTTTGCCTACAACAATGTAGATCTTTTAGGGGTTATTCATATTAGATTAGACCGCATTAAGGGGCACATTTATCATTTATCGTACAAAACGAGAAATACTTATCAATCCTTATCGCATGGATAAGGATTGATGTATTTCTCAAATTTATTAAAAATGGATCACAGAAACAGCAGTTCTGAAAAACTGCTGTTTCTGTGATAAAAAAAACCATACTCACCACTGCCTCTTCGGTCGCCCTGGCTCCGGATCTCCTCCTCTTCGGCTTACTTTATCTTCTTCATGCTACTGCGCATGTGCCGACCAGAGAACTTGAGGCTGTGACAGGGAGGGATCACAAGATCACTCCCTGCGCATGCGCTGTCCAGCTCTGCTCTCCGGAGCAGAGCTGGACATACCGAAGAGCACAACTTTTAAAGTAATTCCTATGCGTACATTAACACAACAAGTTCCCAAAAAAAATATTTTTTCGGGACTTGTTAGATTGCGGCCAGGAGCAGTCACCATTCTGTTGAATGGTGACAGCTCGCAAAAACGATCAGGAGTGCAAAGCATCTTTAATAAATTTGCGGAGAGCACATCCTGGCCTAATTTACACGGTAAGTGCACGATAGGAATGATGAAGTTCTTTGAATGAAACGCGTTGAGGCCCATATTGTACATACTGGAGAACACTGCCATACCCCGGGGGATACACTTTTAGATCCTATCCTGCGCTGAGCTTTTGTATGGAGCCTATTGAGGGACATCGATAAGTACCACCAGGGGATACAACAACGGACCAGTGATCTCGCCTGAATATCATACAAATAAGCTTATATATTTTATCTCTATTGTTGTGACTGTGAAGTCATTGGTGTTGCACATGTTTTAATATTCTCCAGAAGTGGGATACTCCATGACATCTGGTACGCAGATTTAGAGGTTTTCTTGCACTTATATGGGTGTCATCTAATCTATAATCTTGGGATACCAATCCCACACACCCCATAGGATTTTGGGGATACTGCCCTCACTATAATAATACAGAATTATACTATGGTTGTTTTTTCTACATTTTGGTACTGATCGGTGGAGATCTGGAGGACTACAAGTACAGTAAAGACTACTCCATTATCTCCTATAAGACCCATCATCGTTTACCTCACGGTACGCATGGTATTGCTCTATTCCACGTTGCATATTTGATATATCACTGAGAGGCGCCCTGCTTGTTTTTTTGTTGCAGTAATCCATTCCGTCTGGACTAACCATCTGGCGCCAGGCTATCGAGGCTGCCACTCTCACAAGAGTCAAGTGATTTTTTATATACTGTGGATACGGGACTTAAGTGTCATATATTGTATATTCATACATTTTCCATCTTATTATTTTAAATTAGTTACGCTGTGGTGATCAGCGCCAGATATATCCTTTATTTGTTTATAATATATATATATATATATATATGTTCATTTAAATTGGATAGGAGTGCTCTGAAAACCCATTGCTTTTCTTTCCTATCATTCCTCTTATGACACAAATGGAATGAGCACCCCCTCATTGATATAGTAATGAGGTATATCCTGGCTCTGTGCGGATGATTCCCCCTCTTTTCTTTGCTGGTTCTTCTCGTCAGACTCCTGGCCTGGAAGCAGCTCATGCACCCCTGCTTGCACCTCAGCTCTCCTAGTGTGCTGCCGTGGATCATCGCTTACCTGCTCCACTTGTTAGTGGTAACTACTGCAGATCACCGTTCTCATCTCTCCAAATGTGCTGCTGCAAATCCCCTATTACCTGCTCCACTCGATAGTGGTAACTACTGCAGATCACCGTTCTCATCTCTCCAAGTGTGCTGCCGCAGACTATCGCTTATCTGCTCCACTTACTTAGTGGTAACTACCGCAGACCCTCTCATCTATCTCTCTATGGACTATCACAAAGCATCGCTCAGCACACCCACTCATTAGTGACTAACTAGTGCCTACCTTCTTCTCTGTACTCGGTTCTCTATCACTGCTGACTGGAAACTCCCCTAGAGGGTTGCTACCTGCAGGGTGGAAGCTGCAAAGCCCAAATTCCCTTGCAGGAATCCCTGGTGAAAACCTTCCGCTTTGTTAGATTCCACGCCTCTGGGTGGAGTACCGCCAATCTCAGTTAAGACCAGAAGGATCCCACTCATCCTAGTGCATCCTCACAGTAAGAACCAGCCATGATGGATCCTGATAGAGAACCTTCAGCTAAAGACCTACTCCAAAACCTCGTTATAAGGTAAGAACGTCAAGATGCTGTACAAGTGCAAGTACTACAATGTTTGCAATCTCTGGCCACCAGCTTGGATGCCTTTCAAGAAACTCCTCCACCTAATGCTGCAGTTAAAGTCCCAGCTCAGCCTCTCGTACCTGAGTCATCTCTTGCTTCCTCTGCGTTACGTCTTCCCACTCTTTCCATATTTGATGGGGACCCCAAGTTCTGTAGGGGATTTTTGAACCAGTTTTCAATTCAATTTGAGCAGAACTTTCCTACCTCTAGGACGCTTACATCATGTCCCTGTTATCAGGACAAGCATTGGCCTGGGCTTCCCATCTATGGGAGCGGAACGATAATCTCCTCAATGACTCCTCTGCCTTAATTATGACTTTCCGGAAGATTTTTGAGGAATCAGGTTTGGTTATTTCCGCAGCTTCTAGTATTCTTCGCTAGGTTAGGGCTCACGTTCTGTGGCGCAATATGTTATGGAATTCCGGACCATATCTCCAGAACTTCAGTGGAACGAAGAGGCCTTGGTAGCCACCTTCTGGCAGGGCCTTTCTGATAAGGTGAAGGATGCCCTCTCCTCCCTGGAATTACCCGCTACTCTTGATTCCCTAATTTCTCTATGTAACAGGGTGTACCTACGGTTCCGAGAAAGATCTTCAGACCCTGCTTAGATTTTCAGTTGTGAGTTTTATAGCCATAGCACTTATAAAAATAATGATGCAGCTTGATTGTTAGAGTTTATGTTAAAATAGACCAAACTAAAGGCTTTCATTGAGGTACTACGAGTTATTAGCTGGGACATGTCTGCCTCACATGAAAAATATTCAGTAATCAAGCATAGCCTGTGTTAATCATATATCTGACTCACTATATGAATGTTCTTTTCTGCCCAGGTAAAGTACATACAGTAAGTGTTGTCTGTTTATTGTTTTTAAGGCACTGATTTGTCAATGTTTTCTAATGGAGATACCTTATTTTGTCCTTCATTTTGAGGATAAGTGAGAAACAGACACCATTTTAGTGAATAGCTAAATGGTTTTAATTTATTCCTAGAGACCTTATGACCCAGCTGTCAGCTGGAGCATAAAGAAGGTGCAGCAAAGATCATTTCATGGTGAAAGATCAAGATATGAAAGAGTTGCCTTTATAAGGATGTAAGTATCAATAATTAACAATGCTACTCCTTTTGGGTTATTGGGGGAGCTGTGTTACAGTTAAAACATTATAAATTGCAGATTTTAAAGTACAGGTGTGTGCAAAGTACACACAGTCAAGTAATTTTTTTTTCAAAATGGTCTAAGCTTAATCTCTTTTTCTCTAATATTTAAACAGATAAAGAAGACAGCCATTATGGGTTCAGGCATAACCTGCCTTGCAACAAATCCAACCAATGGGATAAAACCAACATGCATATGTTTGTGTTTTTGTTTACAAAGGAGTTTGTATTTACAGTTTGTTTGTATTTTGTGTTTCATTTGATTACTGCAATTTTGTTTTAAATACAATTTTTTTATTCTTGCAATACTCATTATCCTCTAACTCTCTGCTGTTTCGGACACTTTTGAAAACCCTCTTCTCCTACACATCCATTACTCCATTGTCCATCTAGACACAGTTCTCTCCTGAATCACTTCCTACCTCTCTATCTGCTCTTGTAGTGTATCCACCTCTGTTCCACTCTCACTCTCTATTGAGGTCTCACAGGGGAACTTTTTCTCTTTTTTTATAAATATTGTACTTTTATATTGGAATCTCTTGTTTTGGGGTACTAATTTGGTATTTTGGCCTCCAATACCACCCCTATGCTGAAGACACCCAAATGTACATTGCTTTCCCTGACCTATTTCTTTCTGTACTATCTGTTGTAAACCACCGTCTTTCTGCATTCTCCCATGGAAACCAAAGTGATACCTAAAGCTCAACAGGCTCCAAACTGAGCTTATTATTGTCTCTCATGCCAGAGTCACCAACTGGCCTCCAATCTCACTCACTGTCAATAATACTGTCAATAACACCACTGTACACCCTGTGTTGCTTAAAATTTAAATCTTCAGTAAGTTTGTTATGAGGATAGCAGGAATCTATTAATAAAGCCTAACATCAATAAAAAAAAAAATTGTACAGACAAAGGTCCCACAAAGTTTAAATATCATACCCCCTGGAGCCTAAACAACTGTCCGAAAGAATATTCCAAACAGTGTTTTGAGCAGCCAGCTTCACTAATAATCAGCAATTTGCTTTGCCTACAACAGCATAGTGTCTCCCTGCCATAATGGCAAGGAAACCCTGATTAGTCTGTACTGGCTGGCATTTCCTAGAGTGATGTGCTACTAGCTCACCCCCCCACATAGTGGGATCCACCCATGATATGAAAATAATATATCCCTTAACTAAACAGTGTGTGTGTGTGTGTGTGTGTGTGTGTGTGTGTGTGATAACAATATTCCATGTAAGTGAAAGTTAACTGGACAATTCTAGGTCCCAGGATGGGCAGGTTTAGCCACTAGTACTACAAGGGCATGGACAGTCATTGTCTACATGGCCATGCTGGTACCTAGAGGGCCAGATTCCTGTTAGCAAGTGTCTGTAGTTGCGAATAGTGGTATACGAGGTATGTCTATTAAATAACGAGACTTTATAAATAACTCACCTTTATTTATTGGTATTACAAATTTAATGTTTGTCCCCTTCAATATACTTCCCATTTGCACTAATACATCGCTGTATTCTTGTTTTCCACTGGTCGAAGGTGTCAGAGATGACCTAAATGGGTCCTTTCTCCTGAACTCCGGCTGCTATGTCTTGTGGGTATTGATCGATAGAGAGACAGACAAGTTCAGATATCAGGCTGAAGCTCCATCTGGTTCTGACCAGCCCTTAGTCAGAGTAGCTTTATTTATACATAGAAAAACAGAAAAAGGAGGTAAGAGTACAAAGTCTGTGAAAGCAGCTTGTACATGTCAGCAGTTTTGTGGTCGTTCCAAAAAGCAGAGATCCTTATCTCAGTCACGTAGGCCTCAGGTGGGGCTTTTTGGGGTCCTGGAACAGAAGTTGCTTGATGCGCACATTTTATTGAGAATAAACATGTTGAAAGAAGCAGAAGATAAGATAGCATAAGTCATATGATGTCTGAAATAGCCTGCAGCTCTGCAGACTATTTTACACACATACAGCATGTCAATTATACAAAATGCATTATTCAAAAGCTCATAACATTGATGTCTCTCACAAAGGCATGAAGCAAATCAATTTCTGTCACTTGTTTTCAACATATCTGCCGTTTTCTTCTTTACAACATCAACTGACTCAAAATGTGTCACTTTAAGTACTGATTTAACTTTTTGGGAAAAGATAAAAATAGCAAGGTACTAAATCGGGCAAATATGGAGTATGTTCAAGTGTAGTAATGTGTTTGTTGGTAAAAAACTGCTTCATAGAAAGTGCTGTGTGAGCAGGCGCATTGTCCTGGTGAAGAAAGAAACCACTTTCCCACAGTTTCGGCCATTTATTTCTAAATCTCTCTCTGCTTTTTCAAAACTTACTTATACTAATGCACATTAACTTTTGTGCCTTCTGGAACCCAGTCTTCCAAAATTACACCCTTGATATCGAAAAAAACAATGAGTATTGCTTTGAATTTTGACTTGCTTTGGTGAGCTTTTTTCATTCTTGGTGACGATGGTGTTTTCCATTGCATTGACTGTCTTTTGGTTTCAGGATCATACTGGAAGATCCAGCTCTCATCACAAGTGATTACTTTATGAAACAGGTTTGTATCTGTGTCAAGTTGCTGCAGAATGTCAACACAACATTCCTTGCAATGTTCTTTTTGCTCTGGTGTGAGAACCCTTGGGACCATCTTTGCACAAACTTTCATCATGTTAGGACCCTCATGCAAAATTTTCCATATGGTGTCTTTGTCAATGTTCACGGATTCAACTATCATTCGAACACTGAGTTGGCGGCCTTTTCGAACAATCTGACTGATTTTTTTCTACATTTTCTTTGGTTCTTGAAGGGCAAGGTCGTCCAGTGCGATCATCTTTGACATTCTCACGTCCCTCGCTAAATCTTTTGTGCCACTCAAACTCACGCGCTTGAGACAGGCAGTTATTTCCATAGGCCACTACGGCCTGGTGTTTTGTGCAAATTTACAAAAAATTTCAAATTGACTCGTTCAACTTTTAAACTAAACATTTTTTCGGCACTCTACAGAAAACACAACCAAACTAAATGGAGACTCACAATCAAATGAACGTCAAAGAGTGTTGCAGCTTGTCATGCAGGTTCAGACTGGTTCAAGGTTACTACGTATGCAGTTATAACTGGTTCTGACTGCTTTGTTTACTAGGTGGAATCACAATCTGCGAATGATGTGAGCTCACCCACACATGCTCTGAGAACCAATCATATAGCAGATTATTGGAAAGTATAGCATTTCCAAAATGAGAGCCAGCACCTTCACAAGGCGTGAGCTGCGGGTCCTGGCAGAGGCCATGGACAATATGCCACCCGTTATATCTCAAACGAGATGAAACTGCGGGCATACACTAAGGTGTGTCACTTTATATGGCAGCATTTTAAACACCAGCACAGTATTGTGCAGCTCCAGTGGTGCTTGAGCGACCTGCACGGGCACCAGCCGCAGGTTTTAGAGTATTTAAGGGAGGAGATTTTAAGACGTGAGTTCTCTATTAATCACCTACAATACTGTAATCCAAATACTTTTCTTGTTTTTTAACAATTACTTTCATAGAAATGCCCTGTGTAACTACCGCTCCAATGCAACATGCTTTTGCCCATGTGATAAGTTCATTTGTAAATGCCCTTTTTGGGATTCAAACTCATGACCCCAATGCTCTGAGGCAGAAGTGCTAACCATTAAGAAAATGTGCTGATATTAACTCCCATACGGTTTTTAAGATAACACTGGTAGGTGGGCAACGCTCAAATTAGTGCAAACCTCATTGTCAATATTACAAGGCCTTACCCAAATAACTCCTGTAATATGTCTCCCGAATCTGTCACTATTTAGATTATATAAATATTGTTCTGGAAAACTACAATTTTAATGTAGTGCTTATTTTTAGAAACAAAAGATGTCAGTTCAACATCCCTATGTCACCTAAGGCAAATCCAAGATTTGTTACAAGCCATCGGAAAGTGTTGTGTGTCTCTACATTTACATTTTTCAATTGAAAGACACTCTATTATGTGTGTCGCTAAATGCATGTTTCACAATGTCAGCTGACATTATTATATGCTATATGTAGGCAGGGCCGGATTAACCCTAGGTCTAACTGGGCTCCAGCCCAGGGGTCTCAGGCATCCAGGGGGCCCTTGAAAGTGCTCAACAGCAATATTGATCAGTGTGGGGGCAGGGACGCCCCCGACCCGATCAATGCTGCTGAGCCTGTCACTGTAGTCCTTCCCCGGCGCTCAGTAATCTCCTTACTGAGGAGATCTTGTGAGAATGAGACTGAGTCTCACTCTCACGAGATCTCCTCAGTAAGGAGCTTGCAGCACGTTGCGGAAGGACTACAGTGACAGGAAAAGGAGGTAAGCACTTTGGGGAGGCGGCGGGCGCCTCACAGGGGGGTGGGTCTCACGGGAGGGGCGGCTCACAGGGGGGCCTCATGGGGGAATGGAGGCCCCCTTAGCCCAGGGGCCTCCATTCCCTTAATCCGGCCCTGCATGTAGGTAACTGTGAAAAAGGGAGAACATTTATAAAGAAACTAATATGTTATACTTATTCCAACAGGCTGTCAGAGGTGTGAACATCATGAGGCTAGGGAGGTGCCTGAGGAGGTTGATGAAGCGCACAGGGAGGATCCTGAGGAGGAGAAGGAGGTGGAGGATGCGGTGGGTGCGCTGGTGAGGGAGGGGGAGAAGGAGGCCCAAGTGGAGGCTTTTGTGTATTTTTAACAAACAACCTAATATTTTTGTTGTTGTGGCCGGTCCATTGTAGTCATCATAAAGCATTGTTTTCACACATGCCATTTGCCCGATAGCTAGTTATCCATTCCACAGGTTTGGACCATGCTGGCCCTAATATTTTTTTAATGTGTGTGTATATGTGTATGTGTGTATATATATATGACAGCACCAACTATTAATCCTTTGGCTTCTGGTGTGTTCAGCATCCCATTAACCTTTGCAGATATTTAGACATTTTAAATTTTCGTCACACTTTACACCTCCACTGATTACATTAAACTTCATCCCAAGAAGTAATTTATGTATGATAAATAACGTAAGCATGCTCATTTTTTTTTTATTTCCTTGGTGGGTTCGCACATCAAAAAACTTAGAAAATACTATAACAAAATGAAAAAAATACAAAAAACTAAAGAACAAACAATTTCCGATTTAGAAAAATTATATGGTTCGGTTTTTATTTTTATTTTTTTAAATAATCTGTTTATGTTGTTGCCTATTTAACATTTGTGTGTAAAACAAAATTGTGTATGTGCCTTTTATAATGTAATTATCAAACATGTATTCATGTCACTTTTGCAAATAATGATTGTACATTTATCACATACCTTAAGCTTTATTTTTAATGGGTCATAACATGGTTTGACAAAGGTTCAAAGTACCTGGTTGGTTAACTTTTTTACCTTGTTCAGGCCCACAAAGTTGAGACAGAAAAGGGCATGATTGGGAATTAAACTCATGACCCCAGTGCTGTAAGGCAGAAGTGCTAGCCACTAAGCTACTATGTTGCTGGATTATGGTCTGCATAGTTTTTTTGTACAGCTAAGTACATAACATAAAATCCTTAGATGAAGAAAAAGCAAGGTTTCAAGACAAAATAAAAATATTTACATTTACCTCAAAGGAGCCTGTCCCCTCCAAATCAACCCACCCCTCCTCAGAGTCTTAGGCCATTCATAGTAATAGATGTCAGCATGCACATAATAGAGTGAATGTTAGCTGTGGGCCACAATCCTTTTTGAAAGTGAAACATTCTAATAAATAAAAAATGCACCTTGCCCTAACAAAGTTGCATTTGAGGACATGAGGACATATTTATCATTTTAGTAGAGCGTGTAGTAGATCACTTTTGAATGACAGAGTAAAAATTAAGCTATCAAGTGTTTGTGTATTACATGAAAACAAAGCATTACTTTCCTTATTAGCTAAATACTATCCTAATACTAGCCCTTGCAAATACAAAATATAGGATGGTTTGGGCAAAGTTCCTCTTGAGCTCCTTTCATTAATGAATAAGGCCCACAAAGTGCACATAGATGCTACGACCATGCTTGGTATTCCAACTCATGATGCCAGTGTTGTGAGACAGAAGTGCTAATCACTAAGGTACCCATTCAGATCTTAACTGGCATATATTTTTGGCCAATAAGAAAGAGTGGCTGTTTTGTGTTGTGTTGTTTTTTTTTCTTGAAGAACTATTATCTAGCTCTTACATCTGTTGCGCACATGCTGTATTGTTAAGTTTCTTGCTCTAGTCTATGGAATGTATTTATTTTTCTAAATGAACGTTGCCTTAGTGGTAAGCCAATCCACCTTCCAATAATGGAGGCATGAGTTCGATTCCTGATTCATTTTGTAACGTTCAGGACACAAATTTTTAACATCTATTAATTTTAATATTTATATGCATATTTATTTATGCTAGCAAATTATATGCATTTGCATCCACATGTGCTCAGTTCAACTCAAACACATTACACCATCTTTTAAGTCAGTGATTAAAAAGATGTGTTGATTTAACTGAGTAACACTTTAAAATCATTTGTCAAAGGTAATCTAATTATATAAATGCTAACGCGAATATTAAGGTAACAAGAAATCTATACAATATACATTCGATTGATTGTGTTTTAACATTTACAAATAGTACACAACCCTTACAGCGCTTCACAATTATCTGCTGCAGATGGACAAATTCTAAACCATACACTAAGGTTCAATTGATATAGACATAAAAATTATTATGAATCTGCCTTTTCTGCGCTGAGATCCCCCAAAAACTGACAGCACAATAATAAAAGTAAAATAAATACTCATATTGGATGAAAAAACAACAAGAAAAACCTGGCGCACGGAGAGATGATTTAAAAATGGAGATCAGGTGTGAATCAGTATCTGCAGCTGAAGAGATCAATGAGATCTCAAATGTAAAAAATATACAACACAACAAAAAACAGCGCTGATGACTGATAAACACAATCAATATGCAACCATCTGTGGGTAATAAATGTATATAAACACTTTATTAAAAATGAACCATAAAATAGACAACACTGGCCAGTGGATAACAACTTGACATGTAAAAAATCAGATGAACCGACTGTGTTAACCATCAATAAGGCTGATGAACCATGGAATCGATCACTCCTAAAGAGAACCAGCTAAATGTCCCACATCAAATAGATACTAGTGTCCAATGACCCCGTTGAAGATCATGAAGTGGAGCTTCAAAATAAGTGTGGCCACACTGATGGTGCAAAGTATACTTCTAACACATGTAGTATGGAGGAGAATATGCCATAAATGCCACAATGAGAAAACCGCCACTCCTGAATGGAAATCAAAGTCGCTAAACTCCTAAAGTAGAAAGCGCAATACAGACCTGGTCCGATACTCAGTCCCGTATTGTGGTCTGTATGCGCACGCACCTCATTCCCAGAACGAACTCCGGGACCTCCGTGATAGATATGTAGGTAAAGACGGCAATCCGTGTAAGTAGTAAAATAGCAGCTTATTTAAAGCTCCACTTCATGATCTTCAACGGGGTCATTGGACACTAGTATCTATTTGATGTGGGACATTTAGCTGGTTCTCTTTAGGAGTGATCGATTCCATGGTTCATCAGCCTTATTGATGGTTAACACAGTCGGTTCATCTGATTTTTTACATGTCAAGTTGTTATCCACTCGCCAGTGTTGTCTATTTTATGGTTCATTTTTAATAAAGTGTTTATATACATTTATTACCCACAGATGGTTGCATATTGATTGTGTTTATCAGTCATCAGCGCTGTTTTCTGTTGTGTCATATTGGATGAAGTTACGGTATGTCGTTGCTCTTTGCTATTCTCCTCTCCAATAGTAATGTACATATAAGTGGAAAGAAAAAAATAACAATAGCATAATCCTGTATGATATTATATGATATTGAAAAATCGTATAATGATTAACAAGTGTCTGATAAATGATTAATGAAAACCAGAATGAACCTTCACCGACAATTGTAATTTAATAAATGAACGTTCCACCATGTGAAATTCCGTATCTTCATATATCGTGGGAGGTCTCTCGCAGGATGTACTACTTACACCATATATTCTTTAATGATGGCACTTCAAAAATAATGAATGGATTCATCAAGCATATCCATGGATGATCACATAGAAGGAAAAAGAAGGAACATCTCTAAAGTAGTAACTAATGGTATTTATTATATAAAAACATACATATTCCTACCAGAAAGTAGATGATAGTCAGCGTGTAGTAAAAACTGTTACATCAAACAATCGTGGGTGTCCTGGTCGGAGTTTCAGCAAAGTCCAGATCACAGATGACAGCCGGCGAGGTGAACGGACTGTATTACCTTGATAAAGATCCTACCACTCGGATCGAAACGTGTCGGTGGCTATACTCCTATCTTTGAATTTTAAACCTACCAAAAGAAACTTACCTTTGTGAGGACGTCTTTGGCTGTTTGTATCCGGCAGTCCGCTCACCTCGCCGTTTTTTGTTGGTTTTTTTTGCTTCGCTCTAAATACTGATAGGGTTATTATTTTTTTTAGGGTTAACATAAAGCAAATAACATTAGAGTTGGTACTGGGAGAAGGAGCAGAGCACTAGGTGTCAATTTGACACCCTGGTCCAGTGTTCTGGAGACAGAGGGGCCCCTATGATGTAACATGGTTATCATTTTAGACAAATTTTAGACAAATACATAGGCAACACTTTTTGCACTACTGTTAGGTGCACCAGCTCTGCCTTCACAAGCAGTACATTGTGAAGCGGGATATACCTCACAACTGTCCTTGCAGCTGGACCAAATCCTAACTAAGCAAGACAGTCACCCAAATTCGGGACTGCCTCACTAGATTCAGGACATTTGGCAGACTGTCCTGCTCTAACCTACTTGGTATTGTCATTTTAACCACCTGTGAGTGCTGGTTTCTTTAGATCAGTTGCTGCTTGTCTGGATCCTGGAATCTTAGATGCCCTATTTGGGAGAAGAAAATGGGTGCATGAAATTTAGAAAACGCCATCTCCGGTGTTAAATCAGTAGCACCATTTTATAATTAAGCCTCCTTCCTGCCTCAGCATTAAAATAATAATATTCACATTTGCTAAATAGAGCTATTTCTCCTCAACCAGCCTCAACATTAAAGTAATAATATTCCCATTTTATATATAAACCTATTTCCCTCCCTCCAAACAGCCCCAGCAAAAAATGAATAGCAATTACATTTAATAAATATAATTTCCAGCGAAATTCCCCAGTATTAAATAATTTATATTCACATTTACTAAATACCCATCCTCCCCAAAATCAGTCTCATACTCAATTAATAGCCCCAAAAATGACCTAGCATTAAATTAAAGGTCCCGGCACCTCACCTTAAATTAATAAGCACCACTATTAAATTAAATAGCCCCTTCTGTAAATTAAATTACCCCACCATCACCCCACAAATAAAATAGCACCCATTAAATAAATAGCCCCCACCTGCACTCCACCATTAAATAGCCTACCTCCCACACTATTTTAAGACCACCCTTTCCTCACACATTATATTACCATACCCCCCTCTCACACACCCATTATACTACCATAATCCCTCCCATCACAAACACATTATATTAACATACTTACCCTCCTCTCGCACACACATTATATTAACATAGTCACCACACACACACACAGACACACACTTGTTTTTATTGCATTGTGAGGACCCATGTCTGCAACATGGCATATAGGGACACCCCTTTCCTAGTGCCCAGTTGACAGAAAAATCATAGGGGTATGTGTAGGAGCGGTTTGTCACCAGGGTTACCACATGAGATTTACACTTTGACTTTGCATAAAGTACTGACACGGACTGCAAGATGGGGAAAGTGTCATGTATTTTGACTCTCTGAGGATATCCACATTCCCGCATACATAAATTAATAAATAATAACAATAGTAGGGAAGATTTTGTGTATTCTGGGCGTCTCAGGACATGCCCTCTACACCGACACCTAGCCATGAAAGTTACAGCCCTGTTTAACAACTGCGCATCTGGAGTTGCCGTTGATTGTGCAAGAGAAAGTGAATAAGGAGGTGTGATTGGGTAGAATGTGTGGTCCCTTTTTTGTCCCTCCGATTCAGGGTTTGGTCATTACCCCGGTGGGTGGGGTATTGAAGAAGGAAGTTGGTAAATTTAGGCTGATACAGCATCTGTCTCACTCGCATGGTATGTCCGTGAATGATGCGATTGTAGAATCTGAGTGCTCGGTGATGTATCAATCCTTATTAATAGCACAGCTCTGTGGGGCTGGTGCGTTGCTGGCGAAACTTGATATTGAGTCAGCATTCAGACTTCTGCCTTTGCATCCATCTTCCTTTAGATACATGGGTTTTCATTTGCCGGGTGGTTATTATGTGGATAAATGTTTGCCAATGGGTTGTTCGGTGTCTTGTGCATTCTTTAAATGTTTTAGCAGTTTTCTTCATAGGTGTATTGTTGCTGGGTCGGGGCATCAGGATCTCACCCATTACCTGGATGATTTTTTGTTCATTGGGCCAAGTGGGTACATGGTGTGTCAGGATTTTTTCTGCTCAGTCATCGTTTAGGGTTATGGGAGTTCCAGTGGAGGCGGACAAGTCGGAAGGTTCGACAGAGAAATTGTCATACATGGGTATCAAAATTGACACTAGAGCTGGGTGTTGTAGGCTTCCTATGGAGAAAGTGGCTAAGTTGACAGGTGTGATTGACTTGTTTCAGGGTGAGGGTAAAATACAGTTAAAGCAAAATCAATCGCTGCTTGGTCTGCTTAATTTTGCTTGTCTTGATATCCCCATGGGTTGGGTTTTTTGTCGGAAGTTGGAGAGAGCTACAGTTTGTGTTACGAAAGCTCGTTGACTGGTAAGGATATCTAGGGAGATTAGTGACGATTTGGCTATGTGGAGCTTGTTTTTGGAGAGCCTCAATGGGGTTTGTTTGTGGATTTTGTCTGCCACCAATAATGTTGAGCTTCAATTGTTTACGAATGCGTCTGGCTCGTTTGGGTTTGGTGCTTACCTGGACGGAGAGTGGTGTGCGGCATCGTGGCCCCTTTCTTGATGGCAGGAAGGTCTCACAAGGAATCTCTTGTTGTTGGAATTGTTCCCAATTATTGTGGGAATGGAATTGTGGGGTAATTGCCTTGGCAATAGAAGTATAACTTTCTGGTGTGATAATAAGGGGGTGGTGCATGCTATCAATAATCAAAAGGCTAACTTCCCTCTGACTTTGAGGGTATTGAGACATTTGGTGTATAAATGCTTATCTTTTAACATTATCTTTAGGGCAAGGCATGTGCGTGGGTCTGCTAATTGGATTGCGGATGCTTTGTCTACATATGATTGGCAGAAGTTTCGCTCGCTAGCCCCTGATGTTAATAAGGTTGGTGTTTCATGCCCTGATTTTGTCTGGCAGATTATAAGGCCGGTATAGAGGAACTTGCAAAGCATTCGGTAGCGCCGGGCACCTTGAAGAAATATCAGGAGGCTTGCTCAACCTGGGAAGGGTTTTGTTCAATAAGGGAGGCCAGAGGTAAGCCTCATCATCAGCGCATCCTGTCTTTTGTGTGGCATTTTTTTTATGCGGGGAAATCAAAGCTTTATATGGTTTCGGCTCTGTCAGGTATTTCCTTTTTTCTGCAGTTGAACAGTAGTCGGAATGTTACTAAGCATGTTTTGGTTCGCAAGGCCTTAAGGGGATGGCCTAGGCTTTCCCCTGCAGTGGAAGACAGACATATGCCTATTGATAAGTGATTGTTGGCTGGTCTGCGTTTGAAGTTGCTTTGTTTCTGTTGGCTTTTGCAATGGCATTTTTCGGTACATTCAGAATAGGTGAGTTGGTGGCGTCTTCTAAATTTGCAATTGGGTCTGGGTTACTTCACAAGAACGTAGCCGTTAAAAACGATAGCATAGCTTGTAAGATACATAGATCGAAGGGTAGAGGGCGGTGGATTACTTTGTATATTAATAGGGATATTGCAGTTTGCCCAGTTGAGCTAACTAGATTGTATAGAGATATGGCCCCCGCCCCTGGTGGTAATTGACTTAGGCACCATGATGGATACCCCCTTACAGTTTTCAGTTGTCTTTAAGAAGTGTGTCGCTAAGCTCGGCTTGATTACAGCAGATTATGGGATTCATTCTTTTAGAATAGGAGCGGCTACAGTAGCGGCTGAGAAGGGTGTTTCAGAGCAGTCTATTATCGCTTTGGGTAGGTGGAATTCAAAGTGTTTTAGAAAGTAAGTTCAGCCATCTATTGCGCTTTAGGCTTAATTGATGCGATTTGGTGAGGCTGACCCATGACATGCGTTGCTTGTTTTGTGGAAAGGAGGCGCAGAGGGATTTTCCATTTTCTTTTCTTTGGGGGTCTGATTGGCTTTTGGGGTTTCTGGTTTTACCTCCGCATGGGACACCCCTGTGTTGCGCGCCACTGTAGTGTTCCTCTTCCTTTTTGTTTACTATGTGTGCTGGTGCCACTTTTGTTTTATGTGCATTTCACTCCATGGTGCAGGTTTATGGCAGGATGGCCAGAATATTTGACTGGATGACCATTCATTCGCTTTTTGGGCCGGTAAAAGTGACCCTGCTCATAACTTGAGCAAATATCCCCTGGCAAATTCAGTTAAGTGGATAGGTTTCAGGGGTTTGCGTTGGGCATCGCTATTGAAGGTTCTGAGGGATAGCGAGGGTTGAAAGTATCAAAGCGGATCCTGGAGCAATTAAATGACATTGGCCAGCAGTCCACCTCATTTGGTCAGACATCATCCCTAGAATGAATTGGAGGGGAGCGGATAGACCAGCTCGTATTAAAAAGGCCCGCGGGAAGGTTAATAGGGCTTTGAGGAACATTTTCCTGGAAGTAGGGGGCGAGTTTATCAGCTATCCGTTCATCAGAGCCCGTTTTACACATCTTTACAGATGGGGTACATTTGTCTGGGATATCTTATTCTGTGGAGCAGATTTTTAGTTCCCTTGTTTGGCTATGAGAGGTCAGTTGGTGACAGTCTTATGTTCCTAGTGTCGGAAACCTAGCTGTGGCGGTAAGCAGCCCAATCAGCAGCCAAATTGGTCACATTCGAGGCGTGGTAGGCACTCTCCCCTAAAGGGATTTGGCAGGTAGTGAGCTTTGAGCTTTAGCCAACATTCAAGCTGTCAATTAGATTATATTGGCATCCTGACTAAAAACACTAATTTCAGCTACTTTGCTCCTGCGGCTTGGGTATTTCTCCATGTAACCAACTGCTCTTTCCCACAGCCAACTGACAGATACTGTTAAACAAGTATTTTCTCTCAGGCTTCCACAATTAAAGTTGCATTAGTATAATGTACTTAGAATGATGTTACATAAAGTCTGATTTTATACACAATGAAACAATAATATTAATAAATCAGATGTGATCGCAAAAAGGTATAATATGATAGCAACTAGCTGTAAATGTGTGTATTTAATTGCTATTGCATCGAACACTACATAATCATAAATATTCATTCATTCAGATTGATCTTTCTTACAATTTTAGTTTGACTATAACAAAGTATTAAGGGAAAAGTTACTGGTGAATGTGATGCTTTGTCTAAAAAATTAAAATAGCTAAAATTCCATACATCACATGCAGTGGGAGGAAAAGGGTCAGACAATGCCCACTTTTTGCTAGTAGTGGTCCTGTTACATGTACTAGAAAGCCCATTGAAAAATACTCAAAATTGTCATGCATCTTCTGTAACTTCCCATGCACCACCTTCTTGATTTGAGTGTAGGTCATTCACCTCCAAAACAGCCACATCAGTGCATGAAAAGAACACAGAGGTGAAGAAAAAATTAGGCATTCAGAGAATCCTGAACAGAGTCTAGGGACTAGATTTACTAAACTGCAGGTTTGGAAATGTGGAGATATTACCTATAGCAACTAATCAGATTCTAGTTTTCATTTATTTAGTGCATTCTACAAAATGACATCAAGGGGTAAATGTATCAAGCTGAGAGTTTTCCGGCGGGTTTGAAAAACCAATCAGATTCTAGCTGTCATTTATTTAGTACATTTTACAAAATGATAGCTAGAATCTGATTGGTTGCTATAGGCAACATCTCCACTTTTCAAACCCGCCGGAAAACTCTCAGCTTTGTACATTTGCCCCCTAGAATCTTATCTCCATTTTTTTAAACCCGCAGTTTAGTAAATATACACCTAAGGGTGTTCATTAGTGCTATATGTGAGTATGATATTTCAGATTCTAACAATGTAATTGTAGGGCAACCTACATACAAAATTTCACAGCCATTTGGAAAGGTTGGGACACATATGTTTGACGGTTGCACAATCATCATTTATATGGTTGAAACCATAATAAAGACAGAGCTAGAAAGTTGATAATAATGAGATTGAGAATATTAATAGACCGACAAATTAAATGTAGATATTAAGTCAACAATTCAAATGTAGACACTATTATTAGGTCGACAATTCAAATGTAGACAGCATTTCTAGGATTACAGTAATAACACTATCCCCAACCCTATCCCTATCTCTAATCGTATCACTTTCTTAACAATGTCCCTTTCTCTAGCCCTAACCATATAATACTGTCTACATTTGAATTGTAGACTAATAATACTAGCGCATTTGAATTTCAATGTAATGTTGTCGACTTTCTGAACGTCACCTAAATGAACGTCTATCCATCAACTGCAAACCTTTGGAAATGTAAGAATGAGTACTATTGACGATGAGTTAAGCGTATAAATTGTTGATGCTACTTTAGAACTTGCTGATGTGCAACAGGATGAGGGGGATAATTGTGGATCTGAAAATGTTTCAATGTGTTGTACATGAACAAGATAAAGAGGTAAAGCGCTACGGAATTTGCTGGCGCTATATAAATAAATGTTGATGATGATGATGAATGGTGTGTATATCTCAGTCACCAGTGTTACCACTTCTTGCATGTGAAAAAACTTATCCTACCCAGACAACATTTGTCAAGACATTTGTAGCTTTTGTGATGCCACAATAAGTAGAGATAGGCACCTATCCTCCTGGGATATCTATATGTACTAGCAGGCGCAGCCATCAGCTGGGTAAGTAGAAAGCAACCCACTGTTGCCCTATCCACATTGGAGGTGGAATACATGGCATTAGCATAAACAGCAAAGGAAGTTTATGGCTGAAAAAAACTTTATTCGAGTTAGATTTTCTTTGCCAAGGTGAGACTTTCAACATCAATGTGAATCAAGTGTCAAGCAAGGTCGATGCACTGACATGTTAATGAAGGGACTGGCGTCACACTTGTTAAACATATTCTTGTTGAGATGTGAACTGGAATGAAAAATGCTGATAATATCTAATTTCTTAATATATTTTTTTGTTTGACTAACTTATTTTCTTGTTACAACAAAGAGACTTTATTATAATATGTGTATGGTAAAGTATGTTTTTTTGTTTTTTGTAACAGGAGACATCGCTGCAGGAGGGGGTGTGTTAAAATGCAGCACTGCACTCTGTATCCAAACTTGATGGTGGTATCTCCTGTGATCTAGTGAAGGCAGGAAGTGGGGCAGCCTTAAGCCATCCTCATCACTTTACTGAGCATGGACAGAGAAGAGTTTGGCTTTCAAAAGATTCTGCCAGTGACAGTTGAACTGTTATTATTATTATTATCATCATATTTTATATAAAGACATTGTAACTGGAGCTGCATCCTTTTTGTGTAAACTTACTTATATATAGATATATTAAGTTACCGGAAACACAAACACATATATGAGCAACCTGTTCTCTGATATGCCCCCAATATAAGCCTACCATCTGCATACTATAATAGTGTTAAATACATTAACTGCATACGCTTGTCATAGTGCCTGTCTGTTTCAGTCAGTTTCAACTTTGAGAACTGTATATATACATCTATCTTCTGTTACCACAGGTTTCAAAATAAATCCAACAAATTGGTTAAGCTTAAAAACGTCTTGTGGTTTAACATCTATCACCAATGCCGCTGACACCTATTACATATAACAGCACAAGTGCCCTGATAATAGATTTTTGCCAATAGAACAAGCACAATAATGAAACAATATTGTATTTTAGACAAACAGAGAGGTAAGAAGGCTCTATGTGCAAGCTTCTGTCGAATCTAAATCAGATTGTTCACCTGTAAGTGTTAGTTTATCAGTTTATGAGCTCATCAGCTGGAGAGAATAAAATACACTGCAAGCTCTGCGTGTACAATTAGCTCTGATTTATTAGTTACAAGTCCATATCTATATAGCACAAAATCAAGTATTACAGAAAACTACGCCCCAAAAGGTTTTAACCACTCATGCTTCCTTTACACAGATCTTGCTACATTCTCACATTTTCACACAGGAATTCTCCCCATGGGGAGTTGGTTTATCTCCTGTCTGCTATATCCAAAGTCATGGGCATAGTTTCGTGTAGACAATGAATAACTCCTACAAACTAGCTGTATCTAATATGTCTTTAAACTATAAGAGAATAAAATGGCTATAAGGCAACAAGATGGTGTAAGCTTAGCAAAATCACATTTCTCACTAACAATCCCCCTGTTATGTTATTCGCAGTGAGTTCATTCACCAAGTTTATCAAGAAGAGTAAGCATTGTTTGAAACAACATTTGTCTGTGAAACAAGCGTTTGCAGGTATGACAGTCAGCATCCAGGTGCATAGCAGTTCACTGAAGCCATGACAGATATGTTAGCATTGACTGTGCATCCAATTTCTATCATCAGTGCACAGGGGCTGGCTGACAGATTTTAGCCCGGGGAGCAAGGACACAGCACTGGCCCATATATAGTGGCTAAGCCTTAAAGGGTGTTTTTCAGTACAATATATGTTTCACAAGATAAAGAGAGGCTATTTTAGTGTTGCTTAATCAGTGGTACTTTATTAAATTATAAATAATGAATATAAATAATGAAACAAAAAACATATATATGTATAAATAACCTTTACAGAAATGCACATAATAAAAAATGTTATGTACACATACAATTTATGCAAACTTGAGTCAGATTGATCAGAAATCAAACATATTAGCACTAGAAAGGAGACAAATCTGCTGCCAAATTAAATGTTTTAAAGCATTGAAGACTGCTCACACAGTTAACAAAGATCTAATCAGTAGTGAACTTTCACTGATAATTCCCAGCACATCTTGAAATTGAACTAGTTCCAAAAGGTCTCGCTCTACAGACATGAACATAAATGCTTTAAGCAGGTCTTGTCCCATTGTAACTTGTAGTCTTGTCTTTATGAGTTTCAGTTGGCTGAATGCTTTTTCACATGCCACTTTTGTGAAAGACCGAGTCAGCAGTTATTCATTCATATGCCAAACCTGAATAAAGATTGTACTTTAAAAGTAATCTGTCACGGTAGAGGAAGCAAATTTTTACAAGATTTGCACTTTATTTAGTCATCCTCTATATCAGCAGTTATACCCCATTTATTTTCATCCCCACCACCTTCTTCTGGAATTACCTCATGTCTTTTTGTTTCATCCAAGTATCCTGTCGGCTTAGGAAAGAGGTTTGTAAAACTTATAAGTTGACTAATCAGAAACTCTTTACTAACTTTAGCCAATTCCAAAATCATTTTTAGAGTGCCCTCTTCACAAGGTTTTGGATTATTTCGAATATTTTCAAAGAATCTAGGATCCAAATACTGGGTGTCCAGCGCCAGCTGTTTATTTTCAAAACATTTCTCTGTAAGACTTGCTAAAATTTGGTCACAAATTGGTCTGTACACTTCCACACAAAAACGTTGCAGGTCATCAGTTGGAGGTTTGTCAACTGAGATTTTAACTGCCATTCGTTTTTTCTGTCAACCCTTCTCACTGGGATCTCAGTTTCAATCTCCAGGAAAAAGATTATTTCACTATTGGCTATAAGTTCATCTATTTTTTATGCAAAATATGTAGCCTTTTCTGTAATAAGATCAAAATCAATTTTCTTTAGCTGGTCAATGGCATTCTCAAACATTTACCATGCCACCATAAAGTCAAAACCACTGGTTTGGAAGTATTTTTAAACTGGTTCAATCACATCAAAAAATGGCAAGAAATACATTTGCTGTTAAAATGGTCTTGAACTCGCACAGATTTTTATATAAAGTGATAGCTTCAGAAGTGGCCCTTGAATCCCGATTTCCCAACTGCGAGATTAAAAACAAAACTTCAATAGCATCCAAATACAGGGACTGCTTCTCTCCAAATACGCAATTAAAGGCAATTTTCTGCAATCTTGAAAGCTTTTTTTTGTCCTTTTATTTTATGAAGTTTTTCTGCCCCTATGTTCATACATTTGTGGGAATCTCCAATGAAAGATGCCATGCAGACCAAATAAATTTTTAGCTTCAAGGACTTCACAATAATCAGAAATACAGAGATTGAGGATGTGTCTATAGCACCGAATGTAAATGGAATCAGGCAGTACTTTAGAATCTGTGCTCGCAATCGTACATATATACTCCTCATGTTTGCTGCATCATCAAATGACTCCCCGGCAATTTTACAGTAGTCAAGCCCAAGAACTTGAAAATATAGCAATCAATAGTTCATTGAATCCTCAGCCTGATGCATCAGTAACTGGGAGAACAGAAATGAGCCTTTCTTGGATCTCTTCTTTTATTGAATACCTAATGACAACTGTTGCTTGATCTACAATTCCTACATCTTGTGTGGAATCGACTTGACTGCTAAATCTCTTTACACTAATTTCTGAAACGCTTAATAAGGTTATTAATTGCCATAATCACTTTAACTACAGTCTTGTATGATAAAAAAAAAGTCACTAAATTTCAACGACCAACTGCTCCTGCCTTCCTCTTTCCTGCAAACATGTTTTTCTTTTTTCACACCTATTGAATACATTTTTCAAGGTGACTTTTGAATTGGACATCATAATGGGATAAAAGTAAGATCATTTCTAAAAAAAACTCCATGGTTTATTTCGCTGAGCCTGATTCATTAAGGAAAGTACTCGTTTTTTTATTTACGTTTTCTCCATGACAAAACCATGTTACAATACAAGAGGTGCATATTAATTTATTATTTTGCACATAAGGAAAATACTGGCTTTTTCCCTAGATAAACTTTAAATGTCAATGTACAAATAAGTTAGCAAGTATTTGTGTGCTACATGAAAAAACAGCCAGTTTTTTTTCATGTGCGCAAAATAATAAACTAATTTGACCCTTTGCATAGCAAAATGGTTTTGTCCAGAAAACTTAAGTAAGAAAAGTTATTTAATTTATTGCTTAACTTTACTTAATGAATCAGGCCCACTATTATTAAGATTGTAGAGTGATTCATTTGTTCCATGGGCACGAAATGGCACGCCTTGTTTCCCAAGAAGTTTTACCACATCAAATATGCATTTCATTACTTCAGTGTTTTGAAGTATCTCTTTCTTTTGTCTTGAAGCTTGTTCCTTGTTTATTAATGTGTCAATGCTTCTGTTCTTCCTTTCAATAAAGTATGCATTAGCAGCATCACAATGACTTTTTGAGGATTCATGCTTATTTACAGCTTGATTGCAGTGTCTGAAATTTGTACAGCCACTAACAAATGGTGACACAGCATCTGAAAAAGTGATGCATACGCTGCAGAGAATTGCTGCGATTTTTAAAAATTTTTACATAAAATGTTAGCCAAGAGCGCCAAACATTGTCTCCATTTTGTTGTTTCCCTTAATAAAAATGTGTCTATTTAAATGGAATGATGTCACAAATCATGGTAGATGGTTTATAAGGGTAATGCTCAACAAATGCATTTTTTTCTGCAATAGAGCTTGAGGAAGATTGTATATGTGACAGACTTGTAGATTTTACAACCCCGTCCAAGTCATGGCTCTCTTCTACTGTGATACACTCTATCTCAGGAGGGCTCCCAGGTTCTTCCTGGCAATGACTGTGTAGTTGTAGTTGAGAGCTCAGCTGAGAGCTGCTTTTAGGGAAAATCTTCAAATGACTGACATTGCTTTCTGAATCCTTTTCCCTATCATATAACACTTCTGGAGGGTTTGTGTTATCACTTGTGCTAGCAATAAACTCTTTGGTATGTCTTTTATGTTGTACATCAGTAGCCTGAAATATACTTTATGTGAAGGAAGCCCCAGATCTTTAAGTTATGCATCTTTAAAGCTGTACTACCACCAAGACCATTGCAGGACCACCCTTTTCAACACAGTCCTGGGGGCTGCCTAGTGCAGAATATATTTCCCAGAGCTATATATATATATATATATATATATATATATACTCGTTTTACGACAGTTGTAACAGTGACTGTAGATATACAGAGACTCCCAATCCTATTTTAATTTTTGTCAGTGTTTCAGGGGTTGGCCAACCTCAGATTCATTGTTCATTTACAGTTAAGGGCAAAAATTATTTTGTTAATACAGGTGAGAGTGTTGACGAGGACAAGGCTGGAGAACACTCTGTAATGCTGATTGAGTGAGAATAATAGACTGGAAGCTTTAAAAGGGGGGTGGTGCTTGAAAATGTTGTTCTTCCTCTATTAACCATGGTTACCTGCAAGAAAACACATGCAGTCACCATTGCTTTGTGCAAAAAGGGCTTCACATGCAAGGATCTTGCTGCTGGTAGGATTGCACCTAAATCAACCATTTATCGGATCATCAAGAACTTCAAGGAGAGAAGTTCAATCGTTATGAAGAAGGCTTCAGGTCGCCCAAGAACGTCCAGCAAGCGCCAGGACCATCTCCTAAAGTTGATCCAAGTGTGGGATTCCATCAGTGCAGAGCTTACACACAAATGGCAGCAGGCAGGTGTGAGTGCATAGGAGTAATTTAGCATCAATTCTTGGGAGCACTTAGGTTGGCGTGACATGCAGTAGTAAACTGCAGTTTTAACAATCAATTGTACTTATTGTTATTTCATCACAAGACTTTTTTTTTATTTCGCTAATGAAATTGAATTTTGTTTTGATCATGACCTTATGTATTGCAGAATTTATAAACTTTTAAATTTATATCAATAAAGTTTATATGCAGATTTTAAAAAGTTTAACCATATGAGTGCCCCTACTGCACATTTCTGATATTTTTCCCTTACCAACAACACCCCTGTTTCTGTCTTAGCAATGGCACTGGAGACTGGAAAGTGACATGAACACTGCTATCTCTGTTTCTGTGTAAGCAATGGCACTCAGCAAACGCCAAGGAAACTGGAGAGTATCAAGAACACTGTCTGCTACCACTGTGTGACTGGATCACTTATAAGTAACTTATGATATACATTTATTTAAAATAAATAGTGCAGGGTGATTATTTATATAATTGCAAATGTACTTAAATTTGATATTGTGTGTATGTTGGTAAAGAAAATATCATTATTTCTGAGATCAGAGGAAGAAATTTGTTTTTTGTTTTGACTTTGCTAGAGGAAATGCATTATTTCTGAGGGATATATCTGATACAATAAGCCTTTGTTAAGGAAGTCTTTTGTGTATCTTGGGTAGGAAAATGACTTGTTTAGGGTTTGTAACTTTTCTTGGGGAATTATTTTCTTTGGAGGAAATGTGTATTCTGCAACCGGCTAAAGAAAGAACCCATGTTAATCTCATGTTAGTTAGACCCTTTGATGTGCGAGGGTCCAGCACCTGAAGGCACAGGAAGGTTTCATTAGACTTGCTACTAGATTTCCTAGTCTAAAACAAGATGCAGGAAATCACAGCAAGTTGTAGGATATCACAGATAAGTGTAAATGTTGTTAGCTTTGCATTTATGTAAATCCATGTTTGGGTAAGAAAAATTGCATCTTGATTCTAAAAATAGCTCAGACCTCAGGGATCTGGCTTAACCTGTGAGGCTGTGTTCAAATCTGTATAAAAAGAGCTGTCTTTTATTGAAAATTGTTCTTCTTGTTTCATCTGACCTGCTCCCTGGTACCTTCAACCAGTGTGAACAAATAAACATCACTTGCTTCAAAGACCTGCTTGGAAACTTCTCTATCCCTGTGACCTACAGATTAGACCCAAAATCTAATCCTATCCCAACTGTTTCTGAGGTTTGGACCCAGCTTTCCGGTACCATCGCTCTGCCCACTACCCAGCAGCTCTGGCCAGTGTCATAGACCAGGGGGGATCCATCCACAGCAGCACTGATCCATAGGAAAAGGTCAGGGTACCAGCCCAAGTACACCAGCAATGGGGTTCACTGGCAGCATCAGTTACCCAGCAGAAACCCAATACTGGATGTTGGTCAGGAGTCCAGTGGTGGCAGTATTGGTAAGCCCCTCCTACTGTGGTTAGAGGACGCATTTAGAATAAAGAAAGGGAATAGTGGCAAAGTAAACCCAGCTGGTTCCCACCAGAAACAGACAGGGTGGCATAGGCGGTCCATCCTGTCACAGATTTCTGGCGGCAAGCGGTGGAATAACCGCATGCGGCTTTTCGTGCACCAGCGAAGAGAGCCGAGTTATTCAGGAGAGGAATAACTGCAGCCAGGAGAGCGCACAGGATGTCTAATTACACCAACGTGTAAAGATCCAGCTGACGACCTTAGAGGACAATGCAACTGCAGCTGTGCTTGCACAGCTCATCGAGGCATGGTGCCAAAAGGGAACCAGTCCAAGTGGGACCCCTGCAGGATGAGGAATTTAGGGATTCAGGGGCCTCAATTACTGTTTTGAGTCCCCATCTTATTGATCCAGCTGCAGTATTGCAGGGTCGCACTGCCAAAGTTACTGTAGCAGATGGACTGGAGAAGTAAGTGCCTGTCACAAGGGTGTATCTTTAATGGTGATATGGCCAGGAGTTGCGAGGTGTTCCCGTTATGAATGGCCTCCCAACTGACGTGATCTTAGGAAACAATGTTGGGGGGTGGAATTGTGACGCATTTCTCAAGTCTATTACCCGGACCCAAGCTGCTAAAATACAGTGTTTAGGATCTACACCTGCAGAACCCAGCACAGAGGAAATACCATAGCTGCTAGACAACAGCCATCACCAGCAACCACAGCATCAGCCAGCCCAGAGTAAAAGAGCACATTTGCTATTTCTTCAGGAAACAGCCAGCTCTTTGCCTCTTTAAAGACTACATCCCCTAGCAATGCAGAGGATGTTGTCTCTTGCCAATCTGTTATTGTGGAGGTGCACGGTGATGCTCCTGTCCCTAACAATATGCCAGCTCCGGCTGTGAGTATAGCTGACCACAGTGACCTCCCTTTGACTTAATCCGCTTTGACTGACCCTAGTCACCCCAACATAGACCCCCCTGCACTTGACGATAGTGAGGGCCGCAGGGAAGAGTTCAGGGCAGCGTAGCTTCCTGGTCCCTCACTGGAAGGCATGAGGCACCAGGCTTGAAGCAGCCTTCCAGCGATGGAGGTGGGGTGTTTGACCTGGAATAAAGGGTTGTTGTACCATGTAGCTAGGAAGGTAGATGGGGATAGACCAGCCTGGGAACAAGTTTATCTGGTGGTACCACGGGGCTTTTGCGCGTAACAAATGTCAGTTGCCCATGAAATCCCTATGGCGGGACACGAGGGAAGAGGCCGAACACTGAAGCGCCTGACACAGAACTTTTTCTGGCCTGGAATGTCAGATGATATCCGGGCCTACTGAAAGTCCTGTGGTGTATGTCAGCGTCTTGGGCACCCCAGTCCTCGTGCTACCCTCAAGTCCTTGACAATAATTGGGGAACCTTTTCAGCAAGTGGCTATGGATATAGTAGGTCCCCTGCCCGTGCCCGGTAGGACTCTGTCCTCCATAACTGTGGAAAAAGTAGCGAACGCGCTGATAGGAGTATTTAGCAGAGTAGGGTTGTCTAGTGAGATCGTAACCGATCAGGGGACATAGTTCATGAGTGTAATGGTAAAGTGTCTCTGGGCAAAGTGCAGAGTACGGCAACTCCGTACTGCCCCCTACCTACCCCAGACTAACGAACTGTGCGAGCGGTTCAATGGCACTCTGAAGCACACGCTACGGGCATTTGTAACTTTGTAGTGGGGGGGACTGGGAACGCTACCTGTCGCACCTCCTGTTTGCTTATCGAGAGGTACCGCAGGTGTCTACCAGCTTTTCCCAAATTGAACTGCTATATGGCCGCAAAGTCTGTGGACCTCTTGACTTGTTCCGGGAGTCTTGGGAAGGTTAGGTTCCCACCCAGGGTGTCTTTGTGGTGGAGTATGTGTTGAAGCTCAGAGATTAGTTAGAGAATCTCATGGGGCTCGCGCAGGCTAACCTAGTGGAAGCGCATGCAAAACAGAAGACTTGGTATGATCAGGGTGCGCGTGTCAGAGTGTTTGAGGTAGGTCAGAAGGTCCTTGTTCTGATGCCCACAAGCCAAAAGAAGCTCCAGCTGGCCTGGGCTGGACCGCACATGGTCTCAAAACACCTGAGTGACATCAATTACGTGGTGTCAATTGATAGCGATGGTAGGCGGCAGCTGACCTACCACGTAAATATGTTAAAGGAATACCACGAGCGTGTGGAGTCGGTAGCAGCGGTTTGCTGCTTACCGACTGACAAACCTGGAAGTGACCAACTACCTGACCTCCTCACGGATGCCAGAGAGGAAGGTAGTGTAGAGAAAGTGGGCTGGGATGAGCAGTTAAGTGCCCACAAGAGGGAGCAGCTTGAGGAAGCGCTGTGGCTTTGCAACTCAGTTTAGTAGGAAGCCCGGTCGGACTCCATTGGTGATGCACAATGTGGACACTGGTGAGCATAAGCCAGTTAGCCAACCCGCTTATCGAGTCTCACCAGAGGCCAATAAAAATATTTACCAGGAGGTACAGGAAATGCTTGAGCTAGGAGTGATCCAGCCCTCGCATAGTCCATGGGAGGATCCATCCACAGCAACCCTGATCCATAGAAAGAGGTCAGGGGTACCAGCCCAGGTACACCAGCAACGGGGTTTCTGTTTCTGTGTGAGCAATGACACTGAGCAATGGCACTGGAGACTGATAAGAACACTGCCAGCCCTCCTGTTTCTGTGTGAACAATGATGCTGAGCAATGGCTCTGGAGACTGATAAGGACACTGCCACCCCTGCTGTTTCTGTGTGAGCAATGATGCTGAGCAATGGCACTGGTAAAGTTCGGGGGGGCTCAGTTTTCAAAAAAACGAGCCTGAGCATCCCTAGTTACATATTATAGATATTTTGTACTAACTGCAGAACAAGAAACATACTTTACACCACTATTGTAATCTTCTGTGTTTGTTGTTCTCATGTTAATGGTTGTACCTGTGTTCTGTTCCCAAAACCAGCTAGGTATGCAGTAAATGAGAGTGAGTAACATAACACAGCACTCCTTACAGCAGTCCATACACCTCCTTACTGTCTGCACCAGAACCTGTATTTGGAGAGCACAAGATGTTTGCAGGCTACCCTACACAGCTGGAAAACAGCTACAGCTAATGTCTATCCGCAGCTCTAACCACATGAACCGGCAGCCTCTCTTCTGTTCTATTTACCAAATCTGTACCGTATCTGACGAGCCCCACAGAGCGCATGCACAGCGCTTAGTCTATGCGCATTGAGGGGCTTGCTAGCCCTGTCTTGGCAAATAGAATAGAGGAGAGGCTGCCGGTTCGTGTGGTCAGAGCTTGGGAGATAGACCGTGGAGGAAACGTGCTGCTGACACTGGGGATGGGAATAGGAAGAATGGATTATTTCACACATGCATGTCCAGGTTTTGTGCTACTTCCCCAGTCCTTGGGCTGAACTTGGCTAGAGAGAGACACTCTGGACCAAGGCTTTAATATTTAGAGCATGATTAATTAATGAATCCATTAATTGCACTATTTTAACATTTATGTAATAATCGCTTAAATGTGTTAATTTGAGCTGATAATAACAACTGCTGCTACAGAGTTTCTATTATATAATTGGATAGAAGATCTGGCTCTAGAACACTTCTAATTAATTTAAAAGTGAGTAACCTTGGGATCGTGGTTTGGCTCTCAACATGGCTGCACGCAATTAGCTGAGGCTCCATGCTGATGCACAGACTTCATTGCAGAAACCCATTACCACGGGTAGTGATGGGAAATCTAGTTAATTTTGTAGATTAGTTCATTCTGATCTAGTTCACACAAAAGATTAGTTCAAAAGATTAGTTCATTTAGCTCATTTACCTCAATTAGTTCAGTGAGTTCATTTAAAATATTTAGCTCATTTAGTTTATTTAGCTCAGTTAGCTCAGTTAGTTCAGTAAGCTCAGTTAGCTCAGTTAGTTCAGTTAGTTCATGATCTAAATGACTCAAATATGCCAAATGATTCAAATGAGCCAAAAGAGCCTAATGATTCAAATGAGCCAAATGATTCAAATGAGCCAAAAGAGCCAAATGATTCAAATGAGTCAAAAGTGCCAAATGAACTATTGAACTACTGAGCGAGGAGAATGACTCATGATAATATAGTGCAGTGATCAGCTCCACAGAGTCCCACACAATGTCTGAGCATAGCAGTGCCAACTGTGGTAGTTTAGAGGTACTGACTCATGAGTATTACATGAGAGAGTTGAATAGCAGTGCTGCAGTAGTAGCACCTACAAACCCAGTAGCATATTTAGCACAGATAAGAAGTGTAGGGAGATGGGAGTTCTCCCAGTACCAAAGCCAGAATTAAGATTAATAAGACAGTTATTTTATCACAAATAGGTGAGTAATGTGAACATACACACACACAGATACTCTCACTCACACTTAGGGCTAGATTTACTAAACTGCGGGTTTGACAAAGTGGAGATGTTGCCTATAGAAAACAATCAGATTATAGCTATCATTTATTTAGTACATTCTACAAAGTGACAGCTAGCATTAGATTAGTTGCCATAGACAACATCTTCACTTTTTAAAATCCGCAGTTTAGTAAATATACCCCTTAGTCTTTAGCTAGTCAGTGCAATTTCAGATGTTTTTTTTTATTAGATTTGTATTTCATGGACAGTGTTGTGCTTTCTACATTTCTTTTACAGTTAGGAACTAAAGAGCCAGTGTGAGTGAGACAGTGAGCCTGCTGGAGCTGCTGCGCTTCATCTCTGTCTAAATCCTCCTACCTGTTTTATTTCCTGATGAACTAAGCTTTGCCAGAGCTGTGAACTGCATAAGTTATTTCACTTTGAAGATTAGTTCATTTTGAACTGATCATTAGTGAACTACCCATCACTACCACTGAGGTGGCCAGACCTAAACTATCCCACAAAATTGAGCAAACATCGTAGGCATCATAGTTGTGTAGGTGCCATCTTTCCTGTAGCTCGCAAAGAAGAGTTTTCTTTCTCGTGGTCTGTGGAGGAGATTTTGGCACAAAACAAGATTAATAAACGTCCCGGACCGGCTAACCCAACTTAGCTCTAAACTTGCACCAGAATCATCTACTTACAAACGCAGAGATTTCCTTGATTAGGTGATCCCTTGTAGTGTGCCGGTATTCTGCACGGATCAGTCAGCTACAGACCCGCGGACCCTGTGGTTTCACCTTTGCGCCACTTACACTGCTGATCAGACTCAGACATCTAATCCACCTAGCACTGCATTAGTGAGCCCTGACGGCTATTTTTGTTGGCACCTAATATACCTGGACCACACATACAAGTCTGGAATATCACTCCTCACCTGCCACAGTGGGTTTAAACGGAAGCCTTTATGTTTAATATTAACAAGAAAACCACCGCCGGCATAACCTGTGATAAGATCCACCCTCCTTCACTGGCTATTAAACAGAGACACAACTGATAGATTTATAGCTGCCTCTTAAGTTCTGCAATATTTAATCCCAATATTGGAGCCATACTTATTGCAAACTGTACAGAGGAATTTAGGAGAGGAAGCAAGGACCCTGCTTTAAACCCTTTTGGCTCCCACAAGCATTATTTTAGCACCAGAACACTCAAAGTCGCCATCGGGACAAGCTACTCTGTGTCCACAATATTATAAGCTTATAAGAATTTTAGCAAATTGCTATTCAGAAAGACACTTGTAGGTTTCCTACATAATTGTGTACCTTATAATCTATTTGATAAAACAACTGACACAGCCTGATATAATTTGATTCCACCCTCTAAGCTGCTAGTGTACTGGATTGCAAAACTCTCTAATTTAGCAGCTACACTGCCATCGTGTGGCTTTTAAAGAAATTGCATGTTGAGATATATTTTTTCCTTATTCTTTTCATACCACATTAGTATGCACAAGACTGTGAGCTAAAATTTACACACCCTTTGTGAGCTGATGTTCACAATTTAATGTAAATGGCTACCTAGTCTCACCATGGGGGAGAGTGGCCAGCGAAAGCCACCAAGTTTGTAGTACATCTAAGCAATATCCTGGGTATTTACTCTAACCTAATACTCTGACCTCTGACCTCTGATACTCGTTTTATAGATGGGTAAAGATGGGAGAGGCTCCTCTAAGAAAGGATTATTGAGCCTATCCAATCCATTTCAACGTTCTGATTTACGACAATTTCTGAAAGCTTCTAACTCCCAAGCAATGTCGGAGCATCTTGAACTGTCATCTCCTGCCTCGTCGTCATGTTCTGATTTGCATCCTTAAATAATGGTCAGCTTTATAACCTTCCAGCTGGTTCTAATAACATAATGTCAGGCCCCGTCCCCGCTGTTCTTCCACTCGGCGGGGACAGACACCTCTCTTGCCGCTCGGCTCGGCCTGTTGCTTGGCAACAGGGATGCCGCACCCCCCAGCTTCGTCGGGCGCATGCACCCAGCTCAGTCCCGTTGCTAAGCAACAGGATGCTAGTATCGGCACACGAGTGCCTGATTCCTCCAATCACTGCCACTTCCTGCCTCCAATTTAAACCTTGCTCTTGCGCCATTAGGGTGACAGAGTAACAGGTTATCTGCCTCTAGCTTCCTAGTGTGTTGCTCCTCCATTTGTGACCCAGCTCCCTTGACCATTCTACGGATATTGTCTTCCTGTTGTGACCCGGCTTGCTGACCATCCTCCTTTCTGTGTGCCCCACTGTGTTCCTTATCTCGGGATGAAAGAGAACGCCGGTCATCTATTATCAACTTGTCCTAAGAGGCCGGGAAACTCTACCTCCTAGGCAATAGTAAGGAGGTTGTCCTAGGATCCAGTCTCCATTCTCCCTATTCCCTCAAAGATACCAACTTCCTAATGCCAGTTACCCTCAAGACCACGGATAACTCTCTGGAATGCTCCGCCTTTGTATATTCTGGATCCGCAGGGAACTTCATTTCTGCCACTCTGGTGTCGAAGCTCTGTATACCCTTCCATCCGTTGCCGCAGCCATTAGTTCTTACTGCAGTGGATGGTAACCAAGTTGTCAACGGTTCCATCACCTGTATCACTAGTCCAGTCCGGTTTCAGGTAGCGGTCCTTCATCAAGAGTGGATCAAGTTCTTGGTCATTCCTCAATCCGTCAACTCCATAAATCTGGGTTTACCCTGACTCATTCTCCACAGTTTGAATGGCTTCATGCCCAGGTATCTTCTTGGGGTGCTTCTTGCTTCAACAATTGCCTCTCTAAGATACACCCACTTGCCCTGTCTTTCTTTGGTCTCCCAATTTAAGCTTCCGGAATCATACCTAGAATTTCGTGATGTATTTAGCAAATCTGTTGCGGAGAGCTTACCCCCTGTCACGGGCACTAGGAGTCTTTACCCAGGGATCACCAGATGGTAGGCTTACCAGAGCAATGTAGATGGTAATAGGGTACTCTGGTAGCTGGGTGATCACGGAACCTGAAATGATGGCCGATGAGATGCTCAGGAAAGTCTATGACTAGCAACACTGGTAATAATGAGGTAATGATACACAAGGAACTGTATGGACAAGGACACGTGAAGGTAGTCAGTGGTCTGCGATAGCAAGTTGTACCACGGCTATAGTGAGGTGGAATGTCCAACAGAAACAAGGAGGTGATGAGAGTCAGCGGTCTGCGGGTAGCAAGTTGTACCGCTGTCTGAGTGAAGGAATGGAATCCAAGTGGAGGTATCCAGGTAGTCAGTGGTCTGCGGTAGCAAGTTGTACCACTGCTCTGTGAGAGGATAATGGAACAGGTGATACCGGAAACAGGGATCAGTGGTCTGACATCAGCAAGTTGTACCACTGCATATATATGTGAGGAGGTGCACGGGGGAAGACTGCAACACAGGATATACACAGGCACCTTATACACGATCCACAGTAATATGCACAATATAGGTATATATATATGTAAATGACTGATCAGGTCTGCAATCTAGAAAGTCTCTTGAAGTAGTCCAGCACAATGATAACACAGTCAATGATGGCAATAGACTCAGCGGATAGCAGACTCCAGAGAGAACCAAACACAGTCCAGCAAGATATGCAATACACAGCACAGTCAATGAGAAGTATGCATACCGTGGTTCAGCAGTAGCAGTCAGATGGGATTGCAGCGGTACCTGAGGGGCTGGAGGCCGACTGGATAGGAAGTCCCTGGATAGGAGAAGCAGCGGTCTAGCAGGTGCAGCGCACAGGTGAGTAGACCGACAGGGACACGAATCCACAGGAGTCAGCAACACGTGGAACTGGACTCATAGGAAACCCAGGAGAATGGAGATGATCCAGCAGAGGGTAGTAGAAGAGATACAAATCCAATGCTGACAGGAGGGTAGAGGCCAGTGGAACACGTGAAGGCGTGGAGAGTGGAGCAGCAGGAGATGGACGATAGCGCTGACCACAGCGGCAGGACTCAGCGGCACACGGAGGTAACCAGTAGCAACCACAGGAACCAACAGCGATGGGAAACAGGAGTGCAGCGCAGGGCCGGAGCTGTTGATCACGAAGTGTAGCAGATGGTAATGAAAGCGGCAGGCTCGAGGAAGCCACAGCAAAGATGAGATGAGACTGTAGTGCACAGAGGCAGCGGATAGTAATCAGCTGGCAGTCACAATGTTGAACACAGGCGAGTTGCAAGCAGGAGCCAGTAGTGCACGGAGGCAGCGGGTAGTAGCCAGCTGGCAGTCACGATGATGAACACAGGCGAGTTGCAAGCAGGGACCTGTAGTGCACGGAGGCAGCGGATAGTAGTCAGCTGGCAGTCACGATGATGAACACAGGCGAGTTGCAAGCAGGAGACTGTAGTGCACGGAGGCAGCGGATAGGAATCAGCAAACAGACTTGATGAGAAGCAGGTGAGTGAAGTAAAAGCTGGAGTGCACGGAGGCAGCGGATAGCAATGAGCAAACAGTCACATTGATATAAAATAACGTTGAAGTGGTTTAGAAGACTGTAGTGCACGGAGGCAGCGGATAGGAATCAGCAAACAGTCCTGATGATACAGTTGATGGTAGAAGTGGTTTAGAAGACTGTAGTGCACGGAGGCAGCGGATAGGAATCAGCAAACAGTCCTGATGATACAGTTGATGGTAGAAGTGGTTTGGAAACCACAGGAATAGAAGTGGTTTGGAAACCACAGGAATCAGCAGCACTGAATACACAAGTAATACAGGAACACCTTCAGAGACTCATGAGGAATGAGACTCCAAGATCAGGCAACGTGGTGTTGACCACAGGTGCTTAATATAGGGAGGTTGCCTGATCTGCCAATTAAGTTAAAGGAGTATACACTGAGATATAGAAAAGGGCTGCGCATGCGCAGACCCTCAGGATGGTGGACGGCCACGGTTCCTAAATGTCCGGGAAGAGGCACTCACGGTCCGGTGAGTGACAGTACCCCCCCTTTTAAAGGTGGGCACAGAACGCCTGGAACCGGGCTTGTCCGGATTTTTGGAGTAAAACTTCTTCAAAAGGGCAGGAGCATTAAGATCTTCAGCTTTGATCCAAGAGCGCTCCTCAGGACCAAAGCCCTTCCAATGAACGAGGAAGTGGAGGACTCCTCGCGAAATTTTTGCATCTAGTACCTCGGTAATCTCAAAATCCTCCTCCTGATGGACTTGAACTGGCTGCGGAGCTGAGGGAGGAGTTGAAAAACGGTTGATAATAAGAGGTTTGAGCAAAGATACATGGAAGGCATTAGAAATCCGAAGACTCTTAGGAAGAAGGAGTTTCACACATACTGGATTGATAACTTGAATGATCCTATATGGACCAATAAAACGAGGGGCGAATTTCATGGATGGAACCTTCAAACGAATATTTTTTGTGGATAACCAGACACGATCTCCAATTTTTAGTGGTGGAATAGCCCGCCTCTTCTTATCAGCGAAAGATTTATATTTGACAGATGTCTTCTTTAAACAGGTTCTAACCTGAGACCAGATATTTTTAAAGGTCTGACAAACAGTTTCCACCGCAGGAACTTGGGTGGGCGGGAGGGCAGGAAATTCCGGAAAAGACGGATGGTGACCGTGAACCACCAGCACTTGACTTTTTGAAGATGACTCCTGAGATCCATCTTCAACGTCCGATGACGTCATGAACGCCCGATGAGGAGGAAGGCGTTCAGACTGAACTTTATCACACAGATCCGTAGATGAAGGATCTTGTGGAGGAGGACCTGGTGGAATAAACGAGTGCTGTCTTTTGAATGAAACCACTTGGGAGAGACAACGATGATGACATTCAGTTCCCCAAGATGTAACTCGAGGAGTGCGCCAGTCAATCTGGGGAGAGTGACACTGAAGCCATGGAAGGCCTAAGACAATCGGACTTGTCGTAACAGGAAGGATCAAAAACGATATTTCTTCATGATGCAGGGCACCAATCTGAAGGGTTACTGGAGACGTACTCTGGGTGATGAGACCGTTGATGAGACGTGATCCATCTATAGCCGTCACAGTAATAGGTGTTTTTAAGGTAATCACTGGTAGAGACCATTGATTTACTAATGATTTGGAAATAAAATTTCCTGCTGCTCCGGAATCAATCAATGCCTGTGACTCAAAGGTTTTGGTAGCAAAGGAAATAGTCACATCAAAAGCGCAGACTTTAGATTTCATAGACGATGGAGAGGACTCCAGGGACCCTAACTTCACCTCTCCAGAACTAGTTAGGGCCTGGCATTTCCCGATCTCTTAGGGCAGGAGCTGAGGACATGAGTGGAATCAGCACAATAGATACAGAGTCTATTCTTGACTCTTCGTTTCCTCTCCTCAGAAGATAACTTGGAACGTCCAATCTCCATGGGAATCACAGCAGGTGACACTGGACGAAATTGAGGGTTAGAGCGAAAAGGTGCTTTAGCAGAAGTCGTTTTCTCAGCCTCTCTTTCACGAAATCTCATATCAACACGATGGCATAGAGAGATCAAATCTTCAAGTGACGAAGGAAGCTCTTGGGTAGTCAGTGCATCTTTAATTTTATCGGAAAGCCCCTGCCAGAAGGCGGCAACTAGGGCTTCAGTGTTCCACTGAAGTTCAGAGGCTAAGATCCTAAATTGAATGACGTACTGGCCTACAGTATGAGATCCTTGTCGCAGACGGAGGATGCTGGAAGCAGCGGAGGTCACACGACCTGGTTCATCGAACACACTTCGGAATGTAGAAATGAATTTGGCACTATCTTGTAATATTGGATCGTTCCTCTCCCACAGAGGGGAGGCCCAAGCCAGGGCTTGTCCTGAAAACAAAGAGATAAGATAGGCCACTCTGGAACGATGGGTAGAAAAATTTTGAGGTTGGAGCTCAAAATGGACTGAACATTGGTTAAGGAAACCCCTACAAGTTTTGGGGTCTCCATCGTACTTTGACGGAGTAGGCAGGTGAAGCGTGGAAGCTATAGACACCTGGGATGGCAATGGGGAAACGGAGGAAAGCACAGGAGCTTCAGTAGTAGCTGTCACAGTCTGTCCAGATGTACCTTGGGAGGTTAATGACTGATAACACTGAAGTAACAGCTGTTGGCGGGCATCCTGTTGCTCCACACGGCTAACCAGATGTTGCAGCATCTCTTTGGCGGTAGGTTCCACATCTGGGTCTGTCATGGCCTGATCTTACTGTCACGGGCACTAGGAGTCTTTACCCAGGGATCACCAGATGGTAGGCTTACCAGAGCAATGTAGATGGTAATAGGGTACTCTGGTAGCTGGGTGATCACGGAACCTGAAATGATGGCCGATGAGATGCTCAGGAAAGTCTATGACTAGCAACACTGGTAATAATGAGGTAATGATACACAAGGAACTGTATGGACAAGGACACGTGAAGGTAGTCAGTGGTCTGCGATAGCAAGTTGTACCACGGCTATAGTGAGGTGGAATGTCCAACAGAAACAAGGAGGTGATGAGAGTCAGCGGTCTGCGGGTAGCAAGTTGTACCGCTGTCTGAGTGAAGGAATGGAATCCAAGTGGAGGTATCCAGGTAGTCAGTGGTCTGCGGTAGCAAGTTGTACCACTGCTCTGTGAGAGGATAATGGAACAGGTGATACCGGAAACAGGGATCAGTGGTCTGACATCAGCAAGTTGTACCACTGCATATATATGTGAGGAGGTGCACGGGGGAAGACTGCAACACAGGATATACACAGGCACCTTATACACGATCCACAGTAATATGCACAATATAGGTATATATATATGTAAATGACTGATCAGGTCTGCAATCTAGAAAGTCTCTTGAAGTAGTCCAGCACAATGATAACACAGTCAATGATGGCAATAGACTCAGCGGATAGCAGACTCCAGAGAGAACCAAACACAGTCCAGCAAGATATGCAATACACAGCACAGTCAATGAGAAGTATGCATACCGTGGTTCAGCAGTAGCAGTCAGATGGGATTGCAGCGGTACCTGAGGGGCTGGAGGCCGACTGGATAGGAAGTCCCTGGATAGGAGAAGCAGCGGTCTAGCAGGTGCAGCGCACAGGTGAGTAGACCGACAGGGACACGAATCCACAGGAGTCAGCAACACGTGGAACTGGACTCATAGGAAACCCAGGAGAATGGAGATGATCCAGCAGAGGGTAGTAGAAGAGATACAAATCCAATGCTGACAGGAGGGTAGAGGCCAGTGGAACACGTGAAGGCGTGGAGAGTGGAGCAGCAGGAGATGGACGATAGCGCTGACCACAGCGGCAGGACTCAGCGGCACACGGAGGTAACCAGTAGCAACCACAGGAACCAACAGCGATGGGAAACAGGAGTGCAGCGCAGGGCCGGAGCTGTTGATCACGAAGTGTAGCAGATGGTAATGAAAGCGGCAGGCTCGAGGAAGCCACAGCAAAGATGAGATGAGACTGTAGTGCACAGAGGCAGCGGATAGTAATCAGCTGGCAGTCACAATGTTGAACACAGGCGAGTTGCAAGCAGGAGCCAGTAGTGCACGGAGGCAGCGGGTAGTAGCCAGCTGGCAGTCACGATGATGAACACAGGCGAGTTGCAAGCAGGGACCTGTAGTGCACGGAGGCAGCGGATAGTAGTCAGCTGGCAGTCACGATGATGAACACAGGCGAGTTGCAAGCAGGAGACTGTAGTGCACGGAGGCAGCGGATAGGAATCAGCAAACAGACTTGATGAGAAGCAGGTGAGTGAAGTAAAAGCTGGAGTGCACGGAGGCAGCGGATAGCAATGAGCAAACAGTCACATTGATATAAAATAACGTTGAAGTGGTTTAGAAGACTGTAGTGCACGGAGGCAGCGGATAGGAATCAGCAAACAGTCCTGATGATACAGTTGATGGTAGAAGTGGTTTAGAAGACTGTAGTGCACGGAGGCAGCGGATAGGAATCAGCAAACAGTCCTGATGATACAGTTGATGGTAGAAGTGGTTTGGAAACCACAGGAATAGAAGTGGTTTGGAAACCACAGGAATCAGCAGCACTGAATACACAAGTAATACAGGAACACCTTCAGAGACTCATGAGGAATGAGACTCCAAGATCAGGCAACGTGGTGTTGACCACAGGTGCTTAATATAGGGAGGTTGCCTGATCTGCCAATTAAGTTAAAGGAGTATACACTGAGATATAGAAAAGGGCTGCGCATGCGCAGACCCTCAGGATGGTGGACGGCCACGGTTCCTAAATGTCCGGGAAGAGGCACTCACGGTCCGGTGAGTGACACCCCCTCATCGTGCATAGGATTGCCCCATTGAACTTATGCCTGATAAAACTATTCCCAAAGGTAGGGTTTATCCATTATCTCTACCGGAGACTGAGGCCATGTCACAATACGTCTCTGACAATCTCCAGCAAGGCTTTATCAGGAAATCTTACTCTCCCACAGGGGCTGGATTCTTTTTTGTGAAAAAGTAGGACGGTTCCTTAAGACCCTTCATTGATTACCGTCGCTTGAATGCAATCGCTATCAAGAACCGCTACCCTCTTCCCTTTATTACGGAACTGTTCGACCGCATCCGGGCTGCTAAGATCGCCACCAAAATTGATCTCAGAGGAGCTTATAACTTGATACGTATTCGTAAGGGTGATGAGTGGAAGACGGCATTCAACACTCGTGATGGGCACTACGAGTATCTGGTGATGCCGTTCGGGCTCTGTAATGCTCCCGCCGTCTTTCAAGATTTCGTCAACAAGATCTTCAGGGACCTGCTATATCAATCAGTGATTGTTTACCTGGACGACAGTCTGATATTTTCTCCTGATCTACACTCCCATCGTCTCCATGTCAAGACTGTTCTCTCTCGTCTCCGTCTGCACTCCTTGTACTGCAAACTGGACAAATGCATTTTTGAATGTCCCCAGGTTCCCTTCCTTGGCAATTTGATATCTGGTACAGGCCTCCAGATGGATCCGGAGAAAGTCGAAGCAATCCTCAATTGGCCATTTCCCACTAGTCTTAAAGCCACTCAACGCTTTTTAAGGTTTTCCAACTATTATCGCCAGTTCAATAGAGACTTCTCGTCCATCATCAGTCCCATTACAGCCTTGACTCGCTAAGGAGCCTGCTGTAAACCATGGCCCCTGGAGGCAGTCACGGCCTTCAAAACTCTCAAGAAGGTGTTCATCTCCGCCCCCATTCTTAAACAACAAGATCATGGGAGACCCTTCTTTCTCGAAGTTGATGCTTCCTCGGTAGGAATAGGGGCCATCCTGTCCCAAAAATCATCATCTGGTTCCTAGGACACATGTGGATTTCTCTCCAAAAAATTTTCCCCGGCTCCGAGTTGAACTACGGTATTTTAGATAAGGAGCTCCTAGCAGTGAAGATGGCTTTAGCAGAATGGCGTTACCTCCTTGAAGGGGCGTTACACCCCGTGACTGTAATGACCGACCACAAGAACCTTACTTATCTTCAGGAGGCACAGTGTCTTAATCCGCGCCAGGCCTGCTGGTCCATTTTCTTTTCTCGGTTCCAACTCATCCTTACCTTTCGTCCTGGCTCTAAGAATTGCAAAGCCGATGCATTATCGAGATCTTTTGTCGATGCTGACTCCCTGGTTTCTCCAGACAACAAGACCATTCTCAACCCCGTTCAAGTGGTAGCATTGACGAATTCCTCCACAGTCTCTCCGCCTTCTGGACATTCCTTTGTGGATCCATACCACCATCCAAAGTTGCTGTGCTGGGCACATGAATCTAAGTTTGCAGGTCATGCCGGCTACAAGAAGACTAAAGAATGTCTTTCTAGATACTACTGGTGGCCCTCCCTTGGTTCAGATGTACGCAAATTTGTGTCAGCTTGTTGCATATGTGCTCACAAGACTCCTAGGCAGAGTCCTCCTGGCCTTCTTCTCCCGCTTTCCATTCCTGACTCCCCCTGGATCAGCATCACAATGGATTTTATCACCGATCTTCCTCTAAGCCACGACTACAATACCATCTGGGTCGTGGTAGATTGTTTCTCCAAGATGTCCAACTTCATTCCCTGTAAAGACCTTACCTCAACTTCTGAGCTTGCGAATCTGTTTCTGAAAAATGTATTCCGTCTCCATGGATGTCCTCTAGAGATTATCTCTGATCGTGGAGTACAATATGTGGCTAAGTTCTGGAGAGCTTTCTGTACCAAACTCGGGGTCAAACTCAAATTCTCTTCTGGTTATCACCCTCAGGCGAATGGACAAACGGAACGTGTAAATCAGGACCTGGAGTGTTTTCTGCGATGCTTCTCTTCTGAACATCAAGCTTCCTGGAGTGATCTACTTTATTGGGCTGAATTTGCACATAACAACCTTTCACATTCCTCCTCGGGATACTCTGCTTTCTTCGTTGTTTATGGGAAACATCCTACACCCTCCCTCTTATCTGAAGTTCCGGTATCCACTGTGTCTGCAGTTGATTCCCTCATCCACGACTTGTTGCAAATCTGGACCAGGACCCAAGCGAATCTCTCTATGTCTATGCAACGGTACAAGTCAGCTGCTGATCGCCACTGAAGAAACCTTCCTGTACTGAAGGTAGGAGATCGTGTGTGGCTAGCCACTCGCAATCTCAGACTCCGTGTTCCCTCCATGAAATTAGCTCCTCGTTTCATTGGACCATTTGCCATATCCCAAATTATCAATCCAGTCTCCTACAAACTCGCTTTACCTCCTTCCCTCAGGATCCACAACACATTCCACATCTCCCTGCTGAAACCTCTGGTCCTCAATAAATTCTTCAAAGAACCAGTTGCTCCTCCACCCATCAAGACCTCCCTGGGACAGGAGTATGAAGTAGAATGAATTTTGAAGGTCCGTTCCATTCGTGGTAATCTTCAGTACTTGGTACACTGGAAGGGTTACGGCCCGAGGAGAGATCCTGGGTTCCTGAAGCTGATCTTCATGCCCCCCATCTCCTTGCAAGATTTCTGAAGAAGACCAACCCTTCTTTTGGGGAGAGAGAGGGAGGGGGTACCTTCAGGCGCCGTCGGCGGGGATGGACGCCTGTCTTGCCGCTCGGCTCGGCCTGTTGCTTGGCAACAGGGATGCCGCGCCCCCCAGCTCTGTCGGGCGCATGCGCCCAGCTCAGTCCCTTTGCTAGGCAACGGGATGCTAGTATCGGCACACGAGTGCCTGATTCCCCCAATCACTGCCACTTCCTGCCTCCTATTTAAACCTGGCTCTGGCACCATTAGGGTGCCAGAGTAACAGGTTATCTGCCTCTAGCTTCCTAGTGTGTTGCTCCTCCATTTGTGACCCGTCTCCCTTGACCATTCTACGGATATTGTCTTCCTGTTGTGACCCGGCTTGCTGACCATCCTCCTTTTTGTGTGCCCCACTGTGTTCCTGCGACCTTGGCTTATTTTGACGATTCTCCTGGATTCTCCCTTTGTGCCACGCATACCGATTGGCTTGACCCGGACTTCTTTCACTACACCGGCAGCTGTCTAATAGGACCGCGACCTGCGTACCCTGTGCAGCAAAGTCCAAACCTCCTTGCGGGGGTCCCTGGTGAAAACCAGGGGTAAGTTAGACTCCGCACCTATTAGCTTAGTAGTGCTAATACCGGTTAGTGTTCTCCTCTATTCGGGCATGACACATAATAGAAGTCCTACAACTGCTGAAGTTTTTGCCAACTAAACAAGATTTGCCGACGAAAGGGGACTTTGAGAAACTGTAAATTAAACTGCAGGACATAGTTCGGAAGGAAGTGGCAGACATCCAAGCAGATCTCTCTCACATCAACATCAGACTATCAGTTTTGGAAGAAAGAAAAAAGGTTGCTACAGATAACTTTAACAGCCTTAAAGAAGTGGTCACGTGCCAAGCCACAGAACTGAAGTTGATGCAACCGAGGATGGATAACCTAGACAACAGGGGCAGCAAAAACAATCTACGTGGAATCCCGGAAGACATCCTGATTAAAGGCTTGGTTGACGTGTTAACAAAAATCTTTAATGAAATCCTGGAACAAGATCCAAATTAACGTATTACATTTGATAGAGCACACAGAGCTCTCCACCTGAGAGGTGCTGCAACTGAAAAACCTCGTAAAGTAAATTGTAGGCTCCACTACTTTACTCAGAAGGAGGAAATCCTGAACAAATTCAGATGTCTGGGAAATGTTGAGTTTGACGGCAACAGTATATAAATATTTTAAGATTTATCTTGTTGTCATGGTTTGGTATTCTGGACTCTGGATCCATTCAGTGATGTTGTGAGAACGGATCCTCAGGGAGAGTCTAACTATACACCGGTAAGTGGTAATGGTATCCCGAGGTTCAAACAGATGATAGATGCAGGATAAAAGTACAATCAGCGGTTTAATGATGACTTAATGAATATACAGGAAAGTCTTGGTAGGTGTATTTACACTAGAAACGTGGTACAAGGTGGGTGGAGCCACCGGCAATGACATAGGCAATATGAATAATTAATGAGTAAATAGACATGGCTTTGAATGAACAGTCCAGCAATGGTGTGGTAAGAATGAGGCACAAGAGTATGGTATCACAATAGCACAGCACACCTCAACGGAGAGTTTAACAGTCCAGGTAGCTGTAGATACACAGTAGATGCGGCAGAAGCCCGATACCAATAGTGCCTTAATACTTTCAATGATACTTGAACAGTTCAGCCAGAAAAGAGGACAACAAGCATACGACCTGTAATGCCACTGAGCCGGAGTGACCAATGCGGGACAGATGAAGCTGGATAGAACGGCTCCGAGAGATGACTTGAAGGAGCCAGCTGACAGAGTCAGGAGTGGTTTAAACAGTCCCGTTCCAGGGTCAACGATACAGCGAGGGCAGATGCGGCTGGAGCAGTATAGCCTGAGGCGTGACACACAGTAGAGATGGTTTGCAGCTTGAGCAGTATAGCCCGTGAAGTTGCACACTGCGGAGGTGGTTGTAGCTTGAGCGGTATAGCCCGTGATGTAGCACACAGCGACGGTGGTTGCAGCTTGAGCGGTATAACTCACAGAATAGCACACAGCGGAGGTAGTTGCAGCTTGAGCGGTATAGCCCGTAGAGTAGCAACACAGTAGAAACAGGTGCAGCTGGAGCAGTATAGCCCGAGATATAGGAACACAGCAGATGTAGATGCGGCTTGAGTGGTACAACCTGTAGAGTAGTAACACAGCAGAGATGGGTGCAGCTGAAGCAAGTTAGTCCATGGTGTAGTACACAGCAAAGGTGGTTGCAGCTTGAGCGGTATAGCCCGTGGAATGGCAAAACAGTAGAGACAGGTGCAGCTGAGTGGTAAACCCGTGGAGTAGCAACACAGTGGAAACAGGTGCAGCTTGAGCGGGACAGACCGCGGAGTAACGATACAGCAGAGGCACTGACGATCCAGATGAGAGCTCATAGAATAGGTAGAGACCTAACCAGACAGGTAACTTGATCAACAGGCCCAGAGCAAAGGGAGGAAGTGCCTTTTCAAGTCTGGAGCCAAAACAGGAACTAATAGGAATCCGATTAGAAATGGACAGGTAATCAGTCTGCACTTGCGCAGATCAGTACTAGAGGTTTGAAGTCTGTTAATGAGACACTTGTGAGTGTCTCAGTCTTGGTCTATGGAAGCCGAATGAGCAGCGTGTGACAGTGTTGAAGGCACTGTCCTATCGTGGTTCTCATCCTACCTATCTAATCGCTCTTTCAGTGTTAATTTCTCTGGGGCCACCTCTGCTCCGCTTCCTTTATCAGTTGGATTACCACAAGGCTCAGTCTTACATCCTCTGCTATTCTCTATCTACACTACTTCTCTTGGAAAACTAATAAGCTCCTTTGGATTTCAGTATCATCTCTATGCGGATGATACACAAATTTATCTATCCTCTTCTGATCTTTCACGATCTGTGTTGTCTCGCGTTACTGACTTACTTTCTGCCATTTCATCTTGGATGTCTTCTAGCCAACTCAAACTCCATCTTTCAAAAACTGAATTATTAATATTCCCACCTAAAAACAGAAGCTTCCTGCCTGACATTTCTATTTCTGTTGATAACATGACCATAAATCACACCCCGCAAGTTCGTTGCCTAGGTTTAATCCTTGATTCACAACTGTCGTTTATTCCCCACATCAACTCTATATCTAAATCATGTTACATACACCTAAAGAACATTTCCAGAATACGCACATATCTGACACAAGACTCTGCAAAAACATTAATTCATGCACTCATCATCTCCCGCATCGACTATTGCAATTCCCTCCTTACTGGTCTTCCCAAAGTCAGACTTGAACCCCTACAATCTATTTTGCACGCAGCGGTTAGATTGATTTTCCTTACTAACCGTTTTTCCTCTGCTGAGCCACTCTGTCAGTCTCTACATTGGCTGCCTGTATTTCAACGAATCCAATATAAAATTCTTCTACTAACATACAAGGCCATCAACAAAATTGCATCTCCTCACTGGTCTCGAAATACCTCCCTACTCGACACCTCCGTTCTGCACAAGATCTACATCTCTCTTCCACTCTCATCACATCCTCCCATTCTCGATTACAGGGTTTTTTCCGGGCTGCACCCACTTTGTGGAATTCCCTCCCACGCACAATAAGACTTTCCTCTAGTCTTCAAACCTTCAAGAGTTCACTGAAAACCCACCTCATCAGACAAGGTTATGATATTCCTCAACCACCATCTTAATATCCCTAGATTATCCTATTACCATCCTCTACACTGCTAACGCAAGACAACAACCCTCTGACCAACACTGCTACACACACAGCCCACTCAATACTTTTACCTTTGCGTTCTAGCTGGTCCATTGTGCAATATTATGTAGCACATGCCTTTGTGTTTCTAACTCCCATTGTTCTATAAATTGTAAGCTTGCAAGCAGGGTTCTCTTACCTCTCTGTCTGTATATATTACCCAGTATTGTCTTATCAATGTTTGTTCCCAATTGAAAAGCGCTACGGAATTTGCTGGCGCTATATAAATGATGATGATGATATTCAATATTTACATACATTCCATATTGATATACATGACATATTTATTATGATTGTGCATTACACACATGCCATATTTATTATATACATTCCACATTGATATACATGACATATTTATATTATACATGACATATTTTTTTAAATACATTCCATATTGATATGACATATTTTATACATGACCTATTTATTGATATACATGACATATATTTAATTATCTATACATGACGAGCGACAAGTCCCCTTATTTATTCACAGGGGCAGCATTGCGGCACATACAACTACTATTCATTCAGATCTACCTTATTTGTAGCATAAAAATCTGCTTATAGTAAAACAAGTTGATTGAAGGCTCTGCTCTTGGCTCCCGATAAATGCTCTGCCCAACTAGAAATGCATTGTAAATAAATAGATGAAGGTGCAGGCCCTCCTTTGTCTATTTAGCTTTATAAATGTCTAACTGTATTAATTTTACCACCGTCCATCAAATTACCTCTGCTTCTTTCTAGCATAAGTGTCTATGATGGATGGATTTATTGTGTGCGTAGTCTTTCAACACTTTTATCTCTTGAACCTTATACGCCATACGCTTCAATTTTTTTTCTTGCTTAATTTATCTAATTAAACTAATTTCCTCTTCTTAGACCCTCCATACACTGCACCTGACCCTACATAAATCCTACATACTACAATACACAACACACCTCCAGTACATTTTCTGGTCACCTCTGGGCCATGTCTCCCAGACGCACAGGCACCTCGGGCTCCAAACACCACTGGCCTTCCAGCATCAGACCATTTCATATTTCTCAAGATTGTATAAGGGTGAGGTGTTTTAACTGAAGCAAGCACTTCCTTCATAACCTCAAGATTAGGCATATGTTCAGCTCTGCCTACTGCTTCTTCTTACCCTGTGGAAGGGGTTTAATTTTATGCTATTTCCGTAGTTATAAAAGTAAACGGAAATAGCTCTTTCAGTTCACAGGGCACGCTCACTGCCAGCGGACCATCAGGGCAGTCAAACAGCTCTACAACACTCACACCTGAATCAATAAGGGATTCTCATAATTTCCAAAAATGTGGAAAATCTATTATAGCATTATGCACCAAGAAAGGGACCAATGCGACTTTAACAGTAGATGACAATGAAATAGTGCCTGGTATTATCATGTATACAATTTACCCCAACAGTTGTTCGCTGAAAATTTGAGGAGTTTACTAGCCCTGCTTTCACTAGGGTAAGTAAACTTCTTTGGCCTGATTCATTAATGAAAGGAAAGCAAAAAATTAGTAACTTTGAACCTTGGTAAAACCATGTTGTATTGGATGGGGAAGTATATTTAAAATGTGAGGACAGATTTATAATTGGGGTAGAGCATGTGCTAGACCAATATTTAATGTCATTGTAAAAATAAAGCTATCAAGTATTTTGCAAAAAAATAAATTCATTCGCACCCCTTGCATTGCAATATGGTTTTGTCAATGTTCAAAGTTACTCATATTTTTGCTTTACTCTCCTTAATGAACCAGGTACCATGAGTCTAACAATGCCTCTATCCAGTTGCCTTCCATAAAAATTATGCACATTTGTTTTTCTGGCTCAGCCAGAGGTAAAACCATACAGGCAAAGAAAGATGCTCTATTACATTCAAAAGCAGCAACACATTGCATAGAACATTTAAGCACATGATTGTCTATTCTTTTATGTGCATGGACCTCCCTGACCTCATTGACCTTTCTCCAGGCCCAGTGCCAACAGTCTCTTAATTTTTAAGTCCTCTTAGCCACACACGACCCTTTTCCCATTGAACAATCTTACCAAATATTACTAAAGGGCACCGTCGCGAAACTAGGGCGGCACTGTGGTGCAGCCAGTAGTTCTTCTACTGCCAGATACCTGTCCACCATTTCCACCTGCTTGTCAGCATTTGGTCCCTGTGGCTCACTCACTTGCGCAAAACCATGGGCAGAGACCTCAAATAATGGTCCATGAGGACTCTTTACACCATCTGCGCTTAATGTCTCAAGCTGTAACCATTTCTTAGTCAGGTGGATAAGATTGTGCATTTGTGAGCAAGGATGCTTGTCCAAGGAGTAAACCCAGCGGTGCACTCATCTTGGTAGCTTCCTCCTGAGCAGCTATAGTCTGTTGCATGAACTTGACCACATCCTCCATAGTTTACACACAGAAAGGACTGGCCCAATAAACTGTAATAGTTTCCACAACCTTGTAGGCCAAACACCCCTTGGACTTACTTTGAATGTGTGGCAGTACAAGTCCCAGCACATGTCACGCTAAAAAAAAGGTCTCTGCAGAGTATCAGTCCTGCAATTTTAATTTCTAAGAACACACAGATCTCCTTTCTGCAGGTCACTCAAGGCTGTTGCTGCTGCTCTCAATATGGGCAGGTCTCAATGCTCACAATCTCCATCACATTGTGACTGGGGTAGGGGAACTGGTGTCATCTCCTAGGGTAGGTGGTAGTGTGTAGCAGCTGAGAGATCACGAAAGTTCAAAGTACAACTGGCCTCAGTCAGTTTTATTAAGCAAGAAAATAAAAAAAACTTCAGAATGAACACCTTGCATTCCTGGCACTAACTAAATACATGTCACTCCTGACTAACAAACTAAAACAAAACATAAGAAGTTCCAGCACGTTTTTCACACAACAAAGACCAGACTTCCTCTCACAGTCCTTTTCCCAAGATAATGAAAGTCTGAATCCAGCCTCATTGGTGCCAGCCTTAATCAGTCTGACAGCAGAACAGAAGACCTGTACTGGGCCTTGTAAATTTTCTCTCCCTTTACACCCTAGGGACCCTTACCAGCTTTTCCTTAAAGCTGAACAACTCCATACGAAGCATGTCCCAAATATATATATATATATATATATATATATATATATATATATATTGTAACAAAAGGAGGCATTTAGCTGGCAATATGCAGAGAAAGCAGGGAAGTAGAGTAAAACATTGGCACAGTTATGTACTTAGGTGGAGATTAAACCAGGTAAAAACATATGTGTAGTTTAAAATTGGTTTACTTACATGATTTAAAAGCTGCTTCCTCTCAGCAGACAGGGAGGGTGGGTCTGATAGTCTAAACAGAGCCAGGGATGGGTGTTTCCTTTTAAAGAGAAGGTGGGTGTGTCACCTGTCCATCAAGCTAGGCCTGTGGGAGGAGTGTCAGGTATAAAACCCCACTTGTTTCATTGTTCAGGGAGATCAACGCTGGGCTAGCTGGCTGATCTGGACAGAGAGCTGGACTATGTATAGTAAGCGTTGAGGGTCTCCATAATTGCTGTGCAAGTATACGGTGTCAAAACACTATTACCATTCTGACAATAAAGAACCATAAAAAGGAAGAAGTTGTACGCGTGTGCTTCTGCAGTAGCGGGCTCTTGCCACAATATATATATATATATATATATATATATATATATATATAAAATTATTCAGGCCTGTCAGGATGGAATAAACAGCTACTGTAGTAGTTACAGCAATCGCACGTATTTACAAAGTCATGCAACCCTATCGATAACTAGACAGATAGTCCCCTAACTAGACACCGGCCACTGACTGGAGTCTTAGACATGTGTTTCAGTGCTGAATATTGCCATAGTAAACGCCTCGTAAGACTGCAGATCTGCAGCTCCGATCCAGCCCATGGAAACAATGTGCAATTGCTATTATCTTTACCATGTGGAGATGTCGCCGGAGGAGACCCCCGCCAGCATTGTGCCACTGGAGGGGCCGAAGATGTTTCTATGCCCGGTGCCCGTGAAGAGGGCGAAGACGTCCGCCAGCGCTGTGCCCCTGGAGGGGCTGAAGAGGTCCCTGATGGTGCCCAGCAGGAAGAAAGAAGAGGAGAAGAACTTACCCGTCCATCGATCCAGCGGTGAGTATCGGGGCTTCTTCTTTCCAGGTCCCATCCGCGGAGGAAGGATGAGCCAATCAGGGCTCATCTTTCCCCGCTGGCCAATCAGCGGCCGGATACGCGAGCCAATCACGGCACGCGCCCGGCCGTTTGAAAGACTGTCGCCGCGGCGGCGCCTGCTAATGACGTCGCGCCGGCGACTATATAAGTCGCCGGGCGGCGCCATTTTCTCAGAAGTCCGTCGGCGGAGAAGAGGGAGGACGTCTCTTCAAGACGTCCAGCAACAAGATCAGCGGCAGCAGCGGCAGGGGGCCCTTGTGAGGGGCGTGAGCTACCCTGCCACCCGAAGACTACAATCAAGCCGCCGGAGCAGTGATCGCCGGCGGGGAGCCCTTGTAAGGGCTGAGAGCGCCCCCGCCAAGCAGCCCTCAACAGCGCCGAACAGGAGAAGAGGCGCTGCCGGCTGGAGGGTCTGGAAGACCCGGAGAAGGAAGAAGATGGCGTGGCAAGTTGAGATTCCTGCGCAGAGCAGGTAAGTATACTCAACGTTAAATTCGGGCACTAGGCCCGTGGCCACGGTTGGGCACAAGGCCCGTGGGGACAGTAAATTAGGGGCACAAGGCCCCGATAAAGTTAGTGGGCCAGTAGGCCACATTGTTAAAGGGTACAAGGCCCCGTTAGCTAGCGAGGGGGACTCTGAGCCCCAGATATAAAAGGGCACAAGGCCCTCAGTTAGTTAGTGGCCTAGAGGCAGCAGGAGAGGCCACAGGGCCTGGTTAGGGGCGGATTGCCCATAGGCTTTTACGGGCACAAGGCCCTCAGTTAGTCAGGGAGGCCACAGGCCTCAGTAGGCAGCGGCTAGGACCCCTAGTATGCAGGCCACAAGGCCCTAGTTAGTGGGCTCAGAGCCCTGAGGTAGAGAGGGGGCTGAGGCCCATTAATCAGAGCACAAGGCTCTGTGTGCAACTGGGCAAGAGGCCCATGGTGTGAAGGCCAGAAGGCCCTGGAGGTGGTGAGAGAGAGGCATGGGAGCCTCGTGAGTGTAGGCGCGGTCCTGTGTGAGGTGAGCACACGTAGTTAGGAGGTACAGTAGAGCGGAGGCTCCTGTGGTGCTGTAGCAACCGGCTGGTTGGCTAGCAGCAGTGTGCTCTGGTAAGTAGCTTACAAAGTACTGTATATTGTATTCTCTCTGTGCGGCGAGTATTGTTGAATTACAGTATTTTGGGTGTGCTACGTATTTGTGTCCAGGGGCAAGACGTCAAGCCCCCATTAAAAGGTAGGCTCTTGGGACTTCCGGTGGGCGGGACATCTAGCATGGCCGCATCTTAACCCTGCTCTGTGTGATGATTTTTTATCTACGACCATCTGTGGTGCTTCACAGCATAAAATTATTATCCCCTGGACCTGCTGGGGCTAGAAAACGTGAGGATCAAATATAGGATTAATATCCTACACAGACACCCTTATTTTCCCCGGAGTCCAGCTCCATCTGTGAGCTAAGTGGGTTTTCCCGCCACACTACTTGAAAGCAATCAGCCGAAATTGCAGATATACTGCACCTGGCGTGGAAGCCTATACTTAACTGGCTGTCTCTGCGGTCACTCTTGCAGCTGAAATTGCTTCTCTCTCTGCAAACTTTGGTTTGGCAACAGTGGAGTTTCTGTGCGAGAGCCAGGGGTGCTGCTGATTGATCTATAGGCCCGGAAGCCTGTGTGTGGGAGCACACTTGTAGGACAGCAAACCCTCATGTGGAGTCTTTACTGTGCACACTTTCCAGGTACTGCTTCTGAAGCAGGCAGCTAAGATAGAACTGAGGAGACGCGACCAACAGCAGCCTGTCACCTCTTAATTTATTACTGATCCTGTGTAAACGAGTCTCCGTCTCCGTCTAACAGCGCAAGTATTTACTTTGTGTTATCTCCCTTGTCTAATTGATGACCCAGGGACACGCTGCACGGAGGGAATTTGAGATGTGAACTGTCTTGCTATCTTCAGAGTGTTGACAGCTTTCTATAATATAAGATCCTCTGTATAGTTGCTGTGTTGGGAGCCCTGTTACAGGGTATGCTGGGTTTCTAATCCTATCTTTAGGAATGTCATCTTTGATCCCACTAGCGAGACTGTAAGAGGCACACTCCAAAGGAATATCTCTGCTATTTGCACTGCATCACTGACTGACCAAACTCAAGTGCATTCTAGATAACCATTTATACAAGACACTTAAAACACCCAAGGATCATTTTTTTCTCTTTTGACAGCTATCTGGCACTACTGGAATTGATTGTATTCATTGCAGTCCTGCAGTGTCCACACCTGATAGTATAACTTTGAGAGACATATACTGAACAACAAAATATCTTTGGAAAAGTTGTCTGTGCAACACAGCCACTTGGAGGAACCTTTACATTTCTACAGTCAACTGTATACATGGATGGACTTAAATACAGATAAATAATCCAAAGTGAAAGATCTACCATTGAACGCTGGTTGTCAGACCATTTACATTTGATACCCTGTCTTGCTGATCAGCCTGACAACATATTTTGCAAGTCATACTGGGATAACACGTCGTGACTGAGAACCCATTATTTCATTTATTTGATTGTATTTGCGGCTATTACATAACCTCAGCACTAACATTGAAAAACAAAAAACAAAAAAAAAATTGTACACCCTTCTCTGAATAGATCAGTATTACTCACTAGATTGCAACTATTTCACTTTTCACTTGGTGTGTTGTCGTAACACCGCCATCTAGTAGCCTGATTATATTATTACCTAATAACTGATCTCTATAACACATTGTTTTTGTATTCAATATTTTATATCCCTTATAGGAATTGTCGCCTTAGACTCTTACCTTAATTCACCCTAATAGACACGTGTTTTGTATTACTTGAGCCTGCTCACGTATCCGTCACTCACTATTGCTTACTCATACTAACCTTGTGGTAGTATACACTCTTGTGCCTAGTGGATGCTCAATCTTATGCTAAATAGAATGTAGTTGCTGTACTTATTTTTCTCCTTTGGGAAGATATTGTACCTTTTCAATATGATAGCCTGATATTCAAAATCTACTAGGCTCCTCTCCCCCTTCCGTTTTACCCTTGCACTGGCAGTTTGTATGCCTGATGGACAGATTTTTACATAAGCAAAAGCTGGTGGTCTCCAATTCTCAATCAAACATGGGTAAACCTAAAGTACAGATTACTCGCACTGCCCCCCCCCTCATCTCCACCTAAAAAATCTGGCGATCCACCTATTGACACGCCAATGGCAGATTCTATTCATACCTCACCCACTATCTCTGCAGTCGAATTCTCTGCTATGTTTATGCCCCAATTAGAGAAAAGGTTTGAGGACCTGCATAATTTGATTGACAATACTATGACTGCGATTTCTGCAAATACTAATCGTATTGCTGAGGTTGAACAGAGAGTTGGTGGTGTGGATGATAATATGATTACTGTTCAAAGCACAATAGAGAAGCAGGCCAAATCCCTACAAATTTTAACCAATAAAGTAGATGATTTGGAGAACAGAAACCGGCGTAATAATCTTTGCTTCATAGGCATACCGGAATCTGTCAAAGGACCACACTTTGTCCAATTCCTTAGTGTTGCCCTTCCAATGGCTCTAGCACTGGAGCAATCCATGGATAAACCTCAGATTGAGAGGGCTCACAGGATAGGGCAAGAACGTGAAGGGGAACGATCTAGGCCTAGGCCAGTTATTGCTCGGTTTTTGGACTACCGTGCCAAAGACACCATCTTGGGAGCATACAAAAAGAGCCGGGGGTTGGTAGTGGAGGGCCATAAGATACTTATCTTTCAAGATTTTTCAGTACTTGTTTCCCAAAAGCGCAAAGAATTTGCATCAGTATGTAAATACTTGATTGATAACAACAAACGTTTTGCCCTTTTATACCCGGCCAAACTTAAGGTGACCGAGAACGGCCAAACTATGTTTTTTGAAGACCCGGTTGAAGCAACACGCTACTTTCTCCCAGCCCCGTCCTTGCATAACTCACCGGGTAGGGAAAGACGGTCACCAACTCGTTGACACTATCGCTCTATGAGATTTTGATATTTTATTTAACTATGTTCAGGATATATTCCTGATTTGCTCAGGTATTTCATGTTATAATATATATCCACAGTTTATTATGTCTTCCCGATATTCAATAAGTTCAAAATTTACTTGTTAATTGTTTTCTTGGTACATCCCGACTCTTGGTCTGGGATCTACCTTTGTTTATGGTTGGATAAGGAAAAAAGAAAATGTGGTTTGAGGAATGTTTGGACATGTTTGCTTATTTTATTATTGTTTCATCCGAGGTCAAACTCAAGAATGAATCCGAACCGACACTGGAGAGGCCGGAGTCAACTTTCTACTTTGCGCTCACCCTTAATCTGGATGTGGAAACTCCATTCCACTAGACCGCGGCCAATTGTGAGTACCCTGCCCCTGGTTGGGGGGACGAGCTAGCCATGTCACACCCACAACATATTAACACACCCGCTCCATCTACACCACCGTCCCTTAAAATCCTCTCTTGGAATGTTGATGGTTTAAATACTCCTGTTAAGAGGAAGAAAGTTCTCTTACATATGAAGCGCTTTGGACCAGACATCATCTTCTTACAAGAGACTCATTGGAGGATGGGGGATGATTCGACCCTACGGGATTCATGGTTGCATGATTGTATCTCTGCACCATACAAAAACAAATCTAGAGGGGTGGCTGTTTTGTTGGGAAGGAAGTTGCCATATAGTATCTTGGACACAGTTATTGACCCTGACGGTAGTTACATCCTATTGGACATCCAAATTTGTGACTATAAATATACACTCCTTAATATATACGCTCCAAACGATCACCAGAGAGAATTCTTCCAAAATATATCACAAATATTAGCCTCACGTGAAACACATAGCTTGATAGTTGGAGGGGATTTTAATGTTATTGATGATCCTTCCTTAGATAGACAACCATCCCTCTCCGACACTAATCGAGTGAATCTACATGTCTTACCTAGGTTTAAGATCACACATAGCCTAACAGACCCCTGGAGACTTTTAAATCCTACAGATAGATCATTTACCTTTCACTCTGGGGTTCATAACTCTTTTTCTCGATTAGACTATGTCCTGATAGCGGACCATCTTGTAGCTGAGGTCATGAAGACAGACTTAGGCAATATTGTAGTCTCTGATCATGTACCAGTACATTTGTCTTTGCGTCTCCCGGTGGTGGGCCCTGGAACTGCCTCGTGGAAATTTCCCTCATATTTATATACTTCTGAACATTTTAGTCAGTATCTTTGCAGCCAGTGGTTGGAATATGTTGACAACAATATTGAACATTTAGATAATCGTGTCCTATTCTGGGAGACGTCTAAGGCAGTTTTAAGAGGCATTATTATGTCTTATACAGCAAATAAAAGAAAAGAGTCCGCTACTCGTTACCACTCTCTAGCCCAACAGGTGAGATTATGCTTTGACGCATTTACATCTAACCCTCAAGAAGTTTCTCAGGCCAATTACAAATTAGCAAAGCAAGCCTTGGATGGTTTCCTCTCGGTTCAAGCTCAATCAAAGCTCGACTACACTAAAAATAAGTACTACCGTTGGGGCAATAGAACTGGAAAACTTTTAGCTAATATGTCTAAAATGACTAAACGTAGAAATCATATAGTAGCTATACAAACATCTACTAATACCCCCTTACTACGAACATCTGCTGAAATTGCAGAAGCTTTCGTTGATTACTACAGAGATCTTTACTCTGACATTCCACCAGATAACAACCTGATAGACAGACTACTAGACGAGGCAGACTTACCTGTTCTATCTGACTCTCAGAGGGAACTCTTGGATGCAGATATAAGCCCTCAAGAAGTGTTTGAGGTAATATCAAAGCTTAAACTTCACAAGGCTCCTGGGCCAGATGGATTTACAGGAGAATATTACAAATTATTAAAAATTGAAATCACGCCCATCCTCCTTGATTTATACAAAACGATTCATCGTTTGCATCCCACCTATTCTACATTTAATAGGGCATTTACATCCCTCATTCCTAAGCCGGACACTGACCCCAAACTATTAGCCTCATATCGCCCCATCACATTGTTGAATTTAGATTTCAAAATTTTGTCAAAAATCATGGCAAACAGACTTCAAAGCATTATACCCTCGTTACTGACGGAACAACAATTAGGCTTTGTTCATGGCAGGCACTCGGTTGAGGGAATTCGCTCAGCTATTGCTGCCATAGCGGCTTCCAAAGGTATGAGTATTACCAATAATGTGCTGGTCAGCCTAGACGCCCATAAAGCCTTCGACACTGTATCTTGGCCCTTTATGTACACAATTTTGCAGAGGCGTGGGTTTGGAAGGGACTTTGTTGATTTGATCAAATACTTCTATAATAAACCAATAACTTCCCTTCTAATTAACACACTTCAAGGGGCTCCCATAGAAATGCACAGAGAGACCAGACAGGGTTGCCCTTTATCCCCATTATTGTTTAATTTATCATTAGATCCAATGTTAAGGGTTCTTCAAAATTGGCCAGTCATGCAAGGGATCCAAATTGGTGATGAGAGTATCCGTATTACGGCATTTGCAGATGATCTTTGATTATACGTGTCCAACCCTGAGGCCGCTCTGATTCTCCTGATGTCGAAGATTGAGGAGTTTGGATCTGTCTCTGGATTCAGGGTCAATTTCAATAAATCAACTGTTTTCTCTCTGGGCTTGAATAGACATAAACCCAATTGGGCATCTAACACTCCCTTGAAGTGGGAGATGAATTATATATCCTACTTGGGGGTCTTCCTTCATCGTAATCTAGCCACTCTTTATACACTCAACATAAGACGTATAATCGAATCTATAAAGATAGAGATAAAAGGGTGGGAGAATCTCAATGTTTCATATCTGGGTAGAGCAAATCTCTTGAAGATGGTGTCCTTCCCCAAATTGCTATATCCTCTACAAACATTACCCTTACTTCTCACAAAATCAGATGAACATTTATTGAATTGCCTATTCCGCATGTTCATTTGGAGGAAAAAACGTCCCCCGTATCCCATTTATCAAACTACAACAGTCATCTTCCAATGGAGGCATCAACTTTCCCAATATAGTTCTGTATAGTTACGCTGCACATTTGCGGTACTTGAGAGATTGGATATCACAAACTAGTATATATACCAATTTGGCATTGGAAAAACAATTTATACCTTCCATGCATATAAAGTCCTTTCTTCACATTCATGACCAGGAAATATCGATAGAATTATTAGATAACCCACTGGTGATGTCTGTGAGAAAGATTTGGCACATTCTTCGACATAAATTTCATTTAAATCCTTACAAATCTGTACACCTTCCTTTTGTTGGTAATCCTGATTTTCAGGATGGCATGGCGGCTCGTCCCTTTAAGACATGGGAACAACAGGGTCTATACTCTGCGGGTCAATTGATGAATAAATCAACCAAGAGACCATTGCGTTATGCCCAAGCTAGTGAAAAATTTCCATTTCTAGGCCCTTGCGGGATGACATTTCTCCAAGCCCAACATTATGTCAAGAGCCTAATTGTTTTTTTCTCAGACATAGATTGGGATAACCCATTAGACAATATACTACTCTCTAAATCCCCCAAACAAAAAGCTATTTCAATTCATTATAGACTCCTGAGAAACAACATAGACTATTCTACCATACGCTCGGGCCTTGCTCAATGGTTATTGACATTCCCGCACTTAACTAATGAAATTTTGCTTAAAAACTTAAACATCTCAATCAGATTACTCCCAGCCTCTACATATGTAGAAATGTTCCTCAACATATTTCACAGGGGATATATATCTCCACATCGCAGATTGGCTATGGGTCTGTCAGATAATGATAGGTGTCCTAAATGTGGGATGGGAGGGGCAGACTTGTTTCATTGTTTCTGGGGATGTCCGGTTATTAGAGGGTTCTGGATACGTGTGTGGAGGTTTGCTACTGCTGATCTGGTAAATTATCTCCCTTTCACTCCAGACTGGGCTATATTGGGCATTCTCCCACTAAATGCCCGCACATCCAGAGGTGGCAGGCGTCTGCTGCTGAATATTTCGGCAGTGGCAAGAAAATGCATCCTCCACATGTGGATCCAGAGCACATCCCCCACACTGGACCTCTTTAAAGAAAAATATGTTCTTTGCCATGAAAATGGACTGGTTGGAAGCCTCCCTCCAAAAAACAAAATACACAGGGAGATTTTTTGACACTTGGGAGAGCTTTGTTGGCACTTTGTCAGTCCCGCTGAGAGAACAAATACAAAAATGTTTTCAACACACCCTTTGGTATGAAACTAGAATATTCATGCAAGACCTATCTTTCTGGACTAGGTGAGTGCTTGTGTTGCCCCGGTCTCTCCAGGCTTTTGTATCTTATGTGTGATATCATATTTATAGTTCACTTCAGTGACTCACAGATGACGACTTTCCTCATACTATGTGTCATGGTTCATGATTATTAAGTATAAACATATCTTTGTTCTAATTTATTTACTGATGTGTACATGTTTGACATTCTTCAATAAAGAAATATATAAAAAAAAAAAAAAGGTAGGCTCTTGTTCCTGTGTTGTTCTGTGCTAACCTGTGCTGTGGGGACAAGTGTAGTTACCAGCATACACATAGTCAGGGGAGAACACACGTAGTTTTCCTGTCCCTTAGGTCCCCGGGGTCACACTGGTTACCAGAGGGGGTGACTGAGTGAGTTGGTGGCAGTGCAGCACACCTTGAGGCAGTTCCAGGGGCGGCCATGGTTCTGATTGAGGTCCCCAAGGCCGGTTCCGTGCAGGTGGACCTGTGGTTCCGGACGTAGGGACACGTGTGAGATACCCGAGTACAGGCAGTCGGGCGGTTCAGTTCTATCGGCTGTTCCGTGCGGCAGTCGGCCCGCGGGTTAGTGTGCTGTTCCACTGAGCCTCAGCCGGGCTTGAAGCAGCTGGTCCTTAGGGTCCGTGGGTGACCCCATCGTAAGGAGACAGTCTCCTTGGTTAGACCTGGGTGAGGGGGTTAGGAACCGCCCTCCGGTTTAGTCCGTGAACACCGGCTGGTGTTCCCCGTAGTGTGTAAGTGAGCAGTTCCGTTAGTGCACAACACCTAGTTAGTCATAGTGGTTTGACTTAGTTGCGTTGCCGACCATTAGAACGTTGTTAGGGTCGGGTCGCTGTTGTAGTCAGTCCAGTTTTGTGGGTGCCATCTTAGTCTCACTGAGAGCGTAGAGGGAGGCTGTGTGTTTTTGTCATCCGCAGGAGTCGGGAAGGTGCAGGAGAACCGGATCGGAAGTGGGAGTGTCCCGGTGAGTATCACGCTCGATTCCCCCTTTTGGTTAGGCCCTCACCGGCAGGTGTGTGAGGTACTTGAGGCGGGATTAGTCCTCGGACTAGTCTTGGTCTTAAGTGCCTGTAGTCCCCCGCGTCTTGGCAAGAGCTAAAGCGAGAAGGCGGCAAGTGGGCTTGGACTGAGAGTGTCCTTTTTCATTGCCGTATTCACGGACAGCCCTTACCTGGTAGGCACGGCCGTAATCTTTGTCTCTTTCTTAGAGGGACGTGGTTGGAGGTGACAGGGCTTGCGGCTGCGGATCTGCTGGGATTGGATCGCAGCTGGCATATCGGAAGCGGACTGGAGGTGACCATCGTTTTCAAGGTAAGTTCTTTTGTGTTGCGTTCTGTCCCTGTCTTTCCCCGCAGGGGGCGTTACAACCATATGGCCAGGTGAATTTGTATTCGGCAGCAACCAGCTCATTAACAGTTTAGAATGTTCTGCCAGCTGTGATGATCCACATTCCCCGGGAGATAAAACCAGACATAGTAGCATTGAGCTCTCCTCAGCCCTGTCACTCCTATCTGGGGCAAAATCTCATCCTTTATTTGTTGATGGAGAGAACCCTGTTCATAAGACAAATCAACACAAGAACACTGAACTCCACCGCTCAAATATGGCACAAGTTTTACCGCGCAGACTCCTGGTGGCCATTTAAGTCTTGTGGAGATTTTCTTAAAGGCTAAGAGGTACGCCTCCACATCATCTGAGATGGTCATTTTCTAAAAGACAGATACTTCAGACAATTCATGTACCTGCCTCTTTTAGCTAGCTCTTCATGCAAGACCTTAGTTTTTTTCAATATGGGCTTTTGCAACGTGCAGCATTTGGGCCTGCTGCGCTTGTTGCGTAGCGGCTACAACCAGCAACAACCCCTGCTCCTGCTGCATAGTGGCTACATTCACCAAAGCCCACAAGATTTACTCCACATTGCTGTTTTGGCATGTAGGAAATTTTGCATCCCTAAGCATAAATTAAACAGTTTTGTTTGTGAAAAATGCTTTATGTCACCGGTAGTTCACACTTAATCACAAAGCAAATGTGTAAAATTGTTTGATGGTTTAAGGTTTGTATCACCTATGTATTACTTACATTTGCAGCAAATATTTTAGTAGTAAAAAGTTTCTGCACTACTTGTCTGGAAACCCATATGCATTCCCCAGATATGCAGCAACCATTCATTTGCAGTGAGCAGATTTTTGCACTACTTGCAACAAACAAAAAACTTTATAGATTTGTTTTTGTGTTTAAACTTTGCAGCACCAATGCATTTTCCACATTTGCAGTAAATACAGTATATTTGAAGTAAGCAGGATTTGCATCACTCACAACTCTGGATATGTTGGCTGGGTGGACAGTAGGATATTATCTTTACAAATCACACAATGTGAACTTGTAAAAAGCATGCCAAACAATGGCTGCTGACACAGGTTTGCTGAATCACTTTGCTGTTTTATTCTGGCTTGTCAGGATAGAACAGCTACTGTATTATAAAATGCATAGCGGGGAAGTTTTCCCCAAATAACACACACTGTGACATAACCTTTTACCAAACCAAATAAAGACACGGACACCAAATTAAAATTGGAATGAATGACTGTATTTATTAATCTTTAAACTAATAGGACTGTAAGGCGGACGAGAGCAGGGCAGTAAGGAACGCAAAACCAATAAAGGTGGAAAGGTCAGACCATAGTACCACCAACCCAGGACCATACCTTATCTATTGGCTGGTGCTAAGATCAAGTCCAACGGCAAGACTACGCCCCCTATTAACTCCTCCAGTATAAACCATACAAAACTGGCCCAATGGTCCTCCGAACATACGGACCAACCATAGTATGACACCATAACCACAGAGGGGTAGTGACCTATGACAAGATCACCCGAGCACCATATGCACAGTTACCGACTGCACTGCTCTCCTACCACGCCGCATGCAACATAAACATGCGGCCCGCCAACTACAGACCTAACCACGCCTCTTAATCTCCACCACAACTGATCAATAAAATAACGAACCCCTTCCTCCGACAAGTGAACACCGTCTAATCTGTATAAGAAAGCAAACTCTGCTTTCAACAAAGGGTGCTTTATAACAGAACCACCCAAATCACGAAAAATATTGCTAACCATCTGATTTATTTTGCGGACAGCTGCTGCGATGTTAACAGCAGACATAGAAGATCTCCAATGACGTCTAGGGACAATATAAGACCAACACAATTTAAGATTAGGCCATCTACTAGAAATAACAGACATGTCTTCCCGAATTCTAATGATGAGCTCCAGGGATTTAAGTTGACCTACATCATTACCACCAGCGTGAACGACCAACACATCGGGAACCCCATGCAAGACAATTTCCTCTGACAAGAAAAGGAGAAAATCTGCCCATTTCAAACCTCTCTTCCCTATCCATCTAATGGAAACACTATCCGGTAACCAGGGGCAATTACGAGATAAAGGGTGTCTATCAGCCCAGTAAATGTAAGAGTGGCCCAACACCCAGAGATCTTCGAAGATTTCACTCCTACAACGAGATAAATAAATAGGAACCATAAGCAAGGAACGAATGAAACAAACTAACAGAAATACCAAAGAGAACACAACTATAACTGATACACCTAAGGGACTAAAGGCCCAACAAAATAGAGATACTATCCCCAAAATAAATGGACCCCTGTAAATAACTAGCAGAAGGGGGCAGTGAAAGGGAATACTTGGGATAATACATTAATTCCAACCTTAAACATAACAGAACGAAAGGAAAAGCAGCAACCCAAGTAAAGGTAAAAACCTATGAGGAAAAATCCCTTCACGCCCCTGTAAAAAGCAGCGAGCAGCCTAGCGCTCTGGGTTAACTTGCTTGGAGGAGAAAAGAGGTAGAAAAGAGCTGCGTAAAGGGAAAAAACAACATGGTTATACATCAGGACGTATATAAAATTTATAAGAGCCTAACTTCCATCTTCCAAGCATTTATATTAAAGCTACGGAAGCCCCACTAGCTGCAGCCGCCGTGGCAGCTCCAATCCTAAACGAATGTGTCCCGAATTCTGATCTTGATAAACCTAGGGCATTTAATGCGCTGCATATAACTGAATGAAATTGGAATTTAGTAAGGGGGGTGGAATCTTTATGAACAAGCCAGATCTCTGCTCCATGCGGCCTAAGGCTGGCGAAATATTGACAAAGCTTAACCGAAAATATCACTTGATCCTGATGTTTACTAAGAGTAAACCACTTCCCTACCCCTACTTGATCAGTTTTAGAGCGCCTAATATTTCGTCCGACAACACCACATGTTTAACTAGCAATGCAGCTTCCATCCTGTTTTTGGACTGTGCAACTATCTCACGGACTCGGATAGCGCCGTGAAAAGCCATAGAGAACGCAGCCGCAAACAATGAAGCTTCAAAATGGTCTGATGTCACTTCAGGCAAAATCAAAATCATACGGGACAATAATATGGGATCTATGGGCTTTCTCCTATCCTTGGGGGCGGGGTGAAGCCTTGACCATCCTTTTAAAGCTTTGTTAATGAGGAACGATTTAGTGGGATCTTGTACACCCTGTAACCTAGCCATGAATGATATACCCGCTAGAATAGCTGACATAGATGTTCTACTAACCCCCTCCTGGTAACACCCCCCCATGAAGTCCACCATACCGTTAGGATCCCCTGGGGCACGAAAGGGACCGGACGACAGAAAGATCTCCTATTGTTTCCAGGCTGCCCGATAGGCCTTCCACGTGGATTGAGCTAGAGAAGCCTCTGCCAAGAATCTTAAACCGGACCGACCATCTGCCAAACATAAGATGGACATGCTGTACCCACGGGTTCAGCATGAGGGACCAGGGATCTAAAGCGCTCCCATTCAAAATGGGAAAGGGAGTCAGCTATGCAGTTGTCTATACAAGGAACATGTTTGGCGCAAAAATTTATGTCGCAGTCCAAGCAACGAAGCACCAGAACGCGCAGCAAATTTACTGCCGGCTTAGAGGAAGCGCTCTGACGGTTAATTGCCTGCACCACGCCCAAATTGTCACACCAAAAGGACACATTACGCCCTGACAGTTGAGGGGCCCACAACTCCAGCGCTACAGTTATGGGAAACAGCTCCAGTACCAATAAATTCTTTGTAAGCCCACCCTCTATCCAAGATTGCGGCCATGTTGCAGCGCACCACCGACCTCGGTGAATAGATCTAACTCTAACGTGGAAATGGAAGGTGAAGGCCAGATCCTGGAACCGTTAAATTTCTGGAGGAATGTTACCCATATTGCCAAATCCTCCCTTATCTCGTCACTCAGTTTATTTAATGCGTGAGGTCTGTTCCTGCCCGCGGTGGCCAACTGCAATTTCCTGCAGAAAATCCTACCCATGAGTATGACCCTACATGCAAAATTAAAGGATCCTAGCAAAGCTTGAACCTGTCTAAGTGTACGAGAAGGAGAGGCCAGAGTGCTGGATATCAAACTCTCCATTTTTGCTATTTTATCAGCTGGCAAGCGACAACAGCCTGCCACCGAGTCTATTTCTATCCCTAGGAACGACAAGCAAGATGTTGGGCCTTCTGTTTTATCCTTGGCTACAGGTACCCCCATAACCAGGAAAAGAGCCTGAGCTGAATACAGCCTATCTGAGCATACTGAAGAGCTAGCCGGCCATACGAACAGAAAATCATCCAGATAATGCGCAATGCCATCGTGCCCTGTACCCGCCTGAATCACCGAATGCAAAAAAAACTAAAGGATTCAGAGAAGGCACATGATAGGGAGCAGCCCATGGGAAGGCATCTGTCAATACTGGCCTTTGATCTTAAATCCCATGTAACGGAAAGATTCCGGGTGAAGGGGAAGTAACCTGAAAGCCGACTCGATATCTAATTTGGCCATAAGTGCTCCCACCCCAAACCTCCGAATGAGCATCAAAGCCTCTTTGAATGACTGGTATACGACAGAACTTATGTCCTGGTCTATGGCATCATTGACCGAATTGCCTGCGGGATGTGACATGTGCTGTATTAGTCGAACTTTACCTGGCACTATTTTAGGGACTATACCTACTGGGGATATGACTAAATCCGCCAGGGGAGGGGAATCAAATTGGCCAATCATGCGTCCCAAGCTTATTTCACCACAAATTTTCTCGTCAAGGATATTGGGAAATACATATGCTGATTTTAAGTTCCTAGAGGCCCTGGCGCTAACAGATGTGATAATAGGGAGCCTAAACCCATGACTAAAACCTTCGCTTAGGAAGGAAGCCTGGTCCGCATTCGCATACAGTCTAAGCCATTTTTCCAAGAACTCATTACAAATGGAAGACTGGGCTTTAAGGAACGCTGTTATCATTGCCGCGGTTTCTGGACAGGCCGGGGGCACTCCTCGGACACTCTCTGGCTGAATGCGCACCGCGGCAGTAGAAGCAGATGTGTTTGTATCTGCAAGACTCTCCTCTGCCGCACGCCCCGTTGTTGAAATCGAAACACCTGTTTTTTGCAAACTTGGGAGCTCCCCGTCTCCCCCCTTGCGGAAACCTGTTCCACTGTGCCCCTGAACTGAAGGCTAAGCTAGCCCGGTTCAGTTGCATCCAGATCTCAACATCTTTAACACCTAAAGGCCTATCCACCCGACCGTCTACTCTCTCCCGCAACAATTCGTCGTATTTGCGCCAAGTCCCCAGGCGGGCGTTAAGAAACATCTCGTTTATGAGATGTAAATATTTCCAAACCTCTTCGGTGGCCTGCGGTCTCGTTTCAATATAGCACGTCGCGAAGGAACAATAACCCGACAGCCAGTTAGGGAAGGTTTTATAGGCATCCTCCCCTATGCCCCCCTTTGCCCAGGCCGCTTCCAACTCTTTCTTACCTGACTTTGTTATCTCGTACATGTCCACAAACCAACCTTTTTTTATCCTGTCCCTAATGCAAGGGCGAATGCCCGCTAAGAGGGCGGTGCTCTCACATTGGACCATGGGGGCTCTATTTGCTGACACTTTCGCCACTGTTCCTCTTCTATCCCCTTTAGTCCTAGATCTACTTAAGTGAGTGTTCAGAATCTTAATCAACTTCCGAGGACCCTCCCCCGATGATGAGGGGGAGTCCTCGTCAGTGGACGACATTGGAGGGCTGTGTGTTTGTTGTTGTGCAAAACTAAACTCTACTAACTAACCGCCAGAGCTCATCTCCGCTTGCTGCCCGGCTCCTGCCGCCCCGGATGGTCCTGGCACCGATGAAGCCTCCAAGACGCCCGACTGTTGAGACTCCGGTCTAGTCAAAACTCCCTGTGGCCCCGCTGCTGGCAACATCTGCCTCCCTGCTGCGACCTCCGCCTGATCCACGAATCCAGCTGATCTCATGACCACATCCAAAGGCTGCACCGCTGACATTTCTACCGTCGCTTGAGAGTCTGCAAACACAGGCACGTTACCAACAGAAATTATATGCTGTCTCCCCGTAGGGAATTCGGGTAACGCCCCTCTGGAACTGCCCCCTGATTGACTGAGACCCGCTTCGACAAATTTCGGGAGGGGGAGGTCTCCCCAAGTCTGCCTCTAGCCTAAACACACTACTATCCCCTTCCTGCCTAAACGGGACCGGATATGAATGCGCATAAGACCCGGTTAGGGTGGGGTAAGGGGATAACCTCTGTCGTGCAACCTATTGATGTTACTCCCCCTGCAGGGGATAGGGCAAGCTCCACCTCCCCCACCACCCCACGGGACGCTACTCCCTGTGACCTGCGGGATAGGTTGAAACTCCTGGGAAAAGGCCCCCCCGGTATGAAACTGATTGGACCAACCAGTGGAGGACCGGAAAACCCAGGTCTGTCCCTACTCTCCCCGCCGGAGGGGGTGCAGAAGTGACACCCTATCCACCTAAGCTCTCCCTACCCATGTCGACCGCGCCCGCCCCAGGAATGGCAAAAAGGGTGCTAAACTCTGCAGGACCGACTCTCCTCCTAACAACGCTCTCACCGCTAAAGGCCAAATCCTTCCCCCCCCCCGGGACCAGGGGGTCCCAAATGATTGGTCCTAACCCCCTGTAAGGGAAAGAGGATACTAGACCTAGACCCGCTGGCTCAGTTCTGATAGGTACTGGGACCCCTGTATACTCCCAACCCCTGAATAACACACTGCCCTAAGGAGACTGAACAGCAGGCCTGTCTGTCTGATGCCCGGGAGATGGCCCCTGCCCGACCCCATGCCGCAGCCTCACAATGCTCCCACCCCCTCCCGCCGGGGAAACCACCCTCCCGCCCCCCACTGGGGGATTCAGATCAGACCTGGTGGCGGAACTCTTAGTCTGCCGCCCGCCGGAAGTAGCCCTACCCTGGGTACGCTTGGCAAGGGAGGCGCTGCGAGACCCTCTAGCGGGCACACCGCTGATTGAAGGGGACAGCGCTCCAGACACAGAGCCCGAGGGGATGGAGGGCAGGGACCCGGTCGCCGGGACGGACTCCCTGAATCTTGCAAGGGCGCTCCGGACCCGGCTAGGATGGGACATATCAGCAATACAAGGTACTAAACACAGAGAGAAGGAGAGAAAGGGAGGAAAGGGGAGGGGGGGGGTTGAGCACGGAGCCCCGCGCTGCAGAGAGGAAAAGGGGGAGAACGGGAGGGGGATAAGCACCAGAAATGAACAGGGAGAGGAAACAGAAAGAGAAAAGGGGAGAAAAACTTAGAAAGAAACAACACAGTAGAAATGCAGCAGCAAATAAATCCCACTATACTCGAAATACAAGCTCTGTACTACTCAGCCTGTTCCACAGGAATCCGGAAGCAGAAACAACTATATCCTGTCTGCACTGACTTATAACTGTGTATAAGTCCCAACCCCTTCCTGCTCCCATTGGCTGAAATTCCAGGAATCCACAGATAATAGGTTCTTTGGCAAGTCACTCACCCGCATGATTTGAACTGCGTTTAGTCTAGTGGACACACTTCTCTTTTCAGCAATCACACCAAAAATATTTAGAAAGTCATGCGACCCAAATGCAGATAGACCCCTAACTGTATACCGGCCAATCACTGGCATCAGTCGCACTACCCACAACACAAGTCCAGGTATTTAAGCTTCCTCTCAAGCACTACACTTGCTGCTCCCATAATTAATTACACCCAGGTGTTCCTGCGCTCCTGTGCTGTGTGTGTGGAAGAGTGTGCAGATTTAACTCTGTCTGTAGCCTGAGACTGCAGGCTCATAGGGAAACTATTAGTTGCCTCTTTAATAGTGTGTAGCAAACTGCCCTTATTGCCACCATATGTATATATATATATATATATATATATATATATATATATATACATATATATATATATATATATATATATATTTATTTGCACAGTGAACAGACAATGCTCACACAGGTTTTGCTGAACTACTTTGCTGCACTCTATTCAAAGATATCAGCATGGTAAAGTCAGCATGCAATGTAGTTTCAGTAATCAACCTAACTATAGTATTTTATAAATTCCCGCGACCCTGCTTCTGGTTAAACATCTAGTTTCTTCACTAGAAACCAGCCACTATCTGACATTGTTCGCCCCGCCCACAACACAAAACTAGCTATTTATGCTTTCTATTAGGCAAAAACTAACTACTAACCCCAAATGTATTAGCCCCCATATGCTCCACCTGTGAACCTGTGTGCAGAAAAGTGTGAAGGATATCAGTCTCTTTTTTACCAATCTGTGGGAAACTTCCCTGATTCCACAATATATTGTGGCAAAAAGGGAAGTATGCCATAATATATTGGCCCGGATAGGAGTGACAAGAGCAGGTTGCCAGGTTGGCAGTTTGCCACAATGTATTGGCCTGGATAAGAGTGACAAGAGCAGGGTGAGCTCAGTGTTTCTGTGACTGTTATTTTCTCAAGTGTAAAGCAGTTAATTCACAGATGGCAGAACTCTCTAAAGTGTTAAAAAAATGGTTGAAGCCAGATACTGATACCAACTTACTATATAATATTTATGAGTCACGGCGGTGATGTCTTCCTGACCTTCTCCTAGGCAACGGTTAAGAAGCCAGTTAGTTTTAGGGCCGCATCACAATGTTTGTCAGTGCCGGGCGCTTGCACAGGATAGGTAAATATTTTCATTAGCCTTTAGGGGCTTGTTTAATTAATTAGGCAGCTGCTGGTATCAGGGCTCGCCTCTAGGCTGCCATTGGTCCATTCCTGCATATAATGCATGGAGGGCTTTGCCTCTGTGTAGGTTATAGCATTCAGTTCCTGGCTGCTGACCTGCTCCTTTCTACTGTCTTTATTCTTGGATTGCTTTTCATGTATGACCTTTGGCTTATGTTCCTGGACTTCTGAATATTTGCTCATGACCCTGACTTTTGCTTGTGACTCGGATACCCTCGTTTGCTACCGGCCCTGATCTTTGCCTGAACCCAACTTTGCTGATTGCTCCTGCCCTTGAACCTGGCATGTTCCTGTCCACATTGATTGCTGTCATCACCTCCTATTCCTGTGCTGCAACATTACTCATAAACTTGCACTACTTTGAGTTTAAGACCTACGGACATCTGAGTACCTGTGAGCATAAATTGAACAAAAAGGAGAGGGTGCTGTTGCACTAATCATGGAAGCTAAAGCCCAGTATTCAGATGTTGATAATTATAATCAATATATACGGGGTGCTACCTCACACTGATATGTATCACAAAGAAAGAGAGAGAAAAGAAAGTTTTAAAGTGCACATAGCTTCTTAATTTTAAAATATAACTTTTATTCAAGGTTGATTTAAAATAAGCGAAATATAAAACAATTTAAAATCAAATGCTGCCTGCACAAAGCATCTTCTTTATTAATTGTGGGACTTATGCTGTTGGCAGATATAATAATCAATTAGCAGGTTATTTGCTGAAAGAGCATTCTAATATATGAATCATGCAGGTATAGATTTTATATACATAGGTAAGCTCTGTGTCAGGGTAGCCCTCTATTTATTTTTAATAGTGAAAACACTGTCTGTATAATGCCTTAATAGACAATAGCCCACATGTATTTTATTCAGATGTATAAATAAACTCCATGTCAGGATGATTTTGCGTTATTCCTGTTTTTATATATGCATAAAAGAGCTCCCTGTCAGGGTAGCCCTGTGCTTATTTTTAACAAGGAAAACTCTATCTGTATAATGTCTTAATAGGCAATTTCCCACATATAATTATTTGCATAGATAGACTCCGTGTCAGAATAATTCTATATATTCCTAGTAGTATAAATGCTGTCCAAAGTGCTGAGAGGCAAGTTCTGCTAGTAATAAGGAGGATGAATTGCTATCTGCATAGATGATACTTCCGACCTAAATCTGGATATATCGGAGTATCATCAGTATACCCAAGCTGCCAGTTTCTATAGGATGCATATAGTGCAGACAGTGAGGACACCGACGCGCATTTCGCTTAGGTCTGCTTTCTCTCAGGCAAGCCGAGACACTGAATTGACACTTCTTAAGTATCCTGAAGTGACGCCCCTTCTTAGTCACGTGATTGCGACCTGGGCCAATGATTATTTATATGAATTGGAATGAATAGCGGTAATACCGCATTATTTGATATCATTGATAACTGTAGTAATTCCGCCCTCTAAATTGTTTTGTATCTGGGATCTCAATCTAAATGCCCTCAACATAAGTATTATTATATGAGAGGCGTGGAAAATTACATAGTAGTTATGTTGTGATCATTTCACTTTCTAAGTTATTTACATAGGATCACGATCTTAGTGTCGTTCTCATAAGTGTATAATGCAATTTATATAAAAACATATGAAGAGACACTTCTGCATGGGTTAATTTTCTCATGGGCAGTTCTCCTATTCCTATATATGTTTGTGGAGGATGAAAAGGTAATCTAATTGTCGTGTATAAATTTGTAACAAGTTGATTATATTCTAAATTGTTACATTGGTAGTTGAGTCTATTGTCTAGAATGTAAGATACATTTTGAGATTTTCTAGCTATAATCTTGTTATAAAGTAGACCTAGATTGTCTTAAACAGTTGTTTAAATATTGATTTGTTATGTTGTTCAAAAGATAGAAAGGGAAAATATAACTAATCTGATATTTAATAGATCTTATTTAATAAAGGTTGTTTACAAAAAAAATGGTGGTAAAATCATAATTGTAATAAAATTGAAGTGAGGATGAGGTAATGATCTTACCATTTAAAGTTATGAGTGTTTAACCTATTATGGTGGATTATTAAGCAAAAATAAGGACTATTAATAAATTGATAAAATTATCTTATTTAAAAACACCATATAATTGTCACAAATTTAGTCCATTTTAGCTCTTGCATGGCTAGGGACATTTTGAGCATTCTCAAGGAAGGTTGGCAACAGCAAAACCCAGGAAGCCAAATGTGGTTGCACAATTGTATAGGAGGATAGGACACATATGTCCTCTGGTGAGACAACTCTCAGAGGATGCCATTCTTTCAACCCGGGTGACAAAGTACTACTTATTGTCCACATCCAGTAAAGTAAAATCTTTACACACTGGTGGGGACTTTATGATGTCATAGAGGCGGTTGGCCCAGGGAACTATAGGGTCCTCCAATTGGGTGGAAGGTGGGAAGAACACATTGATCATATTAATTTGCTAAAACCATGACATGAGAAAAATTCTGTGTCTTTAATGCTAGCCATTAAAACAGGACTCTGAGGTACCCACTGCGACCTTGACACCGCCTCTAAGGCAACAGGTGATAGAAATGGTGGTTCAAAACAGGGACATCTTTTCCCTTATTCCTGGGCATACCACTCTTATAGTATCAACTATATTGTGTATTGGTCCAGTCATGCAATGTTCCATTGCAGCAACACACATATCGTTCACAGTCCATGTTGAACATGCACAACACCACATCTTAACACGTGGTCCAACCAAAGAGACCAGACATATTAAAGACACAAATATTTCTAATGTTATAAAGGTAAAAACTACTACATAGAGTGTGATTTCAGGGGAAGGGCTGTATGTGGCTAAGGGCCAAAAAGCCAATCATGCCTACAATATATTGGACAAGTAGACATGTGCCTAAATGTGCCCCAAAGGACTATGTATGGATTCTTGTGTATGAAAATAGGAAAAACAGCTGTGTAGTTATCAGCAGATACTTGATTGGGACTGTTTGATGACACTATTGCATGGTCAGATTTATTGTTAACAGACATGATTCAATAGTTGCAGCAAAATACATAGCAAATAAGACAGTGGTCTGTGTGCAAAAGTTACTTGCATCAAGAGTAGACAATCTGGGCAAAGTCAAGAAACATATAAGCAGCCTTGAAGAAATACTTCAACGTGTAGTGAACCGAACTGCAGAACTCCAAAAGGCACACCAGCTTGGCCTGTTGAATGTAAAACAAACAAATATTCCAGCAATATTAGCTCACATACAACATTAAAGAATGTATTTAGTTTATGCCTTGGTGCACATGAAGGTGTCCACTGTAATGTAGCCTGAAGCCTGAAGCGTCTTCTAAGGTTCAACACAGTACTCTGTAATACTGGCTTGTGGGTTTTTCCTATAGCTTGATTTAGGCACCTAAAATTGCAAATTTTCTAATGTGACAGAGCCAGAGCACCAAATCTACCTCACAAATGTACTGGTTTTTTACAGCAAAATTGTATGCAGCACTCACACTTTATAGTGTTCGGAACAATAACATGTAATAGATACTTACATTCGTCCACTGCTTTCACCATGGGCACATCCTCCCAAACATTGTGACATCTGGTGTTCAATATTAAAGTGTAACATTTGTAAATAAAATAATCCTTCTGAGACCTCAATGGAGAGTGATATTGGAAGGGAGAATGTGCCAAAGGTGGCTATAGTACAGGAGCAGTTAGAGATGTAGCAAGTGACCTAGAAGAAACCTGTGTCTAGATGGACAATGGAGTGAAGGATGTTGTCGAAGTCGTATAATTGGATGAACGAAAGTATATTGGTTAATATTGTTTTGCCGTGCGATTGCGATCAGTATGCCACGTAACACGTTGCTGTTACGAGCCGCGGCGGTGCCCAGCCGCCGCAACTCACTCACCTGAGTCCCGGCCTTTACTATGGTGACCAGGACGTCATTTCCGGCCATAACCCGGCCGTTGCCGGGACAACGGGCAGACGCCTCAGCGCTACGTCCCGGCGATGAGGAAGCCGGGCGCATGCGCTCATTATAGATTCTAGCCTGCGGGCTGATTATCCTGCTCATTAGCTAGGCAGGGGGCTGTATCTAAATTCAGAGCTAGGCTCTGATTGGTGGCCATTAGTACTTAAGGCAATGAGGTCTGCTTTCTCATTGCCGGTTATAGCTTCTGTGCTCCAGTCTGCTGACCTGCTTGTTCCTGCTCTAGTCTTCTGAGACCATTTCTGATTTACCGTGTATGACCTTTGGCTTTGAACTGACTCCGCTTGTGTATCCTGTGACCCTGATCCCTGGCCTGTTTACCGTTTCTGCTAACCGCCTGTGACCCCTGACTTCAGCTTGTTTACTGATACCGCTGTCTGCTGCCGGCCCTTGACCTCTGCGTGGACCTGACTTCGCTTGCCTGGGTTCTCCCCAGCCGGTACACACTTCACGACCCTCTGTCAGTCTGCAGCCCAGTCTGTCCCCACCGTCAGGGGCTCCAGTGAACACCTGACTGGCAGAGTAGATTCCGGGTTGTGTTGTGCCGGCTGGAGGGGTTCCTAACATTATAACTGGCCTACACACTGAGACGAGGTTGCGATGGATGGAAGCGGATCCACACCGTCTCCGGCACAAGCTTTAGCAGCCCATGTTGAGTCCTTGTATCAGATGATCCAGGGATTGGCTGAGCGTCTGTCTGTTCAAGAACAAGCCGCAAAAACTTCTCAACCCACTCCAAGTTCCACCAGTGAACCTAAGATGAATTTGCCGGATCGCTTCTCTGGAAATAGATATCTGTTCCGGAATTTCAGGGAGAGCTGCAAGCTCTATTTCTGGTTGAGACCCCGTTCCTCCGGGACAGAGCATCAAAGAGTCGGGATCATCATTTCCCTCCTACAAAGTGACTCCCAGTCCTGGGTCTTTTCTTTGCCACAGACCAGTCCTGCCATGCAGTCCGAAGACGCTTTCTTTGAGGCATTGGGTCTACTATATGATGACCCGGATCGAGTGGCCTGCGTGGAAGCTCATCTACGGGCCTTGAAACAAGGCCGGCGGTCTGCAGAAGAATACTGCGCTGAATTCCGTAGATGGTCACCTGATAGTGGTGGAACGACCCCGCCTTACGTAGTCAGTTCCGTCTTGGCCTATCGGAACAGATTAAAGATTCTTTGGTGCAATACCCATCTCCTACCTCTCTGGAGGATCTGATGCACCTCTCCATTAAAATTGACAGGAGGTTTAAAGAGCGGAAAACCGAAAAGGAGACATCATCACCTCCATCCGCCTTCGTTCCTGTTTCCACGGATGGTGAGGAACCGATGCAATTAGGAGCATATCGTCTTTCCCCTGAGGAAAGAGACAGGAGACGATCACAAGGCCTATGTCTTTATTGTGGCACAAGAGGCAGTTTCTCCCGTTCCTGCCCAAATAAGCAGGGAAAAGAGCATGCCTAGAACTACCAACTCTATTCAGCTGGTAGAACCAATTATCTCAACTGTTCTTGCTGTTGATTTCTCTGTTCAGTTGTTCAGCTGCCCATTGAGCTAAATTGTGATTGCTGTTTCCATCTTTGTTTTGTTACTGGACCATCTGCACCCAAATGTCAGCATTCTGGACTTTGTCATGCAAGAGCTGCAGAAACTGTCTAGCCTAATAACACCAGCCTGAGGCCCATAGAATCCCCACTATCTACTCACACTTCACTCTTCATCCAAAAACATTCCATCCATCCACCATGTACTTCCAATCTTGGCAACCATAATCACACTTGCAACCATTCATGATCTATTCATTTAAAAATCCCTCAACCTCCTTGCCGTTACGTAAACATAGCTGACCTCCTCTGACACTATATCCCCTACGGCTCTCCAGGAGTAGGCATTATACTTTCTCCATACTGCACCTTCCCTGTAAAAAACTCTGAACCCTTCCTCTCTTTCTCTTCCTTTGAAGTCCACACTAACCATCTATTTTCTCCTTTCCACCTTTGTGTTGCTGTCATTTATATTCTACCAGGTCCATTTACCTAATTCCTGCATTGCTGCCTGGCTCACTTATTTTCTATATTTTGACATGCCTACTCTCATACTAGGTGATTTCAACATTCCCATGGATAACCCCACTGTCTCTGCTGCCATTAAACATCTTTCACTTACTTCCTCCTTTTGATTCTTCAAGTAGGCCACATTCCCAATGCTGCTATATCTCTAGTTTCTCTAACTTAGCCTTCACACTCATAGACCACAGCCTCCTTTCCTTTAGCATCACCTTACATCATGCCCTCTCCCCAGCACCCAAATCCACACATAAACAGTGTCACCTAAATACTCTTGACCCAATCCATTTTTCATTTTCCCTAAAACAACTACCGTATATACTCGTGTATAAGCCGAGTTTTTAAGCACATTTTTTGTGCTGAAAAAAGCCCTCCTCGGCTTATACACGAGTGAACTCCTGTTCTCCAGTCCCTCAGCTTTTAACTTCCACAGTGGAACGTATGTGTGTTCCACTGACAGGAAGTTCGGCATTTGGAACGCAAACTTGCGTTCCAAATGCCGAACTTCCTGTCTGTGGAACGCACATGCGTTCCACTGCGGAGGTAAGTAAAAGGCTGAACTCCTCCTCCTGATCACTTATTGCACTGCTTCAAGCTGATGACCTTTCAGCAACAATAGCATGAAATGTAACTGGCGCAATGAGGAGACATGGAACTGGGGCATTGACTTGCAGCCTATTTGCACATTGGACCCTTAATTGTGGACACTCATTATAAAAATCTAGCCATCCCAACAGCGCAATGGAGGAGACCCCAGGGGAGGAAAACTCCATGATTCTGGTAAGGTGCAGCAACTTTAGTAGCCCGCCACAACCAATCAGCATTCAATGACAGAGAGGTTTTAATCACTACAGCATCAATTTGCTTATTTTTTTATATTTCAGGCGCTGGTAGCAATGGTTGCTAAAAACAGGAACTAAAATGTTAGTTTAGTTAACATATTCAGGGAGATCTTAGACTCCAATTTTCCCAACCTATCTGCCATGTCCTGCTGGATCCACCAGAACCTGTAAGATATTAGTTCCCCTCCATCACTTACACATGTCTCCTGTTTACCAGTAGCTGCTGCATTTCCCACCCTAGGCTTATACTCGAGTCAATAAGTTTCCCCAGTTTTTTTAGGTAAAATTAGGTGCCTCAGCTTATACTCGGGTCGACTTATACTCGAGTATATACGGTACTTTTTTTACTATGACTGCACTGTCCTGCCCTAATCAGGTTACCTCTTTCTACAACAAAACTCTCCCTTCAGGTCTAGGCAATGCAGCTCCAGTCACCAAAAATACATTCTCCAACCATGGCACACCAAGCAGACCAGCTATCTGAAAAGTGCTCCCGCACTACAGTGCGCCACTAGAATACATTTCATTCTTATGCCAATTTCCTTCACTATAAATGAATCCTTTCATTTTACAGAAGTGCCCTTTCAATTGCCAAACAAACATACTTTAAATCTCTACTATCCAAATAGTATTCTAACCCATTTTACCTGTGTGTCATCTTCAACTCACTTCTCTGCCCACACATTACACATCCTCCAGCTTCCTCCCTTACAGCCCATGATTTTTACACCTACTTCAAAGACATAATTGATACCATTCGACAAGATATTTCCTCACACCAAATTTCACACACTGCACCTACTCTACCCACCTTCTCCTACACTCCCCAATCCACCCTTGATGCATTCTCTCCAGTTACTGAAGTTGAGGTCTCTGTACCTCTTATGAATGCACTCAATTTACTACAAATCTGTTTTCTATCCTGCAACCAAGATCTTTTCCAGTCAACCATCTTAGAATCCAACCCAAGCTTTCGAGTTTAATTAACAGTCTGCGATATGGGACAATATCAAAAGCATTACTGAAATCCAGATAAGCTACATCTACACCCCCCTTGTTCTATTACTTTAGTCACCCAGTCAAAAAAGTCAATAAGATTTTGACATGATCTCTCACAGTAAATCCTTGATGTTTGGGATGCTGTAAGTTACTGGATTTGAGATATTCTACAACTTTTTCATTTATGAGCCTTCCAATTAATTTCCCTACTGCTGATATAAGGCTCACTGGCCAGTAGTTGCTTGCCTCTTCCTTGCTTCCACGTTGGTGTAGAGGGATTACATTTGCCCTTTTCCAATTTTCCAATTATCTGGTGTTACACCTGTAGCTAGTGACTGGTTGAATAAATCTGTTATTACTGTTATCAACACCCCTTTAAGCTCTTTTAGTATCCTTGGATGTATCCCATCTGGTCCAATTGAAATATCCACTTTCAATTTTGAAAGTTCTGTTAGGACCTTATTTTCTGTAAATGTACTTGTATCTACCTCATTTTTATCAATATACTTGCAACTTAACTGTGGCCCCTTCCCCTCTCTTTCTGAAGTAAGCAATGAGCAATAATAATTATTATAATTATTAACTATGTTAATCGCTTACCCGATTACGATAACCCCCGACAGGCAGCACACCAACAAAAAAAAAATGAATGAATGAAAAAACAAATGGTATATTAACATACTTACCTTAAAAACGACTGTACACATCTCCGATGGCAGCAGAAGCCTGACAGGACCTTCTTCGAACTGCCCAGCTCTCCGGCAGTACTGTTTGACGTCAGTGCGCCCTTCATGCCTTTAAATTTAAAGCGGTAATGTTGGGACCCTGCAGGGACACTGTTTAAACTAGAGATGGGCAGGCTCAGTTCCCAGAGATCCGAACCCACCCAAACTTTGCCTATCCAAGTACCGAGCCGAACAGGATCAGTACTCTCCCGCCCGTTCGGTATCGAAATCGAGGCAAAACGTCATCGTGAGGTATTCGTATTAAGAGCTCGGTTCTCGCGAGATTTGAAAATCATAAATACCCGCCTCCACAGCAATACATCGCCATTTGACAGAGGGAGAGAGAAGGGTTAGGTCACAGGCTGTATTAGAGCAGGGACAGAGCAATAATTGTACACCTTATTCTATGTATTATTATTTCATTTCTAATCTATTCAATTCTATTATTAATTCCCATTCTATTAGCAATTGTTAGAGCAGGAAGAGAGGAGGATAGTGGAATCTTTTTTTTAAAAAAAAAAATTGCACTACAAGTGCTTTGGGGTGTCCCATATTCCACAGTGTTTTACACTAATTTTTCTGGCTGTCAAAAGTCATATTTGTCAGCAGTATCTAATACAATATTTTGCACTACAAATGTTTTGGGGTGCCCCATATTTCCCAGTGTGAAACACTAATTTTCCTGGCTGTCAAAAGTCATATTTGTCAGCAGTATCTAATACAATATTTTGCACTACAAATGTTTTGGGGTGCCCCATATTTCCCAGTGTGAAACACAAATTTTTCTGGCTGTTAAAAGTCATATTTATCAGCAGTATCTATACAATTTTTTGCTATACAAGTGGTTTGGGCTCATTAAAATGGATTCAAAGCACATATGAGCAGAATCAGCAAGCAGGTGCTGGCACCAGTCCTGATGGTAGTGTACCCAGTACGTCATCTGGTAAACCTGATGTAAAAGTACATAGTCTTTTTAAATCTGGGAAAAAAACACACACCGGAAAAAAAATTACCATGTTGAAGCGAAAACCAAGTGTAACTGAGGAAAAGTTAACTGCCGATAAAAAAAAAATTGCCAACATGCCATCCTACACACGCAGTGGCAAAGAAAGAATGAGGCCTTCGCCTTTCTATATTAGTGCCAGATCAAAAATTTTTACTGAGCCTTCTTCTTGTACGGCCACTCGTGACCAAGAAAGACCAAGTAATTTGGAGTCTAAAAGTGGTGCACAACTACTGTTACGCGGGAAAGCCGAGCTGCAAGAAAACATTAAGGCATTACAGGATAATGTATGCTCTGAATCAGAAATGACACCAATCCCCGTAGAGAGTTCATCCACCAGTGGTATGTCTAATCGTGAGCATTCTGTTTGTGTACCCATAAAGAAGGGTCCTTTCAGTAGTTCTGCTGATGTGTGCCTGAACAGCCCGAGTGTAGCCGGTGATACACCAATTGAGGATGCCACTTTGGAATTAGAAGAAGATGAGGGGGAGATTTGTGTAGGCGATGAGGGCGCAAATGATGATGTTTATGATTATGATGCAGACAGATACTAAATTGCCTTTCTCAATTTCTATTTGTATTCTAGATTATATAACGGCTGAATATTTTTCTATTTTACTCCTAGTGGAGAGGGGGTCTGATGCAGACAGATACCAAACTGCCTTTGTCCATTTCAATTTATATTGTACAGTCTATAACGGCTAGTTTGCAGAAGGAAACACATTGAACATATACACTGACTCCAAATATACATTAGAAGTAGTACATGATTTTAGACATTTCCTCACTTCTAAAGGTACACTCATAGCACATGTTAAGCAACTTCACGAACTACTTAAAGCACTTATGCTACCGAAAAAAAAATCAATAATGATATGCCAGAAATACACAGGCACTGCATAGCAAGTCTCACAAGCAAATAGTAGAACTGAAATAGCAGCTAAACAAGCAACACAACAGCCAATTTAAAATGTTACTTCACATGTATTTGACATACATGATGAACAAAAACTAATACAAATGCAAAAGTCTTGTAGCCCACAGGAATTTTCTCTCTGAAGGAACAAGGAGTATGAGCAAGATACTAATGGACTGTTGCAAGATAGAGGAAGACCAGTAGCTCCAAAGGTACTTTTACCTGATCAAGCTGAGGCAGCACATGGTATGAACATATTGGTCAGAGCTCACTGGTGCACCCCAGGATTCTTCCAAACTATAGCAAAAATATCTGAGGGAAATCCTAGTACGGCAATAAAACTCAGAAACTTCCCATATTTCTATTACAGATGAACCATTTCAAGCTATCAAATAGACTTTACACAGCTTTGTAAGGAAAGACAATTCCAGTATGCCCTAGTATAGTAACTGTATTTTCAGGATGGGTAGACGTTGTTACTGCAACTACCTTCACAACTACAAAGAAATTGGTAACTGAAGTAAAATGCAAATACGTGTTTTCTCAAGTAATAGAAAGTGATCAAATGATGCATTTCACAGGAAAAGTTTTTGAAGAAATGTATAAATTGATGGCTATAAAGTACACACTTCATGCTCCCTATTACTCACAAGTTAGAGGAAAAGTCAAAAGATACCATGGTACCATTAAAAATAAAGTAAGTATAATAACAAAAGAAACAGGAATGGGTAGCACTAGAACCACTCCCAGGCCTCCTCTCAATTTGTCCCCTTATAAGATTATTTTTGGAAAATTGGCCAACTGTATATTAGGGCCAAAAATGGACTTGCATGCTGCAACTGATGTCACGGTCACATATATTATTAAAATGAGTATCATACTGAAAGACTTTCAAACAGCTGTGACAGGCATAAAAAAGAACTGACCACAGCATTAAACCTTGAGGCAATTTTATGATTTATTGTTTCTTTATTGTATTTATTTATTTTTATAAAAATTGTATTGGTTTATTTGCACATTACATCCCCAAAGATGTCCATCTGAAACTATTATTCAAAGCGGGTAATGTGATAGCTGGACAGTGGTACAGACACCTGTTAATAAATCTTTAATAAGGTCAGAGAGTACAGTGTCTTTAAAAGAATAGTTCCCTGGGAAGTCTAATTGCTCTGAAGCACACATAGGGCCTGATTCATCAAGGCATGCAAAACGCATTTGATTCAGACATATACACTTTATTCAACTATTGAAGAAACGACTCTTGTTGAATGCAGATGTAGGTATGCTGTGCATATTGAGATAAACACAACACAACGCAGGGTACAAACAATACATATGTGTGAGAAATGTGATTTTGCTAAGCAGACACCATCTTGTTTCCTTTTAGCCATTTTGTTCTTTTATAGTTTAAAGACAGCTTAAATGCAGCTACTTTGTAGAAGTTATTTATTATTATCTTATTGTTTGCAAGAACCTGCGCCCATGACCTTGGATACGGCGGCCCCCCGGGAGAATTCATGGGAGAATGTTGCAAGAGTTGTGCAAAGAAAGCATGCACAATGAGTGGTTAAAACCTCTTGGGGCGTAGTTTGCTGAAGTACGGGATTTTGTATAATCAGAATGCTATAAAAATATGAACTTGTAAACATTAAAGCAGAGAATAGTGAAGAATATTAAAAACTCAGAACTGTAGTGTTTCTTATTCTCTCCAGCTGATGAGCTCATAAACTGGTAAACTGACACTTACAGGTGTACTGACTGATTAGATCCAACAGCGTTGGAGGTTCCCCCCGAGACTGCTGACCTGAGCCAAGGACAGGTGATTGTAGGATGCCCTGGACACAGAACTCTGGCTTTCATCCGCTGTGAGCAGTTGTGTAGAGCTGCCTCATGTCCGCCTAAGGTATCAGACACGCAGATCTGTGAGTCTCAGATTTATACAGTAATTGCCAACTCTGTCTTGTCCTAGATGAAGTTTGGGTGTATGAATGTTTCTGTATCTGTCATATGATGTATAAAGGAAAAATTACTGTATAAGATACCCAATCAAAGACTGCACTTCTCACTTGAAACTAGAGGCTTTTTCTGTCTGGTGAGAACTGTAATCACTGGGTCTGTTAATCTTAGGGTCTCCTAGCTCATATGAGGATTGAGAGAAGTGGCGGCTAATAAACATGGTAAAAGTGTGATAAAGTGGTTCACTAATTATAGCCAGGGTCCTCTGTGTTTTTGGTACCCACGAAAGTAGCCAGAAACCAGGGTGTGTCTGTGTTTTTCTTGTACTCTTTGCTGCTATAGTTTGCTTTCTAATACTCCTAACTTATGGACATTGAAATTGAGATTTGTCTGATAGTATTAGTTGCAGTCCTAGTTACAATTGGGGTTCTGTACATATTTTGGAAAACTCGCAGGGATATTGAAGGCATAAGCGACTTACTCTTTTAAATAATCTACATGTCCCTTTGTTAATGCAAATGGTGTAAATGACTGCTGATTTTACAGAAAGAAAGGCTCTTTTTAAGTCCTGATTTGATAGCGGTTACAGATAGTAGCCTTCAAGGGGGCATATACTATAGATTTTATCCGTAACACAACTACAGAGATGTTACTGCCTTAATAGGTTGTCACATTGAAAGGAAATGCATTTAGACCCAGGTAGGAGAACATTGGGTGAACATTTTCACTAAATGTGGAGTGCCTTAATGATACTCTGAAATTGAAAATGCAGAAAATAATGGCTGAAACAGTGTTACCATGGATTTCATGCCTACCCATGGCCCTGCATTGCCACTTTAAGTACAGAAAAGTGTAAGGCGATTTGCAATCTGACGTCAAGACAAACTGCCATCTTTCCCAGGGTTCGTGATCTAATACAAGCAGGTCGCTTTTGTAAATTGTCATTTTTAGAGTAAGTCTGCCTTTGCTTATTATAGTAGTTTTTTAAATCTAATTTATTTTGTCTGTGTTGTCGTCGTCGGTGGCATCAGTGTAATTCTGATGACTACCACCGGTTGTGAGGAAGCACGTCAGGAGAAGTCTCAAACCCAGATACGAGGGTCCTTATTAAGTTCTATTGACAACTCCCACTTCAGCAAAACTCGAGGGGAAAGACACCTGGATTCACGCATCACATTGCAAGATTTTTGCAGGGAAGTCAGGTTCAGAAGTATAATAATGAATTAAAAGGTGCAAAATGAGATATGTGATTTTACTAAGCAGACACCATCGTGTTGCCTTTTAGCCATTTTGTTCTTTTATAGTTTAAAGACAGCTTTAATGCAGCTAGTTTGTAGAAGTTATTCATTATTATCATCATCATCTTCACCATTTATTTATATAGTGCCACTAATTCCGCAGCGCTGTACAGAGAACTCATTCACATCAGTCCCTGCCCCATTGGAGCTTACACTCTAAATTCCCTAACACACACACACAGACAGACATAGAGAGAGACTAGGGTCAATTTTGATAGCAGCCAATTAACCTATCAGTATGTTTTTGGAGTGTGGGAGGAAACCGGAGCACCCGGAGGAAACCCATGCAAACACAGGGAGAACATACAAACTCCACCCAGATAAGGCCATGATCGGGAATTGAACTCATGACCCCAGCGCTGTGAGGCAGAAGTGCTAACCACTTAGCTACCGTGATTATTATCTTGTTGCGTGCATGAACCTGCGCCCATGACCTTGGATACAGCAGACAAGAGATAAGCCACCAACCCACCCTGGGAGAATTTCTGTGAGAATGTAGCAAGGGTTGTGTAAAGAAAGTATGTACAGTGAGTGGCAAAAATCTTTTGGGGCGTAGTTTGCTGAAGTATTTAAGTTTGTATAATCAGAATGCTATAAAAATATGAACTTGTAAACAATAAAGCAGAGAATATTGAAAACTTAGAACTTGCAGTGTCTCTTATTCTTTCCAACTGATGAGGTCATAAACTGGAAAACTGACACTTACAGGTGTACTGACTGATTAGATCCAGCATGTGCAATATAAAGGTTCAGTAGAACACTTAAAAAAGGATTGTCAACTGTTAATAATATTGTGATTAAAGAATAAGCATAAAAAAGTTTATCGTTTCATTTTTTCCCATGAAATACATTTTCAGGATATTATTAATGTCTACTGTACATAAAATGCATTTTTACAGTAGTCCTTGATTGCAAACAAATGTTCTAGTATGCATACGCGACCATCACCACTATCACTTGGCATTTATACCAGCCCTGTAGCTGGTGCAAGTGATATTACTGAAAGATGCCCAGAGCTTTAATCGGCCGGATGTGCGTGCACTCCACCTTAGCATGCCCTTCTGTATTAACTATGTGCATATGTCCCTTCCCTCCCCCATTCCGCTTTTGAGTTGTAGGCAGGCGGAAGTGTAATGTGCGTTTGAATATGGATTTGAAGTTCTTGTGTATAGTCTGTATAGTCTGGTGTATAGAGCCCAAAATATGAGAATTGTGTCGATGTCCCAATATTTATGGACCTGACTGTGTGTGTCCAATTCTTTTCTCTTCAGAATTCAGCTTGAAGGGGTCAAAAGTTGACATGGTCTGAACAGATGTATTCTTAGTGCAGAAGAACGAACTTGTTTGCTGAAGTATGTAAGGTTGTATAATCAGAATGCTATAAAAATATGAACTTGTAACCAATAAAGCAGAGAATATTGAAAACTCAGAACTTGCAGTGTCTCTTATTCTTTCCAACTCATGAGCTCATAAATTGCCCTCTGCTTTCGTCATGGAATTCCTAGTGTTTTTGCATTGAACTCTGCGTTTGGCTGTTGATACCATGTCAGTTAATCCACAACTACTAATGCTGCAGATGGACATTATTCAGCTCCGCTACCAAATCATACAGGTATCTACTTTACTCCAAGAACTGCGTAAAACCCTTCCTGCTTCTGTGTTGAGCAGTTTCAACACTAATACTGATTCTAAAGCAACAAACTCCTCTAAAGAAAGCATGCAGACCGCAGAAACCCCTCCCAGAAAGTTTTTCTGATTGCAAGGACAGGTAAAGACCAGTGACACACTAAGGAACTTGAAATAAAACTCCCAGCAGCTCCAGAGTCCAGAAGTGTTTGCAATGTAAAAGACTTAGTAGAAGTGGAAACAGTTACAGCAAACGAGCAAACTTTAGAATTCAAAAGGTGTGGAGAGGATTCCAGGGAACCCAACCTTACCTCTCCAGAACAGGTTAGGGCCTCGCGTTTCCCGACTTTCTAGGGCATGAGTTCAGCAAGTGATTAGGATCAGCACAATAAATACAGAGCTTATTCTTCAACCGTCGTTCCCTCTCTTTTGAAGTCAATCTAGAACATCCTGCCTCCATGGGTTCCACTGAAGGTGAGGGATGACGAAATCGAGAAGGCAGGCGACCCGATACTTTAGGTGAAGACTTCTTTTCGGAATTTCTTTCTCGGAATCTCATGTCCACTCTGTTGCACAAAGATATCAAAGCATCCAAAGAAGATGGTAACTCTTGGGAAGCCAGCACGTCTTTAATCTTGTCAGCAAGACCTTGCCAGAAGGCAGCTATCAATGCCTCACTATTCCATTGGAGTTCAGAGGCAAGTGTGCGAAATTGAATTACGTACTGTGCTACTGAACGGATCCTTGGCGTAATCGAAGAATACTAGAGGCAGCAGAAATAACACGACCAGGTTCATCAAAAATTCTTCGGAAAGTTGAAATGAACATGGCACTATCCTCCAGCAGGGGGTCATTTCTTTCCCACAAAGGAGAGGCCCATGCCAGAGCCTGTTCAGAAAACAGAGAGATTAAATAGGCCACTTTAGAGCAATGAGTAGGGCAATTTTGAGGTTGCAGCTCAAAATGAATAGAGCACTGATTGAGAAAGCCCCTACAAGCTTTTGGATCTCCATCAAATTTTGAGGGAGTAGGCAGGTGTAGAGTAGAAGCAACAGACACCTGGGATGGCACTGGGAGAGAAGAAGACTCCGGGGGATTATTAGTGGAAGATTCATTTTGCACAGGATCTCCCCGAGAGACTAGAGACTGCAAACAATGAAATAATTGTTGCTGACGAGCATCGTGTTGTTCAACCCGAGTAACCAGGTACTGCAGCATATCCTTAGCTGTTGGTTCCGATCCTGGGTCTGTCATGGCCTGTTCTTACTGTCACGGGCACTTGGAGTTTTACACAGAATTCACCAGGTGTAGCTACACTTACCAGAAGTGCGGACCTCTGGGTAGTGTGGTGAATCAGTGGAAACATACAGTAGAATAGAGGAAAGGAATGTCAATAGTATAAATGCTGAGTTTTGGCACCGTGGAACTGTGATGGTACAGCAGTTTAGTAAACAGGATAAAATGAGGAAAGAGTCCAAGTGCCTTAGCACTCAGGTAGCATATAGCAGGCCAGTACTTGATAACTGGATAACGTTAGGCAAAGACCAATCAACAATATAGTAGAAAAGTCAGCGACTTGCAGCTACAATACAGAGGCACTTGTAGACTTTAGTCCAGCTAATAGGTACCATACAGAGTAGTAGCTATATCACAAGGAAACATGAATGGTCTACAGCAGGTAAGTTTCACCACGGATATGTAGAGAAGACTTGTCCAGTGCAGGTGTGTAACAGAACAGCGTGAGTGGTCTGCAAGTGGCAAGTTGTACCACTGATGTGAAGGGAAGACTTGTCCAGGCGCAGGCAGGTAACGGAGGTAGCGAGAGTAGTCTGAAGAGGGTAAGTTCTACTACCGATGTGGAGAGGAGACTTGTCCAGAAGCAGGCAGGTAACGGAAGTAGCGAGAGTAGTCTGCAGCGGGTACGTTCTACTACCGATGTGGAGAGAAGACTTGTCCAGAAGCAGGCAGGTAGTGGAGGTAGCGAGAGTAGTCTGCAGCGGGTAAGTTCTACTACCGATGTGGAGAGAAGACTTGTCCAGAAGCAGGCAGGTAACGGAGGTAGCAAGAGTAGTCTGCAGAGGGTAAGTTCTACTACCGATGTGGAGAGGAGACTAGTCCAGAGCAAACAGATAACACAAGCAGAAACAGGAAACACCTCAGAGTCTCAAGGAATGAGAACCAAGAACAGGCAAAGGTAATAGGGCAACAGGTGCCTTAAGTACTGAGAGGTGATTAATTAACCAATGAGACTAGAGGCGAAGTATTAACAGCTCAGGGTTTCTGCACATGCCCAATCTTAGTCAAGATGGCGGACGGCCGCGGCTCAGGAGAGGCACCGGCAGGAGCGAGAGAGACCCATGTCCCAACCTAGAGGCACTAACAGTCCGGTGAGTGACACCAACAAATGTCGCCATTCCTCCAGGACAGCCTTGATGGCCAGTAACTCCTTGTCCCCAATTCCATAATTACATTCACTCGGAGGGAATCGTCTGGAGAAGAAACCACACAGATTTTGTGAGCCAGAAGGAGATTCTTGAAAAAGCACCGCCCCAATGCCTACAGAGGATGCATCTACCTCTAAGAAGAAGGGTCATTCCTGGTCTGGCTGGGACAGAACTGGAGCTGAAGAGAATGCTTTATTTAATGTTGTGGAGGCAGACATGGCCTCCGGGGACCTAACCCTAAGATTGGCAGTCTTCCTGGTTAAAGCTTTAATGGGAGCTATGATGGAGGAGAACCCCCGAATAAATTGGCGATAATAGTTCGCAAAGCCAATGAACCTTTGAATCGCTTTAAGGCCTTGTGGTTGAGGCCAATCCAGGATAGCTGACACCTTGGTGGGATCCATACATAGACCTTGACCTGACTCAATGAAACCGAGAAAAGGTACCTGAGTGACTTCAAACACGCATTTCCCCAACTTGCAGTAGAGGTGGTGTTTCCGGAGTCTATGTAGGACCTCCTTTACTTGTTCCCGATGAGATTTCAGATCTTCAGAAAATAATAATATATTATCTAAATACACTACCACAGAAGTGTATAACAGGTCATGAAAGATATCATTAACAAAGGTTTGGAAGATGGCTGGGGTGTTACAGAGGCCGAAGGGCATCACCAGGTACTCGAAATGCCCATCTCTGGTGTTAAAGCCGTCTTCCATTCGTCCCTCTTTCTTGATGCGAATCAAATTATAGGCCCCACGGAGGTCTAATTTAGAAAAAAATTGAGATCCACTGAGCTTGTCAAAGAGGTCAGAGATGAGAGGCAGTGGATATCGATTTTTGACAGTGATGTGATTGAGAGGACGATAATCAATACAAGGCCGAAGAGACCCATCCTTCTTCTTAACGAAAAATAAACCTGCACCCGCTGGGGAAGTGGACCTACGGATAAATCCCCGTTTCAGGTTTTCAGTGATGTATTGAGACATGGCTGACATTTCTGGACGAGATAAAGGATAGGTCCGCCCTTTGGGGATCGGTTGGTCAGGAGACAAAACGATAGCGCAATCCCAGGGACGATGAGGAGGCAGGGTCTCCGCTTCCACCTTGCTGAATACATCTTGGAATTCCATATAGGCCGCAGGAAGATGGGTTAACTCGGAATGGGCCATCACTTGAAATCTTGGAGGAAAAACTCTGGACAAACATTTGAGACGACATCCTGAACCCCACCAAATAACTTAAGCGCGGTCCCAATCCATTTGGGGAGAATGCATCCTTAACCACGGTAGCCCCAAGATGAGGGGGTTAATGGACTTCAGCAAAACCAAAAGTTGGATCATCTCACTATGAAGTGCTCCTACCATCAACTGAACAGGAGAAGTCACGGAGGAGATGGAGCCGTGAGTAACACGACTACCGTCGACTGCCGTCAGGGATAACGGTTGAGGCAATGGTTTTAAGGGTATTTGGAGTTGTGAAGCCAGATCCGCCGAAATGAAGTTCCCGGAGGAGCCGGAGTCCACAAAAGCCGTGGTAGAGAAGGTACCTTCAGGGGTGCTCAGGATGACAGCCATCAGAAATTCTGAGGAATTTTTGGAATAGAGAGCAACAGTGGACTCTCCTAAAGCGGTTTCCCCGCCACCATTTGGGAGGAAGAGTCTCCCGGTCTTTTGAGACAAACTCTCAGCAGATGTCCCGGATCTCCACAATAAAGACACAGACGTTGTTTGAAGCGTCTCTCTCTCTTTCTCCTCTGGGGATAATTTAGAACGTCCTACTTGCATTGGTTTGTCCACTGGCAAGATGGGGTTTTGAAACTGAGGCGCTAGCCGTGATACGAACCGTTTGCAAGGAGAGCGTTCTTGCGTGCGCTCTTGGTAGCGCAAATCCACCTTTATACACATTGAGATGAGGGAATCAAGATTAGCCGGGAGTTCTCTGGAAATTAACTCATCCTTAATCCTGTCAACAAGACCCTGCCAAAAGGTTGCCACCAGTGCTTCGTTGTTTCATTTTAAGTCGGAAGCCAGGGTCCAAAATTGAACTGCGTATTGTCCCACGGTCACCTTGACGGAGGTTCAATAAACTAGTAGCTGCTGAGACAACTCTCCCGGGATCGTCAAAGACTCTTCTAAAGGCTTCAATGAAAGAGTTTGAGCTGCTGAGAAGGGGATCCCTTCGTTCCCATAAAGGTGAGGCCCAGGCAAGAGCTTGACCACTGAGGAGGGAGATGAGAAAGGCCACTTTGGTGCGATCTGAAGGAAAGGCCCCTGGGTTACACTCAAATTGAATGGCACATTGGTTCAAAAAGCCCCTGCACTTTTTGGGGTCACCGTCAAATTTTTTGGGTGTCGGGATGCATAAACAGGAGGCCGCTGTAGAGACCGTAACCACACTGGATGCTGCAGACGCAGAAGAGGTTATGGCTGGTGTAGCGGGTAAAGCACCCTGTAATGTATCGAAACGGGTTGCAATCCCTTGAACACATTGTAGGAGATGCGCTTGGGCTGCTTCCTGTTGTTCCACTTGCTGAGCCAGGTGCAGGAGTAGATCTCGAGCCGACGGTTCACCAGACCCCTCCGTTGTCATGGCCAGAGTATACTGTCACAACTATAATGCGTACCTGCTATTGTTGGCGCAACTCAGAGGAAGGTGCGGAATCTAACGTGCCCCTGGTATTCACCAGGAACCCCCGCAAGGAAGTATGGACTCCGCTGCAGGGACACGCAGGTTGTGGTCCTTCCAAGAGTCAACAGCGAGATACAAGGAGGTGTCAGACAAGCCGGGTCGGTAACGTTTTGGTAGCAGAGGTACAAAGGGAAATCCAGAAGAATGGTGAGGGAAGCCGGGTCGGTAACTTTCAGGTAGCGCAGAACAAAGGCAGAATACAAATAGAGGTGGTCAAACGGTCCAAATCAAAAGGTCACAGGCAGCACAAGGACAGTCAGGAACAAATGCAGCAACTGGTACACACAAACGCTGGAGGTAGGAAGACCTGATACTCTGGCACTGGTAGGAGGGCCAGAGGAAGTTTAAATGCAGGAATGCACCAATGAGCATCAGCGCTGTGGCGCTGTCATCCGCCGCGCCGGGAATCACTCTAGCGTCCCGTTGCCTAGCAACGGGGTGCGCTGTCAATACGGAGATTGGGCGGCCGAGGATCCGGAACCGATGCATCTGGTTGCTAAGCAACCAGGCGCGCTGAGCGGGCAGACAGGCGGTCGTGCGGGACGGCGCCTGACACCTGGACTCCTGCTCTGCCATTCCAGCCAGGAACTCCTGCTCTGCTGTCCTAGCAGGGGACTCTGCAGAGACTGCTGCACCTATCGGGGACTCTCCAGAGACTGCTAAACAATTTGGGCACTCTCCAGAGCCTGCTATTGATCTACAGCACCCAGAGCCTGCTATTGAGCCAGAGCGCCCAGAGCCTGCTATTGAGGAAGAGCACCCAGAGCTTGCTAATAAACCAGAGCACCTTGAGTCTGCTATCGAGCCAGAACGCCCAAAAGTCTCTTCCGAGTCATCAGATCCTCCTCCAGTCTTCTTTGACGGAGACATCAAACAGTTTGTTACGATACTTCAATTTTCCATGAAACAGTTTGAAGAATGTCTGGAATATTTTGTTGACCAATTTAACCAAGTGGGTTCAATTATCATGGGATTTAGAGGGGAGTCACAAACTTGGGCCTTCTCGTTACTAAATTCTGATGACCCCATCATCCATAATACCATGGACTTTGTTAATGCTGTTTGTCAGAAGTACTCTCCATTCAGAGTCAAGTCAACTGTTCACATTTTTTCTGTTCCCATTCCACCCTGTGTGTCAGTTCCTACACTTGTCCATAAGACCTCTATGAATGTGTCTTCCAACAGGCAGTCTGTGTCACCTAGAAAGAAAGTTAACCAAAAGGAAAAAACTATCGTTATGCCATTTCAGTCACAACAAACATCAACCTTGGTGGCTGACTTTATGGGCATATCACCATCTTGCGATAAAATTTAAGATACTATTCCGACCCTAGGCTGGGACTCAGACTCTGAGAGTGAATTTACTGAAGATACTAAAGACTCAGTGGATGAACTTGCTAATTCTTCTTTTGCTCTTGAAGAATTGGGGCTTCTCTGTACTTCATTGGAGAAGAGCCCAATTGTGTCTCCAGGGAGATCCTATAAAAAGAAGAAGAAGAAGAAGAAGAAGAGGAGAAAAGCCTGAAGGGAACTTATATGGTGCGTCTGGAATCCGCTTCTTAAAGGGGTCCTATGTTACGACTCTGCCTACAATTTTTATGTGGCAGCGGTATCTCAATTCTACCAGAGGTGCTGCTGTTCTACTCCTAAACTTTACACCTTGCCTGTAGAAGTTAATCTCTTTACCTGATTAAAACTTCCCCTGTCTCACAGCTTCAAATATCTGTCTCAATCTGTGCTCTGTGCAGTTCATCGTTAATCCCTGGCTGCTGCTTGTTTCTCCTTGTTCCAGTGTTTGTTCTACTGCTGTTTTCTCTCCCATGGTGACCTCTGCCTGATTTCTGGATTATGCTTGTTCGCTTGTGACCCTGAACTCTGCCTTGATTCTTGATACTGCTTGAACTCTTGTTGCCCTGACCAGTGCCATAACAAGACATTTTAGTGCCCTGGGCGAGACAGGGCATCGGCACCCCCCATCTAAGTGGAAGTTACAATCGTTGAGTGGGCGTGGTCAACCTATTGTGGGGGCGTGGCTAGCACTTTACAAGTTCTAGACCACATTGAAACCCCCTCCCTCCCCATTCTTCACGTTCTGGATTTGTAAGGATCTTTATGTAATGAGCCTCCATAGAATCAAAGTACTTTAAATGTAGCTATCACATGCTAGCTGTATAAAAAATTAACTGGTTAATGAAACAAGTAGCCTCAAACCACCCCAGCATTAAATTAAAGGTGCCGTCACCTCACCTTAAAATAATTGACCCCACTATTAAATTAAAAAGCCCCATCTATTTATTAAATTGACCAACCAGCTTCCCATAAATAAATTAGTACCCATTAAATAATTAGTCCCCACTTAAAACCCGATGGCTTGTAAAGGCAAATTTTGGCTTTACAAGACATCGCCACTTTAAATTTTAGCTGCAAAGTCGCCGATTTCCGGTGAGTTGAAAAAGTCAGAGCATAATACATTTACCCCCAAAGGTGCATTCTATCACACCTCTAGGGGCTATGTGTGCTTCATTATATTTGTGCTGAGCAGGACCCTGCGAATGTAGTAGAGAAGTCATCAGCCAGGAGCATCACCCATATCATGAACCACTTGACACATACTGTATGTTAACATTGAATGCACATCTACAGCAGTTAGTACATGTGAGGCATATAAAACAAGGATTGGGTTGCATAAAAATATGCTTTTTACATACCCGAAAGCCATCCCTCTTGCATTTCTCCACTCTCAAACTTGACATAAAGGGCTGACTGGCTGAAGATATAGGTGTCATGCCATGAACCAGGATAACCAGTCAAAAGACTCATTATACGCATGTTAGCATCACAGACCACCTACACATTCAGACAGTGGTAGTGATGGCGATTAATGAATTAACCTCTGTCCTGTGGTGAGGTGATTTCAGTCATATGAATGCAATCTATACGTCCCAAATCATTAGATAGCCCTGAAAGCGTATAGAAAGCTACTTTTAGCTCATGCAATTGTGACTCCCGGTTGAGGTATCTAATAGATGTATGCAACACTCTTTTTATGGCACTTAACACCTTTGAAAAATGTCTGGAAAATGTTGCCTGTGTTATCCCTACCACTCTTGAAGTCACAGACTGAAAGGAGACTGTGGCCATAAAGTGGACAGCAGACAGTAATTTGTGCAGCCCAGACATTATGTATCTGGCTCCAAATCCATTTTAACTTTTTCATAAAGCCTCAGTAGGTTACTGTGGTTGGGTAAAAACATTTCCACTACCTCCTGATCAGACAGGGAGTCCAGGTTCAAACGAACACCAAAAATATGTGCTGCCCTTGGTTGGCTTGGCCTCCGCAGAACCTGGGGCTGCTGTTTTGTATCATCATCCTCCTCCCTCCTTTCTCTCTATTACAGGAAAAGCATCATATATGCAATAGCAAAAATTAACCACATTTCCTGAAAACGCCATTCTCCAACAAACCCACACCTGCAAACACTTCTTGGACCCTTTGCATAGGCATCATGATTAATTGCAGCCAATTGAATGTGATTTCTTCACAAAATTAAAGGTCAAGTTTATTAACATGAAAAAAAAATATGGTGGGGAGAAAGCATAGGCAGCTCAGTTACAACTAATTCCCATTATATCACCATGAGGGTCATTTACCCTCTCGATAGAAACCAAATGTGGGCCATTTTCCTCCGAGGGGCACCCTTGTAACAACTGAGTATCCATAAACCACAAATCCTTAGTGCACCAACACCGCTTCTGTGCTGATGAAACACAACCAACAAACCCACCACAGAGGGCAGTGCCTGTAACTGAAATGAAAGCTATCTCCATGTGAAATATTAATTAGAGTGTCATAAAATGTGTACAGTTTCCTTTCATCAAGGTATCTCCTGTGCCACTTGAATTGTAAAAAAAATATAAAAAAGATTTAAGGATCTTAAATGAAGAGGTATCTTATTTCAGTCTCCTGGACAAAACCATGGTACAATGCAAGGGGTGCAAACTAGTTTTCTGTTTTGCACATAAGTTAATTACTGACTGTTTTTTCATGTAGCACACAAATATCAACTTTAAATTTCAGTGTACAAATAAGCTATCAAGTATTTGTGTGGTACATGAAAAAACAGTCAGTATTTAACTTATGTGCAAAACAGAAAACTAGTTTGCACCCCTTGCATTGTAACATGGTTTTGTCCAGGAGACTGAAATAAGATACATCTTCATTTAAGATCCTTAATGAATCAGACCATTCTAATTCGATCTTGGTAGATGATACGATTGTGTTATATCAACAAATGAACCTTTCCAATGTAACTGGAAATTCTTATTAGTTCATGGCCTTTGTCAACAAATGCATCTTCAATTTGAATGACCCCCTACCTTAGACAAAACATAATGAAAGCCAGTTATATGTATTATAGGCACTTTAAACTTGAGATTCTGATATACACATGTACATACACTTTCTACCCAGATATATTATAGAGTCCATTCAATTAACTTATTGTCTAAACAGAAAACATTTTTTAGCATTTTATTTTCCACAGGAAAATGTAAAAGTTACATATGTTATGCTGATGCAATGACAGAAAGAAAAAGGTAAAATACAAGGTCAACTTTTTCAAACATAATCAGGAATAAGAGGTGTACAGGGGAAAAAGAAAGATAGAGTGGGGAGGAAACGGATGGGGGGGAGGCAGGATCACGTAGAGTTAATGGTTGCTAATGGAGAGGGAGACCAGGACAAGAAGAAACCTACTATATTTCAGTTCAATGGAGTTTGCAGAGTTAAACACAAAAGGTGAGATGGGGCCACTCATTGGAAGGTTCTAATTTTGAGAAAGGTGATTCCTATCAAGACCTATATTAATTAGTCTGATCTTTAGCAGTCTTACAATTTTAAAGTAAGTTACTGTAAAAACAAAACACCCTATATTGTATGCACACACAAATACATTTAGATAGATAGATAGATAGATAGATAGATAGATAGATAGATAGATAGATAGATAGATAGATAGATAGATTTATATATATACACAAAAGATACCTTACAGTTTAAAATTACCGAATAAGGCTTTTTATACTTACCAATACATCAAAATTTAAGAAGACGATTGAAAGTCTTCCACTCAAAATCCATAGCAATACCTTAAAAGATGCATACCGTTGTGTAATACACACATGGTATGCCATTGCTTCCTGTGATTAGTTGAAGATTCATCACTATCATGGAGTGAGTTTGCGCTTACAAAATGGTAAAGCTGCTAATTTACAGATTTATATGTTCTGTTGAATGCACATATGCAGTCTATGAAACTGAAGTCTTGAGCAGTCATATTGCACAAATGATAGTCCCCACACCCATCCCACTTATGGAGAGGAGAGGAAGTCGATGATTCCTTTGATGGATTAGAGGAGTGGGCCCAGACCCCCCCCACTTGTCCAATCTACAGGTTAAGAAGACCCCATTTGAAGGCATAGGGATCCACATGGACTATAGTTATAAACTACAAGGAGAGTTGGCATATTCCTGCAAGGATAGATGATCACCCAACATTTACATCCATACTAATAACCACATCTTCTACACATCAAGAAAAATTAAGATATAACTACTGGGTGGTTTGGTACATACAGGTAAGCCCTCTCCACCACCTCCCATTAACACCCATTCTTTTCATTTGCACAGATTTATAGAATTGGAACCACATCATGCGCTATGGAACCCCCAAGCACCACGAAGAAATAGGCCTGGAAACTTTCTATCTCTACAGTAGGCAGCACCCCTATGACTCCAAAAACATTCTGTTAGGTTAATTGGCTGCTAGCAAAAAATGACCCTAGTCTGTCTGTGTGTGTTAGGAATTTAGACTGTAAGCTACATTGCGGCAGGGACTGATGTGAGTGTGCTATCTGTACATCACTGCGGAATTAGTGCCACTATGTAAATAAATAATGATGATGATGGACAGAACAACAACAAACTCATGGCAGCATGGTGGCTTAGTGGTTAACACTTCTGCCTAACAGCTATGGGGTCATGAGTTCGATTCTGACCATGTTCTCCCTGTGTTTGTGTGGGTTTCCTCTGGGATCTCCGGTTTCCTCCCACACACCAAAAACATACTGGTAGGTTAATTGACTGCTATTAAATTGCCCGTAGTCTCTCTCGGTCTGTGTGTGTGTATGTTAGGGGATTTAGATTGTAAGCTCCAATGTGACAGTGACTGATGTGAATGAGTTCTTATTACAGCGCTGTGGAATTAGTGGCGCTATATAAATAAATAGATGATGATGATGATGAGGGAGACCTAATCCCTCTTCTATATACAGTATATAAATTGGCATTAATGCATACACCATTATAAGCATGACTTAGTAAACCTTTTTTTAACATCAGCATTAAGACAGAACAATTGTAATATAAAACGGATGGATGGTGACAGAATTGCATCATAATTTAATATACTCTATAAAGATATTATATCACTTTTAGTACTGTTCCAACTGACAGAAAAACAAAGACAAATTTCATTATCACTAATACCAGAGATGCCTAATCAAAGTATCATTTGAACTCCCAAAAATTCAAGTCTCCTTATTGCCTAGGATATGTGAGACAAAGGTTTCACAGACACTGACAAAGGAAGGGACTAGAATGTAATATATAGAGAAACTAATATCTGTATAAGAATAATGTGTAGTGCTAGAATATTTATACTTATAAACAATGTGGGACTGAGTCATTAAGGAGAACAAAGCAAAATAAAGGAGTAAGTTTGCACCTTGATAAACCATGTTACAATGCAAGCGGTGCAAATTAGTTTATTATTTTAGACATAACTTAAGTAATCACTATTTGCATGTATCACACAGATATCTGTTAGCTTTATTTTTACACTGAAATTTAAAGTTGATCAAGGACATGCTCTACCCCAACTATAAATCTGTCCCTACATTTTAAATTTACTTCCCCCTCCAATGCAACATGAATTTGCAGCAAAGTTACTCATTTTTATGCTTTACTCTCCCTAATGACTCAGGCCCTGTAAATCATTGGGCTGCCTGCATAAATTCAGTACATGGTTAGTGTTAACCCTTAGTTTGACACATCAGCTAAGTAAATTACTATAAAAGTTATAGCTTTGATTTAGATCCACATTTTCCTGTGCTTCCACCAGGATATGTGTGCAGTGTGCACACATGTCTAATGTAAATAGACAATTGCCAAATGGGATCTGTTTAAAGACGAGCAGTCTAACTCCTTATCACTACTGCATATGTAGAAGGACAATACTGTTTGTAGAGATGTTCCACCAATGTGTTACTACCAGGAACCATAGTTAATTTTCCACGACTCATGTAATTCCACAGGTGCAAAGCATAAGAGTCATTAAAAGTTGGCAATTTTTCCCACACCTCATAATACCTCCTCCAAGATGCATCTCGGAGAGGATAAAACCGGTCAGGATGTAAGAAAGTGATGTTTCCACATGTGATATCTTCTACACTCTTAAAGTTAGGTAAGACACAGTATTGTTTTAGAATACGGCTAAAGAGAAGTGGTCCTTGTTGTCCCCATATTTGGCCATTATAATTCTGAACAAAATCTAACATACTTTTCCAGTTGAAATAATCATGGGAAGTGAATCCAAAGACACCATTGCTAGAAATCTTATTAGACTCTCCAGCCAGAAAGTTCTTATGTGGGATGGTCCGAATTGAGATAGTGTCAGTGTCCATATAAAGGCTGCCATATTTCCACATCAGAGCCAACCTACAGGCATCAGCACTGACATGGGTCCAGTGGATTTCCGCTTTTGGATTGACCTGCGAGTAAAATGAAAATATAGATAATTTTCAGTCTTTAATAAAAAAAGGAAAATAGCAGACAGATAGTGGATACTGTTGTTAAGTAAACAGAGGGGGAAATAAAACTTATCCTACCAAATGAGACAATACATTTTTGTGTTTTTAATTGCTTTGTACTAACTGCTATGCATTATTTTGAACACTTCTCATTTCATTTCAGTGCATTAGATATGTGTCCCCCCAGCCCAGTGGTAGTCATCTTACCGATGAGTAGAATTCCGACAAAAGGGATGTACAGTCATGGTCAATAGTTTTGAGAATGACACAAATATTGGTTTTCACACAGTTTGCTGCTTCAGTGTTTTTAGCCCTTTTTGTCAGAGGTTGCTATGGTATACTGAAGTAAAATTACAAGCATGTCATTAGTGTCAAAGGCACTGCAGTTAAATCACAGCTATTGCAATAGCCTCTTTCATCCTGTTCAACCATCTCCAAGTGATTTTCTTAGAACAGAAAATAACTCCTATCCACATGATATCACTTCTAAAATGGCAGATGAGAACAGGGAATGGCTATATATATATAAGTATATATATATATGTAAGCTTCCGAGCAGGGCCTTCTTACCTCTACGTATATATGTATTACCCAGTAATATTTTATTACTGTTTGTTCCCAATTGTAAAGCGCTACGGAATCTGCTGGCGCTATATAAATAAATGTTGACGATGATGATGAGATTATGATATATATATAGATAGATAGATAGATAGATGTTTATATATATATATGTAAGATATCTAAAACTTGCGGGATCCGTCTTTTTACCATAAATTACTTGTTGCCTCATTTTTAAATCCGAAACTAAGTCATGTTCCGGCTCAACTCGGATCCCCAACATTAGATCGAATTTGTCGAATCCAAACCACTCTGTCACTCACCAGGCTCCTAGGTCCTGTTACTTAACCCTTTGCTGTCTTTCTAAGCTGTCCCTGTGGTCTGCAGGCTTTGCTGGTCTCAGATATTTCTGCAGAATGTTGACTAGTCTGTCTCCACTCCAGAGGTCCCTCCAAAACCAGTACATGGGTGCTGCCATCTTGGAATCAGTCACCTGCTCTCCCGCAGCCAATCAGAGTACTGCTTCAGCTCAGCTGACTGCAGCTTCCAATCAGGGGATAGCAGTCTCCACCCCAGGGATCCCTCTAAAACCAGTTTTTGCCACCTTGGATCTAATTACTTGATCCATCTCAGCCAGAGTGCTGCTTCAACCCAGCTGAACGCAGTCTCCTATCAGGTTACAACAGTTAGTATAAAAGGACTTTCTGCTGCCCATACCGGTTTCCTGTACAATGTTGATTCGTCAGACTCCAAGCTGGTTTTCAGCAGTCTGCAGTCTCCTCATTTATTCCTGCTTAGACATGCATTCTTGTTTCATCATTCCGGTTCTGTTCTGGTTCCAGCATTCTGATCGATCACTTCGGTTCCAGTCTGATTCAGCAATCCAGTTCCAGTCTGGTACAGCACTCCAGTTCGAGTCAGGTCCAGCACTCCAGTTCCAACCTGGTCTCCTCTACTTAATCTGATCCCTGTATTGCTATTCCTGACTTCTTGCCAGTCTCCGGTGCCATTCTTATTCAGTAGTCTCCTGAACTCTCAGCAACCACCATCTGCACCTGTTCTTTCCCTCTCATGCGAAGGAACATTATCAGGCCATCCAGCTTTGTTCACATAGCCACCAGTACAGCTCCAACGACACAATCCAGTCTGGGTACAGACAAATCCCTAGGCGTGATACAGCTAAATACTCCAATAGCTTTCAAAAAAGTAACATCAATAAGGTTTGATGTAAAGTCTGGGTCTTAAAAAGTAGTCATAGGTTTGTTCTTCATTTTTCAGGGAAAACCTCTTCTGAGGAGAATTAAAAGACTAGTGCACATGTTTTGGATAAAGTGGCTCATGTAGAGTCGATTGCATTTGTTCCCAAACATAGGCAGGAAATGACACACACAAGAAAAAGATACATCCAACTGTACAATACTAGCATTTGCTCTAGACGTACATCACGTATACAAGTATATATACTTAAGCACCACAATGACATACAGATAGCTTAGTGACTTGACAGTATAAGTATTAAATACTAAAGTTTCATTATACTATTTGTACACAATATAAAATAGTGAATGAAGTGTCATATACACAAGAGAGAAGTTCTGCATCCCATTGTTAGGCAACAGAGACACTAGGCAGCTTCCTGACACTCCCCCTGCCAATCAGCCGTCACCTAGGGGGTATTTATAGGAAGCTCTGGTACTACTAGGGTGCCAGAGTATTGGTGTCACTCCTACTCCTCTCTGAACATGACAGTGTACTAATGAATCAATGATATTTGTGAGATACATATAGTACTGTTATGAAAAATGTGAAATATATATGAGAAGCAACATGGGGAAAGGTTATGTTTGTACAGTAACAGCAGTGGTAACTAGTATTGTGAGTCAGTAAACTTACTACTGTGCATGATTTTAGTATTTGTAGTTAATACTGTAAGTAAAATGAGAGTCAATTCTGTACTTGGAGCATATGACCTATGGTGCTTGTGACAGCATGTGAGAGCATTTTTTTTTATATTGTGAGTTATGTTAGTAATGCAGATAATTTGAGTACTAGCATGTAAAGAAAGTTTACACAAAATTGTAATTGAATCTGGGAGACACATGCACATGATTAAGGTACATAACCACTCACACAAAGGTCAAAGGTAATTTTGGATAAAGCCAATATATAAATACATGGTTTCAATCATTGTTGCATTTATAATGAAAATTTCTTCTCTTTGTATTAGGAATATTATTGATTATCTATTTTGTATGAAAATGTACACCAGTAATGTTGAAATTTTCTAAAACAAATAGTGAGTAGAGAAATTGAAGGAAAGAGTTAGTCTTACAGGAGAAGAAATTATAGAACTGTATGAACAAATAAAACCTCATAATAATACAGTGTGATAATTGAGATAACTTTCAAATAGAAGAACTGTCAAAGGTATTTTTGGATGAAACAAAAATATTACCATGAAATATATTTACTTTGAATTATTTTATTTTATTTTGTTTGATGTGGTATTTGTGATGGCAATTAAATTTTCTGTGAGCTGAGGAGTGATTGACGTTAGCAGCACTGGAAGAGTTCATTCTAATTCTTTCCTAATCAGTATTGGAGGACAAATAAATTCCAAGCTTCTTAAAAACCCCAGGATGGACTTAGGACCTCAAAGGACAAACCCAATTGGAATTAGAGATGAGCGCACTCGGATTTCCTGAATCCAAGCCCACCCGAACGTTGCCGATCCGAGTCGGATCCGAGACAGATCCGGGTATTGGCGCCAAATGAAAACTTGAAAGCGAGGCTCCGAGTCATAATCCCGTTGTCGGACCTCGCGATACTCGGAACCTATAAATTCCCCGCTAGTCGCCGCCATCTTCACTCGGGCATTGATCAGGGTAGAGGGAGGGTGTATTAGGTGGTCCTCTGTTCTGGTAGATCTTGTGCTGTGCTGTTTAGTTCTGTGCTGTGCTGTGCTGTGCTGTGCTCTGCTGTGCTGTGCTGTGCTGTTCTGTGCTGTGCTGTGCTGTGTTCTGTTCTGCAGTATCAGTCCAGTGGTGCTGTGTGCTGTGCTCTGTCAATTTTGAGTTCAGTGGTGCTGCTGGGTCCTGTGTGCCGTGTCCTGTTCAGTCCAGTGGTCCTGTGTCCCGTGCTCTGTGCTTCTAAGGGCATAGTTATTTCCCCATTATTCCCAAGTGTTTAAAAAATTGAAAAAAAAGTTAATAAAAAAAATATACAAAAAACTAATTAAATTTTTTTTTAATTACAACTAAATTTGCCAAACCAATCCTGCAGTATAAGCCCATTGGTACTGCAATATTACCAAGTTCACACATTCAGCAGTAAAAGTCCACTCCTCTACGCAGTCCAGATACATTTATTGGTGCGAATCATACAAGTTCAGGGTTTTTAAATTATATTGTGGTGACCCACTCCTCTACGCAGTCCAGGTACATTTTTTGGTGCGATTAAGACCAGTTGATGGTTTTCTTATTATATTGTGGGGACCACTCCACTACGCAGTCCAGAAAGATACCTCGTTGCAACGTTTTGGACTAATAACTATATTGTGAGGTGTTCAGAATACACTGTAAATTAGTGGAAATGCTTGTTAATGAATGTTATTGAGGTTAATAATAGTGTAGGAGTGAAAATAAGCCCAAAAACTAGATTTTTGAACTTTTTATGCTTTTTTCAAAAAAAAATCCAAATTCAAAACCTTAAATCCGAACCAAAACCTTTCGACAGGTGTTTTGCGAAACAAATCCGAACCCAAAACATCGCGAAAATCCGAATACAAAACACAAAACACGAGACACCAAAAGTCGCCGGTGCACATCCCTAATTGGAATATGGCATTTCAATTGTATTACAATCTATCTTTTTTTTTTACTGTTAAAAGAACTGCTTGGTCTGTGGACGGGAAGAATTTCAGATTGAAATTTGGATGATAATATTATCACAGCGCAAGCTTTTCATTTTGTTAATAAAACTTTATATACTTATTTCTGAAAGTTTATTTTGCTGAAGTCATTTAATTATTGCCTTATCATGGGGTTATTGATGGAAAGTGAGAGTGAGTTCCATACATTAGGCCCATTGTCTGGGTCTTCCAAGTTACCGTATATACTCGTGTATAAGCCGAGTTTTTCAGCACACTTTTGTATGCTGAAAAAGGGCACTCGGCTTATACACGGGTGAACTTACCTTGTGTCCGGTCCCTCGGCTGTTAACTTCTGCATATGCGTTCCAACAACAGGAAGTTCGGCATTTGGAACGCAAACTTGCGCTCCAAATGCCGAACATCCTGTTGTTGGAACGCATATGCGTTCCACTGCGGGGTAAGTGAAATCTCTCTCTCTCTCTCTCTCTCTCTCTCTCTCTCTTTTTTTTTTTTTATTTACAGTGCAATTACATAATGAACAAACAATACAGCCACCATGTTATGTAGCACTTTACAGAAAATGTTCATTTATATCCCTACCCCTTATATACCCCTTTATTTAGGTTAGATTGTACCCAATGATTTTATAATTATTTATGAATGTTCCTTGTCATGTACTGTTATTTATGGTTTAGCTAAAAATGATTTCATAGATTGAACCTATCATTTTTATTTAGGTTTTTAAATTAGCGCTCTTTTCCGCCCTAGGCTTATACTCGAGTCAATAAGTTTTCCCAGTTTTATGTAGTAAAATTAGGTGCCTCGGCTTATATTCGGGTCGACTTATACTCGAGTATATACGGTACCAGTGATTCTACTGGTATTCAAGAGTTGCACCTGAGTGGTGCATGTAAAAGGCTGCAAGGCAGCTCAGTCAGTCTCTCAATGCCTGGGGACAGAGACTGCAGAGTCTCTGCGAGAGAAAGCCTGATATCTGCCTGTAAGTTACTGTGATAAAACTTATTTTTGATTAGTTTTAGTTTGTTAGTCAGAAGAGTTGTATAGCAGTGTGTTTATTTTGGAGTTTTCTTTCTTATGCTTACTGAATAAAATGCTGCAGAAAGTTGCACAAAACCTTTGGACTTGTGTGTAATCTCTCAGCTGCTATGAACACCATCTACCTTAGGAGATGGTACCAGGCCCCTATACCCAGTCTACAATATACATAAAATAAGTTTGTTTCTTTATTTGTTTGTTTTTTTGTTTGTTGGCGAATATCTTTCACAGCTCTCAAGGTAAAGCTGCCAAAACGTACATAGTTATTTAGTATTGAAAAAGTAAACTATTACCTCACATAGTGACAACGCGATAATGCGACAAAGCGACAGAGTGACAAATATTAAAACAATATTTTTTGGTTGTAGACAAATTGTTTGACTGCTGGAAGGAAACCTTGCAACAACACGACATAACGACAATGCGGCAAAGCCACAAATGTTATTTTCTACGCAGCATTTTTGGAAAATTTGCCAAATAATTTCCTAATATATATAAACTGCTACACATTACAAATTGGACTCCAGCAACTCCGGGTGACTCTGCTTATATGTATATTAGAGATGTGAGCACAATAAATGTTTTAAAAAATCTTTACAGTGCATACATCATTGACAGTCATGCTGCAAGACAGAACAAGAGGTCATTAAACGTTGGCTGTACCCATAATAAAAAGTTGAAAGACTATAGATGCAATAAACTTTGAATGTTAGAGGGCATCAATAATTGACAGTGAAGTTACAAGACCTGAAGAAGAGGTCATTAAAGGTGGGCTTCATCCATAATAAAATGGTTGAAAGACTATGCACACAATAAATTTTGAACTTCAGTGGGAATCCATAATTGATAATCATGATACAAGAGAGAAGAAAGGGTCATTGAAATTGGGCTGCACCCAGGAGCAGGCTGGGTCGGGGGGTAGGGAGGTGTCTGCCCCCCGGGCCGGTCCCATAGTGGACTAACTTAGGCTGGGTCACTGGGCCACTTGCATTTTTTTTCCTTTAAAATAGGCTGCTGAGTCGAGTCTTGCCCCTCGGGCTAAAGTTTGCAAGCTCTCCCCTGCACCCATAATAAAAAGTTAAAAGACTAGGCAGACAATAAATTTTAAACATTAGAAGGTGTCCATAATTGAAAGTGAAGCTACAAGACAGAAGAATAGGTCATTGAACGTGGACTGCACCCATAATAAAAAGTTGAAAGACTATAGATGCAATAAACTTTGAATGTTAGAGTGCATCCATAATTGACAGTGAAGCTACAAGACAGAAGAAGGGGTCAATCAAGTGACAGCAGCATCATTAGACATTTAGACAAGTAGAAAGATGCAGGTGGACTGCACCCAGAATAAAAAAGTTGAACAACTATGTACACAATACATTTTGGACATTAGAGGGCATCCATCATTAACAGTCATGCTACAAGACAGAATAAAGGGTCATTGACGGTGAGCTGCACCCATAATAAAAAGTTGTAAGACTATTCACACAAAAAAGTTGAACATTAGAGGGCATCCATTATTAATAGTGAAGCTAGACAACCTGAAGAAGAGTTCATTGAAGATGGACTGCACCCATAAAAATAAAGTTGAAAGACTATGCACACAATAAATTTTGAATTCCAGAGGGTATCCATAATTGATAATCACACTACAAAACCTGAAGAAGAGATTATTAAACTGACAGCAACATAATTAGACATTTAGATAGATGAAGGTGGGCTTTCCCATTATAAAAAAGTTGAAAGACTACTCATACAATTCAATTTGAATGTTGGATGACATCCATCATTGTCAGTGAAGCAACAGTAAGATGCAGAGGTCATTATATACACAGCATGACATTGAGATGGAGTTTATGCAGATTTAGTTGCCCCAAAGCATTTGCCTTAACAATACAAATGGAACTCCATATTCTGAGAATTTAAGTGGACAGAATTTGGCACTGGCAAAGAATACATGTGTAGGTGGAGATATGGTAGCTGACGTTATACACATGTGATGGAGTTAGAAAATCGTATAGACTGGATAAGTATTTTTGGAATCAAATTGACGAAAACAAATGCAATGATGGCAGAGTTACAAAATCCTTTATTAAGACGAGTGAGAGAGCCCATTGGCACGAGGATCTCTCCTAATATGAAAATTACTGTTATAAACTCTCATTATGTGTGTGGACAGTCCGCTGTCTCAACTATTTATTTAGTTGGAGAAATGCATTCATCCATGGGAATCAAAGAAGATCTACATAAAAATTTTCAAAGAACAGATCATGGCTCAGATATGCAGATTGCACCAGCTAATTTACAGGATTGCAAACCATTCATTGGATATAATCCTAAACCATTTTCTATTTGTATCTTAGGAAAGGGAAGTTTTTTATGGCAGTACTATTTTTAGGAGAAGCTGAAGAGTAGGACATCCGCTTCTAAACCGACAGCTTGCTCACAAGGAGCTGTTTGCATCTGTGAAGGTTTGTGTAAGTTGGAAAGAAAGACATTACATATGTCTTCCTTTTCTCCACATATCCATAGTTAAGTGAACAGTCTATACAGTGGCATTTTCTAGGGACTGAATGACTTTTTGTTTAACCTTTTTGGTACAGCAGTGGAATTGCTGTTCAGGAGAAATAGAATTGATAATTTGGTAGCATAGACATATGACCTCAACTACGGACAGCGTCATCAGTAGACATTTAATAAATGATGATAGACAAAGGCCATAATGTAAACTAGTGCAAGATTGAATTTTCCTTGGGTCTACCCACCCATAGGTTAAAAAGGACATGCATATAGTTAAACAAACCAACTGTCACAATTTGCCTCTATCTGCAGTGTCGCATCTCCTCTGTGAATGTGGCCTTGCCTATGCCAGATCCTGCTGCAAGGAGTTAAGATCTCATCATTGAATTTGGATCCTGATCACCTGTGTCTGGCCTTCATTAGACTGCATTTTCCAGCAAACTGTGCTAGTTTATTAACTGTTACTGCTGCTGATCTCTCTTAGAAACTCCTGTGATCTGGTTCTAATTTGTCTCCTGGTATCTGACTCCTGTCTCCTCATATGGCACCCTTTCCTGTGACCCTGACTCTGGCTTCGTTTGACTTACTCCCTGGTACTGTTGTGGATCTTCCGGCTTCTGACTCTGGCTTAGATAGAAGTTAGTACTATAGGAAGGCGCTCCAGTTCCATATGAGGGAAATGATAATTTAAAACACAATCTTTATTAAGTATCAATTAAAATATAAGGTATTGGGACAAAAATCCTAGGCCATTTTATATATTTATTTCTACAATGTTGAAATATTGCTATAATATATAAAGAAGTGATAAAATAGAAAGAAATGAGGAAATTAAAATGATTTTTCTTCAACCCCTAGGTGGAGCCAGCTTAACAGGGTTTAACCATAACAATTATTTCTTTTGATGACAGTATTATTATGCTAATAAAGTGTTGAAATGGTTTAGTATTTCTGTGTATTATTTATTTCTTTGCCACACATTCATATATTCCTTTATGGATTTAAAACACTTTTCTATATCATGGCAATATAAAAAGAGCCTATTATCCATTACTGCCTATTCATAGATGTTTCAACTATTAAACCCATATTATGTGAGCATCCCAAGAACACATATATTTATATCTTGCCCAGCTGAATTATCCACAAATGCTCTCCTACATAGGGCTCTGCTAGCCAGTTTTTTACATACTGTTGGAAAAAAAGTGCTATTTACGTGAAACACCACATTAGTATAATGACTATTATACTATTATATGCAGGTTGTGAATTAATAGTAATTTATTCTGAAATAACTTATTTTCTTAATTATCCCAATATATTTTTAAAACTTATATATATCTTATTAAGTTGGTCATTCAGAGGGAGCTCAATCAAGCTTCCTCTGAATGACCAACTTAATAAGATATATATATGGTCAGCCTCATTACTCTGACATCCTCTGAGTCTCCCATTGTATTATACCAATGAGTCCTTCTCAGGGTATGTCATCTAATAGTTAATAACAGGCCAGTACTTGCGCCCTAGTCTGTTAGTATAAAGTTGTTAAGACGTTAATCGTCTATTGTAACTTTGTTTCAATTTGAATCATTCTTAGCCGCCTTATAGAAATATAATGTTATTCTGTGTTACGTATCGGAGCTCTGCAGTACTGCCGCTCACTGGCCCCCTTCAGAGTTGTGACCATAGAGATGACGTCATTTACCTGAAGTACGTTTCATCAATTACAGCTTCATCAAGAGAAACAGATCCTAAGCAACGGTGTTGCCTTTATATATGTAGCAACCAATCAGGCGACTTTTAACAAGATTGAAAGTTCCAACCGCTAATCACGATCTTAGTTTGGATCAGTCAACACCTAGATTGATAGGTGTAATAGCCTATCAAAAAGTCCATATTGCATTTTCAGATTCTCTAATAGAAATACACAAAATATTTACATAGGGAAATTGATATTTCTAAATTACATCATCTCCCTCATTTAGATCTCTTGATTGTTATGATTATTTGAGTCAATATGTTACCTGACAGATATATCTAATACTAATTATTCCAGGTAGGTATATATTCCATTTCTTAATCATTTGATTAATATAATTTAAACATAAAAAGATACACTGCTCCACAATTTTATCAAATATCCAAAATTATATGTTATATAGTAAAGGGTGCCATATATAAAAATATGTATAATGTTAAATTACCATAGTGCCACAATAAATATTAGATTATTACAATTATCCTATGACTATATGAAAAGTGCATATATAAATGAAACAGCCATGTGCTTGGTATGGCTACATAAAGTGCATACATAAATAAATATAAAGGGAAAGATGAGTTAAGTCCTAACTGTGAGAATCTAGCTCCTTTTGTGTTTTCTGACCCTGGCTTCCCTGACCTTTCTCCTGTCTGATTCTTCTGTGGTATTTAGTATCTTCTGCTTCCTCAGCTAAACCTGGTAATCCTGGTATCCTGTACTCGCAATTCTCCAATCATGGTTGGTATCTAGTGTCTCCTCTCATCTCAGCTAAACCTGAAAATCCTGGTACTCTGTACCTGCAATTATCCAATTGTTCCTGATATTCAGTCTCTCCTGCATGCTCAGCTAAACATGATAATCCTGCTATCTGTATTTACCAATCTCCAATTGTGCCTGATATCCAGTGTCTCCTGCTTCCTCAGCTAAACCTGGTAATACTGAGATCCTGTTCCTGCTGTTTCTATGGAGCAGTGCTAGTTTTTTTTACCATTGACTGCATGTAGTTTATACCTGTCACGGTTCAAATACAAATGCATCTCAGGAGCCAGGAATGAAGTGAAAACACACAAAGTTTATTGCTGTATATACAGGAACATGCAGGAATAAATAACGGGTAGATGGCTGATAAAGGTAAGTGGTAATATGGAGAGATCCAGGCAGCATGAAACCATAAGCACAGCAAGGGAAAGGAATAACAGGATGGGACAACAATAACCAGCAATGTGTGCTGGGAGTGACAGCAGTATGCACTGCAAGGGGCTTGCAGGCAGATCCTGACAATACCTGTTTGACCTGTGTTCAAAATTAATAAGACACTCTTTTGTAATTTAAGTTCTTGATTTGTTTGGGACCACACAAAAGCCAACCTCTTGATTGCTGGTTGTTGATCTCGAGAATATATAAGGATTTTAACAATTTATATATGGGCATTTGGCTAACAGTGGTTGTTTTCATCACATTCATCATCATCCTCATCACAGATGTCAACATCATCATCACACAATATTAGGTGCTGTCCCGCACTCCTATCTGGTGCCGGGATGGACGCCTTCTCATTAAATTATACGCAAAACTTATAGCTAACCGTTTAAAGCCCAGCCTGCCGGGAATAGTCCACTCTGACCAAGTGGGATTCATTCCTGGTCGTGAAGCAAGAGATAACACAACTAAGATTATCAACCTGGTCCATTCGGCAGTGAGCTCTAATACACCCTCTATGTTGTTATCCACGGATGCCGAAAAGGCCTTTGACCGAATTGACTGGTCATTTCTCGGCTGCATGTTGTCCCATATGGGCCTAGGACCAATTGATCTTCATCGGATTTTAGCTCTCTACCGTACCCCTACGGCTCGTATAAAAATTAACGGGTCTCTCTCGGATCCAGTCTTGATTGGAAATGGCACTAGACAGGGGTGTCCACTCTCACCATTGATTTTTGTATTTTGTATGGAAGCCCTGGCTAGGGCCATTAGAGCCAACCCTGGTATTTCAGGAGTGGTAGTGGGTAAAGTGGAATATAAATTAGCGCTTTTTGCAGATGATCTCCTAGCTGTGGTTACCAACCCAATCATTTCAATTCCCAATCTGGTTAAAGAATTCCAATGATTTGGTTCTCTATCCAATTTCAAAATCAATTATTCAAAATCGGTGGCTTTGAACTTATCTTTAGCTCCTCGTGTGGTTGAAGGGCTCCAGCAGGCTTTTGCATTCCAGTGGCACCCATCACATATCAAATATCTGGGTATACTTATTTCTAAAGATCTGACGCAACTGTTCGACCTTAACTTTAGTCCTCTCATGGCTAAACTTCGTAAGGATCTGGGAGAGTGGCATAACAAGGCCTTTTCCTGGATAGGTCGTATCAATATTATTAAAATGAACATTCTCCCACGTATCCTTTACCTCCTCCAGACTCTTCCAATTCACATACCAAATAAATGGTTTAATGACCTACAGAAATTGCTGAGAGACTTTGTTTGGAGGGGAAGAGGCCCCGTTTCAAACATGACATTTTATATCGACGTAAACACATAGGGGGACTCCAACTTCCACACTTCCCCTCATACCATAATGCGGTGATGCTGGGAAGGATCCTGGAGTGGTCAAATGCTAATAGTGAGAAGCAGTGGATCGTTATTGAAGGATCATACCTTCCTTCCTCACCTCTATTTACTCCATGGTTAAGCAAACTACCTATCATCAGACACCCCATAATTGGTCCTACCATTTTAGTATGGTCCAGACTTCGGATCCTTCCACACCTCTCCTCTATTATTTTACCACTGACCCCCTTATTTGATAATCCTCTTTTCCCCCCAGGCATACAAACTGGCCCCTTTAAGACATGGGTGCGTGCTGGGATTACACGTGTCGGCCAGCTGATAAATTCCACCGGTGTGTCCTCCTTTATTGAGATCCAGTCCAAGTGGGAGCTTCCGGGATTGGAGATTTGGAGATACCTCCAGATCAAGCACTTCCTGACCTCGGGATTACCTTGTAATGATATAACTAGAGCCCTCACAGCGTTTGAAACATGGTGTCTAGCAGATGGCTGTCTTACCCACCTGCTCTCCAAAATCTACAAACTACTTTTTAGCTCCTTACCCAAATTTACCACTGCTTGGCAGCAAGATCTGGGAGAGCAGGTCCGTGAAGCAGACTGGTTAGCCATTTTTGAGACCACACATGCTTGTTCTGCTAGTGTCTCTATAATAGAAACTAATTACAAGGTTCTAACAAGATGGTATAGGTGCCCAGCCCAACTAGCAAACTTTTGCCAGGGTGTTTCTGAGTCCTGTTGAAGATGCCAGAATGCCCAAAGCACTACTATGCATATCTGGTGAGATTGTGAGATACTCAGACCTTTCTGGTCCAAGGTCATGGAGGTCTCTGCTGAAATATTAGGAGATGATGTTCCTGATAGTCCCGCCTTCTGGCTTCTCAACAAGATCGACGTTCCAATTTCCAGGTTTAAAAAAAACATTTTACGTTATCTGATTTCGGTTGCGAAAGCAGTGATTCCAACCCACTGGAGATCTCCTAACCCCCCAACCATCCGGGAGTGGTTCCAGAGATTGGAGTTTTATAGAGTTATGGATGAGCTTTTACTTTCATCTGCTGATAAAGTTACTGAATATTACTCCATTTGGAGCCCATGACTCGAATTCCAGGACTCCGATAAATTTAATCATTTAAACAAACCAGTTCTCTCACCTACCCTCCTTGCTAGGACTTGAATTGTTTATTTACATAATCTGTACTAGGAAACATTGCCCCCCCCCCTACCTATCCCCGTCTCTGTCTTTTCCTTTTTCTCTCTTTCTTCTTCTTCTATTATAACATTTATTTGAATGTGTTATTATGACATTTTGTATTAATGAGGTGGTTTTGTTACCCACTTATCTGTTCTTGTGAATCTCTGTTGAAACTGCCTTAAAAACTTCAATAAAGATAAATATTAAATTTGGTCAACCTAAGAAGTTATGTCTCTCCTCTACATTGTGCCAGGCGCACTCCTCTAATCTTGAGGTTCCAGCTCCTTACATGTCGTTTTTGGATGTGTTCTCCAAGGCTGCCTCTGAGCTCCTGCCTCCTCATCGCCCGTGGGACTGCCCCATTGAATTACAACCTGGGAGGCCCATTCCTAAGGGCAGAATCTACCCTCCTTCCCTTCAAGACGATCAGGCCATGTCCCAGTACATCACAGAAAATTTGCAACGTGGTTTCATCAGGAGATCGACCTCCCCTGCTGGAGTGGGCTTTTTCTTTGTGAAGAAGAAGGATGGTGCCTTACATCCCTGTATCGATTATCGACAGCTTAATGCCATCACTATTGAGAACAGATATCCATTTCCTCTAATTTCTGACCGTATTAGTGGTTCTAAGATCTTTACCAAACTTGACTTATGGGGTGCTTACAATTTGATCCGGATTCGTGAAGGCGACGGGTGTAAGACTGCTTTTTATACTCATGACGGACACTATGAGTACCTCGTCATACCCTTCAGATTATGCAATGCTCCCGCTGTATTTCAATCGTTTGTCAATGAGATCTTCAGGGACCTCCTCTATAGTTCGCTGGTAGTCTACTTGAATGAGATACTGATCTTTTCTTCCAATATCACTGCCCACCGTTCCCATGTCAGAGAGGTTCTACTTTGACTACGGCAAAATAAACTCTTCTGTAAACTTGAAAAACGCATCTTTGAAGTTCCTCAGATACTATTCCTGGGGTATATCATCTCTGGTTCTGGATTAAGGATGGATCCGGAGAAGGTTTCCGCTAACACCAACTGGCCTCGACCCCTGAACCTGAAAGCTGTTCAACGTTTCATTGGTTTTTCTAACTACTATAGACAATTCATTAACCAATTCTCCACCTTGATTGCTCCCATCACAAACCTCACTCGGAAGTCAGCAGATCCGAAGGTTTGGTCCCCTGGGGCCATTACTGATTTTGCTTCCCTGAAAGAGGCCTTTTTGTCTGCGCCCGTCCTAACTCAACCAGACCAAAAGGAACCTTTCTCTTTAGAGGTAGACGTATCTTCTGTTGGGGTAGGAGCTGTTCTCTCCCAGAGATCCCCCTCTGGGGTTTTTCGGCCTTGTGGGTTTTTCTCCAAGAAATTTTCCTCTGCTGAACGCAATTATGGAATCGGCGATAAAGAACTACTTACCATCAAGCTAGCACTAGAAGAATGGTGTAACCTTCTCGAGGGAGCAAGGCACCCGGTGACCGTCTTTACGGGCCATAAGAATCTAGTCTACCTCTTTCTTCACTCGATTTCATTTAAGACTCACCTTCGCTCAGAATTCTCGGGCGGATGCTCTTTCCCGGTCCTTTAATGAGTCAGATGAGGTGCCTGCAGTCAGACCTCCTCACATTCTCGAACCTTCGAGTATAATCGCTTTAACTAGAGCCAAGACCCCCTGTTGGTTGCTCCTACTTGGAATTCCACCTTCGCTTGAAAGCCCTCCGCTGGGCCCATGCTATTAACTTTGCTGGCCATGCCAGATTCAAGAAATCTTGTTCTCTCCTTACCCGGAGCTACTGGTGGCCTGCGCTCCGATCGGATCTCAAGGAATTCATTGAGTCTTTTGAGACATGTGCCCAAAACAAGATTCCTAGATTCCATCCATCTGGGTTAGTCCTGCCTCTACCCGTGCCTGAACGCCCCTGGACTAGCATTTCCATGGACTTTATTACTGATCTCCCGCCCAGTCAGGGGTTCAATACTATTTGGGTGATCGTCAATAGATTTTCAAAGATGGCCCACTTTGTTCCCCTCAAGGGGTCTGCCCTCTGCCCCTATACTGGCCCAAGCTTTCATAAAGAAGGTGTTTCGGCCCCATGGTTGTCCCCAAGAGAATATATAGGATCGTGGGGTGCAGTTTTTATCTCGCTTTTGGAGGGCGTTCTGTAAAGACCTCGGAATCAACCTAAAATTCTCCTCGGGGTACCACCCCCAGACCAATGGCCAGACGGAGCAAATAAATCAGGATCTTGAAATGTTTCTCTGCTGCTTTTCCTCCGGTAATCAAGATGTCTGGTACAACTTGCTCCCCTGGGCAGAATTTACCCATAGCAACATGTGCATGATTCCATCATCATCATCATCATTTATTTATATAGCGCCAACATATTCCGTAGCGCTTTACAATTGGGGACAAACATAATAAACTAATAAACAAATTGGGTAAAACAGACAAAGAGGTGAGAAGGCCCTGCTCGCAAGCTTACAATCTATGGGACAATGGGAGATTGACACATGAGGTTAAGCCTACATTTTGCATTTTGGCCTAGCCAGACTGCAAAGGTAAAAGTGACTCATAAGCTAAATGATCCTGTCACACAACAATGTTGGTCAGGGGGTAGTTATCTTGTGTGAAATTGTGTAACAGGCGGTAACAGGCTAAAGGCGGTGAGGTTAAGAGGGTGGTTAAGGAATATTATAAGCTTGTCTGAATAGGTAGGTTTTCAGAGAACGCTTGAAAGTTTGTAGACCAAATGAGAGTATTATTGTGCGAGGGAGAGAATTTCATAGAGTGGGTGCAGCCCGAAAAAAGTCCTGTAACCGGGAATGGGAGGATGTAATTCCACCGGTTCCTCTCCCTTCTTTACTGTATCCGGTGCCCACCCCATCCTTTCCTGATTTTTCTCGCCCTTCTGCACCTTCTGGTCCTGCCGTCCACTCTCCTGTCCGTAACATGGCTCTCATTTGGGCATCAACGAAGGAGAATTGGTAAAAGCATCACAATGATATAAACAAACTGCTGATCGCCATCGTAGAGTCGTTCCCATCCTCAATATTGGCGACAAAGTCTGGCTCTCCACACGGAACCTTAGACTTCAGGGACCCTCGATGAAGCTTGCTCCACGTTTCATTGGGCCATTTCCGGTTACACAGGTCATTAACCCAGTAACCTACAAATTACTCCTTCCGCCCTCTCTGAGAATCCACAATTCCTTCCAAGTTTCCCTACAAAAACCATTGGTGCTCAACAGATTCTCCCGCAAGACCTCTGCACCTCAGCCTCTTTTAACTGCCGCCGGTGACGAATATGAGATCAGCCACATTCTGGATACCCGTAACTTCTGTGGACGTCCCCAGTACCTGGTCCATTGGAAGGGTTTTGGACCCGAGGAACGGTCTTGGGTATTTAAGGAGGATCTTCATGCCCCTCATCTCCTGGCTAAGTTTATCAAGAAGCTATCCTCGAGGCTTGCACCTCTTCGATGGAGTAAGGGGGGTACTGTCAGGCGCCATCCCGCACTCCTACCTGGTGCCGGGATGGACGACTTCTCTGTAGCTCGTCCCATTGCTAAGTAACGGAACGTCACTTCTACCGGATGTTCGGGTGTATGCGCCCGAACATCGCGTCTCCGTTGCTAGGCGTTCAGACCAGCTGACAGCCGACCTCCACTCCCACCAATGATTAGCGGCAAAACCTCTATTTAAGCCAGACTCTGGCACCACTAGGGTGCCAGAGTATCTAGTCTACTAGTCTGTCTCTTGGCTCCCTTGTGTCATACCTTGTGTATATTATCCAGCCTGCTTCTGCGGATTCTGACCTCTGCCTGCCTGACCACTCTCTCGGATTCTCGCTGGCTCCTGGTTGATCTCCTGGCTGTGACTCCTGGCTCCCTGACTACTCTCCTGCCTGACTCCTCTGTACCTCGTTGCCTGCACGGTTTTGACCCCGGATTGTCGACTACGATTGTTCACCTAAGCGTCGTTGGTAGCTACCTGGGAGAACCGCGACCGACACGTCTCAGCAGCTAAGTCCAAAACTCCTTGCAGGCTTCCCTGGTGAAGACCTGGAGCGTGGTTAGACTCCACGCCTCCTCATGCAGCAGCGCAAATACCAGCAGGTAAGGCCCCCCAATTACCTTGTTCGTGACAATTAGTTTATCTGCACTTGAAACTAGTGTTAGAGATTCTGTTTGTAATTGGTGGCAACAACAGTATTCCTCATAAAATTGTGTGGTTCATTTTGATGAACACCAGTTTCTCTACATTTTTGGGAAGTAGTCTCCTCCAATGATCACTCACAACATTCCCGGCTGTGCTAAACACTCTTTCCGAGTATACAATGAAGGGTGGGCAGCTTAAATACACCATAGCTAGTTTGTACAAGGGGCTCCAAATTGCCATTTATTTCTCCCAGAATTAAAAGAAACTGTCACAGATGCTAATTTTTACTTTATCATTAAAGTAATCCTCCACCCTTCTGTTAATATAAGGTGTATCAGATTGAGACATGGTAGATGTGTCAATATATTTGGGGATTTCTTTTCAGCCTTACCAGATGTCATAACCTCTCACATTGTGATGTGTTGATTCATTGTCAGTGTGACTCTTAGAAAAAAGGTAAGATTTTTTAGGAGAAGCTGAAGCATTGGACTTGTCAGATTGTAAGCTTGCGAGCAGGGCCTTCTCACCTATTTGTCTGTTTTGCTCAGTTTGTTATTAGTTTACTATGTTTGACCCCAATTGTAAAGCGCTACGGAATATGTTGGCGCTATAGAAATAAATTATGATGATGATGATGGTGTGTAACTTAAGCCGACACCTTGCGCACAAGGAGCTGTTTGCATCTGTCAAGATTTGTGCCAGTTGGAAATAAAGACATTATATATGGCTTAAACCTAGGATCGAGCAGGTTGCCAAAATGTAGTGATCCATTTTAAAGATGCTGCAAACCCTTGAGTCCTGGCAGAGTGAATAAAGGAGGGCTTAATCTAGAAGGCAGACATACTTTGCACAATCAAAAAGTTTCATCTCCTACTTCAGCTTCTCCAGCTACTTTTCCAGTAGTTTGAACTCTCTTCATTTGTTACAATTTCAAATGGTTTCAGTAGCTCAACTAATTGGCTAACTCAAACCCAGCAGCAGCAGCAGCTGTAGCATGCAAGAGTGTCTCTTGGCAATCATGGATTGCATTAGTGGAGTCAGTTGGAATTGGGAAATTGGTTGCTGAACTATGTACTTATAATGAGGGGGTTGATGATGAAGGTGTTGATGCCGGGGAGGATTGAATGAGGTGTCTATATGTTCGGCTGCTACCTGATGTTTAGCTGCTTGACACTAAACACAATTTTACACTTTTTACACACTACGTGAATGAACTCGCTACAAATGATGTAACAGGAAGAAGGTACAGAGATGATCCTACCTCTCCTTAATTTGGTATCACAAAGGCTACCAATGCCTTGACAAATGTTGTCTGGGTTGGGATAAAAATATTTCCAAACAGAAGACATGCTTTTTTTTGCCTTATGCCCTGACATGATAATGCTCTTATTATGGGCATGAGGTGGTACCACTGGTGGCTGCCTTACTTAAACAAAATCATCTCCTCAGGATTCTGTGAGTGCACAAGTTGTTTTTTTAGCCTCAGTGTCATTTTTAAAGCACTGTTTTGACTGTTTTGGAGGTGACAGTTATAGACCTACATTCTGAGCGAGAAGGTGGTGCATGGGAAGTTAAGGAAGATGCATGACCGTGTTGGGCACTATGTTTTGTAATGGGCATTCTAGTACTTGTACCAGCAGTAGCATGACTCCTACTAGCAAAAAGTGGGCATTGTCTGAGCCTTGTCTTTCCTCTGCAGGTGGTTTAGGAAATGTTAGCAATTTTCTAATTTATGGATGATTCACTACATTCATCAGAAAATTCTCTCTTAATCTTGCTCCTTACAACAAAAACTGATGTTGTCTTTGATATTGACAAACAGGGCCTGATTCATTAAGGAAAGTAATGCAATAAGAATGAGTAACTTTGCCCCTTGGCAAAACCATGTTGCATTGGGGAGGAGGTAAATTTAAATTGTGATGGCAGAATTAAAGTTGATCTAGGGCATGTCCTAGATCAACTTTAAATGTCAGTGTAAACATAATGCTATGAATTATTTGTGTGCTACATGATAAAACAGACAGTATTTTACTTATATGCAAAATAATAAACTAATTTACACGCCTTGCATTGTATCATGATTTTGTGCAGGATAAAATGTACTCCTATTTTTTGCCTTACTTTCCTTAATGAATCAGGCCCACCATGTTTTAATTTTGCACTTTGTTTCCGCATGTCCTTTCTAGTAGAGGCTGAAAAAGTGCTACTACTGCAGTACTGATACTGGGATGCTCCTTATCTTTGGAATGATCTAAAGTTGACAATGACAAGAGGAGTAATGCTACTTAAATTTGGAGTTATTTGTAGCTGTAACCACAAAAGGTGAATGCCCAATGAGATAAGAAAAGGATGGAATTACCTTACAATTCTTTTGACACTGCACCACAAATATGTAATTGAAATTTATGCAATTGGCTCTTAAATAATACATTGTTATATTATGTGTGTGGTGGGTGCAGCAGCTGCTCACACTCCACTATCACATTGGTTTATGCTCGCTTAATCAAGAAGATGTCACTGACTGCCCTTCACAAGAATTGCTATGACTGGTGGAAAAATACTTGGAATATTAAAAGAAAGAAATTAAGAAAAATTTATTTTTTGGGGGGCGCTGCTCACAGTCGTACAGCACAGCAACCTATTTCTTCGTACTAAATTCTCCAAATTTCAGACTCACAGATCTCGCCTCTCACAAAATTAGTTTTAGCTTCAAACACCCTGTATTTTAAAAGCAAGAAATCTATATAGTAAGTTATTTTTGGTGTGTGTTGCTCACAGTCATACAGCAACAGCACCATGTTTTGATTCACTAAATACTAGAGGTGTTCACTTACCCCCGTGTTCTGGTTTTGGTTTTGGATCTGGATTAACTTCGTGTTTTGGTTTTGGTTCTGGCTTTGGCAAAACTGCCCTGGGGGTAAATGTATCAAACTGCGAGTTTGCCAGCGTGTTGAAATATTTACTGTATTACAGCTTACGCAAGTAGCGTAGCGCATGCGCAATGCGCTACGTTAATTGTGTACGCGCTAAATACAGTAATATGTGATTTCCCCACTAGTGTGGGAAAATACCATAATACAGCACTTAGCTCTTACGCAAACAGCTTAAGAGCATTGCGGAACGGACCTCCTACTATGTAGGAGGTGTTTGCGGCGGCTCCTGTCTTTTTTTTTTTTTAACTTCAATCAAGACTAAAGAATCGGGAAATTACAAATATGTGCCCCTTCTGGGTGAAGTGTTCCAGTTGGCACAGATTCGTTTATGGAGGTACAAATGGCTGGGACTGGGGCAAGCCGGCAAGATGGATGTACAAATAATAAGGGACATTGGATCAAGAAAGAAGACATCATCGGTAAGTATTTGGGATTTTTTATATTTATTAAATAGTTGTGGTTAAAAAGAGGGTGGTTAGTGTCTTTATTGTGGGTTTTTTATTTTTAATAAATATGTGTGGTTTGTATGAGGGTGTTGTTGTTTTGTTAACTTTTTTCTTTGTGGAACTACAGGACCCAGCAAGCCAGGAATGTCAGGGCATGTTGGCACTTGTGGTTCTCCAAGTGCCAACATGCCCTGGCTGCCGTGGGTATGCTGGTGCTTGTAGTTATACAGCGCTGAACAGTCTAGGGTTGGTTAGTCATTATGGCAGGGGGACCCCTGCCGCGCGTCCCCCTGCTATAGTGCCGCCAACCCTGGCTGGTTTGCCTAGTGCTGGTAAAGTGAAAATCGGGGGGACCCCACGCAAAATTTTTCCCCGATTTTCACGGGACCAGCACTAGTCAGGCAGCACTAGGGTTAAGCATAAATAGTGGGGGGACCTCACACTTTTTTTTTTTCAACTTTTATCTGTTCTTTAACTTTTTAACACTGCCAGGGCCGTGTAACAGTGATGTGTTGATACAACACGCTGCTATCAAGCAGCGTGTTGTATCTGGCGTGTTTAGAAGCAAACTCTCCTGAGTTTGCTAACTCGCAGCTTCATATATTGTAGACATGTATAGCTGCAGTGGCAAACAGTGATGAGTTTGATCTCTGGCGATTTTGCAAGTAGCGATTTTGACAGAAGCAGAACTCTGGCGATTTTGTATGAAAACTCAGCTTCATACATCGGCTAGTTTCAACTCTCCTGAGAAAATCGCTGGCGTTGCAAACTCGCAGCTTGATACATTTACCCCCTGGTGTGTTTTTGGTTTTGATTTTGAATTCCGATTTTTTTCTAAAAACCCTATTTTTTTTTTGCTAAAATCACATATTTTTGCTTTTTTCCCCCCCAATATTATTAAACTCAATAATACTAATTTCAAGTCATTTGCAGTCAACTTTGACCACCTCACAGGTCACAATATTATTTTCATACATTTTCAAACAAAGACTGCAGATTTAGAAGACCAAGCCTGCCAGACCGATTATTTCTATTTTAGCAATGACAATTAGCAATAGAGCAATGGAGCTCTCCTCTTTGTATGTTACCTATATAACACAGTATAATGTGGCTGAAGAATTAGAAGACCAAGCCTGCCAGACCTAGTATTTGTATTTCAGCAATGACAATTAGCAATGGAGCAATGGATCTCTCCTGAATGTCACTGGAGACTTTGAAGAAAACTGCTATCACTCCTCTTTCTTTTCTACCTATGACGCTGCCCAACTGCACTGGAGACTGCCAAGAACTGTTCTATCCCTTCTATGTCCCTCTGTGAAATGGTGCTGGGTCACCGTAGAGGGCGGTACTTATAGAATCCAAAGTTCGTGAGATCCAAGATCCACCGACATAACAATGACGTTTTGCTTCGTTTTCAATCCTGAGGGCATGCAAAAGTACCAAGCCAGCTCACCTCGGTACTCGGACCTGCTAAGTTCGGGTCTGTTCAGTTCTCAGGGAACCGAGCCTGAGCATCTCTACTAAATACTAGTTCAAATGTTTATACAAGTATATAGTGTTGACATCAGTGATGACACTGATGAAGATAAGGATGATGATCAAATTGAATGTCCTCTATAAACTTAAACTCTAATCTATAATATTTTATTATTGTGGTTCCCCAAGTGCCAGCTCCCATGGGTAGCCAGAGCATGCGATCGCATCTAGCAGTCGCGAGTTATTAGCAATATGAGATTAATACTCAAATGTACTTTGTTTCTGGTTAGTTTGAACTGGTTGAACAAAGCAATGTCCCCTTGGCGCTCAATATATCAAACGTTTGAAATATACAGTTGAAACAAGTTTCAGATAAGGTTGCAACCTTGTAGACAAAAGTATCACTGATTACATGTATACAATTGCAGTAGAGTGTACATGGATGAATAAAAATGTGAAACAAGTCACAATGAGCTAGGCTTGTAGCCTTAACACACAAATACATAACTGCATAGTAAATCAGAGTCCAGTATAAGTCCTGCTGATGAGAATATAAACTCATGATCACCATATAACAATGTCCCAATGGTATAATATAAGTAATAAATGCAGCTCCAAACGGAGTCCAGGGTTAAATGGGTGCTAAAGAGTACATAAACAATTCCAGCGGATCTCAGTGGTGTGTTATAGTCCAGGAAAGTAAGCCCAAATATTGATATTGGTAGTCCAGAGACTATAGGCTCTCATGAGCAGTGTGGCCACGGTCCCGATACTTGCTGCGGGTTGCCGGTAAGATCCACTGAAATCGTGGTAGGAAGATAAGTCCAAAGGTCCAGCCAGTGGGTCAGGACGTTGTGAACTCTCACTTACCCTGTCCAGGAGGAGCACACCAGCCCAGGACAGGACTTTCCTGTTTATTGTTATACCTCTTATGCGTCATAGCAGCTTGCTGTAAATCCTGCTTTCGTTTGCTATTAAATCTCTTTGTGTGTTGAAACCACAATAATCGCATTGGACAATGTTTATTCGTAAGCAACAAAACAAATATAACACTTCATAAAATGTAACCCTTTTATAACCCCACACGCACCACTCAGTGAGTGGGAAGAGCCCTAGTGCTTTCAGCACAGTGCTGGGTACCAGTAGGGAGGGGGCCCATTTTTATTACTAGCCCCATCTCCCTATGAATCCAGCCCCATGCTGACAAGCCTGGGACTGGTTGGCATCATGGCAGGGTGAACCGCACGCTTCCGGGTTCCCCTGCTGTAGTGTCACCAGTCCCGGCTGACACAGCCTAGTGCTCATTCTAGTAAAATTGGGGGAAACCAAAGGATTTTGTCCCAGCTAATGCCAGCAGGAGGCCACACTAATTCTTTGTGTGCTGGTTTGTGGGTTCAGCAGCTGTATTACTGACGGGTCCGACGGCTGCCAACACAAGTTTTTAGGTGTTTTGGGAGGGAGGAGGGGAAAGTTTTATCTGTAATTACTCTTTTAATTTCTTTTGTAACAGTTTTGTGCAAGCGGATGCGGAGGCTGTATAGCCGCCGGACCTGCAGGCATTGCTGATTAATGTCGGCATTGTGATTGTCAGCATTGTTACTGTCAGCAATCACACTGTCGCTATTTTAGCAGTGTAGGTCAAATGGAAATGTTGCCATTTGCCCTGTCAGCATTTTCATGTCGGCAGGATAAGTGTGGGGTTTTCTTCTATCGAAAATTTGACAGCCACCGATCTCACCTACAGGAAATAGTTGCTCCTTTCTTTATCTGAATCCAACAACCAGCTTGCAATGTTTTGTGCTTGTTTTCAAAATGAGGAGCCTTATGCCTCTATCATTGCAGTGTTATGTACCATGTATGACGTATGTTTTCTCTGAAGGCATACATATGACAGCATCTACAATACAGTGTAGTTCAATTTTGCAGTATGATTTATACCTGAGAGCATTATTGTGTTACGTACCTTTGTGTACCAGGGGAGAAGTGGGGTATCTTTAAGAATATCTTCCATTTTCAGAGGAAAGAAATACACATTAGTAAAAGATGACAGGGCTGGGAAATATTTCTTTGCTGTGGCTTCAGAGTTAGTATCATTCAATCCTTTCATGAAGAAAACCACAGGTCTGTCCTTGTACACACGAGCTGCTGACTCAATGGCACATAGCACTAGCGAAGGTGGTTGCATTCTGTCTGTGGTCTCCAAAAAAAAGATATTATCCCCTCCTTCTAAAATGTCTAATGGAGATGGAGAGCTTGAAGAAATGTTTCCTGTTGTTATATTAGTCGAAACATCTGTGGCATCTTCGCTAATTGTTAACAATTTTGAGGTCAAAGTTTTAAATATTTTTCCTTCTGATATAAAAGACACATAGGAAAAAAAATGCTGCTTGTTGGTGATTCCATAAAAGAACCCAAGGGCTATGAAGAGAAGCAAGACGACCAATATCCTCAGGGCTTTTAACATTATTGCAATATGGTCAGACTGCAAGAGAAAGCATATTACTGCAGGTTAACACACTGTAAAATTACAACAACAATCTAAGAAAACAAAGCAAATTCACATGTAACATATAATATGTTACAGCACACTGAAAGGACCAAATAAATTCTGTCTTCCAAGAACCCATAGCTAAATAGACTAAAGAACATATACTGGCCAAGATTACATACAATCAATTTTGGGATAAAAAGTTTACATTTATTGATATTGAGCAGCTGTAGACAATAAGGGTCATTTACAAAAGTGTACAACTGCAATGCTAATGCTATTTTGTGGTGTCTCTTTGCCTTCTTTTTCCCAGTTGCACCCATGGGGAAGCGCACGGGTTTCATGGCCAAAATGAATGCCTGACTAATCAAAGCACGCATAGTGAGCGCAACACGCGTTTGTTTAAAAACACACATAAATCAGTTCTGCAGACTCCTAAATTTAACAAGGCACTGATCTCTAGATACTTGCACTGATGAAGTCGGGTGTAAGTCTGCTCTGCTCTACTACATAAAACACTGCAGAATGTATCCAATACCTATGTGGATTATAAATTCGAAAAAGAACACACACAATTATTTTAATTAATATCACCTGTTAATAATATAGGCATTAATGACAAAACAGTAAAAAAAGAAAAGTGTTTTTTTTCACATGAAATACATTTATTAGTATAATAAATGCATGTTTTAGATTCCCCTACACTACCTCCAATTGCAACAATATACACCTTAGGTTAACATCCAATTTAACCAATTTTGCAAAATATGCAAAAAACAAATAAAGTGTACTGTGCGCTATTGGTAAATTATACAATAATAATAGAATTTCAATAATTATACTTTAGCCTATAGCACTTGGTATCCCCAGGTGGTCTCCCATCAAAGTACTAATCCACCCAATCGTGCTTAACTTCCAAGATCAGACAAGATTAGGCTTGATCAGGGTGGTGCAGCTGGAGGCATGTCTTAACACAATGTCCTTTTAAAGTGATGTGTGCCTTCTTCTTAATAGAAGTGTCCCTTCCTCTTTTTCCTCGGCTTGCTCTGCTGGCTGTGTCCTGTTCAAGGACTGGGAGCAGCTAATCAGCTCTCTTCCCCTAACCAGAGTTGGATTAAGGCTTGGGTATTTAAGACAGCAGGGCCCCTATTACGTAACATGGTTATCATTTTAGACAAATTTTAGACAAATACACAGGCAATACTGTGTGCACTACTGTTAGATGCACACTGCTCTGCCTTCACAAGCAGTACATTGTAAAGCGGGACATACATCCCAACTGTCCTTGCAGTCGGACCAAATCCTGACTAAGTGAGACAGCCACCCAAATTCAGGGCTGTCCCATCAGATTCAGGACAGTTAGCAGACTGTCCTGCTCTCTCCTACCTGTCTTGTCATTTTCATCACTTGTGGCAGCTGGTTTCTCTTTAGCTCAGTTCCTCCTTGTCTTGATCCTGGGATATTGGATGCCCTATTTTGAAAAAAATGGGTACATGAAATTTAGAGAACTCCAACCCGCCCCGCTGTTAAATCAATAGCACTCACATTTTATAATTAGTCCTCCCTCCAATCCGAACAATAATATTCACATTTAATAAGTAGACCTATTTCCCTCCAACCAGCCCCAACATTAAATTAACAGTATACCCATTTAATCAAAATTTCCCTCCCTCCAAACAGTCCCAGCAATAAATTAAATAGCGTTTACGTTTAATAAATATAACCATTTTCCACAACCACCCCAGCATTAGATTAAGGTTCTGCCACCTCACCTTAAATAATTAGACCCCACCTACACTCCCCCAATTATTAGCCTACCTCCCACACTATATTAAGATCCTCCCTTACCTTACACACCATATTAACATACTGCTCAAACACACACACACACACACACGCCATATTAACATACTGTTCCCATCCACACACACGTCATATTAACATACTGCTCCCACACACACACACGCCCTATTAACATACTGAAGCCACCCACACACACGCAATATTAACATACTGCTCCAACCCACACACACGTCATATTAACAAACTGCTCCCACACACACACACGCCCTATTAACATACTGCGGCCACCCACACACATGTTCACTTACTCCCCCCGGTCCAGTAATTTTTACTTATCCCCCCACCCCCTCCAGCAACTGTCCCTCCTGCACCATTTTCCCTATCCCCGAAAGGAATTCAAATTAAAAAGAATAAAAATACAAGACAATGAAATCACTTACCTCAGCAGCCTGCTGGCATTCACTCTGCGCCCTTGACAGCTAAACCGTACATTGCGAGAGCTCCTATGCGGCTGCACATGAATCATGATGTCACATCGCATGACCGTACAAATCTTAAAGCGCCGGGACCTGAGAGCGCTGGGAGCTGGACCAGCCCACACAGCCATCGGCCCTTCTGGCAATTGAAGTCTAACTAGATCTTTAATCATTTATTTTACCCCTCCTGATGTGTCTACCCTGTTACATAAATTTGTGTCATCTGAAAAAAGCATACTTTCCCTTTAATACCATTTGCAATGTCACCAATAAAGATATTTAAAAGCACTGGTCTAAGTATGAAACCTGGGGTACTCCATTGGTAACCTTTCCCTCTTGTGAATGCACTCCATTTACTACAAATCTCTGTTTTCTATCTTGTAACCAAGATCTTATCCATTCAACCATCTTAGAATCCAATCCCAAGTTTTCAAGTTTAATTAACAGTCGGTGATATCTGACAGTATCAAACGCCTTAATGAAATCCAGATAAGCTACATCTACACCCCCCGCCCCCCTTGTTCTAATACTTTAGTCACCCAGTCAAAATAGTCAATAAGATTTTGACATGATCTCTCCCAGTAATTTGGGATGCTATAAGTTACTGGATTTGAGATATTCTACAACTCTTTCATTTAAGAGTCTTCCCATTAATTTCCCTACTGCTGATATAAGTCTCACTGGCCAGTAGTTCCTTGCCTCTTCCTTGCTTCCAAATTTGTGTAGTGGGACTACATTTGCTCTTTTTCAATTATCTGGAACTACCCATGTAGCTAGTGACTGGCTGAATAATTATGTTATTGGTGTTACCAGCACCCCTTTAAGCTCTTTTAGTATCCTTGGATGTATTCCATCTGGCCCAACTGATTTATCCACTTTCAATTTTAAGAGCTCTGTTAGGACTGTTAGACCTTCTCTTCTGTAAATGTACTTGTATCTATCTCATTTTTTTCAATATACTTGCAACTTAACTGTGGCCCCTTCTCCTCTCTTTCTGTAGTGAACAATGAGCAAAAATAATTATTAAGATGATCTGCTATTCCCTTGTCTCCCTCAACAAGACTCTCACTTTCTGTCTTTTGTCTTATTATTCCTCCATTTGTTTTCCTCCTTTCACATACTGTATATATATAAAAAAAAAAGTTTTGCCCCATTTACCTGTTGACTGGGTCATCTTCTCTTCAGCTTGTGCCTTTGCACATCTTGTTACCTTCTTAGCCTCTGTCGAAGTCGTATAATTGGATGAACAAAAGTATATTGGTTAATATTGTTTTATTGTGCGATTGCACTGAGTATACCATGCTACACGTGGAATGGCGCGATCACGCAGTAAAATACGCACGCACACACTCGCACTACAACATTTAGTTATTTATATATATTTCATATTTATATTGATTCCATTCCACAGTGATTTATGAGCAGATAGTATTTAGTTTATTATTAGTTTATATATTATGATTATATGTACACTTTAGTGTTATTTAAGGTTCAGGTTATAGGAAAAGTGTCATGTCTGGTATCATTTTAATCCCCTATTCATTAGCAGTTGTCCGAGTTCATTCGCCGAAGAGATCGCACATTGTATACTACTTTTACTCCTCTTGGTTGATTGCTAAACTTCATATAGCCAGCCTCTCATACTATTCAACTATTTAACCCTTACAAATCTACCCTTATGCCTCACCTATGCACATCACTAAATGGAATGGTGAATCTATCATCTGGCTCTAAAGTGTGCCCAGCTTTAGTAGAAAAGATGATTTCTGCATTCTCTCTGTCCATCTCTGGCCAAGGTAGAAATCAGACAGACCTGTTAGCTTCTATCTTCATCTCCCTTTTGCCATCATCACTTTTGACACAACCAATGAGTCTCAAACCCATAAATATTATAATATTAAAACAAATCTTTCCAGAAGACTCCAAATCATGGTTACATAATAATAAGCTGACCAAAATGCTAGTTATAGTAATGTGGGAAGTCTAAGGGAACGTATTAAATCAATGTTGTATTCCAAAACTTGCTGAGCTCCTGAGCTTCACACAGATATTCTAAAAGTAAATTTAAAAAAATTGGATAGTCTTGTAAAAATAATGAACAAACTACGTTCACGTAACCCACTGTTATGCTACCCATAATGCATAAATTTACAAAGCAGTCATGAAAAGATGAAATCTGTGAATATTTATACAATGCCTAATACAAATCTTCTCAGGAATGCTTAAATAAGATCTAGACAGTGGCTGCCAATTTCACCATTTTTTTACCAACACACCACACTCGCGCTTTTGTAATCGACTCAGGGGCAAACGGGGAGGGGGGGTCCCAGGTGCCTGGAAACCCTTGTCCCTGCCTGTAGCACTGTATGCTTGAGGTGACTGGCCTCTTCCCCCGAGACAAGTCAATTTGCAGCTGTGTATGCAAATTGCTTCTATCTGCACTCATAGTCCTCTCTCCCCTGCTGTGTGTGGTCCACGTAGTACTCCCCCCCCCTTTTCTCTCCTACTACCAGCAAAATTTAGGACTACAAAGTTATTGTGGTGAACCTGTATTAAAAATGGAGCCTGGCTTGGAGGGACTTTTAATGTAGGTATGGGGAGGGGTAAAAGGAATTTTAATGTAAGTACAGTGGGACGTATTTTATGAAATATTAGTTTCATAATATGGTGAGAGTGGGAGCTTTTAATTTATTAGTGGGGTGATGTGGGGGATATTTAATTTAATTTAATAGTGGGGCTATGGTGGAACTAGTAATGGTGGGATGATGGGACTATTCATTTAATGCTGTGGTGGTATAGGTGATATTAACTGAATGTGTGGCTGAGCTTAGGGAGAAGGATTGTTGTTTCTTAAAAGAGAATTCTAATTGTTTAATGTTTGGGAGGAAATAGGTTTATTTATTAAATGTAAATACTATTAATTTAATGTTGGGGTTGTTTGGAGGGAAATGGGTCTTTTTATTAAAGGTGAATGACATTATTTACTGTCTGGGTTGGTTGCTGGGAGGTCTAAATATTAAATGTGGGTGCTTTTGATTTAATATCGGGTTGCTTTGGGAGGAGAGGGGCTATTGTGCTCACTCATTTCTTGAATTTCTATGTACCTCAAACACCTGTCCTTTTTCCAAACAGGGACCCAACACTCCAGGATACAGACAAGTATCAACTCAGCTTAGGACACGAGCAGAAGCAGTAACAAGTAGTGAAAGCAGCATGAACAGGTAGTAGAGAGCAGAACAATCTGCCAACTGTCCTGATTCTGGTGGGTCAGTCCCGATTTTGAGAACTGACACATTAGACTTAGTCCCGACTATAAGGAAAGTTGGGAGGTATGTCCCACTTCACATAGCTCTGCTCATGAAGGGGGAGCTACATGCACCTAACAGTTATGCACAGAGCATTGCCTGTGTATATATGATGGGGATAGAAAGAGTTGGAGAGCAGTTTAGCACTGTCTAAAATTATTGCCATGCCCCCATGCATACTAATATCCCCATGCAAAAACTAATACACATGCAAAAGTCTTGTAGCCCACAGGAATTTTCCCTCTGAAGGAACAAGGAGTATGAGCAAGATGCTAATGGACTGTTGCAAGACAGAGGAAGACCAGTAGCTCCAAAAGTGCTTTTACCTGATCTGAGGCAGCACATGGGATGAAGGTATTGGTCAGAGCTCATTGGTGCACCCCAAAATTCTTCCCAACTATAGCAAGAAAATGTGAATCATGTTTTACTAGCTTGAGGAAACTCCTGGTAAGGCATTAAACTCAGGAACCTCCCATATTTCTCTTACAGATTAACCATTTCAAGCTATCAAATAGACTTTGCACAGCTTTGTAAGGAAAGACAATTAAAAGTAAAGTAAAGTAAGTATAATAACAAAAGAAAGAGGAATGGGTAGCATTAGAAGCACACCCAGGCCTCCTCTCAATCTGTCTCCTTATAAAATTATTTTTGGAAAATTGGCCAACTGTATATTAGGGCCTAAAATGGACTTGCATGCTGCAACTGATGTCACGGTCACATATCAAACTTTGAGACAATGTTATGATTGTTACTTTATTGTATTTATCTTTATAATACTTTTATCAGTTTATTTGCACATTACATCCCCAAAGATGTCCATCTGAAACTAAAAGGCAATGTGGGTAATCTGATATCTGGACAGCGGTACAGACACTTGTTAATAGATCTTTAATAAGGTAAGGGAGTACAGTGTCTGAAAAAGAAAAGTTTCTTGGGAAGTCTAATTGCTCTGAAGCACACATAGGGACTGATTCTTCAAGGCATGCAAAACACATGTGATACAGACAGACATATACATGTCAGTATTTAACTACAAGCGGATCTGAAGAAACAACTTTTGTTGAATGCAGATGTAGGTATGCACTGCATATTGAGACAGACGCAACACACTGCAGGGTACAAACAATACATATATGCAATATAAAGGCCCAGTAGAACGCATAAAAAAACTGTTAATAATATTGTCATTAAAGAATAAACATTTAAAAAAGTTTATAGTTTCAGTTACTTGATTGCAAACACATGTTCTAGCATGTACACATGACCGTCACCACTATCACTTGGCATTTATACCTGCCCTGCAGCTGGTGCAAGTGATACGGCTGAAAAATGTCCAGAGCTTGAATCGGCCAGATGTGCATGCACTCCACCTTAGCTCTTAGGGGTGCCGCGGTGCTGTCACAGTGGTGCCGTGGGCCAGCCATAGAAAAAACAAACAACACAGAAAATTACCAATCCACACAGTGCCGGGACCCAGCATCCTCCTCTCTCACGCAGCTGTCACTGGCTGGCGCGTGGCAGAGGAGGGGGACAGCGTGAGAGAGGGCAGAGGAGGGGGACATTGTGACAGAGGATCGGGACATCGTGACAGAGGAGGGGGACAGCGTGAGAGAGGGCAGAGGAGGAGGACAGCGTGAGAGAGGGCAGAGGAAGAGGACAGTGTGAGAGGGGCACTGGAGGGGGACAGCGTGAGAGAGGAGGGGGACAGCGTGACAGAGGAGGGGGACAGCGTGAGAGAGGAGGGGGACAGCGTGAGAGAGGGCAGAGGAGGAGGACAGCGTGAGAGAGGGCAGAGGAAGAAGACAGCGTGAGAGGGACAGTGGAGGAGGACAGCGTGAGAGAGGAGGGGGACAGTGTGACAGAGGAATGGGGCAGCGTGACAGAGGAGGGGGACAGCGTGAGAGAGGGCAGAGAAGGGGGGCAGCATTACAGAGGAGGAGGACAGCGTGAGAGGGGAAGTGGAGGAGGACAGCATGAGAGAGGAGGACAGCGCGAGAGGGGCAGTGGAGGGGGACAGTGCGACAGAGTAGAGGGACAGCGTGACAGAGGAGGGGGACAGCGTGAGAGAGGGCATAGGAGGGGGGACAGCGTGAGAGGGGCAGTGGAGGGGGACAGTGTGAGAGAGGCAGAGGAAGGGGGCAGCGTGACAGAGGAGGAGGACAGCGTGAGAGGAGCAGTGGCAGTGGAGGAGGACAGCGCGAGAGAGGAGGAGGACAGCGTGAGAGGGGCAGTGGAGGGGTCAGCATGACAGAGGAGGGGGACAGCGTGACAGAGGAGCGGGACAGCATGAGCGAGGGCAGAGGAGGGGAACAGCGTGACAGTGGGGGGGTACAGCATGAGAGAGGACAGAGGAGAGGGACAGCGTGAGAGGGGGCAGAGGAGGGGATCAACGTGAGAGGGGCAGTGGAGGGGGAGGGGGACAGCATGACAGAGGAGGGGGACAGCGTGAGAGGGCAGAGGAGGAGGACAGCGTGAGAGGGTCAGTGGAGGAAGACATCGTGAGAGGGGCAGTGGAGGGGGACAGCGTGAGAGGGGCAGTGGAGGGGGACAGCGTAACAAAGGAGGGGGACAGTGTGAGAGTGGGCAGAGGAGGGGGAAAGCATGAGAAGGGGCAGAGGATAGGGACAGCGTGAGAGGGGGCAGAGTTTCTTGATGCAGAGGGGGACATCGTGACAGGGGAGGGGGACATTGTGACAGAGATGGGGCACAGCGTGAGAGGGGACAGAGGAGGGGGGCAGTGTGAGAGGGGCACTGGAGGAGGACAGAGTGAGAGAGGAGGGGGACAGCGTGACAGAGGAGGGGGACAGCATGACAGTGGAGGAGGACAGCGTGAGAGAGGGCAGAGGAGGAGGACAGCGTGAGAGAGGAGGGGGACAGCGTGAGAGAGGGCAGAGGAGGAGGACTGTGTGAGAGTGGCAGTGGAGGGGGACAGCGTGAGAGAGGAGGGGGACAGTGTGACAGAGGAGGGGGACAGCATGACAGAGGAGGGAGACAGCGTGAGAGAGGGCAGAGTAGGGGCACAGCGTGACAGAGGAAGAGGATAACATGAGAGGGGCAGTGGAGGAGGACAGCATGAGAGAGGAGGACAGCGCGAGAGGGGCAGTGGAGGGGGACAGCGTGAGAGAGGAGGGGGACAGCGTGAGAGAGGGCAGAGGAGGGGGGACAGCGTGAGAGTGACAGTGGAGGGAGATAGCGTGAGAGGGGCAGAGGAGGGGGGCAGCATGACAGAGGAGGAGGACAGCATGAGAGGAGCAGTGGAGGAGGACAGCGTGAGAGAGGAGGAGGACAGCATGAGAGGGGCAATGGAGAGGAACAGCGTGACAGAGGAGGGGGGCAGCGTGACAGAGGAGCGGGACAGCGTGACAGATGAGGGGGACATCATGAGAGAGGGCAGAGGAGGGGGACAGCATGACAGAGGAGGGCTACAGCATGAGAGAGGACAGAGGAGGGGGACAGTGTGAGAGAGGAGGGGGACAGCGTGACAGAGGAGGGGGACAGAATGATAGAGGAGGGGTACAGCTTGAGAGGGCAGGAGAGGAGGACAGCTTGAGAGAGGGCAGAGGAGGAGGACAGCATGAGAGGGGCAGTGGAGGAGGACAGCATGAGAGGGGCAGTGGAGGGGGACAGCGTAACAAAGGAGGGGGACAGCGTGAGAGAGGGCAGAGGAGGGGGAAATTGTGAGGGGGGCAGAGGATGGGGACAGCGTGAGAGGGGGCAGAGTTTCTTGATGCAGAGGGGGCAGAGTGTCTGGTGGCAGAGTGTCTGAGGGCAGAGGGGGCAGAGGGTCTGGATGCAGAGTGGGCATTTTTGTATACAACTAAATAAGTATTTCTGTCCTTACCTAAATACTTATTACAATTTTTTGACCCAACTACTTCTAAAACAGGACTGCTCAGTAATTATTTTGGAGGGGTGCCTTGAAAAAATTATGGAGACTCCAAGGGTTCCGCAAACTGCAAAAGTTTGGGAACCACTGCCCTACTGTATTAACTATGTGTTTATGCCCCTTCCCTTCCCCATTCCGTTTATGAAACCGTAGGCTGATGGAAGTGTAATTTGCTTTTGAAGATGGATTTGAGGTTCTTGTATTCACTGGTGTATAGTCCATTTCTGGGATTGCGCAGTGCAATTTAACTCAAAATACGGCACATATCAGAAAAATACATTCCTTAATAATTCAGACCCATAACGTACAAAGAAAATGGGACTAAAACCAGCAAGGGTGCTGCTGTGATTCTAAATATCACAGTAAACACATGCCACGAAATACACAAAGAAATCTGTTTTGTTTGGAATATATCTGAAAAGATCTTATGGGAAGGACAATCATATATCCTGCCACAAATACTGCATTAAAAAAGTGGGAAATCGGCTTATTCATGGGTTTCTGCAGGAGCTTAAGGGACAAGCTTTCTACGGAGAGACATCCCAGTTAAAGTGGTAAAGAAAAACATTACAGGCACAGTGGCGCACGCAGGATAAAAAAATAGAGAGAGCTGCTGCGCATGCGCAGCAGTTCCATTTCAGCGGCACTGCACTGAACAGCAGCCGCGGTGATATCAAAGAAGCGTCCGCAGCGGTGCTGTATTGTAGTACAATACAGCACCGCCGCGGACGCTTCTTTGACAGCGTCGTGCCTTCTGTATAGTACAGTGCCGCTATGTAGAGACACTGTTCTTCACGGAGGGAAGGGGTTTCTGGAGAACCAGAACCCCTCCCTGCGTGCGCCCCTGAGGCATACCTAAAAACACACATAGACACAGAAAGGCAAGTTTCATTTTTTTACAAAGTCTAGAGCAAACTTTGTGTTCCTTATTTCCCCAGGTGGGAGTAGGAATGTTGTCAGAAAGGATGCAGGAATATTCAGAAGTTTTAGATGAGATATTGAATGAAACAGAGACTGACATAAGGCTTATAAATCAGGAAATTATTTAGATTAGGAAAGTAAACATTCTAAATAGAATAGAGTCAGACTTCATGTTAAAAAAGATGGAGGCATCTCTCATCTTTGCAAGAACCCAGAGATCCACACTGCATGTCTGAATAAAGATTCATAACATCATCACCTTGGCATAGTCTTCCTTATAAAAATTACCTTATAGGTTTCATGCAGTCTGTGTACATCACAAACATTTACAATAAAGCAATAAAACTACATGATCTGCATAAAAAAATCACTAATTATATCTCTGCAAAGATGCAAAAGTCGAGATGGGCAAACTGAAGAAGCTGATTTTCTGCTCTTTTGCTGAGATTCACCATCCACTAATTAATTTGCGAATCTCCCCCGATTTGCCCCAAATCCTGTAAAAAATTGGAACCAACTAGAATAACAGGCCAATTAGTGTGGATGGAACATAAGCAAACCAACCAGAAAGCTGTAGCTGTAAATGTAATATTTAGCATTAAAACAGGGCTTTAAAGCCAATCATATTGATGATCATTCTTCATGGCTTATACTAGGATAAATCTGTGTATGCTCTGTGTGACTACTATACACTTGTGTGTGCACTGCATGTACTATATAGCTGTGTAAGCAGTTCTGCCACATTGACTGTCTGAATTACCTTTTCCCAAAACATTTTACTCCTTAACTCCAAAACACTGACAACTCCATGAAAAACCCAATTGTTTTCTCTACTTTACATTAGGGCCATTAGCTATTTTGGTATAGAAATATCCAGGTAAATTCATTTTAAGACCAATCAATATATTTGTTATAATAAAGTGTAAGGTAATGATTTTGCCACATCACTTTTGCGCATTTCAAATAAACACTAAAACAAATTCTTTAATCATTAATAAAGCAAGAAAAGTTAATATATCTGAAAGAAAATGTGTCAATGTGATCAGATCAACCTCCTGTCAGTGGTAATGAAAGTAATAATGAATTTTCAGCCATCAAAAATCTATTACCTATTTATAAAAAATCTATTTTGATTGGAATGATGGATACATTTTTTAGAAAAATAGGTTAATTAGCCATCCAATTCTGCAACTTTTGGACAGAACGTGGTGAACTAATCCCTGGTGAGCCCTACAGTACTTCTGCCTGATGATGTGGCACTACAATACTCGCAGTAGTTTGCTCAGTGACCAGAAGTATACACATTTTCAACTGAAATGCGCCCCTGATTATGTTAGAGTATATTGTCTGCACACATGTTTAATGCAGCCAGTGGAATTGTAATTAAAATGTTGGAAATGCTGCCAAGGTGCAGTGAAAAATGCTTTTTGTTGACATTTGTGCAGGAGCGCTCAAATTCTTTACAAAGTGCATGAGTTTGTTGAGAAAGAATGCAGGATTTGTACTGGCCACTGGGAGGAGCTCATTGTGCAGTGATTCTTGCTTAGTGAACAATAAGAACACTGGTGCTCTTAGTTTTGCAGACCCATGCAAAAATGAGAGCAAAAATAAAGAGATCAAGAATGTGCAGTTTTATATATGATCCTTGCTTTGAGGATGGCCGCACAGCCATTACCATCTGCAGAAACCCTCGACTCTTGAAAACTGTGTGAGTCAAATCCGTGAATTGGAAACTTTGGCATTAATCACAAATGTATTTTCAGATTCCATACGAAATCTAAGCAAATATGATTTCTGAGTTTCATACATTTTTATACAAAAATTTCTGTGAATGAGAGACTATATGAAATAATAAAGACAAATTGTGTACTTATTAATTGTTTATGTGAGCACTAGGATACCCACTGATCCAAGTTATTTCTATTGATAACCTTTTTTTCCCCCCCAAAGTAAGAGTGTTCTGCCTATAACAGTCATCTTTACTTTTGGCAGGAGTCCTACAATGTTATCCTCCAAAATACTATTTGTACCATTTTGCCCAAATTCATTGTCAAATTTTGCAAATAGCTTTGAATTTTGCTCCAGTTTACCAGTTTTAATCAGTGTCTCATTATTTGCAATTTTTATTTAACTGTGTAAACAGTACAAAGGCATTGCCCAAATTACCTTTTTTTTGTTTTTTGAAGGGATGAGTCATTTGCGTTTGGAGAAATCATATGGAACTGAAGTTTACGGTACCTAGCCAAACCTGTCATGACTTCTCCCACCAAATTCAGATCTGACAATAAACTGTAATTTCTGAGAAAATGTTGGATCTCATGTGTTTTGGATCAAGATCTTCTATATAATAGAAAAGTCGAATGTAGAATGAGAGGGGATGCAAAAGGCAATCAATGTATACTGGACATGCTGTTATTTTACTGCAGAAAATTACAGTTTATTTACAGATCACAGTTTGCTGGAATTGTACGATTGTGAGAGAGTGGAGGGAAGACAAACAGTTACTACTGGTAATAATTTGAACATATTAATAAACTAATTACAGTGGACAAAGAAGTATTTCTTGATTTTAAAATACAAGTCTTTGATCAATGTAAAGTCTATTGTGTGAGGGGCATTAGCACATCTGTACTAGCAAGAGGACAAAATACAGGGTGTTGTGTTTGACTGTGAGCAGCAATCACCTGAAAAAGCCCAGAGTATTTACTGATTTTAAAAACCAAGTGTTTGAGATTTGTTGAACGTAAAGACTATTGTGTGAGGGGTAAGAATCATATTTGTACTAGCAAGTGGCCAAAAGACAGGGTGCTAACTGTGTGTTTAACTGTGAGCAGCACTCTCCATAAAAGCAAAGTATAGTTTTGTGTGTATGAAACAATAATTGCTTCAGAATTATGATAAAGCTTGAAGCTAATTGGCTTACACTTGGGAGGAGGGATTTAAGCAACAGCTAAGCCTCAGTGTTTTCAAAAGTTAAATTTTCCACATATTATGCTAAAATTTGAAGCTAAGTGGCAGCTGTGAAATTAACATTATATGGACCTTCAAATTTAAGAGAGAGAGTGACCTTACAAAAGAAAGCAGAGTAAAAGTTTGTTTTCTGCAATTTTTCAGCGACTTTTCTGTCTACAAACTCATTTTCCACACAGAAATTCCTTCATTGTATTGAAGTTACTAATATAATGTGATTGTTGTTTCTCCTCCTTTTGCAAAGAATGAATTGTAATTTATATTATACATAAGTATCAATGCCTAGAGGTAAAATATGATCTGTATTTTATACATGTGTTATGTGAATAAATGTTTTTATTTTTAATATACTTTTAAAATATTAAAGTATAGTAGTTCTTCTAGCCTTTTTGGATGGTTGTTATAAGTTGGTTTGGAGAGGGTTTTAGCGCTTCTTTCTGGGTTAAATTTTTATTTTAAAAAAAGTCAAATTTTGATTACATTCCTACACATAGATAATATGTTAGAGCTGCAATTTTCTTCCCCAAAAGTATCTTACTATAAAACAGTAATCTTATTTATGTTATTGGAATTTTTCAACATCTAAAAATTGGAAATATTTCTGATTCCATTAGGTGTTTTAATATTGTGTGGTGGTAATATTAACAATCATGATGAAGATGATGAGGGTGATAACATTGTTAAGGAAGATGACCACGATTAGCCTAAAACCCCATTGTTAAAATCCCTATATATCCTGCTGTTGAATAAGCAAAAAACAAAAATGTTTTTTTTATGGGGCCCAAAGAAATCAAGCACTTCCCTGTTGCTGAACTGTTTGTTTTTTTTAAATTATGCATGTCCTTTTAAATATACAAAACAAGCTCTATTTTACATTATGATCTTTGCCCACCTTTATGTATTATCATTTGTAAAATCACCTTTTATTAGTACCACTGCTATCCCTCTCCATGTCACATATGTTGTATTACATTAAAAATAAAATAGGACCATCTTTCTCAAATCATTTCACGTCTGGTTGAGGCTCACCTTGGTGTATTTTCTTTGCTAAAATTACAATGTATTACTGCTGCTGCTCTCCCTCTCCCTGCCACACATGCTGTGTAACATTTAGAGTAAAATAGGTTTCCTAAAACCATTTCTCTTGTGAGATGGGACCACCTTGGGACATCCTCTTTTCTAAAATGACCATCCTATCTACCAGTGCTCTGCTTGTATGTTTTAAAGGTGTCCTTTACTTTATTAAACTGCAATCCTATCTGGTATTGCTTTGCCACTGTATTTTACAGGTAGTTTATATTTTTTTTAAAACTGCCATGAGTTTGTGCCGCTGTTCTATCACTATATTTAGCCAGCCAGCTCACTGCAGCCTATGGCTAGTATTGGTAAAAATAATGACAGTTGTGAGGTGGTCGTTAGAAAATAGACTGCAAATGACTGTAAAATGCCAATGATAAAATACTTATGTAGAAACAAAAGCGGCGCAAAATTACATAATTGCACCCGTTTCTCACCAATTTTTAATGAAATTCATATCCAAAACCAAAAAACATGAGGGTGGTTTTGCCAAAAACCAAAATGTCGTGTTAGAACAAAAACAAATCCCAAACACAAGGTCTCTGCACATCTCTAGTTATTTGCACCTTAATTGCTTAGCCTTATTTTCTTTTGATTATAAATATTGTAATCGGCCCTTATCTAGACAGTCTAGCTCTTGAAAACATTTTTATTTAGATATATTTCTTTTAGCAGCAATATAGTTCAATATAATATTTTATTATTATTTTTGGTATTATTATTATTATTATTATTATTATTATTTATAAGGCACCACGCAATTCTGCAGTGCCCTACAATAGGGAAATAGAATAGTCAATAATGATTACATAAAACAGAACATGCAAACAAAATGGACGTTTAAGCTCGACATCCTTCGACAAAACCATAGCCAAACCTTTATAATTAAATAAAGGACACAGACAACAAAGTAGGCACAATTAAAGGTCAAGTTTATTAACATGAGAAAACCATATGGTGGAGAAGAAAGCATAGCCAGCTCAGTTAGAACTTATTCCCATCATATCACCATGAGGGTCATTTACCCTCTTGATATAAACCAAATGGGGGACATTTTCCTCTGAGTGGCACCTATGCAACAACTGAGTATCCATTCACAGTGCAGGGTTTTTAGACCCGGGATTTTTGACTTGTAACATTCATACTGCACCAAGACCCGGGTCATTTGAGCTCGGCCCGGCAAAAACCCGGGATTTTGGTGCAGTATGAATGGGGTATTATTGAGCTGTGTAGCAGAGTGGAACAAGGTGCTTACTGACATATGTTTAGCTTAAAAGCTTCTTCCTGGTTTAATACATGTGGCTAAGTGCCAAATACTGCATATTCCATAGACAAAAAAAACATGTCTTTTAAGAAATTTTAAGAAAATTATTGAAAATCTTCCACTCAAACTCCAAAAAGGATGAAATTATGACAATTAAGAAATAAGAATTAATGAATGTGTTCCTTGTGCTTTACAGACATGATAGTCCATTACATCCTGTGGCTAGCTGCAGATTTAGCACCGGAGTGAGAAATCTTAAATGTGGGCATGTATGGTTATAACATCTATGTCTATCTGTATATGATGATTTGAGCACTCATTGCACTGGTTTAACATATCTTATATTGCTATTATATTATGATTTTATTCACGCAAACACATTTCATTAATTTAAAGAATTGCGCCTTTTTCTCTTTCACTATTTTCTAGTTTGTTTTTCTGGGAGTTTACCACTCCCTCCAGGTGCTGCAGGCTTTATAAGATGGAGGTTCAGGGGAAGGTTTTAAATGGGACACCCTGAATATAAATTTGTATCACTAGCTTAGAGCATACTTGCCAACTCTCCCGGATTGTCCGGGAGACTCCCGCATTTTGCGAGAGTCTCCCGGACGAGTGTGGCAATCTCCCTGATAGGAAGGGGGAAAATTCTGCTTTATGTATATGCTGACACATAGTGATTTTTATATATTGTTTGTTTCTGAGCGCCGGACAACATTTTTCTTTTATTTATACTTCACATTACTGTTGGCAATCCAGTTGCATGAAGTTTATATGTTATTATAGAATGCCTCTGATATGCTTTATTGTTATATTAAAATAAACTAGTTTTTGTTTTACTTTTTTTATTTGCTTATTGAAGATATAATAATTGTATGTATCTACCCCTTGCTGCATTGTTCTAACACTCTCTGTGCATTCATTTTAAACTACTGTGCAGCCTACTAATAAAATATTTCGTGTTTAAGTCTTGTTGGTTTTATGTATCCTTAAATTGTTGTTAAACGTCAGCTTAGGCCTTGTAAGAGAATTTAATGGCAAACATTACTCACTGAAAAACAAACTAAGCAGAGGCGTTGACACCAATTAAATATATTTTAATTATATTGTTATTTTGTAGTTCTACTTTTTATAAAGTAGCTCTACTTTCTCTTTCTGACTCAGACACCCATGTCTGAGTCATTAAGCAGAACAGAGCATAAAAAAGTAGTAAAACCAAGTTGCATTGGAGGGGGAGGCAAATTTAAAATGTGGGGACAGATTTATAGTCGTGGTAGGGCATGTCCTAGATCAACTTTAAATTTCTGTGTAAAAATAAATCTATCAAGTATTTGTGTGCTACACGATACAGCCTGAATTTAAGTAATGTGTAAAATAATAAACTAATTTGCACCACTTGCATTATAACATGTTTTGGTCGGAGAAGATTTACTCCTTTTTTTTTGCCTTACTTTCCTTAATGACTCAGGCCCTGAGACCCCAAACTACAATAAAGCTAAACTAAGAAAATGTAATAGTACTGCATGTGTGTATTCAAATAACACACAAGTCTGTGAATTAGCAGCTCCACCAATTTGAGAGTGACACCAATCTTACTCCATGATAGTTCTGAATCTGCACCTAATCACAGGATGTGATGGCATACCATGTCTGTATTTTGCAAGTTACACGTCCATTAGGGCTTCTGCCTTAATCGTCAAAATTTCATTGCTTCTTGGAGTTTGAGTGGAAGAGTTTCAATATTTTTCTTACATTTTAAATGGTGTGTAAGTGTACAAGCCTTAATCGTGTATGTTAAGCCATAAGTTTTTTTGTCTATGGAATTTCACTGCTTTTTGTAAAGTTAAAATATTTTATTTATCATTCAGAAGCCTATAATTTGATGGCAGAGAAGAACCACTTAAACCATCTAGTTTCCACTATTTTTCTTAATCCCTAATAATCAAGCATGTTTAAATTGTTACATTATATTAGGCTATACCTAGTCTATTGTACGCATATTCCACCTATCCAACAGCGTTTTAGTAAAGTCATTTTTCCTTAGATTTCCTCTAAAGCTAATACCCTTCATTTCAAATTAATGTCTTGTCAGCGTACCAGCTGTTCACACTCTCCCCATTGCCCACCATCATTTCCCACACATGTCACCACTGCGTAACAATGGTTCATTCACATGCGACTCCCTGCACACGAGCATTTCCGTCACATGTCACCCCTGTGCACAAATCTTTTCTAACTCATGTAACACTCTGTGCACACACTCTACTGTCACGGATCACCCCTGGACTTTCTCACAAATATCAACCTATGCAACAGCTTTTCTTTCACGTCATACCCTAGCCACCAGATTTTCTCACACATACCACCCCCCCTGTGCTCCATCTATTTTCTCACGTCACCTTCTGCGCACCAGCTTTTTTCTCATATGATACCCCTACACACCAGTTTTTCAAACACATCTCCCCTTGTGCACCAGTTTTTCTCCCACCTCACCACCTGTATACCAGCTCTTCTCACGTCACCCCTTGCACCACAGCTTTTCTTACACATGCCATCCCCTGCACACTAGCTTTTCTCACACATGACGCACCCTATGCACCAACTTTTCTCACGTCACCCATTGCGCACCAACTGTTCTTTCACATGTCATCCGCTGCGCAATAGCTTTTCTCTCACATGCCACATTAACTTTCAACCAGATTTTCTCTCAGGTGCCACTCCATATGCCCACCAGCTTTTCTCTCACATGCCACCCTTTATGCCTGACAGATTTTCTTTCACTTGCCACCCCATATACACACCAGCTTTTTTTCACATGCCAACCAATGTGCCCACCAGCTTTCTTTTCATGCCACTCCATATGCCCACCAGCTTTTCTATCACTTTCCAGTCAAAATGCACACCAATTTTTCTCTAAAAAGCCACCCTATATGCCCAGCAGCTTTTCTCTCACATGCCATCCAAGCATACCAACTTTTGTTTTACATCCCTCTATATGCCCACCAGCTTTTCTCTCACATGATACCCTAAATGCCTACCAGATGTTCTCTTAGGTGCCACCCCATATGTCATTAATGTGACTGAGAAAACCCAGACAACACATGTAGAGATATGATAAAGGCAATGGCTGTCATACCCGACATATTGCAAATACAGACTGTCACTTTTCCAAACTATCTGTATTTGCAGTATGTCAGCCATGACAGCCTATGCGTTTACCATGTGGCTATAAGTGTTGTCTGGGTTTTCTCAGCAGCACTATCCTTCCCCACCCTGCCCACCCCATATGCCATCTAATGTGCCCAACAAAGTTACTCTCACTTGCCACACCATATACTCACCAGTTTTTTCTCGCATGCCACCAGATGTGCTCACCAGCTTTTCTTTCACATGCCATCCATAGGCCTACCAGCTTTTCTTCCACATGTTACCCCATCTGGCCATCATCTTTTCTCTCACAGTACCTCCTACAACTAACATTTTCCCACCAGCTTTTCTCTGATATGCTACCCCATATATGCACCAGTTTTTCTTTCACATACAAGGGTTAAATCACGTTGAACCACAAATTTGACATTGAAAATCAACAAAGGGTGGCCATTTACATACAACATACATCACTTCATTTATTCACTGCCCTGCTGGAGTCGGCTACGTAAGGAAGATAATTTAATAAATAATAATTAACAAAAATAGTGTGGAACCCTACAATTCTTAGCCTGGCCTAGTGCTGGCAGTGGCAGCATGTGGTCCCCTTGCCATAACGCCAAACCAATCCCAGGCTCGTCAGCACAGGGCTGGATTTCCTAGGGAGATCGGGTCTGCAAAAAAGAGGGGTTTAACCAGCCTCATGCTGAAAAGCACTAGGGCTCTCCCTACACTTCTGGGGTGGACGGTGTGGGGTAATAATAATTCAATGATAAAAAACATTTTGTCCATGAAACACTAAAGGTACTAGCATGCCCAGACTGCCATTTATTGTTTGGGCATGCTGGTGCCTGTTGTACTACAAGCACCAGCATACGCATGGCTGCCAGGGCATGCTGGCATTTAGAAAGCCATAAGCTCCAGCATGCCCTGGCACCCACGGCCAGCTTGGATCTGTAGTGCACCATGGAAAAATGTAAATACAACACACACACACTTGAGTTTAAAAATCATTTTATTTGAATAAAACCACCCCAACTATATAGCCTCTTTATTGTTCAGGCCATGGGAATTCCACATGTTATATACTATAAATGACTGAACCAAATTGTAAAAAAACTAAACATTACTCAAAAATGTCGTCCCCCCCCCCCTCAAAGGCACTTCAATGAAACTATAGCTTTCCAACAAAACAAACCCTAGTCTTAAAATGCCCCTTATGCTGAGTTACACTCTTCCCCAAAAATGAAAAAACAGTGACTTATTTCAAAACATAAGTAGAAAAAAATAGCAATTTTTTCAAACTTTAATTATTCCTAATTTATTATTTTTTCTTTTTTTCTGAAATATTGCCTGCAGCATTGAGAGGCAGTTCTCCATTTGCATTCAAATTTCAGCTTTATAGCTCTGCTACCTCATTGCCGGTTATATCTTCTGTCTCACAGTCTGCTGACTTGCTTGTTCCGGTTCCTGTGTATTGTAATTCTGCTGATCTCTCGTGTATGACCCTTGGCTTGGATTTGGACTTCGCTTGTGTATCCCGTGACTCTGACCTTTGGCCTGTTTACCGTTTCTCCTGTTTGCCTGTGACCCTTGACCCCGGCTTGTTAACTGGACTTGCAACCTGCTGCCAGCCCTTGACCTCTGCGTGGACCTCACTCCGCTTGCCTGGGTTCTCCCCAGCCGGTACACACTTCACGACCCTCTGTCAGTCTGCAGCCCAGTCTGTCCCCACCATCAGGGGCTCCAGTGAACACCTGATTGGCAGAGTAGACTCCGGGTTGTGTTGTGCCGGCTGGAGGGGTTCCTAACATTATAACCAGCCCACACACGGAGACGAGGTTGGTATAGATGCAAGCGGATCCACACCGTCTCTGGCACAAGCCCTAGCGGGCCATGTTGAGTCCTTGTATCAAATGATCCAGGGGTTGGCTGAGCGTTTGTCCGTTCAAGAAGAAGTCGCAAAAACTTCACAACCCACTCCGAGTTCCACCTGTGAACCTAAGATGAATTTGCCGGATCGGTTCTCTGGAAATAGATCCCTGTTTCAGAATTTCAGGGAGAGCTGCAAGCTCTATTTCCGGTTGAGACCCCGCTCCTCCGGTTCAGAGCAACAAAGAGTCAGGATTACCATTTCCCTCCTACAAGGTGACCCCCAGTCCTGGGCCTTTTCTTTGCCACAGACCAGTCCTGCCATGCAGTCCGTAGACGCCTTTTTTGAGGCATTGGGTCTACTATATGATGACCCGGATCGAATGGCCTCCGCAGAAGCTCATCTACGGGCCTTGAAACAAGGCCGGCGGTCGGCAGAGGAATACTGTGCTGAATTCCGTAGATGGTCACCTGATAGTGGATGGAATGATCCCGCCTTATGTAGTCAGTTCCGTCTCGGCCTGTCGGAACAGATTAAAGACTCTTTGGTGCAATACCCATGTCCTACCTCTATGGTGGATCTGATTCACCTCTCCATTAAAATCGACAGGAGGTCTAAAGAGCGGAAAACCGAAAAGGAGGCATCATCACCTCCATCCACTTTCATTCCTGTTTCCACGGATGGTGAGGAACCGATGCAATTAGGAGCGTATCGTCTCTCCCCTGAGGAAAGAGACAGGAGACAATCACAAGGCCTATGTCTCTATTGTGGCACAAAAGCCCATTTCTCCCGTTCCTGCCCAAATAAGCCGGGAAAAGAGCATGCCTAGGGAACGAGGGGAAAGTTCACCTAGGTCTGCAGATTGTCTCCCCGAAAAATGCTGTATTGATCCCTGCACAGCTCACGTTCAGTGCTCGTTCTGTGGACCTGGCGGCTTTCATTGATAGTGGAGCCGGAGGCAACTTCCTTGACATCGGGTTCGCCCGCGCTGCTGAAATTCCGATGGTAAAACTCAAGTCTGCTATTACTGTCTGTGGCCTAGATGGAAGTCCGTTACCTGGTGGCAAGATTTCCTGGGAGACCCCCCCACTACAGTTGAATATCGGAGCTCTCCATTCAGAGTCAATAACCTTCTTCCTTATTTATTGTTCGTCGGTTCCCTTGATTCTGGGCCACCCATGGCTTTCCCGTCATAACCCTGTAATGGACTGGGTAAAAGGAGAGATTGTCCAGTGGAGCTCTTATTGTACACAGTCCTGCTTGTCACTGCCACTGCGGGTGATTCAGTCTATTCCGGAGCAGCTTCCCTCACAGTATCACGAGTTCTGGGATGTGTTCTCCAAGAAGGCTGCTGACACTTTACCACCACACCGTGACTTTGACTGTGCCATCGAGCTTATTCCTGGTTCCAAGTTACCTAAGGGGCGCCTGTACTCTCTCTCTGGTCCAGAGACCAAATCCATGCAGGAATACATTGAAGAAAACCTGGAGAAAAGCTTCATTAGGCCATCTAAATCTCCCGTAGGAGCAGGATGCTTCTTTGTATCCAAAAAGGACGGAGGACTAAGACCCTGTATCGATTACCGGGGATTGAATCTTATCACAGTCAAGAACACCTATCCCCTTCCGCTCATCTCAGTATTATTTGACCCGTTGAGAGGTGCTACTCTCTTCTCAAAAATCGACCTTCGTGGAGCGTATAACCTCATCCGTATCAAGGAAGGAGACGAGTGGAAGACGGCGTTCAATACGCACTCTAGCCATTACGAGTATCTGGTCATGCCGTTTGGTCTTAGCAATGCCCCTGCAGTGTTTCAGGACTTGATCAATGAGGTTCTTCGGGACTTCCTCGGTTGTTTCGTGGTCGTCTATTTAGATGATATCCTCATCTATTCCAGATCTTTGTCCGTACATCGGAATCACGTCAAACAAGTTCTACGAAGATTGCGAGAGAACCACCTTTATGCCAGCTGGAAAAGTGTGAGTACGAGGTGCAGAAGGTATCCTTTTTAGGTTAAATAATTTCTTCTGAGGGATTCTCCATGGATCCAACTAAGGTTCAGGCTATTTTGGATTGGGTGCAACCAAACAACCTTAAGGCGGTGCAGAGGTTTCTGGGCTTCTCCAATTATTATAGAACATTCATTCATGGCTTTGCGGACATCGTGGCTCCCATTGTCGCCCTAACCTGTAAAGGAATGGATCCAACTAATTGGTCGCCCCAAGCAGTAGCCTCATTTGAAAGCCTGAAAAAAGCCTTTGTCTCCGCGCAGGTCCTTAGACAGCCTGATCCAGCTAAGACATTTGTTCTCGAAGTCGATGCCTCTGACGTCGGTGCTGGAGCCATATTATCACAGAAGGATCCTCATACTAATCGTCCACACCCATGTGCCTATTTCTCCGGTCAGTTCTCCTCAGCAGAAGCCAATTATGATGTCGGGAATAGAGAACTATTGGCAATCAAATGGGCCTTCGAGGAGTGGCGGCATTGGCTGGAGGGTGCTCCACATCAGATCTCTGTCATTACCGGCCATAAGAACTTGCAATATATTCAATCAGCCAAACGTCTAAATCCCAGACAGGCCCGTTGGTCGTTATTCTTTACCCTGTTTAATTTCCTGATCACCTATCGACCGGGTTACAAAAATGTCCGGGCAGATGCTCTGTCCAGAAGTATCTTGGCACACCATGTTCCAGTTTCAAACCCGGAGCCTATTATTCCTCCTTCCGTAATCCATGCTGGGTTAACCCAGGATTTGAGTATCGCACTTCAGAGATTCCAGAGATTAGCCCCTGATACTACTCCGGAGCAACGTCTCTTTGTTCCAGTCCATCTAAGGAAGGCGGTTCTTGCAGAGGCGCATAATAGTAGGTCTGCTGGACACCCTGGAATCCACAAGACGCTGGAGATCCTTTCCCGTACGGTCTGGTGGCCATCCTTGTCCGCTGACGTCAAGAGTCATGTCCTCTCATGAGAGTTTTGTGCCAGAAACAAAGTCCCCAGGACTCGCCCGGTAGGTGAATTGGTTCCATTGACAATTCCTGCAAAACCTTGGACACGTTTGTCCATGGACTTTATTGTTGATTTGCCACCTTCTGCAGGACACAATACTATTTGGGTTGTGGTAGACCGTTTCAGCAAAATGGCACATTTCATTCCATTAACCAGGCTTCCTACAGCTCGAGATCTGGCCATTCTCTTCATACAACATATTTTCCGGCTCCATGGACTTCCTTCCGATATTGTTTCTGATCGTGGTTCACAATTCATAGCACAATTCTGGAAATCCTTCTGCACCCTTCTCTGAATCAGGATCAGTCTATCATCTGCATACCACCCTCAGTCTAACGGGCAAACTGAAAGGGTTAACCAGTCACTTGAACAGTTCCTCAGAATTCCATGATAATTGGTCCTCTTTGCTGCCCTGGGCAGAGTTTGCCTACAATAACTCATCTCAGTCATCTACTCAGACTTCCCCGTTCTACTGTAACTTCGGTTTCCACCCCAGGTCTAATTCTCTGTATTCTCTCAAATCTACTGGTATCCCGGAGATTCATTCCACAGCTGCTGATCTGAAAGTGATTTGGAGGAAAGTTCAGTCCTCCTTGAAAAAGTCCTCAGTTTCGGGCAAAAAAATTTCGGGTCGCCACCGTACCACCTGCTCATTCAAAGTGGGCCAGAAAGTGTGGCTGTCAATTCGAAATGTTAGGCTCAGACAGCCTTGTAAAAAACTGGGCCCTAAATTTATTGGTCCGTTCATGATTACCAAACAGATCAATCCGGTAGCTTTTAGATTGAAGATTCCTGGCTCACTAAAGTTCCCGAACACGTTTCATTGTTCGTTACTTAAACCAGTATTATACCCGAATCAATCCCAGCCTACAGGGCTTTCTGTGGGAAATAGAATCACACCACAAAAATTTGTTTTCCAGAAAATTCTTGACTCTAAAAAAGTGCAGGGGCAGGTACACTTCCTAGTACAAGAGAAAAATTGTGGACTAGAGGAGCGATCCTGGGTCCCGCGAAGACGACTATATGCGCATAAACAGTTGAAGGAATTCTTCAAAAAATTTCAAAGGAAACCTGGATGTCGGGGTCCCTCGACCCCTCCTCAAGGGGGGGTACTGTTACGAGCCGCAGCGGTGCCCAGCTGCCGCGACTCTCTTACCTGCATCCCGACCATCGCTATGGCTACCGGGGCGTCACTTCCGCCCATGACCCGGCCGTTGCCGGGGCAACGGATGGACGCTTCAGCGCTGCGTCCTGGCAGTGAGAAGCCGGGTGCATGCGCTCAGTAAAGTTAATAGCCTGCGGGCTAATGAAATTAGGTGCAGGGGGGCTGGGAACTATCAGAGCCATGCTCACTATTTAAGGCAATGAGGTCTGCTACCTCATTGCCAGTTATAGCTTCTGTCTCACAGTCTGTTGACCTGCTTGTTCCTATTCCTGTGTATTGTAATTCTGCTGATCTCTCGTGTATGACCCTTGGCTTGGATTTGGACTTCGCTTGTGTATCCCGTGACCCTGACCTTTGGCCTGTTTACCATTTCTCCTGTTTGCCTGTGACCCTTGACCCCGGCTTGTTAACTGGACTTGCAACCTGCTGTCGGCCCTTGACCTCTGCATGGACCTCACTCCGCTTGCCTGGGTTCTCCCCAGCCGGTACACACTTCACAACCCTCTGTCAGTCTGCAGCCCAGTCTGTCCCCACCATCAGGGGCTCCAGTGAACACCTGATTGGCAGAGTGGACTCCGGGTTGTGTTGTGCCGGCTGGAGGGGTTCCTAACAGGCAGAATGAGATTTATTAGAGTCAACCTTAATATAATGACATGACTGTGCCCTCATAAATCTTCCAACAGATAGCAATGAACAAAAGTGTTTAGTGGGGCTATGTGATCCAATCAAGTGTCAGATGGTTGAGTACAAAAGGAGAATAAAGTTTCAGGTGAACTGTGTAGAGTGGTAGCAGATGGGTAGAAGAGCATAAGAAGGTTCAGAAATTTTGTAAGCTTGCCTAAAGTGTTGTGTTTTTCAAATAATGCTTGAAGGTTTGGAAGAAAGGGGAAAGTCGTGGTGTATGAAGAAGGGAATTCTACAGAGTTGGCGCAGTCCCCAGCAAAGTTTTGTAGTCTGGGTTCAAGCAGGCAATAAGTGTGGCTGAGAGGTGTAGATCTTGGACAGAGTGGAGAGGTATGGCCTATCCAATTCTCACCTCGCCCCTCTTCAGTCTATCCTTGATGCTGCTGCCAACCTTATTTTTCTCCCGCACTACTCTATCTCTAATATCCCTCTCTTCCAATTGCTACAATGGTTCCTTGGCATCTACAAAATTATATTTAGACTACTCACCCTCACCTACAGAGTTCTCAACCAATTCCTCCTCAATCTCCAACCTCATCATTAGCCACACTCCTTCCCATCCCTCTGCTCTGTCAATGACTGCAACCTCACTAACACACTAGTTACATCTTCTTAATCCCATCTCCAAGACTTCACCCTGGCTGTTCCACACTTTTGGAATGATCTCCCACTCCATATCAAATTAGCCTCTACATGCCATTAAAAAATAATTTATTTAATTAAGCCTATCAATCCTATACTATTGCATCACCCTTTTACCTTTAGACTTGGTTCAAGCTCAGGTCTACTTCACATGGGACATTGCCATCACTCTCACTTACTCTCCTGTAAATATTTTGATCTGCATTACCAAGTTATTTGAGTATTTGTTAAGTAGTAGATGTCTGGTCATATTGTTATTTTGTTTTTTATTTATAATGTAATGTAGTATGGATTGTTGCTGTCTGTGCATTGTATGCTGCTGTTAATTTCATGTACAGCGCAGCAAACCTTTTGTGCCACATTGTAAATAAAATATAATGTTAATAATAATAATTTTGAGACAAGTAAAGAGATGTTGTTTGTTACAATTTAGTTAATAGCTTTGTATGTTAGTAGAAGTATTTTATGTTTGATTTGGTAAAATAAAGGCAACCAATGTAGGGACTGAGGAACACAGTGGATTAGCAGAAGCAGAATGTTTTCCCAAAAAATTAATTTAGCTACTGCATTCAATTGTGAGATACAATATGAGCATACTTTTAGATATATGTAACAGGATTTGGATACAGACTGGATGTGGGGAACAAAGGGCAGTTCTAACTTTTTGTGTCCACAAATATCACCTGATATGCCAAAAAAATATACATATAGGGCCTGCTGCTGAGTTGAACTTACACCAGTTTGTGTAGCATAGTCATATAATATTATTATATTCAGTGAAATAATCTGCAGTAATATAATATACTAGATAGAATATTCAGTAAGATCCTCTGCAGTAGCAATTCCCAGTAAGATTCCCATTTATAGTATTAATACCCAGTAATATGCCAAACAGAAGCAGTAAATTTTGTGAAAGAACCTATTGGTAAAATAACTGGATACTACGGTAGTAAAGATAGCTATGGAGTCACTATTGGCTATACCTTTGGTGTCATGAAAGGTGTCAGGGGGATGTGCAGCCACAAATGCTTTTAACTTAAACAGGTTGCTGTTTATTGAACTTGGTAGCAACTAGAGATGCTCACTGACCCCCTTGTTTTGGTTTTAGTTTTGGTTTTGGATCTAGATTACCGTCGTGTTTTGGTTTTGGTTTTGCCAAACCGCCCTTGCGTGTTTTGGTTTTGGTTTTGGTTTTGTTTGGTTTTGTTTTGCAATTTGTTTAAAAAATTACATTTTTTGGGCTAAAATAACATAATTTAGGTACTATTTTGTACCTACATTATTATTAACCTCACTAACACTAATTTCCAGTCATTTCCATTCAATTTTGACCACCTCCTAGGTCACAATATGATTTTCATACACTTTAAAAGAAAAATTGCTGCAGTTCTTGCCAGTGATAAGAAAAAGGCCATTGTCATGCCTGGGCAGAAGACCAAAAATCTACCTCTTAAGTGTCGAATTATTTTTACACAAATCCTGACAACAGTTGTCTAGCCATTTCTACCGTTTTTTAAAGCAACTCTCAGTAGAAGTAGGGACCTTAACCATCTAGGATCCTCATCCATGTTACATCATTTTTCAGCGAGTTCTTGGAAAGCTATTGGGAAAATCAGAAACTTAGGTTAAAAAAATAACAACAAGCAGTCCAGCATCATCTACCTCCCTTCTCTCATCTACATCCCAGCACCTGCAATCTACACCCCCAACACCTTCAGCAGCAATATCCCCAGAACCAACAATTTACAGTTAAACAATCCTTTGCAAGAGGAAGCAAGTATGAAACCTGTCACCCAGTCGCAAAGCGGATCACAGATGCCCTGGGTACTAAGCTAGTATTATATCTGCGTCCAATGTCCACTATTAATACAGTTGGTTTAAGACATTTAATTGAGGTGTTCTGTCCCTGTTAGCAAATATCATCATTACATCATTTTACTAGAAAAGCTATTATCCACCTGTACCTGAAGGTTCCTAAAAATTTAATTATTGGGCTACAAAATGGCATTCTACCCACTGTACACTTAACCACAGATATGTGGGCAAGCGGAACTGGGTAAAGTAAAGATTATATGACTGTGACATCCCACTGGGTGGGTCATTCGCCTTCACCAGCAGGGACAGCAGCAGCATGTACCCAAGTACGTCACATTTTTCAGAAGTAGGCTACTCTGTGTATCAGCAGCTTCACTAAGAGGCATACAGCTGACAATCTGTTACAAAAGGTAAGGGATGTCATTGAAAGATGGCTATTCCTGCTTGGACTCTCGTGAGGATATGTCATTTTTGATTGCGACCCCAATATTGTTCAAGCATTACAGCGGGGTTGAATTCCATCACATTTCCTGTTTTGCACACACAATCAACTTGGTGTTACAGAACTTTTAAAAATTAACATGCAGGAGATGCTGTTCTTTTGTCCGGAAAAATTTAGGGTCAATTTCTGGTTTCTACAATAGCATGTAGGAGAATGCAGCAGCTGCAAGAAGACTAGCATTTGAGGGGAATGTACTTTAGTCCAGCGAAGTAGTCATCTGTGAAGAGAGTGCAAACATGGTTAGCTTGAGTCAAGTGATTGCCTTAATGATACATTTTGACAAGGAGCTACAGAAATTTAACGTGTGACATAAAACAAAGTAAATGTGCTAACTATATTGTAATTGTAGATTAAATACTTAATTTTCTTCGCAAGGATCCAAGAGCTATCAACATCTTGTTTGGACGTCTTCTCCTTCAGTTTTTCTGACAAATGTTTGTTGTAAACAAAATTGCTTTCCCAAGACACCCAGTGGTGATGCAGATGAGTCCGCACAACATTTTGATATTTGCTCTGCTTGAAAAGAATTGGCCAAAAATCATGACAGCTCTGCCCTAAAATCCACTATTAATTCCATTTGGAAGACCATTATCGGCATAAACATCATACTACACAGACTTCTATGATGGTGGGATGAATTAGTTTTGTTTGAGGAACATTATCACTAAACCATGCCACCTCTCCCGTTTCTGAGTGAGCTATGGTACAATAAAATGTAACTGCAGATTTAGACCAAGACTGTCAGCCCTATTATTTCTATTTCAGCAATTACAATTAGCAATGGAGATATGTAGCTCTTCTCTTTGGGTGTTTCCTATACAATGCAGTAGAATTTGCCTGCAAATTCTACAGACAAGCCTGCTTGTCTTCCTCTTCCTCTTCATCAATGACTCTTAGCAATTGAGCACTCGTCTTTGGGTGTATATTACACCCAAACATTATTAGTGAAAATTAGGAAAAATACAGTTTAATCCCTGCTAGGCCCTGCACCATCCTTTGCATGTTAATAGTAGGATTGGTTGGAGTTATGGGCAAGGTCACAATATTTTTTTTAAATCCTTCAAACCAGCCGAGAATGTTAAATTGTTCTGGTCTGCCCCCTGCGTCTTCCCTGCTTCTTTTTGGGAAATTAAATTTTTTACGAGCAGCAGCAGCTTGAGAAAGTGAAGGAGGACACGTCATCAAGCCGATGCCCAGTTCAGCGGCCAACTTGCTGAGCAATAGCTCCTTGCAAAAGTTCACATCTCGCTCATTTACTTCTCCTTCAGTTTCTCAAGCTGCTTTTCCAATAGTCTAATTAAAGGAATGACTTGGCTCAAACTAGCAGAGTCTGCACTCACCTCACACGTCACAGCCTCAAATGGTTTCAGCACCTTGCACAGCACTGAAAGGATTCCCCAATGTGCAAGAGTGAAATATGGCTTTGCGCTGTTCCTCCATCCTCTGAAGCATGTACAGGATGGAATTCCACCTAGTTACCACCTCTTGCTTAAGTTGGTGGCAGGGCAAGTTAAACTGCTCTTGGAGCTGCTGTAATCTCCTACATGCTGTGGCTGAATGTCTGAAATGGCCTGAAATTTTACTGGCCACCGAAAGCATCTCCTGCACCTCACGGTTATTTCGTAGGAAGCTCTGCATCACCAAGTTGATGGTGTGAGCAAAACAGGGAATGTGTTGGAAATCACCCAGCTTTAATGCTCGCACTATATTGTTGGTGTTATCAGAAATGACATATCCTGGGGAGAGTCCAAGTGGTATAAGCCATGTATTAATCACATCTCTTAGTTTGCGTAACAAATTGTTAGCTGTATGTCTGTTAATGAAGCTGGTGATACAAAGAGTGGCCTGCCTGTGACAAATGTTACGTAGTGGTAAATGCTGCTGCTGTTCCTGCTGGTGAAGGTGAATGACCAACCCAGTGGGCTGTCACAGTCATATAGTCTTTAGTTTGGCCACTTCCACTTGTCCACATTGTGGTCTGCCACCTGCTTCATCCCTGCTTGTGTTTGGAAAGTGCAAATTGGGGCCAGAACTGCTGCCACTGGTGCCACACTGCTGCCACTGGTGCAGGACTTACTCAATCAACCGCATCCTCATCAGCGCCCTCGCCGGCTACCCAAATCTCACCCTCATCCTCTTCTAATTCCAAAGTGTCATCCTTTTGGTGTGTGTTTTTTTTCCTGATTTAAAAAGACTATGTACTTTTACATATGCTTTACCAGATGAGGTACTGGGAACACTACCATCAGGACTGTGGCCAGCACCTGCTTGCTGATTCTGCTTATATGTGGACTGCTTTGAATCCATTTTAATGAGCCCAAAACACTTGTAGTGCAAAATATTGTATAAATACTGCTGCTAAATATGACTTTTGCCAGCCAGAAAAATTAGTGTTTCACACGGGGGAATATTTTTCAAAATATTGAAAAAAAATGCCTCCTCTATCCTCCCCTCTTCCTGCTCTAACAATTTCTAGTAGAATTGGTAATGATAATAGAATTGAATAGAATATAATTGAAATAATAATAGAAAGAATAAGGTGTACAATTATTGCTCTGTCCCTGCTCTAATACAGCCTGTGACCTAACCCTGCTCTCTCCCTCTGTCAAATGGCGATGGATTGCTGTGGAGGCGGGTATTTATGCATTTCAAATATTGCGAGAACCAAGCCCCGAGATCCGACGACGTCACAATGACGTTTTCGGCGCGATTTTGATTCCGAACGGGCGGGAGAGTACCGGCTCGGTATTCGGATAGGCAAAGTTCGGGTGGGTTCAGATCTTGGGGAACCGAGCCCACCCATCTCTAGTACCAACACTTGATGCAGGTATTCACAGTTGGTATACTTTGCTTAAAATTGATTGCTGTTGTTCTGTACAGTCTTATGCAGTATATACAGTTGCAGGCAGGTATCTTATATGCACACTTGTATCCGTACAGGAACTTGTTATGGGCAGAATCTCCTATTATTGTTTAGGGAGCCTCCGGGTCACTTTACAGGTCTCTTAGGGACTTAAATACTAGTATTGAATGCAGCTGGTAAAGATGCATCCGACCTTTATCAGGTTCAGATGAAAATGTGTCGTGAAGCCAAACTTCCGGCTTCTTATTGTGGCGCAGGCGCAGTAGCACATATCGGGTGCAATGCGGGGAATCAGGCACTAATGGAGATGGAGCGTAGTGCTCCCCTATTCTAACAGTCACAAGTATGGTAAAATATAAACTGTTTTATAAAACAAAAACAGTCCAGATAACGCAGGTTATAAACAAACAAAAATCGGGGTGTGGCTGTATAGCAGGTAAACTGAGGAAGTCAAAATACTGAAAAACATAGACACAGATAAGCTTAACTCTGGGAAATGCAAACAAACTGTGAGCTTATAAACAGTCAGGTCCAAGGGCACATGGAAACAGAACAGGCAGGGTATCCAAGGCAATGGAACATTGGATCAGAATTGCTGGAACATAGTAGAATACTATTCAGAGAAGACTATTAATGACCAGGAAGATGCATGGTGAGGGGCAGGAATAAATAGTCAGTGATGCAGGTGCAGGTGATTAGACAGGGATGTGTGATTAATTCATGCAGGTGAGGAGAAAATGATCGAGTATGACAGCAGCACCCCTTGCAGCACATGACTAAGCAATAGCAAAACGTACGTCGGGGTAACGTCACGTAGAGTGACGTCAGACCCGGAAGTGGGTGGAGCCGTTGGTGTAAACCTTCCAACTGATAATGAGACTCCCTCAATAAACACATGTTAGCGTCTAGATATCTGTCATCCCACTACAATATACTATTGAAAGATTATATGGGGAAATAGCAGTAGCGAGTCATTGCCTCTGTGAGGAGACCAACATAATAGGGAATACCCGTTATACACGAGTCACTGACTAACATCTAGAGGCATAGCTCAAGCAGGCGCATATGCATAAGAATCCTAGCCACCATATACTTGGCAATTCCCTGGTATACCACATAGGATTTGCGCTTTAGAATTTCTAGCATGTATTTAAATATATGGCATTTTGAAAGTTAACTCATTACTGGATCTATTGAGGAACAAATTAGGCAAGATTGCCATCTATAGTTTACACTGAACACAACACGCAATATCAAATGTTAGACAAGTGACACACTGTTATCATGCAGACTGCATACATTGTCCACCATTCCAATTGATATATACTGATTATCCGTGTTGTGTACATTTCCTTCATAGATCCCATATCAGTGTCCTTTCTTTTTGAAACATTCATTTTTAACTCTATATTTCTCAACACTATATTCTTCTTTTTATATTTAGCTTTTTTATTAGTGTGGTATATCAATACGTACCATTTTTAATGCATACCAATAAAAACTATATGTTTTAATCCATATTTGCATGTACCTGGAGTGCTTGTTTAGGTCATTACTTTTTTTCTCTCCTTTTGCATTATAAGCACAGAGGTATTGCAGGCCTGAGGACAGAGTCCTAACAACTATTGAGGATTCCACACACCAATGGCACATATAGTTTTATTGCTTTATTTAGTATATTTTATTTTGTTTTATAATATGTTATTATCTTCTAATCTCTATGATCCAATTTTTATTTTATTGTTAGCTTCTTTAGTAATTTATTGATCTATAAATACCTTCATTATATATTGCTGCTGTAATTGCTGATTTCCTTAATTAATTTTTCTTTCTATTTAACATTAACTTCCTTCTCGACATGTATCCACAGGGCCTGATTAAGGGTTCTGGCCGCCCTAGGCTAATACGGCCGCAGCGCCCCCCCCCCTCCCCCTCCTCCGAATATATAGGTGTATAGGAACACTCCTGAATATGAATGTTCAGGTGTATTCTCCAGCATTCAAATTTAGACAGATTGTGCCATTGTCTCTTACCTGTTCTTGCTCTTCTCTCTTGCAACTTTGTTATCCTCTCGCTGGCTTCTGGAAAGTTGGCATCCTGTTTTGAAAATGCAAAAATGTATTATAATGCAAACCCTGAATGATTAGGCCCTTTAGTTAAAACAAAACACTTCATTATGGCCAGCTAAAAGTACCCCATTGGACAGGCATATATAAGCAATATCTGAATATTTGTTGTCAATCAAATACAAACCTCTACCAGCCCCATCTCACTAATATTTAGTATTCTAGTGATTGCTGAGACCACCCATGTGACCACCACACAATCATGAGATTCTGCCCCCCAAAGCTGCTGTATTTTTTAAATACCCCCTGCAGCCATTTTCCTTAACCACAACCCCCCCCACAGCCATTTTCCTTAACCCCTGCTGCAGCCATTTTCTTTACCTCCCATCCTGCATCCATCCCCCTTGCAGCTATTTTCCTTACCTCCACTCTGCTAGCTAGCTATCCCCCCCGTCACATCAAAACTCCCCCAGTCACATATATCAGCCCCCCTCCTCTGCCCTCCTTCATACATATCAACCTCTCTTCCTCCCTATAGATTTTCATGGCAGCCCCCCCCCCTCCCACCCTATAGATTTGTATGACAGTCCCCCTCTCCCTCCCTATACATATGCATGACAGTCCCCCCTCTCCCTCCCTATAGATATGCAGGGCAGTTCCCCCCCTCCCTATAGATATGCAGGGCAGTTCCCCCCCCCTCCCTATAGATATGCAGGGCAGTTCCCCCCCCTCCCTATAGATATGCAGGGCAGTTCCCCCCCTCCCTATAGATATGCAGGGCAGTTCCCCCCCCTCCCTATAGATATGCAGGGCAGTTCCCCCCCTCCCTATAGATATGCAGGGCAGTTCCCCCCCCCTCCCTATAGATATGCAGGGCAGTTCCCCCCCCCTCCCTATAGATATGCAGGGCAGTTCCCCCCCTCCCTATAGATATGCAGGGCAGTTCCCCCCCCCTCCCTATAGATATGCAGGGCAGTCCCCCCCCCTCCCTATAGATATGCAGGGCAGTTCCCCCCCCCTCCCTATAGATATGCAGGGCAGTTCCCCCCCCTCCCTATAGATATGCAGGGCAGTTCCCCCCTTCAATTACCTGTAGTTGTGCCAGCATTGCTCCTCTCCTCAGATCAGCAGATAGGAAGTGAAGACGTCCTGCTTCCTGTCTGCTGCACAGCAACAGGCAGCCTGGCGATTGGCTGTGTGTTGCTAACCACTGACCACCATTGCTTTTGATTGTCGAGCCCTCCACCCCCCCCGCGGCGACCCCCCCCACCCCGAATAAAAAAATGAATGAAGAAAAAAAAAAAAAATTAAAAAAAATAAAGTTTTTTTTTTTTTTTTAAAAAAAATACCCACAGGGCAGCGCCCCCCAGGACCCAGTGCCCCAGGCTGCAGCCTGGTCAGCCTAGTGGTTGATCAGGCCCTGTGTATCCACCTGTTCCTAGGTCTTCTACATCTTCACCACTGTCTAAAACTTTACATATATCTATAACTACATTTCTATCTTTTGCACTCTACATTCTGTCCATTTGTTAGGTATCCTGTTCCTGTTGCCACATACTCTCCGACACAGAGATATCTATAACTACATCCAAGTCAAACTATACTCTTAGTCCTTCCAATACCATTAAACCTTATACATTGCATTCATCCATTAGCAGTCCATACCATTAGCTGACTTACTTCTACTCCACTCCCTTATCCACCATCTATGGACCCCAGGTCCTGTACAGCACTATCCCAACCACAAAGCCTCAGCACCTGCAGGCAGAGTTCCATGTATATGGACAGCTAAGTGTCACTTCTGCCCAAGCAGTATTTTCATGTCCAGCAGTACTAATACCCAGTAATAATCATTAACCACATTAATTATAATACCCAGGAAGATACCTAGCAGTAGCATAAATGGTAATACTATAAGTATTAATAATATAAGCGAAAAAGCATGTCTTCAAGAGTTAGTTGTTGGTGATAAAGCTGTAGTACACATACAGAAGATAGAATAGTGTAGTTACTGTGAGCTGTTTTATTTTTTTTGAAAAATACAGCAAACATTCTAAATTCTAAACACTCAGAAATGTATGCTAGCTGCATCTGTATACAATCAGTACAGTTGGATATAGATACATCTGACGTATGTCTGTCAAAATTACTAATGTTTTTGAGCCGAATGCATCTTGAGATGTGTCCAACTCAACATATCCATGTAAATATGCTTTTTTATGTGCGTCTTTTCCTACTTATATTCAGAGGGTCCACTTCTAAATAAGCCCCAAAATTCACACACCAAAATAGTATATGTTAATGCATTTAGGCTACAACAATCTTCCTTTCTTCCCAATTGTTGTATCTTTAGCAATTTTATTTGTCACCGATCCTCAAGGAAATCAACAAAAAACAATGATTTCAACAGTATTATTTTTCTGTACCACAGTAAATATACCCCTCTTGACTTAATTTAAAAAAACAAACATATCTTATTTAGTTGTATTTTGGGGTGTCTTTACAAGCTTATAATGAATTGCGGTAATCTCCACAGACTTTTAATACAATTATTAGCAATAGTAGTAGACGTAGTATGTTATCTAAATTTAGTAGGAGATTTCCAAATAAGTGATCAGTGACTACTTTAACTGAAATTGGTGCTGTTTTTTTGCTGTGGGTTATCAGTGGGTTGTTAGAAATGGCTAAGGGTTGATAGAGCGTGATCGGCTCTGCTATTAAAATATATATATATATATATATATTATACTGAATGTGAGTTTTCTATGGACCAAATTCAGTTTCATGCTGCTTAGAGATAATTTATTGATCCTTCTAAAATGCTCTGAACAATAGAAAGCTGCTAGGATCCTATCTGATAAAAGTTAATAGGGATAACCAGAGGAAGCAAAAACTACTATGTAGACACTGGGGGCCTGATTCAACTCTGAACACAACTTGCACACAAGTTGTGGTTTAAAGAAAAGCACAGAACTTGAGTGTAGTTCCGACCATATTGAAAGATACATTTCGATTTGAATCTGGGTGTAACTACTGTACTTGACAAATGTAGACACACATCAGTATGCAGTAAACACATATGCGTAAGTAAAATAAATGGCCAGGTCAGAAAGCATTAAAAAAAATGGAAAATAAAATAAAACTCTTAACAGTATAATCATTTATAGAAATATTTGTTTTCAAAAAATATTTATTTTTTACATTAAATACATAGATAAATATGCTTGCAACGCCTACTGTACATACAATGAGTTTTTATAGCCTTGATTTATTTGCATATAGACGTTCTCTGCTAGCTAGTGGCACGTATACATGTATGTTTTTATTCAAAGTCTATGGGCTAGATTTACTAAGCTGCGGGTTTGAAAAAGTGGGGATGTTGCCTATAGCAACCAATCAGATTCTAGCTTTCATTTATTTAGTGCTTTCTACAAAATGACAGCTAGAATCTGATTGGTTGCTCTAGGCAACATCCCCACTTTTTCAAACCCGCAGCTTAGTAAATCTAGCCCTATGACTTGTCAGTCATCACTATCAGTTGACATTTACACCTGACCGGTAGTGGGTGCAAATGATACGGCTGTAAACAAGCGTACTTTCAAAAAACCAAGCATTTGAATTGGCCACATCTGCATCAGAATGCCCTTACTGTGCATTGTCTACGTTAGTCTCCCCTTCTCTCCCCTGTTCTGCCTCTCAACTGTCACTTGTGTTCAGATATGAATTGCATGCATTTATGTTCAATGGTGTAATGTCCATTTCTGAGCTATTTCACACAAGATACTCTACCAAATGGATGTATGTCTGAGCATGAATCACGCCCTGGATGTGGTGGATCAATGTCTTACTACTGTATGCCAAAGAGATCTTTGACAGACATTTTTGCCTTGTTTCATAACTGATCACATGTAATCCAGTCATGTGGAGTGCTGTTTTATATTCACTTCTCCCACACCACAGTTCTTTCACACCGTGGTCATTACAGCAGGTTTGTGATCTACATTGGCAATATGCAGACAGAAAGCTAGAATTTTACAGCTGAGGACATTCACCCCGAGGAAACTCTGCAGCCTAGTATGAAGGCTTTATTTCTATTTTAGTACCAAAGTTAGATTCAGTTCTTTTATTAAACTACTTGATAAAATAAAGTAAACAAATTAAAGCCTTTTGGAATAAAACATATTTGCGTTTATTCATTCTCAAATTGTTAATCACAGAGATCATCAGTTTTACATAGAGAAAATAAGTTTACACCCACAATACCCAGGATAAAAAAAAATATTTTGTTTGAGCTCATTGCACTGGAACCAAGTAAATCTAATTTACCCCATAATCAGTGGAGTCTGTGATTGATTGCATGCAATGTTGCTGGCTGTTGAATAGTCATAACTGCCTACTCTTCTGGAATGTCTGTGAAAGTCAGGAAGTTCAGGGAATCCCTCTTGGACTCTTGGGAGAGTGCACTACTCTCCCGGATCTTGCCTCTCTTCTTGTAAAGAGGACAGGTCTGTGTGGACAAGAATCATAACATTACACTCTCTATACTTGCTGCTTGGACCTCCCATTCAAGACCTCCAGGAGTGGAGGGCCAAAAAAAGGAAATTATGCTGTTTATATAATTTGTCCTGACAATTTCTACTTCCAACCACCAGAAGCCACCACCTTGCCTCATCCAAGATAGTTAATGCTACCTTGCCCTGGTCACCATCTTATTTCCTATTTCCTGCCTGGATTTGTAAATAGTCACTTCCTATTATGCTTAATGTGTAAATGTTGTGGATTCCCCTTGCTACATGGAACTCCAGGGTGACTTCTACTTAATCTACAATCTTGTGTAAAAAACCCTGCTTACCTGACTTCTATATGACATACAGGGGGGAATTCAAATCCCCACAAAGTACCGTCACGTTAAACGTATTACCAGTATTAAGGGAGCTGCGAGCAAAAAGCCGGCATTTAAACTACCGTAACAACGGTATTTACGCGCACTATTACCGTAATAATGGTAAGTAGTTTGCAGGTCTCGTTACTTTTTAAAGTAACGTGTCCAATTGAATTCTCCCCACAGTCTTGTATACCAAACCTGGTTTATATATGACTTCCATCTACCTGCATTCATATGCACACAGCTGGCTTACATCTGACTTTGTGTCTTTGACTTTGTGTCAAACATCCATCATGGTCATCATCAGCATGCATCTTGCACAAGAGGGAATCAGTCACAATAGATATGCCTCCTAAGAGGCTTATCTGCGGCTGCTTCCCACTCTCCATAGTATGCAGGGACCATAAACATGCTCTTACAGTACTCGGGCTATGCTAGCCCACCCTTTTGCTTCTTTGTTCTGTCTATCTGTATAGAGGTGCAATAAGGAGATATGTCTCAGTCTCCTTTTTGATGCGCATGCACATTATGGAAAAGTTCGTTTTCTGCTCTTGTTTTGAACCTATGTCTGACTATAAAAGGCCCATAATGCCAAATATCTTAATTCCTTTCTAAGGTATATAAAGTTGAATCTTTGTAATTTTTCATGTCTTGTAATTTGTTATTTTTCATCTGTCGCAACAAAACAGATGGAAGAGGTTGTATTTCATAGAGCATTTAAAGAATTGAAGGATGGGGCATGGTAGGAAATTCTGTAAGTGGGTAACAGCATGGGAGAAGTTCTGAAGTTGGGAGAGAAGGGAAGTTATCAGAGATTAGGTGAGATGCAGGTCACAGATAGACCTACGAGGAGATGAGGAAGTGTATTTTGAGTTGAATATTGAAGTGTATAATAAAGAAGTGCTGTTCTTGGGAGCTATGTAGTTTACAGTGACTAATTTATAGGGGATTTAATTGTATGTAGCTCCAAGATAGACTCAACCTGTGTAAATACTTTACAATGCCGCACACATTTAACAAGTAACAGATGGCATTTAACAATACACAAAGCTGCATTATTTAACTGGTAGACCAACCCACACACTATTACTCATTCCTATTTCAGTCACTGTCACAATAAATTTGCCATAAATGAAAACTCCTACAATTACACTATTGAACTTCAACAGACATTTGAAGCCAACGTTTGCCTTTCCAAGCCATCGCTGCTTTAAATTTTCCATGCAAAGTCGTCAATTTCCATTGACTTGCAGAAATCAGAACCTAATAAATTCACCCCTAGGACTAGACCATACGCCAGTAAACGCAGCCATGTCCTCTCAAGTGAAAAGGACACTTACTACAGCCTACAATTTTTGACGGGTTAGGGGCATTTGACTGTAGTCAATTTACAATAAGGGCATGCCAAGCTCAAGCACACACAGCCATGTCGGAATCAAGCTCTAAGCATATCAAAGTTACTTGTTTTCTGCTGTATCTCATGATCCAGCTTCAGGGCTAGTCCTGAGTACTAGTGATGACACTCCCATATGCATGCTAAAACCTGTGTTTGCAAACAGAAGCAACTGTAAAAATGTATTTTATGTTCAGTAGACATTAAGATCATCCTAATAAATGTATTTCAAGGTATTTATTTTTTTATTTTTATATATGCCTTTATTATTAACAGGTGGCAATAATTCTATATATTTTTTACTGTGCGTTCTTTTGGAAATTTACAATCCACCTAGGTATTGGACATAAACTGCAGTTTATTGTTGAATAGAGCACAGCAAACCTACACCCGAATTCATCAGTGTACATACCTTCAGATCCGCTCCCTGACGATTTCTGTACACAGCCGATTTACGTGCGTTTTTAAACAAATGCACGTTGCGGTGCGCTCAGAATCATGCCCAAAGTGTCTACTCTTTTATCTTCCTACTGTACTACCTGTCCTCTTGGTCTTATACCCTCGCAAATCATCTGATCCCTGTCTTCTGTGCTCATCCCAACCTTAAGAAAAATCTGTAATATTTCTCTCCACAGGTATATCTAGAGAAGTATTCAAGCACACAGTGATATCTCCTATTCAGAAAAAAAACACAATTCTCAAAACTCTATCATATTACCATCCCATCTCTTAGCTCCCATGACCTTTAGAGTTTTTGAGAGAATTGCCTACATTCGCCTCACACGCTTTCTTTACTCAACCTATTGGACCTTCTTCAGTCAGGCTTCCATTCCCAAAACTCCACAGAGACTACACTGACTAAGTGTTAGTAGTCACGGCGGCCGCGGGCACCGCCGCGACTCTTACCTTGTTCCTGTAGGCATCCCGGCCGTCGCCATGGCGACCGGGACGTCACTTCCTGAATTCAGCCGACCGTTGCCAAGGCAACGGTCGGACGCTAGCAGCAGTAGCGCTGCATCCCGGCAGCTGGTGTTTAATTGACACCTGTAACATTATGCACTAAGAGTTCCCATAACAAAAGTAGCTGAATACATTGATATGGACACAGAAGAATTTATAGAAAAATGGTATAAAATTTCGAATCACTGCTCATTTTCTTTGATGGAATCCATTATAAATGAAAGGGAAAAAAACCCTATCAGCGATCAATAAGGAAATTGATGTTTTAAGATCCTTAATTTCTCCATTTTCAAATCTGAAGGATCTCAAATAATTAGAAGATGAAATTATAAATAAATTGAATAAACAGGAGAGGACAACTATGGAGACAAAACAAAAAAGTATAGAAGAGACAAAGGAGATTTTACTATAGGAAGAGTTTATTATAAATAAAGAAAAAGTCATTCAAAGGAGACCAGAAAATAAAAAACAGTCACAAGTTGAATTAGAAAGAACACAGTATGCTAGGAGAAGGTAAGGGGATTACAGAGAAAAGGTAGTGGGCAGAAAAAGGCTATTTCAAGAAGGAAAATATGCTAGAGATATAAACACAACACCTGTGTATATATGAGATAGGTATAGGAACAGAACTAGTTTTCGAGAAGGTGATACACCTAAGGACGATAAATGGTATAGTGTCGGAAAAGACAAAAACCCACATGAGTGTAAATGGAAGGATAAAAATTACGACCACAAACAAACTCCACGATACCCAGTTACCACTAACAATAGGTATCAGGTACTCAACCAACAGGGAATTTTTTTAAAGAAAATAAAGTATATCAATAAAAGAACAAAAAAAGAAAATGAAAAGAGGGGGTTAATAAGGTAAGAAAGAGTAGATTGCATAAAAAAGAGGAAAAAATAAATAACCCTTTCCTGAAAGAGATAAAGAAGGAGTAGAGATTTATAATCTTGGCAATTATGTATTACCCAAGGACAAATGTACCTTGATACATTGATATGGACACATAAGAATTTATAGAAAATTGGTATAAAATTTTTAATCACTGCTGATTCTCTTTGATGGAATTCATCATAAATGAAAGGAAAACAACAACCCTATCAGGGATCAATAAGGAAATTGATGTTTTAAGATTCTTAATTTCTCCATTTTCAAATCTGAAGGATCTCAAATAATTAGAAGATGAAATTATAAATAAATTGAATAAACAGGAGAGGACAATTATGGAGACAAAACAAAAAAGTATAGAAGGGACAAGGAACATTTTACTATAGGAAGAGTTTATTATAAATAAAGAAAAAGTCATTCAAAGGCGACAAGAAAATAGCAAACAATAACAAGTTGAATTAGGAAGAACATAATATGCTAGGAGAAGGTAAGGGGATTACAGAGAAAAGGTAGTGGGCAGAAAAATGTATTTCAAGAAGGAAAATATGCTAGAGATATAAACACAAAAAGACAAAAACCCACATGAGTGTAAATGGAAGGATAAAAATTACGACCACAAACAAACTCCACGATACCCAGTTACCACTAAAAATAGGAATCAGGTGCTCAACCAACAGGATTTTTTTTATAAGAAAATAAAGTATATCAATAAAAGAGGGGGTTAATAAGGTAAGAAAGAGTAGATTGCATAAACAAGTGAAAAAAATAAATAACCCTTCCCTGAAAGAGATAAAGAGGGAGTAAAGATTTATAATCTTGGCAATTATGTATTATCCAAGGACAAATGTACCTTGCTTGCCAAGGGTTTAAAATTTGACCCCTCGAATAAACCCAACAGTTTTAATCTTTTTGTAGACCTTTAAAGGTTCATTAGAAAAAGTACTTTGAAAAAAAAAAATAACAGCAAAAAAGAAGGATGAGGACGATTAAAAGTTCAGTAGGATATCAACTTTTTTCCTTTCTCATTGTTAGGCAGCGATAGTGGACTTAATGATCAGTCTTTCTCTGTTGTTAATATACCGTCTTGAGAGAATATAAAAAAGAAAACAACTTGGGATCACAGACTGATCTTTGGACTTATGTTGCATTGAAAGAGAAACACAGCACAAGCGATTCAAATGAAAAGTTTGTTTATAAGCATTTTTTTTGTCTCCCATATTGCTTATGAACCATTCTGGAGAAAGAAAAGAACAACATCTGTATTATATGGATTATTGAAATTTTGGAACTATTTTTGATTTTGAAAGATTGGTCTTTAGTACCAATCCTATCTCTGATTTTTTGTGTTTTTATTATGTTATTAAATGCTTTGTACCAATGATCTTTGTATGAATTTTGTTTTCAAATATAAGTGTGCAGGAAAAAAAATAATATGTTGGCAGATAATCTTGTCAATTGCAAAGTACAATTTGAACCACATTTTTAAAGTTCTCATTTAATGCAAATAGCCCAAAAGTGCTGACATACCCTGCATTCCTGATAACTGCACCCTGTACGATTGTATGAATTTTATACAAAACTGCACCCTGTATGATTGTATGAATCTTATACAAAGGTGTGCCTGGTCATTCTGCTGCCTCAGATACCACATAAGGTGACATTGCACCCATAAATTACGCAAACTAACCTAAATGTTATTATATAAAGAAAAGCATTTATTGTTAGATTAACCACCTAATAACAAATAAGCTAATATTTTAGACTTTGCAGGATAAGTGCATTTTAATTAATTTCCAACACGTTCCTGCCCCCCAGTACCTTCTACAACATAGGCTTAAACTTACAAATTACAGCCTAATGTGTGTCTTAAGATATGCGCAGATCAATATATATATATATATATATATATATATATTGCAAAATACAAGATACAAATGATGGCGCTTGCAGCAGATCACCAATAGTCCAGTGCAAAGTTTAAGTTCTTCTCAGTAAACACTCCCCATGTGCAGGTGGCTGCCAATCCTTTTTACCAAGTGGTGTAGCATGGAATAAAACCTATAAAAGAAAAATGGAGGAGGAGGCGCACAATAGTGTAGTATAATGATATATTGTTGAGATCACACAAAAATCCACAGTAAGAACAAAATCACCAGTGGAGGAGAAACCAGAAAATAAGTACTGAAATATAGCACCCAATAAAAAACACAAAGGGTGTAGAAATACAATACAGCTAAAACGCAATCACAGTGACTGAACTCCCAGGGTTGCCATAGAGTATATAGGAAACACCCAGGACACACTTATGTGAATATATGCGTACCAGATAGTAGTACTTTTCAGCTTATCTCAGTCTATGTCCTGCAGCTGTTCAGAGCTAGGTCACATAACTGGATGCACGACTGTCAGCCTCAGAATATAGGGCACACAAGTAACCAATGGTGCAATATCAATAATACACTTTACGGGATTTGTTAAAAGTTCTTTCATGTACTCTGCAACTGTAATAGGCCCCGTTGATTTTATTTTCATAGTAAGGTGTTTGAGCAATGGGTTGCAGTCTAGTGGTTGTTCAATTTTGCTACTTTGGTATCTGCCAACATGACTTGCAGCAAATGCCGAACACATAGAAATCACACCTCTTCCACCTTTTTGAAACGTTATCAGTCCGCTTATATATATATATATATATATATATATATATATATATATATATATAAAGAGAGAGAGAGAGAGAGAGAGAGAGAGAGAGATGTATATATATATGCAACTGTATCAAGATATGCTCAGAGCATCTGATGATGTAAATACTCTAAAAAGACCAAATTCAGCAGAGCTGTTGTACTGTATCACAGAATATGCCTTTAGCACATAGCTAATGGAACATACAAAAGACTTTATCTTTTCATACTTACTTCACTAAACTCTTAAATTCTCACCATATTAAAATTAAAATGTGCATATGCCCCCCAAAAATCATACCTAGAAAATTAAACATTCCTATTTTTGCAGAGTAAAAACAGCTGCTTTAAATGTGTTATTGTTTTATAGTCTATTGCTATTATTTACAACAATTCAATGTATAAAATTGAAATAATACGAGAATACACAGTAACACTTTAAGATGAACGTAAACTTTTTCAAGAGAACAACTGTTTACAAAAATGTGATATACTATGATAGCAAAAAAATATATCACGAACGGTATTATTTCTTCAAAATGTCAAAATACATTGGTTTAAAAAAAAAATTAAGCTGTAAGAGTAAAAAGGGAAGAACAAAAAATGATAAACTGAAGATATAAGAGCTTCCTAAAAAAATAAAAGTAAAAGGAACATTGTGTAGTCAGTAACAAAAGAATATAATATCATACCTTATATCTGTAGGCATACAATAAAGGAAATGTCCATGCAACAGGTAAGCTAGTCAAGTAATGAAGCCCTGATTTAGAAATAAGATTTATGTCCTTGCTTAACTCTGCTCTCAGGATTATATGGTGCTTGTTCCACCTGTTAGGTAATACTGACTAAACAATGATGCAAATATGACTGTTCTCTTTCATTTTAGTTTATTTATTCTTTTTTCGTGACAAATATATGGAATAGACCAGACTTTATTTTTCTTTCTTACTTATGGTAATAGTGAATTAAAATCTTAGGAATACTTATCTTAGTTACACTGAAATATATGTATACAAATAAACATTCATTGCTGCAATAACAACAATAACAACAGCAATATCTCTGATATACACCACCTCCCACTTACTACAGTGATTATAGGAAAAAGGATGCTTATGTGCCCAAAACAGTAGTGGAAATCTATGTAGTATAAAAGTAATGCTATTATATGTGTAACATACTTGCCAACATTTTAGATTTGGCTTCCGGTAGCTACCGGGGGGAAGTGGGCGTGCAGGGGGCGGGGCTCTGAAAATCGCGTCATTTTGGCAACGCCCTGTGACGTAATGATGCAAAACACGTCATTTTACAGCGGGGGCGGGGCTAAACTCCGCGATTCCCTGTGAATCACGTTGTTTGAACCGAATTCTGCCCACTTCGCTAGGAAGTGGGCAGATCATGGAGATTGCCACACTCTCCCGGGAGTCTCCGGATATTCCGGGAGAGTTGGCAAGTATGATGTATAAATTGCTGTCAATTTAGAAACAGTGGGCTAATTCATCAAGGCAGGTATTCTGTGCGCAAATCATGTTCAGTATAATACGCACGTATTTAGGCTTTGCGTCCCCCCGAATTCTGCAAGCGATGGAACTCAAGATGCGTGTGTTTTTAAAATCGGGTTCAGGTCTGCTGTGATGTACAACACCGGACACAGCAGGATGCATCCAATACCTATGTAGATTATAAACTTGCAAAACAATGCACAGGAAAATTACAAAAAATCTTGCATTATTGTGACCTGATAATAATAAAGGCATTAATGTTAAAACAGTAAAAAAAAAAGTGTTTTTTGTTATTTTTTTACATTTTACAGTTGCTTGTGATTGCAAACACATGTTATAACATGCATACGAGACTGTCATCACTACTGATCGGGACTAGTCCCATAGCTGGAGCATGAGATACGGCAGAAAAACAAATAACTTTCAGATGTTCAGAGCTTGATTCGAAAGTGGCTGCGTGCACTTGAGTTTGGCACTCCCTTACTGTAAATTCACTTCCCTGCCCCATTCACAAAATTGTAGGCTGCAGTAATTGTCCTTGTGCTCGCATGGAAGATAACTGCGTTCATGGAAGTACCTCCCAGTTTTGGGCATGCACAGAGTTATTTTGGGCATGATACGATCAAAATCGTCAGAGACCTGCCTTAATGAATCAGGATCACTGAGTTCTGATGTCGGTGAGTTCTGGGACCTGATGGTGTGTTGTCCACAAAGTTTAGGTTCAAAAAAGCAACCTATTAAAATAGCATATTTATGCCCATATACTGTGTGGTAGACATCTCAATATCCATCCAGCTCTGTATCTGCAGAATATACAACAGTTTACTTTCAGCTTATGTCAGGCATACATACACACCTACAAACACATACACACAACCAGGTCATACGCACAAGTAAAGTTTGTTAACATTTTATTTGATAGTAATAAAACACATTTATTATTAGGCTTGTAATCTTTCAGCAGATATGCCTACTAGTTTAAGATGATGTTGATAATTTTAGATTGCATGCAAATTTAGAAAACCGAAACTGCAAAATCAATCAACTTCCTATATGTTCCTTCAGAATGAAGGCTTTCAACGCAAAACTGCGAAATCAAAAATTTAATGCACTGCCAATTTTAACTAGAGGAAAATACAATCAGGTATATATCAATAAGTGAATGAGGAGGCTACTCATTATCATCTATATAAAACAAGAAAGAATTGTACATATATATATATATATATATATATATATATATATATGTTTATATATATATATATATATATGTGTATCTATATATATAGAGAGAGAGAGGAAGAGAGAAAGAGAGAGCGATATCTATCTATCTATAAAAAGAAGAAGTTTGTTTGGTTGTAGGCGAATATCTTTAAAACCCCTGCACCAATTTGTTTAAAACTAATGTAAGGTGGTCCAGTTGGATCCCGGACAGATTTTAAGGGGTTTAGGAACCCAGTCAGACCTCCCGTTGGTGTACACTAGCCAGAAATTTGACCTGCGGAGCCTGTTCTGAACCTTCCATTGGATGGATTTGGATAAAAATTTCAAAAGACTTTTAACATTGGATCCCAGAAGACATACTAGGGGGTGTAGGTTTCAGTCGGACCTCCCGTCGTGCAGAACTTTGACCTGGGGAGCCTGTTTTGAGCCTTCCACTGGAAGGATTTGGACCAAAGCTTCACAAACTGGTAACATTGGATCCCAGAAGACATACCAGGGGTTTGAGGTCCCAGTCAGACCTCCCATTGGTGTATGCTGCCCAGAACCTTGACCCAGGGAGCCTGTTCTGGGCCTTCTACTGGATGCATTTGGTTTGTTTGTCTGTCCGGCTATGCATTCAGACACCACTGCACCGATTGGGATGAAACCAATGCTAGGTGGTTCAGTTGGATGCTGGCCAGGCTTAAAGGGGGTTAGAGTTCTGATCAGACCTCCCATTGGTGTACACTGTGCAGAACTTTGACCCGGGGAGTTTGTTCTGAGCCCTCCACTGGATGGATTTGGATACAAACTTCACAGACTGTTAACTTACATCCCATAAGAGATATTAGGATGTTAAGGTCCCAGACTGACCTCCCATTGGTGTACATGGGCCAGAACTTTGACCCGTGGAGCCTGTTCTGGGCCTTGCACTGGATGGATTTGGTTTTTCTGTCCAGTTATACATTCGGACACCGCTGCACCGATTGGGATGAAACCAACACTAGGTGGTCTAGTTGGATCCTCAGTAAGTTTTAAGGGGTTAGCATCCCAGTTGGACCTTCCATTGGTGCGAGGCTTTTGTGGGGGGAAGGGGGTGAAAAACTGTTACAAGAATAGGTATAAACTGAAATTCATTTTAAAATATAATAGAATTGTAGTTCTTCAAAGTAAAATGAAAACATGAAATAAAAATGTAAGGTTTTAATCTTGATGTAGTTCCATGATAAAGGCTGAAAACAATGAGTTATCCTTTGGCAAGTGCTCGAATATAAGCATTTAGGAAAGACAAGGATAGTGGCAGGTACAAGTAAGGCAGCCCCATCCACCTTCACATCTTCACCCGCCGTACCTCTCGTTTATTCCTATGTTCTGTTATGCTGTTCTGATTTTAATAAAAAATTAATTGAATTGCAAATATTACTGATTTGTTTTTAACTACTGTGTATTAGCCTGGCATGGAAGGTGGGGCGATATGTGCATATTTGCCTAGGGTAGTCTGAACTCTTAATCAGGCCCTTCAATTCCCAATATCATGTCCTCCCAGGCCTCCTCATCTGGTGAGGGAACAAGGTCCCTCTCCCACTTCATTTCATGATGATTCTGCTCAGGTAAGGCAGCATCAATCAGAATGTCATGAATTTGGGATATCATTCTCTTACATATGGGAAGCTGTCTGCAGATACAATTAGAGGAGGTGAAAGAGCAAAGTGTGAGTCATATGTAGATAGTGTAAAATATGTTGAATCTGCACTTATTCAAAAGGTTCAACCTATGAAAAGGAGATTTCTGTTGGCCCTGTCTGCAGAAACCAAATGAAAAATTAAGGTCTGCTTGGAGCCAGCTAGTCGACCTAGCTACAGATATTCCTGGTGGAAATGCAGGATTATGTCAACTAGAAGTCATGGCCGGTGAGTTTAACTGAGTAAGAATCCCAAAGAAGAGTTAGATCAGATCAATCCAAATGCTAAGATTCAATCAAGCAATGGAGGTGAGCCTGTAGAAGCAAAAAATGCCACCACTTGGGAAAAGTGTGAATCCAAAAAGTGTAATTTAATATCGAGGAGTCCACTTCCTCCTATAAAAATGCGCTCTTACAGGGTCTTGAAGGCCTGTTGTTCCAGATAAAATTAAGGTCTCTCTGGACATTGTTTATCAGCGAGAGGGGGGCTGGGAAATAATAGTATTTTTGACCTCTATGGTCCTACCCAGGCAAGAGTTGATTATGCAGCCCCAATTAGTCAGATCACCCTGACCAGGGGGAGGGGGGTTCTTGGAATATTAGATTGGATTGTGATATGAGGAAAACCCACAGATATTTATTTTTTGGGCTGCCACTTGAAATTAAACTTTATTTGAGGGAATTGGCATCCTGAGGGGGGCATAATGAAGCATGACCTCCAATTTTGAAAAAAATATTTTGTAGCCAGAAAGGTCACTGCACCTCTGCATGAGTTTGTAGAAGTTGGGCAAGGAGATTCTCAACAGGGATAATAAGAACAGGAGGTCACTCGCAAATAGAGAATTTTGGGATTTGATGTCCCCAATCTGCACCCCTTGGATGTTAGGATTAGATCTTAAGTGCAATGCAAGTAGTTTAATCACCAGAGCAAAGATCAAGGGGATCAACAGGCAACATTTGTAGGAAAATATATACATATATCTATCAATATATAAAAGCTTGTGAGTGTTTGAAATAATTATAAAGACTTACATTTTAGGTCTTCAGCTATAGTTAAGGAGAAGTAAGAGAATTTGAAGCAGCTTGGAAGGGTTTCTCCCACCAACACTCCAGCAAGGTCATTGCACTGTGGGCAGTATAAACAATGTTTGCTTGAAAGAGACATTTTTCACTAAGATCTTAATGCAAATTTGCAGCATTTATACGTTATATATTGAGACAATGAGAGCTTTTACTAGTTTTAACTTATAGTTTATGGTTTATTATGTTTTGGGTAAGGTAATATTCTGTTTTTTTATGACATAGCTTAAAGTAAATAATTAACTTTGGCTATCTTTAAAGTAGCTATTTAGCTGGAAAAAGGCAACTGCATTTCTTTTCTAAGTGGTTGTTTAATTTGAATGCACTTGCAATTTGCGTGATCTGCAATTCTTCTGATAGGAGTAAAGCCTTAAGAAAATGACTGCATCAAAGTCTGTTTCTTACAATCTAACCTAAAATGTATAGATTCATGTATTTTGTTTGTACTGAGAATTCCTAACTACCGCTATCTATGTATATATATATATATATATATATATATATATATATATATATAAAAAATGGATACCTAATATTAGGCGCTTAGACAAATTATCGGTCAAACACTTGGAGTATATAGTCCAAAAACAAGTCTTAATAAACACTTCCTGTGTGCAGGCAGCAGCCAGTCCTCCATAAACCAGATGGTGAGATGTGGAATAATCTGAAAAGAGAATGGGGGAGGACAAGGCGCACATTAGTGTAGAATAATAACATATACGTTAGTACAGGACCAAGAGAGATCCAGACTAAATCTTCATCACCAGAAAAAAAGGGACCAATGGTCTCAGTGCAGTAAATAAATCCAATATTCCACCAATCACTCGTGTGTGTGAATATGCATACCAGAAAATTGGTCTTTAAGGCTTATCAGGTGAAATATCCAGGAAAAACAGATCACGCTTTTTCCATGTTCCAATCATGTGTTAATATTCCTCAAGAATAGAGCAGAATGGAGACCAAAGATGTAATATCTCAATAGTACAATTTATTAAAAAAACATAAGCCACTTACATATCAAGTAGCAGGTAATCAGCATATCTGAAGCAGCATTCACGAAACAGGTGCAGATGACAATAAACGATTCACAATGAAAAACAGCAGTACTAAGTCCTCAACGCGTTTCGTCTGTTTTAATTCCCAGACTCCATCAGGAGAATAAATGATAAAATTTACTGCGTTGAAGCGAAAAAGAAGTGTAGCTGAGGAAAAGTTAACTGCTGATAAAAAAAAATTGCCAACATGCCATTCTACACACGCAGTGGCAAAGAAAGAATGAGGCCTTTCTCTATTAGTGGCAGATCAAAAAATGTTACTGAGCCTTCTTCTTGTACGGTCATTCGTGACCAAGCAAGACCAAGTAATTTGGAGTTTAAAAGTGGTGCACAACTACTGTTACGCGTCAAAGCCGAGCTGCAAGATAACAGTAAGGCATTAGAGGATAATGTATGCTCTGAATCAGAAATTACACCAATCCCTGTGGAGAGTCCATCCACCAGTGGTATGTCTAATCGTGAGAATTCTATTTGTGTATTCATAAAGGAGGGCCCTTTCAGAAGTTCTGCTGATGTGTGCCTGAACAGCCCGAGTGTAGCCGGTGATACAAAAATTGAGGATGCCACTTTGGAATTAGAAAAGGTTGAGGGGAAGATTTGTGTAGGCAACGAGGGCACTAATGAGCTTGTTGATGAGGATGAGGTTGTTTGTGTAAGTCCTGCACCAGTGGCAGCAGTTCTGGCACGTGACAAGAAAAAGGACATTGTCATGCCTGGGCATAAAACAAAAAAATCCACTTCTTATGTGTGGAATTATTTCTACCCAAATCCAGACAACAATTGTATAGCCATTTGTATTGTATGTCAAGCCACAGTCAGTCGAGGGAGAGACCTTAACCATCTTGGAACCTCAACTATGTTACGCCATTTGACGAGAGTTCATGGCAAAGTGTTGGGAAAAGCTGAAAGTTCTTCCTAAAAAATTACAAGCACTCCATCATCAGCTAGGACCCTTCAGTCACCTACATCCCGACGGCTACAAAATACACTCACAACACCATCCTCATTAATATCCTCAGTAGTGTTCGGAGTTAGCCCAGCATCCCACTTGGTAAGGCTGGATGACTCCTGCACTATAATTGATTTCTCTGAAGAAAACGTAAGTCCCACTGCTGCTGCTGCTGTTGCTGCTGCTGGTGGTGATTCTTCAGCCCAGGGGAAGGCCAAGAAAAAGAGCAGTCCTACATTTCAACAATTAACTGTGAAACAATCATTTGCTAGGAGAAGCAAATATGACAGCAGTCACCCAGTCGCCAAGCGAATCACAGACGCCATGGCTACCATGTTAGTGTGAGATCTGCGTCCAATATCCACAATAAACGCAGCTGGTTTTTCACAGTTAATTGAGGTTTTGTGTCCGCAATACAGAATTCCATCGCAACACCATTTTTCCCGTAAAGCTATTCCACAACTATACCAAAAAGTGTGTACAAATGTAAACATTGCGCTTAAAAAAAATGCCATTCTGCCCACTGTACACTTAACCACAGATATGTGGACAAGTGGAAGTGGCCAAACCAAAGACTATATGACTGTGACGGCCCACTGGGTTCGCCTTCACCAGCAGGAACAGCAGCAGCATGTACACCACTATGTAACATTTATAACAGGCAGGCCACTCTTTGTATCACCGGCTTCACTAAGAGGCATACAGCTGACAATTTGTTACGAAAACTAAGAGATGTGATTGATACATGGCTTATACCACTTGAACTCTCCCCAGGATATGTAATTTCTGATAACGCCAACAATATAGCACGAGCATTACAGCTGGGTGAATTCCATCACATTCCCTGTTTTGCTCACACCATCAACTTGGTGGTGCAGAGCTTCCTAAGAAATAACCGTGAGGTGCAGGTGATGCTTTCTTTGGCCCATAAAATTTCAGGCCATTTCAGGCATTCTGCCACAGCATGTAGGAGATTGCAGCAGCTCCAAGACCTGTTTAACTTGCCCTGCCGCCAACTTAAGCAAGAGGTGGTAACTAGGTGGAATTCCACTCTGTACATGCTTCAGAGGATGGAGGAACAGTGCAAAGCCATCCAAGCGTATTGCACAAGCCATGACATTGGGAAAGGAGGGGGATGTATTTCAGTCTTGCAGAGTGGGGAATCCTTTCAGTGCTGTGCAAGGTGCTGAAACCATTTGAAGTTGTGACGTGTAAAGTGAGTGCAGATTGTGCTAGTTTGAGCCAAGTCATTACTTTAATTAGACTATTGGAAAAGCAGCTTAAGAAACTGAAAGAGGAGATGAAAGCAAGCAATTTCGCAAAGTATGTTGCCCTTGTAGATCAAGAACTTAATTCGCTTCACAATGATCCTCAAGTTTTTAAAATCTTGAACTCGGATCACTACGTTTTGGCCATTGTGCTTGATCCAAGGTTTAAGTCCTACATTGAGTCTTTGATTCAAAATGAGCGAGATGTGATTCAAAATGAGCGAGATGTGAGCGAGATGTGAACTTTTGCAAGGAGCTATTGCTCAGCAAGTTGTCCGCTGAACTGGGCCTTGGCTTGACGACGTGTCCTCCTTCAGTTTCTCAAGCAGCTGCTGCTCGTAAAAAAATTTAATTTTCCAAAAAGAAGCAGGGAAGATGCAGGGGGCAGACCAGAACAATTTAACATCTGGGCTGGTTTGAAGAATTTTTCAAAAAAATGTGTGACCTTGCCCATAACTCCATCCAATACGAGTATTCACATGCAAAGAATGGTGGAGGATTATTTTCAAGAGGTAATTGTTATGGAAATGTCAGACAGTCTCTTTCCTTACTGGGAAGAAAAGCAGGCCATTTGGAAACCCATGTACAAGCTTGCTTTGCAATACCTAAGCTGCCTACCCTCCAGTGTGTACTCTGAAAGAGTATTCAGCACATCCGGGAACCTAGTCAGTGATCTCCGTCGTAGGTTACTTCCAAAAAATGTGGAGAAAATGATGTTTATAAAAATGAACTACATCTTCCACGAGGAAGGCCTTCACCATCCAAGACATCCAAGCACTGACTGTTCTCTAATGGCGGATTCAAGCGGCGATGAATTGATAGTCTGTGATGATGACGTACACACTGATGAGGGTGAGGATGAAGCTGAAGATGATGACGATAACATGTTTTTAAAACTTTCTATTTAAGTGTAGGGTGCAACCTACCCCCAAATAGGAAAGGGACTTGTGGCATTTCTATATCACGTACCGTCTTGAAAGGCTGCTGTTTTGGCAATTTCTCAATAAGGGTAGGGTGTCATACACAGACCCCACACTGGCTTTGTCCATTTCAATTAATATTGTACAACCTATAACGGCTGAATTTTTTAGTATTTTCTACAAGTGGAGGAGGGTCTATAGAGACAGAAACCAAACTGCCTTTGTCCATTTCAATTTATATTGTACAGTCTATAACAGCTGAATTTTTTTCTATTTTCTACAAGTGGAGGGGGCCTATAGAGACAGAAACCAAACTGCCTTTGTCCATTTCTTTACATATTTAACTATAAGTGTAGGGTGTAATATACACCCAAAGACGATGGCTGCATTGCCAATATGCATAGATGGAGAGGAAGACAATCTGGTTTGTGTGTAGAATTAATGACGGCCTACCAGGATTTAAACTGTTTTTTTCATAATTATATAGCTTTAAATTACATTACTTATCTAAGAAACAGATGGAGCACTAAATTCAGTTATTTTATGCCCAAAAACATTGATTTTTAAACAAAATTGCAAAACAAAACAAAACCAAAACCAAAACACGCAAGGGCGGTTTGGCAAAACCAAAACCAAAACCAAAACACAGCGGTAATCCAGATCGAAAACCAAAACACGGGGGTCAGTGAACATCTCTAATTGTAAAGGTCTAAGTTTTTCTATGGTTTTTCCCCTAATAATAAACAAGCAGCATTTTTTTGTGATGTCATTTGTCCTAGTTTGAACAAAGGCACCTTTTTTTTATAGACAAACACATTGTAGACCAATATTGTAACTTCTGCAGGGTAGCACACATTTTCACCATTTAGATCAGGTCTGTCTTGCTAAGTGTAAATTAGGCACAAGTGTGTTCCTAGATTTGCAATGTGAAAAAAACTAGATGTAATTTCACAGAACCAGACTATTTAAATGAGCTACTGGGAGTTTAGAAGGCACATGTATGGAGATGTTTTTTGTTTTGCAGTTTGGTGCATGCTGGCACCTCCCTTACAAAAAGGCTATCATGCTCTAGCCGGTCACAAGTCCAGTAAAATCAACCTTGTCTCTTTGTGAAATGCATTGAGCATCTTCAATTTGCCCCTTGTGGAAAAGTGCCTATCTAGGTGCACTTAATGCAATATAATAAAAATCTTTAAATGCATTAAAATGGCTCATGTAATAAAAATGCTGTTCCCTAAATCCTATGAATAATTTAGATAAACCACACAGTATTTTAAACAGTGTTTAAATGAATCATATGCATTGTTATAAATTGGAAGTCAGTTGGACTTTGATTGGACATTTTTAACTGTAAAAAAGAGGGTAGGCTTCTACTGAGGTGTCTTGAACTGTGCTTATTATTGTCTCTCTTTTTTTGGTGGTTTGTTAATGAGTTTTGTTGTCAAATTAGGATAATCCTTTTACCAAGGAGTCTATATTGGACATATCCTTTGGTTCCCTAACTTTTTGTCCTTGCTCTTAAGTTTATTAATCCCTTCAGTGCTAAGTACATGTGGGAAACATCCTCAGTATATACCTTAAAAGTGCTTAAACAAGTCCCACTCATTCTTAGCACTGCAGGAGTTCAAAAGGGGGGAAAAACAATCCTCCACTGCTGACTACATAATCAAGTCCCGCGACTTCCCATCCACTACCCTACACACAATTTTAATGAGCTGTGGGATGGGGAGGGTACTTAAAGCATCTTATCTTGAAAATTTTGGCACCCACAGACTCCAAAGTATCCTCGTTTGAAAGAGGAAAGTCGCATCTTTCAAACTATGAGAACTTTCGGTCAGTTTGGGTCAATTTGCTTTGCTATGACAGAATGTATAAGCATACTAATGATACCTTCTGAAAATCCAAGTCTTCTGAAAAAAAACAAGGTATAATTTGTGTGGACACTGCTTAAACAAATTATTGATATTGATACTGGAATGTGACCAGCCTAAAAAGTGGCAAAATAGGCTCAGTACAGTTGCAAGAAAAGTCTCAGTGGTGAAACAATGTGGATGAATGAACTTTTGTTTCACCTCAAGGTACTTTGCACACATTAATTCAATTTTAATAAAAAGAGATTTTTCATTATGATACTAGTTTCTTATTTAATATATTTAATTTATTTATTAAGGTGAAGTCACCGGATGGGTAGAGTAAAGATCTGTGCTGAGATCGAAAATTGGGTGTTCACGTAAACGAGCCTTTGTTTTGCTTTTGTGATAGCTGTATAAAGTTAAATGCTGAGTTTTTACTAGTTACTCATAGCTTCTATTTTTATGGCTTATAAGGGTTTGAGGAGCACTGTATTGTTATACATGACAAGGTAAAGTAAGTAATTAGCCATCAATGTCAGGTACGTTTTCTATGTAAGTAAAAGTATATTGTTAACTCTCAAGTGCACATATTTCCAGGATATATTGCGTCATAGTGATTGTTAAAAGAAACAGTTAAATGTCACGCCGTGTCTTAGGAATGATGATCCTAAAGAGTAAATAACTACCAAGGAGAGAAAAGGGTGCCGTTTAAACTGACATTGACTATATGTTTCTTGTAAAATTAATCTGCATAATGCAGAGTTTGAGTGAAAAGCAATATTTAATATTTAATACATAAGTGACATATAAATCTAAGTCTAATAAAAATTAGTAAAAGATACACAAAAAATAGGTATTGATAAAAAACAAAATTCAGAGAAATAGAGATGTCAGCTATATATAGTGATGTCCAGATCAAAACGGGTTGATCTTATCAAAGCAGACTGATTTTTCTGCTGCAAATGTTCAACAGACACAATCTTAGACAGAAGTAATTGAAAAACAGTCCGTAAGTGAGTGGCCAAGTCACTATGTAGATGTCAATCATAAGTTGTTGACTATGAACTGTTTAGATATTAATCATGACACCGTTGACCACTCTCTTCTCATACAAACGCTGCAATCCCTAGGTCTTCAAGACACAGTTCTATCCTGGTTCTCATCTTACCTCTCTAATCGCTCTTTCACTGTTAATTTCTCTGGAGCCACATCTGCTCCGCTTCCCCTATCAGTTGGAGTACCACAAGGCTCGGTGCTAGGTCCTCTGCTGTTCTCTATCTATACCGCTTCTCTTGGAAATCTAATAAGTTCCTTTGGCTTTCAGTATCATCTCTATGCGGATGATACCCAAATCTATCTATCCTCTCCTGATATCTCGACATCTGTGTTGTCCCGTGTAACTGACTGTCTTTCTGCCATTTCATCTTGGATGTCCTCTCGTCAACTCAAACTTAATCTTTCTAAAACAGAGTTAATAATATTCCCACCCGCCAACAAGAGCATACCTGACATTTCTATCTCTGTTGATAACATGACCATAAATCCCACCCCACAAGCTCGCTGCCTAGGTGTAATCCTTGATTCACGCCTATCCTTTGTTCCCCACATTGACTCTATATCTAAATCATGTTACATACATCTAAAGAACATTTCCAGAATCCGCACATATCTCACACAAGACACTGCTAAAACCTTAATTCATGCACTAATCATCTCCCGCATTGACTATTGCAATTCCCTCCTTACTGGTCTTCCCAAAAACAGACTCAAACCCCTAAAATCTATTTTGCATGCTTCGGCAAGACTGATTTTCCTTGCAAATAGCTATTCCTCTGTTGAATCACTCTGTATGTCTCTACACTGGCTGCCTGTCTTCTACCGAATCCAATATAAAATACTTTTACTAACCTACAAGGCCATCAACAAAGCTGCACCAACATACATCTCCTCTCTTGTCTCAAAATATCTCCCAACTCGGCAACTCCGTTCTGCAAAAGATCTGCGTCTCTCATCCACCCTCATTACATCCTCCCATTCCCGGTTACAGGACTTTTTTCGGGCTGCACCCACTCTATGGAACTCTCTCCCTCGCACAATAAGACTCTCCTCTGTTCTACAAACTTTCAAGCGTTCTCTGAAAACCTACCTATTCAGACAAGCTTATAATATTCCTCAACCACCATCTTAACCTCACTACCTTTAGCCTGTTACACAATTTCACACAAGACAACTACCCCCGGACCAACATTGTTGTGTGACAGGATCATTTAGCTTATGAGTCACCCTACCTTTGCAGTCTGGCTGGGCCAAGATGCAAAATGTATACTTAACCTCATGTGTCAATCTCCCATTGTCCCATAGATTGTAAGCTTGCGAGCAGGGCCTTCTCACCTCTTTGTCTGTTTTACCCAGTTTGTTTATTAGTTTATTACGTTTGTCCCCAATTGTAAAGCGCTACGGAATATGTTGGCGCTATATAAATAAATGATGATGATGATGATGATGTCCAAACTCAAAACATGTTGATCTGATAGATCTACCCACTAATGCACAGTTCAAGAGAATATGGTAGTGAGAGTAAAAAGTAGAGGAGTTCACTCCATGAAGTGGTTTTGGTTTTGGATCTGGATTAGATTTGTGTTTTCGTTTTGGTTTTGGTTTTGGCAAAACCACCCTTGTGTGTTTTGGTTTTGGTTTTGGAACTGTATTTTTTTGGAAACATTGGTAAAATATGCTAAAATCACATAATTTAGCTCTTTTTTTGATTCTACATTATTATTAACCTCAATTAACACTAATTTCAAGTCATTTGCAGTCAATTTTGACCACCTCACATGTCACAATATTATTTTCATACACTTTCAAATAAACATTGCAGCAGTTCTTGCCAGTGATAAGAAAAAGGCCATTGTCATGCCTGGGCATAAGAACAAAAATCCACCTCTGAAGTGTGGAATTATTTTTACACAAATCCTGACAACAATTGTTTAGCTATTTGTTGCATTTTTATAGCCACACTCAGTAGAGGTAGGGACCTTAACCATCTAGGATCCTCATCCATGTTACGGCATTTGAAGCAAGTTCATGGAAAGCTGTTGGGAAAATCAGAAACTTATGTTAAAAAAATAACAACAAGCAGTCCAGCAACATCTACCTCCCTTCTCTCATCTATATAGCAGCACCTGCAATCTACACTCCCAACACCTTCATCATCAATATCCTCACAAGTGATGGGAGTTAGTCCTGCATCCAAGTTGCTAAGGCTAGATGACTCCTCCACTAACCATGATTCCTCTGAAGAATTATTGAGCGTTAGTCTCGCTGCTGCCGCTGCTGCTGCTGCTGCTGCTTGGGGTGGATCTTCAACCCAGAAGAATACTACTACTAGTTTACATCAATTGACTGTTAAACAATTCTTTGCCAGAGGAAGAAAGTAAGAAAGCTGTCACCCAGTCGCAAAGCGGATTACAGACGGCATGGGGACTATGCTAGTATTAGATCTGCCACCAATGTCCACTATTAATGCAGCTGGTTTTAGACAGTTACTGGAGGTCTTCTGTCCCTATTACCAAATTCCATCACAACACCATTTTACTAGAAAAGCTATTCCTCACCTCTAACAGAAAGTTCGTAAAAATGTAATTATTGGGCTACAAAATGCCATTCTACCCACTGTACACTTAATCACAGATATGGGGACAAGCGGAACTGGGCAAACTAAATATTATATGACTGTGACAGCCCACTGGGTTGATGATTCGCCTTCACCAGCAGGAACAGCAGCAGCATGTACCCAAGTACGTCACATTTTTCAGAAGTAGGCTACTCTGTGTATCAGTGGCTTCACTAAGAGGCATACAGCTGACAATCTGTTACAAAAACTAAGGGATGTCATTGCAAAATGGCTAATCCTGCTTGGACTCTCCTGATGATATGTGATTTCTGATAACGCCACCAATATGGTTAGAGCATTACAGCGGGGGGAATTCCATCACATTTCCTGTTTTGCTCACACAATCAATTTGGTGTTATAGAACTTACAATTATAATGACATGCAGGAGATGTTGTTTGTGTCCCGACAAATTTAGGGTCATTTTCGGGATTCTGCAACAGCATGTAGGAGAATACAGCAGCTGCAAGTAGTCTAGAATTTCATTAGGAGAAAGCTTTTATCTTCTGCCCTTAATATGGAATGAACAAAAACTCAATGATTATTAGAATCAACCTTTTACCAGCTGGTTATACATAGTTTCTACATCCATACAAAGTTTCATTCATCTATGTGTATATACAAATTTCAATTGAGGTCATGTGGTCTGTCCGTTATTGAACTCATGTTGGAGTTCTTTATTCCTGCTTCTAAAGGGTAAGTGTTTTTATATGTCAGTAGTGTATGCCTTAAGAACTGTGTTTTTTCATTGATGATATATCTACTTTGTACAACTTTATCAAATTTATAATAAATGCTCAATTAGGTACTTCTGCGCAACTCTCTGGTTTTTTTTATATCTATTTTTGTATGGAGGTCTAGCACTGCCTCCTTTTGCGAGTTGCTGTATTTGATACCTGGAAGTAACTGTATATTTTTATATAGACGCTTATGCCCTGTACTAGCGCCAGAGACTGAGTTTGTTTTGTTGTCTATCTAGATTTTAGTAAGGCTTTGAACACTGTCCCACATCACAGACTGTTAAATAAAATCAAAAGCTTGGATTGAATTCTAAGATGGTTGAATGGATAAGATCTTGATTGCAGAATAGAAAACAGAGAGTTGTAGTAAATGGTGTGCATTCACAGGAGGGAAAGGTTACTAGTGGAGTACCCCAAGGATCTGTACTTGGACAAGTGCTTTTTAATATCTTTATTGGTTACATTGCAAACGGTATTGAAGGGGCAGTATGCCTTTTTGCAGATGACACAAAGATACGCAGAAAAGTAGACACACCAGGAGAGGTAAAACAAATGAATGATGATCTAGTAAGACTAGAGGAATGGTCAAGAGTGTGGTAACTACAGTTAAATGCCATAAAATGCAAAGACCTAAAGACTAAATATAGTTTTAATGGCACTATAATGGAAACTACTGAGGCGGAAAGAGATCTAGGAGTCACTATTTCAGGTGACTTAAAAGCAGATAAGCAATGTAACAAAGCAATGAGAAAGGCAAGTCATTTGCTTGGCTGCATAGGGAGAGGAATTAGTAGTAGGAAGAAAGAATTAGTAAAGCCACTGTATAGCTCATCGTTTACGGCCTCATCTAGAATACTGCGATAAATTCTGGAGGCCATGGGCCTCAGTCATTAAGGCACATATCTCTGTATTTTGTGCGTATCGTATGCAATTCCCTTCTGCACATTCCCAAACGAGGACACTTGGCCGCCGGCGAAAATAAGTCCGCTGCGTATGCCAATGCAAATGACAGTTACAATGATCTACGATTTTGGGAAGTGAAAGGGGCGGGGAAGGCGTTTATGCCCATACTCAATGCACAATATGGGCGTGCCAAACTCAAGCGAATGCAGCCACGTTGGAAGGAAGCTTTATATGTGTGAAAGTTCCTTGTTTTTCTGAAGTATCTCTTGCACCAGCTTAGGGTCTAGCTTAAGTCCTGAGTCAGTATCATATGCATGCTATAAACTGTCTGCAATCAGGAGATACTGTAAAAAATTATTTTATGTACAGCAGACATTAAGGACTGCCTAATAAACATTTTTCAAAGGAAAAAAGTTAAATAATAAAATATATATATATATATATATATATATATATATATATATATTTACTTATTTAATAAAATTTCCATTTCTAATCTTAAATGACTATATTATTGATAGGTAAAATGAATTATTTTACTTTTCTTCTGTGCATTCACTTGAAATTTCATATTCCACACGTATTATACGGATCCTGCATTGTCTGGTCTTGTATAACAGAGTGAACCTACACCCAAAGTCAACACCACAAGTATCTTGAGATCCTTTCCTTGCTGCCCCAGGGGCCCCCTGACCCAAAAAAAAAAAAAAAACACGAGAGAGAGCTGCTATACAATACAGTACCGCCGCGGACGCTTCTTTGACAGCTGGAAACCCCCCCTGCGTGCGCCACTGTGCCCCCAGGAGTATGCAGAGCTGATTTACGTGTCGTTGAAACAATTGCATGATGCCCTCAGTATGCATGCCTTAATGACTCAGGCCCCATATCTCCAGGAGGAAATAAATACATTAGAGACTGTAGAAAGAAGCGCTACTAAAATTGGCCTACAGCACAAAAACGTATCTGGAAACACTTAGAGATCTTATTATGCATAGTTTGGAGCAGAAAAGGGAAAGGGGGGACTTGATAGAATCTTTCAAATATATCAAGGGTTTTAACATGGTACAGGAGGGACACATTCTTCAAGGGAAGAGAAGTATTAGAACATGAGGACATGTACTGACACTGGAGGGAAGTAGGTTCAGAGGAAATTTGAGGAGAAACTACTTCACAGAAAGAGTAGTGGAGAAGTGGAACCGTCTCCCACCAGAGGTGGTATAAGTTAATACAGTAGACCAATTTAAAAATGCTTGGGATAGACATAAGGAAATCCTTATTAAGAATAAAGGGTCAAATAGGTTTGAGGTTACCATAGGTGAAAAAATGTGCAGACTAATTTGACCAAGTGGTTCTAATCTGCCATCAAATTCTATGTTTCTATGTTACCTTCCTCCCTACAGTGCAGGTGGTTTTTATATCCTTATAAAACTATTGACATACATATTTAACCTTATCCTAAACTGTAAAATGAAACCTATAATAACTAAAAGAATGTTAACAAGTGCTAGATTTGTTTTTAACAAAGGACTTGAATCTTACGGACTTCCCACTCATTACTGACTCCTCAAAGAACATCAGTTTTGATAAGACAAATCTGTTCATTGGAACAAAGGTGAATCTCCAACACATCATAATTACACAGTGTAATATTTACCTTATAGTTAACCCTCTACTTTTTGTAACAAAACAACAAACAAGAATGCTGAAGGTTGGCAATCTGTTTATAAAATTAGTAATAGCAAAAGTGTCTACTTACAAAGAAAATTATGAATAAACTGTTTAACTGGTAATGGTAAGGACCTAATTTTAACTTATTTAGCCCGAATAGTTTTGTTGGCCTGACAGAAATACTGCAAACAAAACAGATATTAGAAATAGAATATATGTCATACGCTGGTTCTTCAGTATTGCTAAACCGAGACCCAGCTCACTTATTCAACCACCAGCATCCCGTCTCCGCCACGGCTGATGTGCAGACCCGATTTCTCTTTAAAACTTTGCCTGACTTCCTATTGGTCCTCAATTAGACCTCATATTATTTAAGACACCTTCCCTCTTCACTCAATTCCTGTTCTTTAAGTCTGCTATCTGCTCTGAGTAGGTTGTGTATTCTAATCTCCACCATTCCAGTGGTAATACTCTGTAACCCGCAGATCATCACTCTCTTCTCCACCATTCCAGTGGTAATATTCTGCAGTCCGCAGATCATCGCTCTCATCTCCACCATTCCAGTGGTAATACTCTGCAGTCCGCAGATCATCGCTCTCTTCTTCACCATTCCAGTGGTAATACTTTGCAGTCCACAGATCATCACTCCCATCTACATCATTCCAGTGGTTATACTCTGCAACCTGCAGATCATAACTCTTCTCTCCACCATTCCAGTGGTAATACTCTGCAACCCGCAGATCATCACTCATATCTCCACCATTCCAGCGGTAATACTCTGCAACCTGCAGATCTTCACTCTTATCTCCACTGTTCCAGTAGTAAAGCTCTGCAGCCCGCAGACTGTTCGAGTGCTTACCCTGCAGCCGTTCGCAAATTCTGTTGCCTTTCCCTTGCGGATCTCGCAAGGTACTCCCTAGAGGGCCGCGACCTGCGTAATGCAAGCAGCTAAACTCATACCTTCTTGTGAGGGTCCCTTGAGAAGACCAGCAACTACGTTAGACTGTGCGCCTCTGGTAAGAGTAGCATCAAACTTTTCAGATCAAGGTCCGAGAAGCCTAGGCTCCGTGACAGTATGAACAAGGGTTTGGGTATGGCTTAGCGATTACGACAATTCCAACAAGTGTCCTACCTACACAAAAAATCTGATGGCAGAACAAGACGAACTAAATAGAAGCAGACTTACCTGAAAGACGAAGAGGCAGATGTCCGATGGCGCCGCAGGCTGACAGGCCGTAATTTCGACTGGACAGCTCTCTGGTACTTTAGTGTGACGTGTGCGCGACTTACATGAATGGTAAATTCTGTTTAGTTCATCTTTTTCTGCCATCGGGTTTTTTTTGTAGGTTTGACACTTGACGAAATGGTCGTAATTGGTAATAAGATTACCACCGAGAACAAGCCATGTCGGACCCGGCCTGGGAACCATCGGCAAAAGATTTACTTTAACATCTGGTCAGTAGAATGGAACAACAGAATGCTATCCAGCATCAGTTATTACAGTGCTTTCAAGCCTTGGTCACCCGGGTGGATTCCCTGCAGATGGCAGCTTCGCCTTCTATTCCGGACCCTTCTGAAGAGCCTCAAGCTTTCGAACCTCCCGCCGCTTCTGCGTCATCTACCTTACGTTTGCCCTCTCCCTCCAAATTTGATGGAGACCTGAAATCCTGCCGGGGCTTCCTTAACCAGTGCTCTATTCATTTTGAGCTCCAATCTCAAAACTTTCCAACACACCACACCAAAGCGGCATACATAATATCCTTACTCTCTGGACAGGCTCTGGCATAGTTCCTCCCCTTTGGGAGCTAGACAACCAATTGCTGAGAGACAGTTCTGCTTTTATTGCCGCATTCCGGAGGATATTTGATGAGCCCGGCCAGGGTCACTTCTGCTGCCTCCAGCATCCTCCGACTTCGGCAGGGGACTCGCTCTGTGGTGCAATATGTCATCCAGTTCCGCACATTATCTTCGGAAGTTCAGTGGAACAATGATGGCCTAGTGGCCGCCTTCTGGCAAGGGCTATCTGACAGGATCAAAGATGTGTTGGGCTCCCAAGAGTTACCCTCCACCTTGGATGCATTAATTACTTTGTGTAATCATGTTGACCTGAAGTTTCGGGAGAGGTCTTCTGAAAAGGAGCCTCCTCATCGCACGTCTGTCAGAGTGGCACCCCGATTTCAACATCCTCTTCCTCCAGTGGAGCCAATGGAGCTAGGTCGATCTCGGTTAACTCCTGAGGAACGAGAACGTAGATTGAAAAACAAATTTAGTTTTTATTGTGCCGATCCTCAACACATGCTTAACTCTTGTCTTGCTCTGTTGGATTTTGGGACAGCTGTAGTACAGCGGTCCCTACCTGTAATTCCTCTGAAGAAGGCCATCATCATCACTGCTATAGATGGATCTCTACATCTCTGGATCATTACAGAACGCACCAAGCCTCTCACCTTACAAGTAGGGACTTTGCACCAGGAGCAGATTTCCTTTTTTATTTTACCCTCTGCTACCAGCCCTCTCATTCTGAGCCTACCCTGGCTCCAGCTCTATTCCCCACAAGTGGGCTGGAGTTCACCTTGGATTCTTTCTTGGGTTAACTTGTCTCCAGAGATGCCTTTCCCGAGTTTGTCCTGTTAAACTGGCCTGTACATCCCAGAGTCCTCCTCCAGCCGGCCTTCCTGCCCAGTATTCATCTTTCGCTGATGTATTTGACAAGGCCCGTTCGGAACGTCTCCCACCTCATCGACCTTAGAATTGTCCCGTGGAGCTGCAGCCTGGCAAAATTCCGCCTAGAGGTTGGGTTTATCCGCTTTCCCTACCCGAGACCCAGGTTATGTCTGACTATGTTAAGGAAAGTCTTCAGCATGGTTTTATTAGACCTTCTACATCTCCTGCCGGAGGAGGATTTTTCTTTGTAATAAAGAAGGATGGGACATTACAACCCTGTATTGACTACTGAGGTCTCAACGCCATAACGATTAAGAACCATTACCCCATTCCTTTAAGTACAGAACTTTTCGATCGCATCAGAGGTACCCGAATCTTCACTAAACTGAATCTCCGTAGCGCCTTTAATCTTAGTAGGATCAGGGATGGCGATGAATGGAAGAGAGATTTCAACACCACCACTATGAATATCTTGTAATGCCTTTTTGGTTGTGTAAAGCCCCAGTCGTCTTCCAAAGTTTTGTGAATGAGATATTGCATGTTTATCTCTGCTCTGCTGTTTTGTTCTGTTCTACAGATTCTGCGCCAAATTACTCTGAATACCTTGGGCCTGATTCATCAAGGTCCATATATGCCAGTTTTGAGAGTATTGTAGGCAAAATAGTTCATGGCTAGAACCCGGACATACACCAGTAAACGCAGCCCTGTCCACTCTGTCTTTGAACACAAGGACACTTACTACAGTCTACGGTTTTGGGGATTAAACAGGGTGGGAAAGGGGTGGTTTGCTGTAGTCAATGTACAGTAAGGGCATGCCAAACTCAAGTGCACACAGTCAGGTCCAAATCAAGCTCTGGACATCTCAAAAGTACTTGTTTTCCTGCCGTACCTTTTGCTCCAGCTACAGGAATAGTCTAAATTCTGATCAGTGATGACAGTATTGTATGCATGCTATCACATGTGTTTGCAACTGATCAAATGTATTTTATGCTCAGTAGACATTAATAACATCCTAATAAATGTATTCTATTGGGGGGGGATTATTTAAAATATATATATATATATATATATATATATATATATATATATATATATATATATATATATATCACTCATGCCTTTATTATGAACAGGTGACATTCATTTAATTTTTTTCTTTTCTGTGCATTCCCTGAATTTCTAATCCACATAGGTATTGCACATAACCTGCAGTGTTTTGTGTGGTAGAGCACAACAGACATACACCCAAATGCAACAGATTGCGTATCTTCAGATCCATTCCTTGTTGAATATGGGAGTATGCATAGTCTATCTACATGCATTTTTGAACAAAAGCACATTGCGCTCAGAATACGTACCTTGATGAATCAGGCCCACTGTGTATAGATTTCCACTTCTGCTTTTCCCGCTGTCTGCTGTCAAATTTTATCAGTACTAGTGCTTATCCACTTTTCCACAGCTGTACTGGCCAGCCACTGCAAATACAACTTGCACATTACTATTTTACTATCTTCTGCCAAAGTCGTATTGGTTGAACTTGGGTACTGCATCCTTCCGGTTCCATTATTCATACCTGCTACATCAGTATTCTATTGAAGTATTATCCGTCCCAGCTGTCATGGTGCCAAGAGTGATGCTTCCAGGTAAGTCTATATCTTTGTTTGTATCCTATTATGTCAACCTCTCTCTGTTAAGTCACCTTTACTCGACAATAAGTCCTGGGGACAACCAAGTACAGGTGAACATATCAAGTTCAATAGGAACTGAGGTTACTTTAGGCGAAAGTTCTTGTAAACTCAGTTTTTGGGAGGTACTACTATGGATACTAGCCCCTTGTCTCCAGCGTAAGTTCTGTATAATCAACTGCATGCTCACAAATTGTGCAGGATATTTTTAATAGACTATTTTTTTCTAGAAGAAGCACACTATATGTACAAAAGTATTCAGACACTTGACTGTTACACCAACAGTGACTGTAATGACATTGTATTCAAATACATATACTTTAATATGTAATCGGTTCCCCTTTTGCAGCGATAACAGCTTCCACTCTTCTTGGAAGGCTTTTCACAAGATATTGGAGTGTTTCTGTGGGATTTTGTGTCCATTAATTCTGTAGACCATTTATGAGGTCAGGCACTGATGTTGGACGAGAAGGCCTGGCTTGCAATCTCCATTCTAGTTCATCCCAAAGGTGGTCGATGGTGTTGAAGTCAGGGTTTGTGCTGGCCAGTCAAGTTCTTCCACAATGAGCTCATCTAAGCATATCTTTGTAGTTCTTGCTTTGTGCACTGGGGCACAGTAATGTTGAAATAGAAAAGAGCCTTTCCCAAACTGTTGACACAAAGTTGGAAGCACAGCATTGTGCACAATGACTTGGTATGCTGAAGCATTAAGATTCCCCTTCACTGGAGATAAGGGGCATAGCCCAAACACTAAAAACCAGCCCCATACCATTATACCTCCTTCACCAAACTTCACAGTTGGCATAATGCAGTCAGGCAGGTAACTTTCTCCCGGCATCCGCCAAACCCAGACTGGCTCATCTGACTGCCAGCATGATTCGTCACTCCACAGAACACGTTTCCACTGATTCACATTCCGGTGTCAATGTGCTTCACACCACTCCATTCGACGCTTGGCATTGTTCTTGGTGATGTGAGGCTTGCATGCAGCTGCTCGGCCATGGAAACTCATTCCATTAATTTCCCGCCGCACAGTTTTTGTGCTTACATTAATGCCAGTAGAAGTTCATAACTCTTCAGTTATGGAATCAGCAGAGCATTAGTGACTTTTACGCACCGTGTGCCTTAGCAGTCTTTGACCCCGCTTTGTGATATTACGTGGTCTACCGCCTCATGGCTGAGTTGCTGTTGTTCTTAAATGCTTTCACTTTCTAATAATATCACTTACAGTTCACCGTGGAATATCCAGCAGTGATGAAATTTCAAGAACCGTCTTATTGCAAAGGTGGCATCCTTTATCAGTACCACACTTGAAGTCACTGAGCTCTTCAGAACGACATATTTTGGAGACTGCATGGCTAGGTGCCTGATTTTATACACCGCTGGCAACGGGTCTGATTGAAACACCTTAATTCAATAATTAACAGGTGTGGTCAAATACTTTTGTCCATATAGTTGAAATACAATGAGCTAATTGAATCTTCCAAATAGGTTTTCTGGTAGCATAGGAGAATTCGGCAACTTCAGAGAAAAATATGGGTCTTAGCCACAACATATTGGAATCATCCTCTCTCTGTTACAGGGAGATCCGCAGACATGAGCATTCAGTTTTGATCTTAACAGTGTCCTTCTATTATCCGTGGATTGTTTATTTCAGGATCTGAATCTGTTGTATTGCAATCCTAATATAGTTGCCTCAGCAGAATATCATTTGCGCTATTTGAAACAGAGACATTGTATAGTAAAAATATATTGTTTGGAATTTCAACGCTGGGCTTAGGATTGTAAGTGGAATGACCCAGCGCTCTGTAGCCAATTCAGAACAAACAAATAAAGGATGCATCAGTCCAAATATCCAGATTCTAATTCACTTGTCTGCTTGATGTCTTTCTCCATTCAAATTGACAGATGCACTTTTGAAAAAAGAAAAGGGAAAGATTGTGTACCCCAGTCTATTTATCATCTTTCTAAGCCAGATAACTTGCAGAAGTGAGAATTTTAAGTCTTCTCTGTGAAATTTCTAAACTATAACATTTATACCACAGGTTCTTCACTGAATAGAGTCTTCTTACTAACCTAAAAGCAAACCAATGTTTTTCAGGTTTTGCTAACTATTATAGAAAATTAATCTGTGAATTTTCAGTAATGGTCCAGCTGCCTGTTCACCAGAAGCAGTACAGGCTTTTGAATACCTTAAGAAGACCTTTGTATTCATACCAATTCTTAGGTATCCAGATGCAGAAGTACTATTCATCATTGAAGTGGATCCCTCTAATGTTGGTGTGGGCGCATTCCTTTATCAAGTACATGTTTCTGCTGCTAAAATACATCCATTTGCATTCTCCAAAAAATGATCTTCTGCTGAGATTAATTATGATGTGGGAAATCGAGAACTACTCGCCATAAAATTTGAGAAGTGGACTAAAAGGAGCCAAATAAACCATCATCATCATATTTTATTTACATAGCGCCAGCAGATTCCATAGCGCTTTACAATTGGGAACAAACAGTAATAAAACAATACTGGGTAATACATACATACAGAGAGGTAACAGGGCCCTGCTCACAAGCTTACAATCTATGGGACAGTGTTTGATGCACAATGGAATGTGCTACATAATATTGAATATTTGTGCAGCTAGAATGCAAAGGCTACAAAGTATTTAGTAGGCTGTATGCTCAGTCACACAACTATGTTGGTCAGAGTGTTGTTGTCTTCTGTGAGCTGTGTAGAGGGGGGTAATAGGGTAACCTAGGGAGATTAAGATGGTGGTAGAGGAATATTATAAGCTTGTCTGAAGAGGTGGGTTTTCAGAGAACACTTGAAGGTTTGAAGACTAGAAGAAAGTCTTTTAGTGCGAGGGAGGGAATTCCATAAATTGGGTGCAGCCCAAATAAAGTTCTGTAACCGAGAATGAGAGGAAGTGATGAGAGTGGATGAGATACGCAGATCTTATGCAGAACGAAGGTGCTGAGTTGACAGATATTTTGAGACAAATGAGGAGATATACAGTATGTCAGTACAATTTTGTTGCTGGCTTTGTATAATAGTAGAAGAATTTTATATTAGATTAATTGAAAAAAAGGCATTCCACATAGAGACTGACAGAGTGACTCAGCAGACAAAAAGCGATTTGCAAGGAAAATCAGTCTAGCCACTGCATGCAAAATAAATTGTAGGGGCTCGAGTCTGATTTTGGGAAGACCAGTAAGGAGGGAATTACAATAGTCAATGCAGGAAATGATCAGTGCGTGAATTAAAGTTTTTGCAGTGTCCTGTGTGAGATACTTACGTATTCTGGAAATGTCTATTAGATGTATGCAGCATGATATATATATGAAATATAGAGTTACATAGTAACATTGTTGATGAGGTTGAAAAAAGACACCAGTCGATCAAGTTCAACCTATTTTGGATCTCCTGCGATCCTGCACTTATATTTGAAAATAATCCAGAGTAAGCAACCGCCAATCTGTTTCAATTGTGAAAAATCCCCCCTGACTCAATATTGCAGTCCCTTTCCTTTGCTGGTTGTGAAATTTCCTCTCCTCTAACCTTAGGGGATGACCACGTGTCCTGTGTATGGTCCTTGGGGTAAAAAGTTCCCATGAAAGCTCTCTGTATTGACCCCTAATGTATTTGTACATAGTAATCATATCTCCCCTTAGACGCCTCTTTTCTAAAGTAAACATGCCTAAACTGGCTAACCTTTCCTCATAACTTAATGACTCCATACCCTTTATCAATTTTGTCGCCCTTCTCTGAACCCTTTCTAGTTCCAAATTATCTTTTTTATAGAGTGGTGCCCAGAACTGTACTGCATATTCAAGATGAGGTCTTACCAATGATTTATACAGTGGCAAAATTACACTGTCTTCCCTTGCATCTATGCCCCTTTTTATGCATGCCAATACTTAGTTTGCCCTTGCAGCTGCTGCTTGACATTGTGCACTATTACTAAGTCTACTGTCTACGAGCACTCCCAAATCCTTTTCCATTATAGATTCTCCTAAATTAGTTCCATTTAATTTATAGATTGCGTTCTTGTTTTTGATCCCTTAATGCATAACCTTACATTTATCTGTGTTAAACCTCATATTCCATTTGGCCGCCCAATCCTCCAGTTTATTTAAGTCCCTCTGTAGAGAAGCTACATCTTGCTCTGATTTTACTACCTTACAGAGTTTAGTGTCATCTGCAAAAATAGAAACTTTACTCTCTAAACCATCACCAAGGTCATTAATAAATATATTAAAAAGGAGTGGCCACAGCACGGAACCTTGAGGTACTCCACTTAAAACTTTTGACCAATTAGAAAATGTTCCATTTATCACAACTCTCTGTTCCCTATTCTCTAACCAGTTTTCGATCCAAGTACAAATTTTGATTCCTAGACCCTGTTCCCTTATTTTGTAAACCAACCTCTTGTCTGGCACTGTATCAAAGGCCTTTGCAAAATCTAAGTAGACCACATCTACTGTCCTGCCCTGCTCTAAGTTCCCACTAACTTCCTCGTAGAAACTAATTAGATTAGTTTGACATGACCTATCCCTCACAAATCCATGTTGATTCCCACTAATAATTTTATTGCGTACCAAGTAATCCTGAATACTGTCCCTTAAAATACCTTCCAGTAGTTTCCCCACTATTGATGTCAGGCTTACAGGTCTATAATTCTCTGGTTGTGATCTAGTCCCCTTTTTAAACAATGGCACCACATCTGCTATTCGCCAATCCCTTGGTACTGAGCCTGATGAATTGAATCTCTGAAAATTAAGAATAGCGGTCTAGCTATTTCTGAGTTTAACTCCATAAGGACCCTTGGGTGTATGCCATCTGGACCTGGAGCTTTATTTATCTGAATCTTAATATTCTTCAGTCGCCTTTGGAATTCTTCCTCTGACAACCAAGTATTAATTAATGGCATGGTTTCATTTCCATTTTTATGTATTACTCCTACCATTTGTTCCTCTCTGGTAAATACTGAAGAAAAGAAAGTGTTTAATACCTCTGCTTTTTCCTTAGTATCATTTATCAATTCACCCGTCTCATTTCTTAGGGGTCCTATATTATCTTTTTTAATCCTTTTGCCATTTATATACTTAAAAAACTTTTTGGGGTTTGTCTTACTTTCTTATGTAACGTGCCTTTCATTTTCTAATTTAGCCAATCTAATTTCCTTTTTGCATGTTTTATTACATTCCTTGTACCTACGGAAGGACTCCTCTGACCCTTCAGACTTAAACAATTTAAATGCACGCTTCTTCCTTTGCATTTCTTCCCTTACCTTTTTATTTAGTCACAGTGGTTTAGACTTAATTATTTTACATTTATTTCCCATAGGAATGAACTTATACGTGTATGTTTCCAACAACATTTTAAAGACAGCCCACTTTTCTCCCGTATTTTTTCCTTCAAAGGCTCTGTCCCAGTCTATGCTCTTTATAGACTCCTTTAGCATATTAAAATTTGCCTTTCTAAAGTTTAAAATCCTAGTTGATCCCTTATATGGTTGTTTATGGAAAATAATTTCAAATGAGACCATATTATGATCACTGTTTCCCAAGTGCTCCTTTACTTGAATATTTGATATTACGTCTACATTGTTTGTTATTACTAGGTCCAGTATAGTCTGGTTCCTAGTTGGTTCCTCTACTAATTGGGACATGTAATGGTCTTTTAGCGTGCTCAGAAACCTATTTCCCCTAGCTGTACCGCAGGTCTCAGTACTCCAATCAATGTCCGGATAATTAAAATCCCTCATAATTAAAATTTGACCTAGTTGTGTAGCCTTTTCAATTTGCTTTAGAAGTTGGGCTTCCTCAATCGTACTAATATCTGGCGGTTTATAGCATATCCCTATCAGAAACTTCTCTGAACTTTTTCCTCCGCTGGGTATTTCCTCCCACAATGCCTCTATATTATCACCAATATTCTCGTATATAACTTCCTGAATACTTGGTTTTAATTCTGGCTTAATATAAAGACATACTCCTCCTCCCCTTTTATTTACCCTATCCCTCCTAAAGAGAGAATAGCCTTCCAAGTTGACTGCCCAGTCATGTGTATCATCCCACCAGGTCCCCGTAATACCTATAATATCTTACTGCTCATTCATTGCTACTAGTTCTAACTCCCCCATTTTACCTGTTGGGCTTCTTGCATTTGCAAGCATACACTTAAGTCTATTGCCTCCCTTAGGTATTTCTTTTTGCTTTAAAAAGGGCCTCTCCTTATCGGCTATGCTTCTATTTCCCCCCTCTCCACCACCTTGACTCTTGTTAAATTCCTCCTTACTACTCTCAATGTCTATCCCATAAATACTTGCTTGCCCCTCCCCCCCGGAGCCTAGTTTAAAATCTCCTCCAACCTTCTAACCATCCTCTCCCCTAGCACTGCAGCCCCCTCCTCATTCAGGTGCAATCCATCACGACAATAAAGATGGCAACTGACCGAGAAATCAGCCCAGTACTCTAAGAATCCAAAACCCTCCTTCCTACATCAATCTTTTAGCCACGCATTAACCTCCCTAATTTCCCGCTGCCTTCCAGGACTAGCGCGTGGCACGGGTAGTATTTCCGAAAATACTACCTTGGATGTCCTTGCCTTAAGTTTGCGACCTATGTCCCTGAAATCATTCTTTAGGACACCCCTTCTTCCTCTAACTCGGTCATTGGTGCCAACATGCACCAAAACCGCTGGGTCATTCCCAGCCCCTCGCAACAATCTGTCCACCCGATCCGCAATATGCCGAGCCCGAGCACCCGGGAGACAACACACTGTTTGGCATGCACGGTCACGGTAACAGATTGCCCTATCTACCTTCCTAATAATTGAATCCCCTACCACCACAATCTGCCTGGGTCCCTGAGTAACTTTGGTCACCTCTATGCTGGAGAGACCATTCCCCTGGTTGCTAGAGGAAGCAGTCTCATCCAACTCTACCAATTCTGAACTGCCTTCCACAGTATCTTCATCCAATCTGGCAAATCTGCTGGGATTGCCTAGCTCAGAACTGGCCTGCCTCTTCCTCCCTCCTCTACCCCTAGTAACTGTTACCCAGCTGCCTACCTGTGCATCCTCCTCTGTCTCTGCTCCACCCTGCTCAGCTAACGCATCAACGGTGAGCTGTAAACTCTGCTCCAGGTTGGCAATGTCTCTCAATGTTGCAATGGTCTGCTTTAGATCAGTTACCTGGGCTTCCAAAGAGACCAATTGCTCACATTTTCACAGAGGTATAAACCTTGGAACACTTGCTCCAAGTGTGCATACATATGACAAGATATGCATTGAGTGAGATCATCAAGCCTGCTACCACTCATCTTATTATGGCTAACCTAACTTCTTATAGCCTACAGTGAACTCGAGAGTACTAACCTTCGCTAGCCACTTACCAGATTAAACCCCTTCCTGGATTCAACTCCTTACTGGATCTAACTCCACACTTTAAACAAAACATCACTTGAAATAAAAAAAGCAGTGAAATCACAAGCTCAATGAAATCGCTTACTAACTCCTGTTAAATAGAGCTTGCACTAGCTAGCTCTAACAGAGAGAAGAAAAAAAAGCGAAAAGAAAAAGAAAAAAGGGACACTTAATAACACACAGAAAAACGAATCCCGTTCAATAAACACACAGAATAATTCCCCAAACTATATCACTCTCTCAGCACAGCACAGCAATTCTTACTGGATCTAACTCCACACTTTAAACAAAACAGCACTTGATATCAAAAAAGCAGTGAAATCACAAGTTGATATGATAGACAATAGCAGATGACCTAGGACTGAGCCTTGTGGTACTCCAACTGATAAAGGAAGCGGAGTGGAGGTTGTTCCACAAAAATTAACACTAAAAGAGCGATTAGATAGGAAGGATAAGAACCTGGGGCCTGATTCATTAAGGATCTTAACTTAAGAAACTTCTTATTTCAGTCTCCTGGACAAAACCACAGATACTTGATAGCTTATTTGTACACTGAAATTTAACGTTGATATTTGTGTGCTACATGAAAAAACAGTCAGTATTTAACTTATGTGCAAAACAGAATACTAATGTGCACCCCTTACATTGTAACATGGTTTTGTCCAGGAGACTGAAATAAGAAGTTTCTTAAGTTAAGGTCCTTACAACAATCACAAAAATATCCAATAGATTGAACCAGCAAAAAGACTTAATCCCAGGTGGGCACGCTGGGCTTTATTCGTTTCTCATTTTGATTTTGTGGTCATAAATCATCCAAGCTCTAAAAAGTAAAGGCAGACGCTCTTTCCAGAAGTTTCCTACAAATACATTTGGAACACAGAATTTGTTCATGCAGTTGCAAGTTGTCCAGGATCAGACACCCGTATCTAAGCCTTCTCATTTATTTTTATCTATGTCTTTAAGACAGTCTGTGTTTTCCAAGATTCATAACAACAACATTTAATTTTAAATTAGTTTTCCATTCCATTTATTAGCCTTCATTAAAAAAGATGTCAAAGAGTTTATACAGTCTTGTGAAATATGTTCCAGAATTAAAATGCATAGAAAATCACCCAGAGAACTCATGGCTCCTTTGCCTGTACCTAATGCTTCATGGAATCATGGATTTCATCATAGATTTTCCTCTCTGCAAAAGTTACAACTGTATCTAGGTGGTGGTCGACTGTTTCAGCAAAATGGACCAGTTCATTCTACTTCCCAAGTTGTAATGAGCAAAAGCTCAGAATCCTCTTTTCATACAACTTATCTTTAGACTGTACATTGTTCTCAGTAATATTGTTCATTTGTGACTCAGTTCTGGAGATCTTTTTGTGGTTTGCTGGACATTAAATTGAGATTTCCATTTGCTTTTCACTCTCATATGAATGGACAAACAGAAAGGGTGAATCAGTCTCTTGAACAGTACTTAACATTTCTGAACTGCTTGATAATTGGGTAGAATATCTTCCCTTATCCGAATTTGCATACAATAATCCACCACATTCATCCTCTGGATATTCTCCATTTTCTCAGTGTATGGGATACATCTCTAGTTTATTTTCCATCTTCAAACAATCATCCTGATATTGATAACATAGCTTGTTCTGTCAAAATAGTCTGGAAGATGATACACTGTTTACTTGTTCTAAGCTATTTAAGGATTGTTTCTGATGTCCATGTAAATTAAACAAAGGAGATAACTTTCTATCAGAAAGTAAACAAGAAATACAATGTTTTATCAGCCGTCATTTAAATTTGGTCCAAGGTACATTGGTCCATACAAACTTATTAAGAAACTGAACCCAGTGATTTTTCAGTTTGATCATTCTAGATCACTGAACATACCCCATACTTTTCATGCATCATTCTTGAAATAAGCCTGTGTTTCTAAAAGGTTTGTTAGGAAATCAACAGCTAGACCTGCTCCAGTAGTAGTTGATGGACACAATGAGTGTTGTAGAAATGCAAGCACCAGCATATCCATGGCAGCCAGGTCACGCTGATCCATGTAGTCCCACAAACTAAAATCTAAATAAACCAAACACCTCTTTAATACCATTTTTATTAAAACAAAATCCTACTCACCAACTCTTTTAATCTAAAGGGATAGTTCCCCCAAAAAATAAAGCCCAAATAAATATTCCAAATGAGCAAAAAAAAATATTTCACAAAATATTCCATCTAGCAGTTTGATCCACAAAACAATCCATCTGGAACATGCTTGGTAAAACAAAAAAATAAAGAGGAGGAGACAACACAACAGCTTCTGACTACAGAAGTGACCCGACGCTAAATGAAAGTCCAACAGCCGGGAGGTCTTTTTATAGATCTGCCGGCTGCGTCTAACAGCTGCGTCTGACAGCATAGGAAAAAGCTTCCTGAAGATGGCGTCATGGTCAGCATTGGGTTCAGCATTTACAACATTAGGTATTTGCTCCTTGTCAGAATTTTAAGTGTTGGCATTTTCGTGTCATTAGAATTTCCATCTGTATTTTCATCGTTGGAAATTCATACCCAACCCGTAGCAATATGGTGCGTTTATGTGGTATATTAAGGGTATTTACATTGACAGAAATAATTTTAAGATTCATGTTGGATTTTTATGAAGAAAATGTTTACACTAGTGAGGAATTAAACTGGGTTTTTTTTTTTAAATCTGCTTAATAGGCATAATTAGATGAGATTGAGGAGGGGTAAGTTAATAGGGAACAAAAGGCAGGCTGAACAAAGTGAAAATGTGAAGGGTGATCTAAGCTGAATAAAAATGCAGTCCTTGTTACCCCGGCTAGCTGGTGGGTAAAGGCAAACTTTACCAGAGGACCTACACCCATATACAAGGGTATTTAACACAGTAATGATATGGAGTGAAGAGTACTGTATGCATGGTGGAATAAAAATAATATTGGGCGTCAGGCCATCTCAATTCAAAATGGGAATATAATCTTTATATAACTCCTCTTTCTCCAGCACAGAAAATGTAACGGTTGTAAGAATATTCACAATTTTAACACACCTACCTTCCCGGGTCTCGACTTCAATATGGTGGCCCCACCAGGGAGGGAAGCCAGAGTTTTTAAAGACTCTGACACCCACCTGAGTACCCTCTAACTTAACTGGCAATGGAGCTTGCACACTGTACCATTGGCCTTGTCTCCACCTGGTGACACAGTGGCCCACGTCATCAAGTAGAGATGCCTACTTAAAGACGCGTGTGGTCGCATCGCTGGGTAGGCACCCCCTCGTGATGACAATTGCCACTGCATCAACGGTGGGGGCGCGGCCAATGGTGCGGCATGAAAGCCCCTCTGCCAGTCAGGATAAGGCACTGGCCTTATTGTAATTAGATTCCCCCCCTGTAACCTTCTTTGCCTTCACCGCTCTGCCAAGAGTCAAGAGTCAAGCTGACATGGTCACCGGAAGGAAGACACTGCGATGAAAAAGGAAGATACTGTGGTCAAGTAAGAAAATTCCAGAGAGAAGAAAGAAGCCGCCTAATAAGAGAAAATGCTATATAGAGAAGAGAGAGCAGCAGAGAGAAAGAGGGAAGCCAGAAGACACAGACAGCCAGTGAAGAGTCAGAAAGTGTCGCAAAGAAACAAGAAGACTGATGACTATTTCATCAAGAAAAGCAGAGACACTTACAATTGTGTTTCATTACCTGACCATTCCCAAACATATAGGTATCTGTAATTATTTTTATCACACATATTTTGCTTGTTATATAATTATATACTGCGTGATCTGTGGTTTATACTGTGTTCACTTATTATTTTCCATATTTCATGTACCTATACATTTTCCAAACAGGTCCCAACATTCCAGGATCCATACAAGAATCCAGTACCAGATTGTGAAAGCTGCAATAACAGGTAGCTGAGAGCAACACCATTTTAATACACAATGGGGGAATTAAATTGCCGGTGATGTGGCGTGTGGACATTTCTGACATAATCTACGCCATAGTGGCACAGACGTTCCAGAGACACTTCATGGCTAATTGAATTCCCCCCATAATGTCTTGTGTAAAGAGGCATAGCCACAGTCCATGTTGGCCACGTCCCCATCACTATGTGACCATGCCCCCTTTGACTTTAAGCACTGGGCTAGGTGTTCCTAAAAGGGATGGCCTACACGTTTTTTTTTGCAGACCGCACTCCCTATGGAATTCAGCCCACTGCTGAACAGCCTGGGGTTGGTTTGCATTATGGCAGGGGACCCCCTGTTGCATGTTCCCCTGCTATAGTGCTAACCACCCCTGCTGGTTTGCCTAGTGCTGTTTGCCATGAAATCAGGGGAAACCCTCACAATTTTTTTCTTGATAGTTGCACAACCAGCAGTAGGCTGGCAGCACTAGGGTTAATAGTCTTTAGACGGGGGACCCCATGCATTTTTTTTTTATTAATACAATGCTAGTGAGGCTAAAATTGCAAGAGTTTTGCATGTAAAATCTACAAGCAATCAGAAATTAGTATTGTTTATAAAATGGCGGTTTTCAGGTAAAGACGAACAAGTTTGCTAAACATGGAACAGTTTGAAATCACCACAAATCGTGAGAGATGAACAGCGATTAATACATATGACGATTTTGCACTTCAAATCGTCGGTTATCTCTCAGGATTTGCAGCGATTTAAAATCACTGAAAAAATCAGAGCTTAATACATTTCCCCCCCAGGAATAGCCTTGGAGCACGTAATTCAGGCACTAGGCCTGTGAGTTTCGATGGGCATTAAGCAGGTAGCAGTGAGGGGGTACAGTGCCATTTGAGAACAAGCCTGGTCTGTTCACACTGTAGTATTTTTAGGAAGCTATTTTGTGGTAAATCCCTCACTGTACTGTATGATATTGCATTGTACTGTATGGTGTGTTTGTGTAGGTATTTACCCCTCTAGGAATCAGAAGTCAGGCCCCCATTAAAGGTAAGTTTTTGGTATCAGTATTCCCTGTCTGCATTTTGTGATTTGTGTTTATGAACTGTGGGGTTGAGTTAGCTGAGCACTAGGAGTTTATTTGAGCACATCTGATCACATAGTTTGGATGTTTAGGATCAGGGCGCTGTTTGTGTTATTGTAGCTAGCATTAGTGTGGTATGTACATAGTAGCTTCGTAGACAACATTGTGGGTGGACTCTCTTGTGTCATCCCTGTTTTTAGGTGCCGATCCCAGAAGTGTAGATGACCATCAAGAGGAGGCGCCGATCAACCAGTGAGTATTTTTCCATTTCATCTCTTCCTCTAGATAGCGACCCTCACCAGTACAGCAGTGAGTAGAATATTAGGTGTAATGGAATAAATTATGGTACAAATATAAGTTGGATAAAATAATGTTGATGTATATAATGTGTTTAAAATCTGTATGGTCAATGGTCTCTTTCTGTATTCTGTGCAATGGGTTAAATTCTTTTGTGTATGTTATACCTCACAATGAATCTCTATTCATAGGATGTTAAAATAGTTACCAGTTGTTATGCTATATAGAGCGAAGAATGTAAGAGGTCACATATGCCTTTTTGACCTCCTTAGGCATAGAATTCTATGTACAATGATGAGGTTGTAAAGAATATATATAACCAACTTTGTCCTTATGAGGTATATTCTTTAAAGTATATGAAGTGATTAGTGATGTATGTAAGAGGGGGGGGGGGTTATTTCTATATAACCTGTGGTCTTACATTGAGAATATTGCTTGTTTCATTTTGAATACAAGCCATTGCATATGCAATGGAAAAGAATAAAGAGAACTTTTGCTATTTCAACATTTACAAGTTATTGAATCATTTATACATCAACATTCGGTCCTTCCCTGTCCCAAATATCACTAGTCCAGCGCCCAGGCCCAGAACAAATTGAGGGGTTTGTAATAGGGCATTCTTCCCTAGACCGAAGTGGTGTGGGAAGCCATACTGAGGGGTCCTTATGCAAAGCAGGTGGACCAATCACGGTGTCAGGCGCCATCTTCGCACTGACACTTGGTGCAGGAGACAGACACCTGCACCATCTCAGCAGCCGCGTCCCATTTCCTAGCAGTGGGATGCTATCTCTGCTCACCTGTGGCAGTCAGCATGTCTGACCACCAAAATCTCCCTAACCCAATCAGGATGCACCTTACGGTATATAAGCACCCGCTGACACATGTCTAGTGCTAGAGTATTGGTTCATTCCTGCTCCAGCACTTCCTGAACTTCTGATCCTGTGTTTTTCGGTTCTGACTTGGCTTCCTGTTACTATTCTCCTGTGTTTCGATTTGGTACCTAGCTGCCTGACTGGTTTGACTCTTAGCTTGACCTGACTTCTCTCTGGATCCTCCCTGTTTTCTGCACAGCTTGGTTGGCTCTGACCTGGATTGCCTGACTACACCTGTCTACTACTGTCACTACACCGGTGACTGTTATGGAGAACCATGACCTGCGTACCCTCTGCAGCTAAGCCCAAACTCCCCTGCGGGGGTCCCTTGTGAATACCGGGGGTACGTCAGACTCCGCGTCTCCCTGTTCAGTTGCGCCAATACCAGTTAGCGCCCATCTCTGCAATTCCATGACACACAGACATGGTAGGAACTTTGTGTGCATCTGTCAGTTTCCATGAGGTGCTATGAAAGCATGATTTGCAAGAATTTTCTCTGTTACAAGAAGGGGTCTATTTATTATGACCCTGCATTATGAAAGATTTCCTATAGCTGCAATAGAAAATCTTCTATCTGATAATATAACAATAGAAGGTTGTGAGGAGTCTTACCTCTCACCAAGCTAGGACATGGTCCTTCTGCACATGGGTGACTCATCTGGTGCCTCAGATTTTATTTTAAAAAACAATACATTTATTTAAAAAAAATGAAACTAATAGAAATATTTAAAAATAAAAACTATATTTTTTTTAAAAAGGAAAAATGCTTTATTTTACTACTAAAGCATTTTTTCCTGAAGTGACCCTGTTTACTGCCATACTGGAGGGCAGTCGTAATCAAAGGACTGCGGTACCACATGAGCTTTATACCTTGTTGTATTGAAGGTTGAAAGTGATGTTGGCTGCAAAATGGAATCCCTAATGGTTTAAGTGAAGATGAACCTTGTTAAGGTAAACCTTTTTACCTTTTTAATGTGTATAATCTACAGTCAGTTGGTGGTGAAAGGGATAACCCCATCTGTAACTTATCTTGTCTTTTGTTAAATCTTTCGGAATATTTATTAATTCTCATCTTTTCTTCAGTGGACACAGATAAGTCTTAGACAACTTAAAAGTTCCCTCTTACATAAGGAATAACAGGTGAAAATTCTCCTTGATCTTGAAATAGTGAAAGCAAACTATTGCTACTTGAGGGTGGCTGATTTAGATGTGGTATTGAAGATGTGCCCAGTCAGGAAGAGGATCAATTAAGGAAGCTTGAGGAGGAATTTGACAAAAGACCCTCCAAGTAGTTTAGTAAAGCCTCATTATTGACCTTTTCTAGAATATTCTTTCCATTATTGTGCCTTCAACTGTTATCTAGATCTTCATCCTGTTATTTCCAGACATCAACATCAGATCAAATTTCTACTAGTTCATATTCAGTAATTCATTTCAATTTACAAACTTCATCCATTTTTTATTCTAAGGTATCTGTTATAAGTCCAAGGTTCCCATGAGGGACACCCTTTGTTACCTAATCATATGGGGTAACAATTCTTTATATAATAACATATATCTACATTGCCATCATCTCAAGAATCATTAACATCTCCTGCTAATTGAACTATGTCTTTTGATCATTAACTCATCTAATAAAGCCAATATATCCTAAGGCAAAAAGAAATCATTGCAACAAGACATTACCACTTTCTTAAAAAAGAAACATAAAGAAAATGATACACTCTCCACACAATCTTCCTCTACATCACAATTTCTACAATTTTAAGGAGTTTATAAGAATCGAAATGGACCATTACAAACTAGCAATCTGATATTGTATAATTTTTAATCATGAACTGTACAGTCTCATTTTATAAGTTCTTATTTTTGGTGTGGATGGTGCTGGAATCAATACTCTATACTCCATATTCTAATTTTAAAAGGTATTAATTTCCATCTGACTCATTTAGGTGATCTTATTTTTCATTTTTTTTCCAACTTCAGTTAGGTTCAGCAAGTCACCAGCTATCTCTACAAAATGGGGGATATCCAACCATTAGTCAGCAGTAAGAATTTTGTGTCGTGGAAATGAATGAAATTCTTTGAGACTTCAAATGATATTTTATAAGTCTTTTTTATGGTCAGGCAAAAACTAACAACTCTTATAACAATAGGATTATTAGTCCAATATAACAGAAAATGACTAATATATTATAAAATTAGGCATAATATCACAAATAGTAAAAAAGGGGCAATCATTTTAAGAATAAAAAAGTGGATAGGGTGATCAGGGAATGGGGATTGGGGGACAAAGAAGAAAGAGAGAAAGGGAAGGTACAGGACTAGTGTGGTTGAATCAACATATTTGTCAACTTATATTAGGGGAATTTAATAAGCTGAAAAGAGGATACTCCAATATGTGGTGGGGGGAGAGGTATTGTGTAGGGATGGTCTGTCTACTGGGCATGGGCTGAGGACTAAGGAGAGGGAGCATTGAACACAGAGATGTACTTTCTGCAAAAAGCAATACAACTCACACTTGATTAAAAACATGACCCTATCATGGAGATAGTAAGTGAATTCTTCCACAGCTGCTATGTGCCAGACTTGTTTCTTAAGTACAGTGATGGAGGAAGGCAGAGAGTTCTTCTAGTTTGTTGGCTATAAGGCAGTTAGCCGCAGTTGGCATGTGTGATGTAACTTTTTTGAAGAATTTATCAAGATCAATGGGGGCTGGTAACATAGAAGAAATACTCAGGGATCCTTAGTTACCAGACTTCAAATAACCTGTTCAAAAGGGTGTGTATCTTGTCCCGATAAGGAGTTATTTTAATATAATTTGTAAGATATTTTTTTTAGGGATAGAGCTTTTAGCATTTCCCACTCTCATATCCACCCAAACCTCCTCACCTGGAGCGGGACCAAGGTCTTTCTCCCATTTCATCTTGTGGCAATTCTGCTCAGATAAGGCAGCAATAATTAGAATGCCATAAACTTTAGATATTATTCTTTTACAAGTAGGATGGTGTCTGCAGAGTAACTGAAATTGGGTGAGTGACTGGAGGAATGAGTCTTGGAGAGAGAGCACAAAAATGTTGGATTTGTAGAAATTCAAGTGGTTTAAAGCTGCAAGAAGGAAACTTCTGCTGTAGTTCAGCTAGGGGCAACTGACCTTGTTTACTAAAGTCAAAGAAAAATTTAAGGTCAGCTTTGAGCCAGCCAGATGACCTAGGTGTAGATGTCCCTGGTGGGAAAGCATGGTTGTGCCAAATAGGAGTCAAGAAGGATAAAGTGGAGGTGATGTTCAGACCAAAGTTTAATTAGTAATTTAGGATGATTCAGTGTCAAGCCAAGAGGATGTGCCCATGGAAGCATATCATTCCACCACTTGGGAAAATATAATGTAATTTAATCAATGTGGTTCCAATGCACAAAAGAGATTTAAGAGCAAGATATTATCAAATTACAATAAAATAAAATAAAGTACAGCCAATACATACGCAGTGCACTGGATCCAGCAAACAGTCATTCAGTCCTGAAACCTGTGGTCAAAGTAGACTGAATGATGGTCACAGTGCCTGGTTTATATACAGTCTTTGGTACATATAAAATGGTGGTGATGTCATAGAGTAATCAGAACAATTTTAAGAGAATTCTCCATCGGTTCAGAATTTAGGACAGTCCAGTACACAGCAGCTCATAGGTCGGATCAAACGATGCTCTCCAAGGGCGGGGGCACCTGACTTCAATTGTTGCCTACGTGTCTTCTCTCAGGAGATCGCAGAAATACTGGTTCAAACCAGCCTGTTAGCATTCCAAACACAATATCATTTTGAGCTTTAATCCTTTATCATCCATAACTAGCATATGCAAGGTGAGATTGCTTAATCGATAGTAGCGGATTTCTGATGGTAAAAAGTGGATTAGCATGACACTAAACATGATACATTTCCTAAATCCTGAACCTTAGATGTCAATAAAGTGGTTTTAACTTTATTATTTTAAACTATTAAATCTATTACATTTTTGTATATAAAAAAACTATGTGCTGGAACTATATTAAAGTTAACTATTTACAGATGTATGTGTGAGTGGTGTAATTGTATTTATAAGTCTTCGCTAGGATGATTGCATAATTAGCCCTTCCACGCCATAGTGTACCATTTGCTTATTTTCTCATAAATGCAATTAAATTAATATTTATTAATTTGAAACGTCTTCATTCAATTTTTTGACTTTCACAGCGGGTAGACACTTTATCAGATGGGATGATATTAATGAGAACTTTAGCTGAGAAATCAGTATAAAGGTTGAGGATGCCTTTCAGAAAATTTCCAGAGATGCCAAAAGACCTGAGTGTAAGCGTGTAACAGTTCAGGAGATTCAATTGATCATTTTTTTTATCATCAAGTGATAGGAATGACTGGGACCTATTGGAGATAATGATATGAATGAGATCAATGGTTTGCCTGGTGTTGTCCCTTGCCTGACGTACCAATATGAAACCCACTTGGAGGAATTTGTTTAGTCTATTAGCCAGGATTTTGGTGAAAATCTGATATTGCTATTAAGGAGAGAGATGGGCCTGTAACTGGCACAATTGTGTGAATCTTTGCTTTCTTGTGGATAACTACTGTTCTGGCTTCCAAAATCTCCGTATGAAAGGATTTACCTTTCCAAACCGTGTTTAATAGGGAGTGCAGGTGGGGAATCAGCAAGGCAAAGATCATCTTGTAGTAAAAGGCAGCTAACCCATCAGGCACAGGAGATTTGCAGTTTTTTCAAGCCTTTATAGTATCTTCTATTTCTTCTATCAAAATCTCCTTGCTCATGCATTGCACTGAGGGCAAAGACAATTTGAGGAAGTGGGCTTCTGATAAGAAAGCATTAATTATTTCCTCGGTGCACTGACCGGTATTGAGGAGGAAGGTAGTGGGCAGGTTATAAAGGTTGTTGTTAAAGGTTTGAAATTCAGAGCAAATGTCAGCAGGATGATATATTATTTGGTTTTGGGAATGTTTGACAGAGATTATGTTTTTATGGGACCTTGCTGATCTCAATCTTGATACCATAACCATATTGCCCCTGTCCTCTTTCTCGTAAAAAGGTTTGGTTTAACTATTTAAGGCGTTTCTTCTAGAAACTAGGAAGTGAAGTCCTATCAAGATCAGCAAGAATGTTCTGGGTCTGTTGAAAGTTTGTCTTTAGATTTCAAGTACTTTAATGGATAGGTCAATAAATGTGGTTAGGGATTCCTTCTTTTTGCAAAAAGTCATACTAATCAAATGTCTCCTCCAGAATGCCTTATGAGCCGTTTATAGGGTAAATGGAGAGGTATCAGGGAGGCCATTAACTTAGAAGTAATCTGTGATGAGGAGCTTTAGTTGAGTAACTCATTGTTGAGTAAGAGAATGTCATTAAGATTCCAAATTGAAGGAAGATGGGAAGGAGTCATATTAGCTAAATCGATAGAGATTGAGGGATGACCAAACCAAATTAGCAGATGACCTAGACTTTAGGATTTGGCCTAGGTCATGGCTGAGTAGGATCATATCTATCTAGAAATAGGACCTGTGGACTGAGGAGAGCAATGTATATTTGTGTGTGAGAGATACATGTAGTCTCAAGGAGTCATAGAAGAGGTGGAATTTAATGTGTCAGTAACAGCAGCCTTAGACATCAATGGCCTGCCTCCAACACTTAGCTGGTCACTGATTTTTGACCTTCCCAATTAAAATCCTTAACAGAACCTACCTGGGCTCAGTGTCAGGTGACATAACACCTCTCTCAGGTGTTAACACTAACCTCAGGTACTGATGACATCACCTAATCGCCAATCAACCAGACACTATAAGGACCTGCTCAGTGCACTCCTCAAGAGTATCAATTGTGTCCATAATCGAAGTATAGCATCAATTCATGTTTCTTCAAGTCCTGTGTCCAGTGTTCAGGAGAGGAGCATGCCCATACCCGCATTTCCATGTGTGGTGTTTTAGGTAGAGTCTTTATACCAGCTAAGTACATTGCTGCATTCACAGAGGGAACCAAGTACACTGGGCAGTGACCCAGGTTCTCACAGAGCGAGGTACATATCCTCTTGCTGGGACCCCTGATAAAGAGATCCGGAGGGGGTCTTAGACTCCACACCAGTGTATTTGGTTGCGCTAATCTCGTCATATGTGCATGTGTACACCTCTACAATTGCTGTCTATCTCTGTTATAGAGGGTCACTGCAATATACTCCATTGTATCCATTTGTTTATTGCATGCTACAAGCTTTTCAAACAATGCCAACACATGCGTGTACCTTATTGCCCACTACGCACTGTTTAAACAGTGCCAATACATCTATGTACCTTATTGTATGCTACACATGCTCAAACAGTGCAAAAACATCTGTGAAACTCATTATATACTATGTGCTGTTCAACATGTGGCAACAACTTTGTGCACCATATTGCAAAATGCACTGGTCAAACAGTGTCAATACCCAGTACACATAGCATGCTGCCCAAGCAATGCCTACAAGCTCTGTGTGCTTCGTTGTATGTTACCAACCCCCATACTGATTCATTAAGGAAAGTAAGGCAAAAAAAAGTTTTCTCCTGGACAAAACCATGTTACAATGCAAGGGGTGCATATTAGTTTATTAATTTGCAAATAGCTTAAATACTGGTAGTTTTTTCATGTAGCACACAAATACTTGATAGCTTTATTTTTACACTGAAATTTACAGTTGATCTAGGACAAGCCCTTCACCAACTATAAATTTGTAACCACATTTTAAATTTAAAATCCTCCAATGCAACATGGTTTTGCCAAGGTGCAAAGTTACTCATTTCTAGAGATGGGCGGGCTCGGTTCCACTTCAGATCCAACAGCAGGGAACAGGAGGGAGGGCAGCTTTCCTGGATCCAAGAGATCTAGATGACTGCTCCCGGAGGTTTTATAGCCTGGTCCACTAAGTTTACCCCTATGACATTCACATAGGCATAACTACATCTTCCTATACTTTGCTAACCCTTAGTGAGGTCCCACTAGTTATGTACACAAACATCAGCTTTTAATTAGAGTTGGGTGGGCTCGGTTCCCCAAGAACCGAACCCACCCGAACTTTGGCTATCCAAGTACCGAGCCGAGCAGGCTCAGTACTCTCCCGCTCACTCGGAATCCAAATCGAGGCCGAACATCATCGTGACGTCGTTGGATCTCGGGGCTCGGTTCTAGCGATACTTGAAGATTATAAATACAAGCCTCCAGAGCAATCCATTGCCATTTGACAGAGGGAGAGAGCAGGGTGTAGTCACAGGCTGATTAGAGCAGGGACAGAGAATACAATATTCTGATTCCAATTGTGCTAACAAAAATCGCTGGAGAAGAGAGGAGGATAGAGGAGGTTTTTTTTTTCAATATTTGGCACTCAAAGTGCTTTTTGGGAGTCCTCCATTATTTTGCCTAAATATTTCTGGCTGTCAAAGTTAATATCTGTCAGCAGTATCTACTAAATAATTTTTAACACTCCCCAGTGCTTTTGGGGTATCCCCCATTATTTTGCCTAAATATTTCTGGCTGTCAAAAGTTATATTTGTCAGCAGTATCTATCAAATAATTTTTAGCACTACAAGTGCTTTGGGCTCAGAATGGATTCAAAGAAGTCCACATATGAGCGGAATGAGCAACCAGGTTCTGTCACCAGTCCTGATGGTAATGTTCCCAGTACGTCATCTGGGCAAGGCGATGTCAAACTACACAGTGTTTCGAAATCAGTCCAAAAAACACACACCAAAAAAACATTTACTGTGTTGAAGCGAAAAAGAAGTGTAACTGAGCAAAATTTAAGTGCCGATAAAAAAAAAAATTCTAACATGCCATTCTACACACGCAGTGGCAAAGAGAGAATGAGGCCTTCACCTTTCTTTATTAGTGGCAGATCCCAAAAAGTTACCGAGCCTACAATTGGTGCACAACTACTGTTACGCGTCAAAGCCGAGCTGCAAGATAACAGTAAGGCATTAGAGGATAATGTTTGCTCTGATTCACAAATGACACCAATCCCTGTGGAGAGTCCATCCAACAGTGAGATATCGAATCGTGAGCAGTCTGCTGATGTGTGCCATACTAGCCCGAGTGTAGCCAGTGATACATAAATTGAGGATGCCACTTTGAATTAGAAGAGGATGAGGGGGAGATTTGTGTAGGCGACGAGGGCGCTAATGAGGATGTTAATGAGGATGAGGTTGTTTGTGTAAGTCCTGCACCAGTGGCAGCAGTTCTGGCATGTGACAAGAAAAGGCCATTGTCATGCCTGGGCATAAAACAAAAAAATCCACTTCTTATGTGTGGAATTATTTCTACCCAAATCCAGACAACAATTGTATAGCCATTTGTAGTGTATGTCAAGCCACAGTCAGTCGAGGGAGGGACCTTAACCATCTTGGAACCTCATCTATGTTACGCCATTTAACGAGAGTTCATGGCAAAGTGTTGGGAAAAGCTGAAAGTTCTTCGAAAAAAATTACATGCACTCCATCATCAGCTAACACCCTCCGGTCACCGACATCCCGATGGCTACAAAGTACACCCACCACACCATCCTCATCAATATCCTCAGTAGCGCTCGGAGTTAGCCCGGCATCCCACTTATTAAGGCTGGATGGCTCGTGCACTATTATTGATTCTTCTGAGTAAAGTGTTAGTCCCACTGCTGCTGCTGCTGTTGCTGCTGCTGGGGGTGAATCGTCAGCCCAGAGGCAGGTCAAGAAAATGAGCAGTCCTACATTTCAGCAATTAACTGTGAAACAATCATTTGCTAGGGGAAGCAAATATGACAGCAGTCACCCAGTCACCAAGCGAATCACAGACGCCATGGCTGCAATGTTAGTGTTAGATCTGCGTCCAATCTCCACAATAAACGCAGCTGGTTTTTCCCAGTTAATTGAGGTTATGTGTCCGCGTTACAGAATTCCATCGCAACACCATTTCTCCCATAAAGCAATTCCACAACTATACCAAAAAGTGTGTAAAAATGTAGAGATTGCGCTGAAAAATGCCATTTTGCCCACTGTCCACTTAACCACAGATATGTGGACAAGTGGAAGTGGCCAAACCAAAGACTATATGACTGTGACAGCCCACTGGATTGGTCATTCACCTTCACCAGCAGGAACAGCAGCAGCATTTACACCACTGCATAACATTTGTCACAGGCAGGCCACTCTTTGTATTACCAGCTTCACTAACAGACATACAGCTAACAATTTGTTACGCAAACTAATAGATGTGATTGATACATGGCTTATACCACTTAAACACTCCCCAGGATATGTCATTTCTGATAACACCAACAATATAGTGCGAGCATTAAAGCTGGGTGATTTCCAACACATTCCCTGTTTTGCTCACACCATCAACTTGGTGGTGCAGAGCTTCCTACGAAATAACGGTGAGGTGCAGGAGATGCTTTCGGTGGCCCGTAAAATTTCAGGGCATTTCAGGCATTCAGCCACAGCATGTAGGAGATTACAGCAGCACCAAGAGCAGTTTAACTTGCCCTGCCACCAACTTAAGCAAGAGGTGGTAACTTGTTAGAATTCCACCCTGTAAATGCTTCAGAGGATGGAGGAACAGCGCATAGCCATCCAAGCATATTGCACAAGCCATGACATTGGGAAAGGAGGGGGGATGTATTTCACTCTTGCACAGTGGGGAATCCTTTCAGTGCTGTGCAAGGTGCTGAAACCATTTGAAGTTGTGACGTGTGAGGTGAGTGCAGACTCTGCTAGCTTGAGCCAAGTCATTCCTTTAATTAGACTATTGGAAAAACAGCTTGAGAAACTGAAGGAGAAGCTGAAAGCAAGCAATTCCACAAAGTATGTTGGCCTTGTCGATCAAGTACTTCATTCGCTTCTCAATGATCCTCAAGTTATTAAGATCTTGAACTCGGATCAGTACGTTTTGGCCACTGTGCTTGATCAAAGGTTTAAGACCTACATTGAGTCTTTACTTGTAAATGAGCGAGATGTGAACTTTTGCAAGGAGCTATTGCTCAGCAAGTTGGCCGCTGAACTGGGCCTTGGTCCTCCTTCACTTTCTCAAGCTGCTGCTGCTCGTAAAAAATTAAATTTACCAAAAAGAAGCAGGGAAGATACAGGGGGCAGACCAGAACAATTTAACATCTCGGCTGGTTTGAAGGATTTTTCAAAAAAATGTGTCACCTTGCCCATAACTCCATCCAATACGAGTATAAACATGCAAAGGATGGTGGAGCATTATTTTCAAGAGGTAATTGATATGGAAATGTCAGACAGTCCCTTTCCTTACTGGGAGGAAAAGCAGGCCATTTGGATACCCATGTACAAACTTGCTTTGCAATACCTAAGCTACCCACCCTCCAGTGTGTACTCTGAACGAGTATTCAGTACAGCCGGGAGCTTAGTCAGTGATCACCGTCAAAGGTTATTTCCAAAAGATGTGGAGAAAATGATGTTTATAAAAATGAACTATATCTTCCACAAGGAAGGCCTTCACCATCAAAGACATCCAAGCACTGACTGTTCTCTAATGGCGGATTCAAACGTCGATGAATTTATAGTCTGTGATGATGACGTACACACTGATGAGGGTGAGGATGAAGCTGAAGATGATGACGATAACATCTTTTTAAAACTTTCTATGTAAGTGTAGGGTGCAATCTACCCCCAAAGAGGAAAGGGACTTGTGGCATTTCCATATCACGTACCGTCTTGAAAGGCTGCTGTTTGGGCAATTTCTCCTTAAGGGTAGGGTGTCATAGACAGAGTGACCCCCAAACTGGCTTTGTCCATTTCTCTTAATATTGTACAGTCTATAACGGCTGAATTTTTTAGCATTTTCTACAAGTGGAGGGGGGTAATGAGGTGGTACCACTGGTAGATGTCTTAGTTCAACACAATCATCATCATACCCCTCCTCATTATCTCATTCAAGTATAACACATTCATTTTCAGATCCAGAAATATCCCCCTCATCCTCTTGCACATTTGCAAGTTCCAAAGTCGCATCATCAATTTCTATGTCTAAATTATTACTTTTGCTACTACTCATCCTAACATTTCCAAATGATTGAGACAATGTGAAAGGAGGCTGCTGTATAATGACAATGTCAGAATTTGAAACATCACTCACATATAGCACTAATGGATAACCTCCTTAGACTCTCCTCTGTATTCTGTGAGTGCCAAAGTTGCTCTTCAGCCTCAGTGTTATTTTTAGGCACTGATTTGGCTGTTTTGGAGGTGACAGACCTACAAGGTGGTGCATGGGAAGTTACAAAAGATGCATGACGGTTTTTGCTCATTTGCTTTTGTAATGGGCATTCTAGTACATACTACAATAGTGGGACCACTACTAGCAAGAAGTGGCCATGGTCTGAGCCTTTTCTTGCCATTGCACGTACTTTACAAGAGTATTGACAAGAGGAGTAAAGCTATTTGAAGTTGGAGCTATTTGTAGCTGTACTACACCAGGCAAATACCCAATACTTCAGACACTGCTCCACAATATCATTCAAATTTATACAATTGGTTCTTAAAGAACATGTTCTTTGGTTTTTGGAGGGGGTGGGCTGCTCCCAATCAGACAGAACCATGTTTTTGTCCACTAGCTAGATTAGATGTCTGAGATACTGCCTCTCACCCATTTACCTTCACAGTCAAACACTTAGATTTTAAAAGCAAGAAAATAATTATTTTTCTGAGGGTGGGTGTGCTGCTTAGAGGCAAAGAGCTCACAGAAGTGGCAGAAAAGAAGAGTGGTGCAAGATGGAATTGTCCTTGGGCTGCCCCACCCACCCATATTACAACTGGAGTGGCATTACATCTGCTTCAGACAGACTGTGACACGGAGCATGTGGGCAGCATGGAATCCGTCATGTTCGAATAGGCTGCATTGAACAAAGATTTAAACCCATATATAGACACAGTTGAGGAGACTATACTTGGGCTAAAACATGACCCACCAGATGAGATCCCAGATTTAAGAGAGCTTGTACATGAGAGATATAACGCACTTCAGAAGAATAATACAGAGGAGGCCCTGAGGCAGGATGATAAATATTTCTAGTTTAAAGAACAGCTAAGAGACCTGAGAAACCAAATGGGTGTGTCACCGGCCGCTGCAGACAAAGCTTTGGAGATGAAGACGAAGAGATTGCCGTCACCCAGAGCACTCCTATGACACAGTTGGATATAGGGAACCCAGTGAAAAACAAAGTATGTGGTCACACATACAAGAGAGAAGCAATTGAAAGGATGATTGAAAACAAACTTCCTAAGGATAAATCCGCCAGGTGTTCAAAAAATTGGCTGTGATGACTCTGACATGAGTATATCTGATCTTGTTCCAGACAATGCACTAAAAAGAGCCATTCACAGCAAAAAGCAAGGTCATCACTGAGCTTCAAATCGTCCCCAATCCCCCAAAAAATTAAATATAGCTCAGTACCTTTGACGTAAACTGCAGATTACAAACACTTTGTGCAATACTGATGAAATAGCAACAAAGTAGAAGGTTTGAGTAATACATATACACATCTATTTAAACATCCATGCCTATATTACTTCTGTAAGTAATGTTGTTCTTTGTTAATAAAATTGTTGTCTTTATACTTTTAAAAATAATTATAAATAATCCTCCACCATTCTTTGGATGTTGATAGTAGGATCAGCTGGAGTTACGGCAGAGGTGTCACTAATTTTGATCAATTTTACAGAAAACCAGACCAGTGGGTAAATGTATCAAGCTGAGAGTTTTACAGCGGGTTTGAAAAACCAATCAGATTCTAGCTATCATTTATTTAGTACATTCTAGAAAATGACAGCTAGAATCTTATTGGTTGCTATAGGCAACATCTTCACTTTTCAAACCCGCTGAAAAACTCTCAGCTTGATACATTTACCTCCAGATGTCAAAATGTTGTGCTGAGTCATCTGCATCATCAATTGGTCTCTTGGCGGAAGCTAAGTTTTGCAAAGCACACAGCAGTATATAGCACATTGAGGTAACATTGGCACACAGTGTTAGATGAAATGAAAAGTGGTGCAAGAAGGAATTGTCCTTGGGCCCTCCCACTCACCCTTATGTTGGATCTTAAAAAGGACATGCACCCTTTAACAAACCAAGCACTTCAGCAACAAGGATTGCCACTTTTGTGGCTGAAGTGCTTGGTTTGTTTGGGCCCCAAAAATTCAAGCTAACAATGAGCTTAAGGCACCTAAGGTAGCAGTGCTGTTAATGAACTCTACTGTGGGAAGTCATGCACCAGTGGAAGTAGTTCTTGCCAGTGATAAGAAGAAGGGCATTGTCATGTCTGGGCATAAGACCAATAAATCTGGCACTTATGTGTGCAATTATTTTTACACAAATCCTGACAACAGTTGTCTAGACATTTGTAGGATTGTAAAGCCACAGTCAGTAGAGGTAGGGACCTTAACCATCTAGGAACCTCATCCATGTTACGCATACTTGCCAACTCTCCCGGAATGTCCGGGAGACTCCCGCATTTTGCGAGAGTCTCCCGGACTCCCGGGCGAGTGTGGCAATCTCCCGAATTCTGCCCACTTCACTATGAAGTGCCTACTTCCTAGTGAAGTGGGCAGAATTAGATCCCAAACGCCGCGATTCCCGATGAATCGCGGCGTTTAGCCCCGCCCCCCGCTGTCAAATGACGCAATTTGCGTCATGACGTCACAGGGGGCGGGGCCGAAATGACGCGATTTTGGCCGCCCCGCCCCCTCACGCCCCCCTCCACTGGCTGGCTCCCGGAAGAGAGCTGAAGAAAGTAGGTAAGTATGATGTTACGCCATTTGAAGCGAGTTCATGAAAAGCTCTTGGGAAAACAGAAACTTTTACTAAAAAAATAACAACAAGCAGTCTAGCATCAGCAGGTAGCTCTTCTCTCAGCTAGATCCCAGCACCTGCAATCTACACCCTAAACACTTTCATCATCAATATCCTCACTAATGATCGAAGTTAGTCCTGCATCTATGTTGCTATGGCGAGATGACTCCTCCCCTATCCAGATTTCCTCAGAAGAATCATTGAGAGTTAGACCCGCTGCTGCTGCTCCTTCTGCTGGGGTGGATCTTCAACCCAGAAGCAGGCCAAGAAGAAGACTACTAATAGTTTAAAACATTTAACAGTTAAACAATCCTTTGCAAGAGGAAGCAAATATGGCAGCTGTCAGCCAGTCGCACAGCGGATCACAGGTGTCATGGTGACTATGTTATTATTAGATTTGTGTCCAACATCCACAATTAATGCAGCAGGAATAAGACAGTTTATTAAGGTCCTGTGTACCCGTTACCAAATTCCATCTCAACACCATTTTACTATACAAGCAATTCCTCACCTGTACCAGCAGGTTACAAAAAAGAAAATTATTGGGCTATAAAATGCCATTCTACCCACTGTACACTTAGCCAAAGTAATGTGGACAAGCATAGCTGGTAAAAACTAAAGATTATATGACTGTGACAGCCCACTGGGTTGGTAAATCGCTTTCAACGGCAGGAACAGCAGCAGCATCTAACAAACAACGCCAGATCTTTCAGAAGCAGGCTACTCTGTGTATCATCTGTTTCACTAAGAGGCATACCGCTGACAACCTATTTGAAAAACTAAGGGATGTCATTGCAACATGGTTTATCCTGCTTGGACTCTACTGAGGATGTGCAAATTCTGATAACGCCACCAATATTGTTAGAGCATTCATAAATTTATGTTTGCTGTTTAATCATACTTGCCAACTCTCCCGGAATGTCCGGGATACTCCTGCATTTTGTGAGAGTCTCCCGGACTCCCGGGTGAGTGTGGCAATCTCCCGAATTCTGCTCACTTCACTAGGAAGTGCCCCACTTCCTAGTGAAGTGGGCAGAATTATATCCCAAACACCGCGATTCCCGGGGCCAAAATGATGCAATTTTGGCCGTCCCGCCCCCCTCACGCCCCCCTCCACTGGCGGGCTCCCGGAAGGGAGCTGAAGAAAGTCGGCAGGTATGTGTTTAATGTGTCAAGGAAGGATACCTTAGTTCCATTGCTGCTATGGTAATGCTGTTTTATGCCTGTTTTAGCGCAGTGTGCATTTGCTATTTACATTCTTAGAGCATTGCAGAGGGGGGGAATTCTATCACATTCCATGCTCACACATCAACTTGGTGGTGCAGAGCTTTTTTAAAAATGACAGTAACATGCAGGAGATGCTGTCTGTGCCCCAAAATATTTCAGGCCATTTTTGGCATACTGCACAGCATGTAGGAGAATGCAGTAGCTGCAAGAAGAATAGAATTTCAGGGGGGATGTACTTTAGTCAAGCGTAGTGGAGAATACTTTCTGTGTTGTGCAAGGTGCTGAAACCACTCAAAGTTGTCACCTGTGAAGAAAGTGCTGTTAGCTTGAGTCAAGTGATTCCCCTAACTAGACTTTTTGAAAAGCAGCTAGAGAAATTGAAGGAGGAAATGAAACAAAGCAATTCCGCTAACTATGTTGAACTTATTGATCAAATACTTTATTTGTTTCACCAGGATCCAAGAGATATCAACACATTCAAATCGGATCACAACATTTTGGCAACTGTGCTTGATCCTACGTTTAAGACCAATGTCTTCTCTTTCTTTCCAACTGACCCAGATCTCAAGAGATGCAATAAGCTCCTGGTCAACAAGCTGACAGCTCAAGTGTTACATGACATCTCCTCCTACAGTTTCTCTGGCAAAAGCTGCTTGGAAATTACGTAGCTTTCCCAAAACACCCAGTGATGATGCAAATGAGTCAGCACAACATTTTGACATATTGTTTGGTCTAAAAGAATTGCCCAAAAATTGTGACTGCTTTGTCGTAAAATAAACTACAAATTCCATGAGAAAGACCATTACCAGCAATTACATCAAAGTACACAGACTTCTGTCATGGTGGATTCCAACGGTGATGAATTAGTATTGTTTGAGGATGATGTACACAATGATGAGAGTGAGAACGAGGGTGAGGATGATGACAGTGTAGATTGCAGGTGCTGGGATCTAGCTGAGAGAAGGGAGCTAGCTGATGCTGGTATGCTTGTTAATATTTTGAGTAGAACGGCCTTTTGGCAATTTTATGTTTTTCTACAGTAAACTTTCACCTTAGAGAGGTTTCTTTTTCTTTAAAAAGGTAAAAGTTGTTTTTTTTAAAAAAAAAAAAATATTGTTTCCCTGACTTAAAATCACTCTGCTCTTGAACATCAGCTTTAGCACATGACATAGAGGGGCTAATATCATCATGACTGAGACTAAAGAGAGACAAGACCAATGTGACGGAAGACTGGAGAGTGACAAGGACGCTGCCACCATTCCTGTTTCTGTATGAGCTATAGCACAGTATACTGTGACTGTAGACTTTTAAGAACACTGCCAGTCCTATTATTTCTCTTTCAGCACTGACAATGAGCAACGGCACATAGACTGGCAAAAACACTGGCACCTCTCCTGTTTCTGTTTGAGCTATAATAACACAGTACAATGTCTCTAGAGATTTTTAAGAACACTGTCAGCCCTATTATTAGAATTTCTCTTTCAGCACTGAACACTGCCACTTCTCCTCTTTCTGTGTGAGCTATAAATCTTTAGAATATCACTGGAGACTTTGAAGAACAATGTCACCCCTCTTTTCTCTGTTTTAGCTATGATGCTGCCCAACTGCACTGGAGACTGCCAATAACCCTGCTACCCCTTCTCTGTTAAATGGCGCCGGATCACCATGAAGGGCAGTATTTATAGAATCCAATAGTCGCGAGATCCTATGACCCGATGATGAGGTTTTGCCTCGTTTTCAGTTCCGAGAGTGCTTGTAAGTACCGACTACTGAGCCCGAGCATCTCTACTGCTTAGTAGTAGATATGTCAGTTATACTGTCCTTCACACAATTGCCTTCAGCTGAAAACACTTAGATTTTAAAAGAAAGAAATACATTTATAATTTTTTGAGTGTGCTACTCAGAATCTAAGAGCACACTGTTTTCATCTGCTCAGTACTACAGATGGCAGTGATACTGACTTTCATAAAAACACTTGGGGCCTGATTCATCAAAGCACGCATTGTTTGTGCAGCCCGCACTCAGAATTATGCATACCTATCTAGGCTTTGCGTGCACCCGAATTTATCAAGCCACAAATCTGTTGAAACCGAGTACGGCTGAATTGTAGTTCTACAATGTAAAGTAGAGTAAAAATTTGTGTTTACACTTTCATTAACCCTTTTATTGCCCCACAACTACCACACAGGGATGTGGGAAGAGCCCTAGTGCTTTCAGCACGGGGCTGGGTCTCCCTAATTTTTTTCTGGACCTAACTCTCTGGGGAATTCAACCTCGTACTAAACAGCCTGGAGTTGGTTTGTCATTATGACAGGGGGATCCCTTGCTGCCTGTTCCCCTGCTATAGTGCCACCAACCCTCCTGGTTTGCCTAGTACTGGTATTTGTAAAATCAGAGGGACCACGCTTTTTATCCCCCTGATTTCACGGCAACCAGCACTAGGCTGGCAGCACTAGGGTTAATATTAATATGCGCAGGGCCCCCACACATTCTTTTTTTTAAAAAAAATATTTTTCTTTTCCCTTTGCATAGAGCCAACGGGTCCGATGGCTGTAATTCTGCCCGACCCACCAGCTCAACTTAGTCTAGTCCCATAGTTGGAGCAAGAGATATGACAGAAAAGGGAGGTTACTTCCTCAGTTGTAGAGCTTGCTCCAGCCATGGCTACATGGCTCGAGTTTGTCACTCCCCTACTGTTTGTTGACTATGGAAACACACCACTTCCCCTCCCAGAACACTCCCCAATGCAGTAGGCTGTAGTAGTAGTAACTGTCCCTTACGCTCACCTACGCACGGAACAGGGCTGCAGTCACAGTAGTATCTGCCGATTCTGAGCATGCGCAGAGTGATTTTGCATTTGATACGCTCAAAATCAGCACATATATATATATATATATATATATATATATATATATACTGTATATAAAATGAAAATTATTATTATTATTAGCCTTTATTTATAGGGTGCCACAAAATTTGAATATTGCTTAGTGCAAGAATATATGCCTGTATTATGTAATTATGCCTGCATCAATCAAAATACAATAGACCAGTAAAGCCTTGAGTTACTTGCATAAATTCACTACATGGTTACTGATAACTCTTAGTTTACCACACCAGCTTTACGTAAATAACTTTGAAAGAGATCACTGTAGCTGAGATCCACTTTTTCCTGTGCTTCCAACGGGATATGTGGGCATAAGTGTAATGTAAACAGACAACTGCCAAATGGGATCTGTTTAAAGATGAACAGTCTGATTCATTCTAACCGCTGCATATGTAGCAGGACAATTCTGTTTGTAGAGATGTTCCACCAATGTGTTACTACCAGGAACCATAGTTACTTGTCCATGACTCATGTAATTCCACAAGTGCAAAGCATAAGAGTCATTGAAAGTTGGCAATTTTCCCCACACCTGGTAATACCTTCTCCAAGCTGGGTAAGGAATAGGATAAAACCGTTGAGGATTTAAGAAAGTGATGTTTCCACAAGTGATATCTTCTACACTCTTAAAGTTAGGTAAGACACAGTACTGTTTTAGAATACGGCTAAAGAGTCTCGGTCCTTGTTGCCCCCATATTTTGCCATTATAATTGTGAACAAAATCTATCATACTTTTCCAGTTGAAATAATCATGGGAAGAAAATCCAAAAACACCATTGCTGGAAGACTGAGAAGACTCTGCAGCCAGAAAGTTCTTATGTGGGATGGTCCGAATTGAGATAGTGTCAGTGTCCATATAAAGGCCACCAAGTTTCCACATCAGAGCCAACCTACAGCCATCAGCACTGACATGGGTCCAGTGGATTTCTTCTTTTGGATTGACCTGCAAATAAAATTAAAACACTGTTGTCAGTTTTTAATAAATATAGGTAAATATTAAACAAGTAGTGGATACTTTGCTGTTGTTATGTAAACGGATGTGAAAATAAAAATATTTCTACCAAATGAGACAAAACATATTTAAATTTTTACAAGTTTTTATGTTACTCTGCACTGCGGTGTATTATTTTGAAGACTTATCATTCCATTTCAATGCATTTGGCAAATACAATAAAAAAAACAACAACTTATCTCTGTAAAAGCTTAGCGAAAATATCACACACATATATTTATGTTTATATTATAAATAAGCACTGCACCACATATTATAACTAGCATTAGCACCAAGTATATTTAATTATTATGAGGGGCAATCATTTTTTAAATCATGTTTGGGGCAATCTTAGGATTGGGAAACTCTTGTAGTGCACACTTGTGATACTACGGCCTGTTTCATTAAAGCACGTATTCTGAGTGCAACCTGCTTGTGGTATTAAACGCATATATTTTGGCTTAGCGCACTCCCGAATTCATCAAGGCACGGATCTCAAGATACGTTTTGTGACTGGGAAAGTGTTGGAAGGCAGATATTTATCTCACAGGCTCCTGTCTTGGAGCCTGATTCATTAAGGAACTTAGGCAAGAAATTTCTTACTTAAGACTCCTGAACAAAACCATGTTACAATGCAAGGGTTGAAAATGAGTTTTCTATTTTGCACGTAAGGTAAATACTGTCTGTTTTTTTCATGTAGCACACAAATATCAACTTTAAATTTCAGTGTACAAATAAGCTATCAAGTGCTACATGAAAAAACAGCCAGTGTTTTACTTATGAGCAAAATAGAAAACTCATTTTCACCCCTTGCATTTTAACATGGTTTTGTCCAGGAGACATAAGTAAGCAATTTCTTGCCTAATTTCCTCAATGAATTAGGCCCTTGTACATTTTAAATCCCCAGGGAAAATGTTGTGTTTGGAAAAGCTTGTTCAAAGTTTGTTTGTTTTAGCATTAGGCAAAACTGGTAAGAGTCCTTTGGGTTATGAATGGAGAGAGAAGGGCGGGCTCCATTCATATGGCCCATTTTGGGTATTTCAGAGAGCTAGCAAGTAGCTGGTGAATCAGGTATTGCACCTAAAGAGGTGCTTTTAAAAGGATGCTAGACAGTTCATTGTGTCTCTCATAACCTAGGGAGAAGGTCAGATGCTTCCTGAGAGACACTGCAATGTATGACTAGTAAGTTCTGTTATTTTTCTGTGTGTGTGGAACACAAGGTCCATCACTTGAGAGAGGGTGCTCCTCAAGTGATTACTGATCAGGACTTAGACTAGCCCTGTAGCTTGAGCAAGAGATACGGCAGAAAAACAAGTAACTTTGAGATGCTCAAAGCTTGATTCGGACATGGCTGCATGTGCTTGAGTTTTACACGCCCCTACTGTATATTGACTATGACAAAACGCCATTTACCCACCCTATTCACTTCCCAAAATCGTAGGCAGAAGAAGATGGAGCAGATGGAGCGGACAGGGCTGCATTCATGGGCGTATCTCTCAGTTCTGGGTATGTGCAGAGTGATTTTGCGTATGATACGCTCAAAATAATAAAAAGTATGCAAAAGCATTCATGGGCTGTCAGTGTATGCTGAGACTTGTAGTTCCACAGGTGCTTGTACTATAATTGAACAGTATTGACATGCTTTGGAAAGAAAAAAAGAGAAGTGTGTTTTGTTTAAGACACTCTAATGACAATAATACTTCATTAAAAACTCAATCTTTATTTCAGAACATTAAAATAAAAATTGGAATTTCTTATGTTCTTATTAAAAAAACTTGTAGCGAAATATTAAAATGTGAATACCAAGTAATGCCCAAAAAAGAAACTATTAAAATAGGCAGAACTATGCTGCCTAGCCGTGACGCTGTTCAGATAAAGATAAACCTTATTATATGTTCTTAAGATATACTAACTGTGTAAGGCAGTTCAGAATTGGTAGAGTTGGATGAGACTGCTTCCTCTAGCAACCAGGGGAATGGTCTCTCCAGCACAGAGGGGACCAAAGTTACTCAGGGACCCAGGCAGATTGTGGTGGTAGGGGATTCAATTATTAGGAAGGTAGATAGGGCAATCTGTTACCGGGACCGTGCATGCCGAACAGTGTGTTGTCTCCCGGGTGCTCGGGCTCGGCATATTGCGGATCGGGTGGACAGATTGTTGGGAGGGGCTGGGAATGACCCAGCGGTTTTGGTGCATGTTGGCACCAATGACCGAGTTAGAGGAAGAAGGGGTGTCCTAAAGAAGGATTTCAGGGACATAGGTCGCAAACTTAAGGCAAGGACATCCAAGGTAGTATTTTCGGAAATACTACCTGTGCCACGCGCTAGTCCAGGGAGGCAGCGGGAGATTAGGGAGGTTAATGCGTGGCTAAAAGATTGGTGTAAGAAGGAGGGTTTTGGATTCTTAGAGCACTGGGCTGATTTCTCGGTCAGTTGCCATCTTTATTGTCGTGATGGATTGCACCTGAATGAGGAGGGGGCTGCAGTGCTAGGGGAAAGGATGGTTAGAAAGTTGGAGGAGATTTTAAACTAGGCTCCGTGGGGGAGGGGCAAGCAAGTATTTATGGGATAGACATTGAGAGTAGTAAGGAGGAATTTAAAAAGAGTAAAGTGGGTGGAGAGGGGGGAAAGGGAAGCATAGCCGATAAGGAGCGGCCTTTTTTAAAGCAAAAAGAAATACCTAAGGGAGGCAATAGACTTAAATGTATGCTTGCAAATGCAAGAAGCCTGATAGGTAAAATGGGGGAGTTAGAACTAGTAGCAATGAATGAGCAGTATGATATTATAGGTATTACTGAGACCTGGTGGGATGATACACATGACTGGGCAGTCAACTTGGAAGGCTATTCTCTCTTCAGGAGGGATAGGGTCAATAAAAGGGGAGGAGGAGTATGTCTTTATATTAAGCCAGAATTAAAACCAAGTATTCAGGAAGTTATATACGAGAATATTGGTGATAATATAGAGGCATTGTGGGTGGAAATATCCAGCGGAGGAAAAAGTTCAGAGAAGTTTCTGATAGGGATATGCTATAAACCGCCAGATATTAGTACGATTGAGGAAGCCCAACTTCTAAAGCAAATTGAAAAGACTACACAACTAGGTCAAATTTTAATTATGGGGGATTTCAATTATCCGGACATTGATTGGAGTACTGAGACCTGCGGTACAGCTAGGGGAAATAGGTTTCTGAGCACGCTAAAAGACCATTACATGTCCCAATTAGTAGAGGAACCAACTAGGAACCGGACTATACTGGACCTAGTAATAACAAACAATGTAGACGTAATATCAAATATTCAAGTAAAGGAGCACTTGGGAAACAGTGATCATAATATGGTCTCATTTGAAATTAGTTTCCAGAAACAACAGTATAAGGAATCAACTAGGACTTTAAACTTTAAAATGGCAAATTTTAATATGCTAAAGGAGTCTATAAAGAGCATAGACTGGGACAAAGCCTTTGAAGGAAAAAATACGGAAGAAATGTGGGCTGTCTTTAAAATGTTGTTGGAAACATACACGTATAAGTTCATTCCTATGGGAAATAAATGTAAAAGAATTAAGTCTAAACCAATGTGGCTAAATAAAAAGGTAAGGGAAGAAATGCAAAGGAAGAAGCGGGCATTTAAATTGTTTGAGTCTGAAGGGTCAGAGCAGTCCTTCCATAGGTACAAGGAATGTAATAAAACATGCAAAAAGGAAATTAGATTGGCTAAATTAGAAAATGAAAGGCACGTTGCAAAAGAAAGTAAGACAAACCCCAAAAAGTTTTTTAAGTATATAAATGGCAAAAGGATTAAAAAAGATAATATAGGACCCCTAAGAAGTGAGATGGGTGAATTGATAAATGATACTAAGGAAAAAGCAGAGGTATTAAACACGTTCTTTTCTTCAGTATTTACCAGAGAGGAAAAAATGGCAGGAGTAATACATAAAAATGGAAATGAAACCATGCCATTAATTAATACTTGGTTGTCAGAGGAAGAAGTCCAAAGGCGACTGAAGAATATTAAGATAAATAAAGCTCCAGGTCCAGATGGCATACACCCAAGGGTCCTTATGGAGTTAAACTCGGAAATAGCTAGACCGCTATTCTTAATTTTCAGAGATTCAATCTCATCAGGCTCAGTACCAAGGGATTGGCGAATAGCAGATGTGGTGCCGTTGTTTAAAAAGGGGACGAGATCACAACCAGAGAATTATAGACCTGTAAGCCTGACATCAATAGTGGGAACACTACTGGAAGGTATTTTAAGGGACAGTATTTAGGATTACTTGGTACGCAATAAAATTTTTAGTGGGAATCAACATGGATTTGTGAGGGATAGGTCATGTCAAACTAATCTAATTAGTTTCTACGAGGAAGTTAGTGGGAACTTAGACCAGGGCAGGACAGTAGATGTGGTCTACTTAGATTTTGCAAAGGCCTTTGATACAGTGCCACACAAGAGGTTGGTTTACAAAATAAGGGAACTGGGTCTAGGAATCAAAATTTGTACTTGGATCGAAAACTGGTTAGAGAATAGGGAACAGAGAGTTGTGATAAATGGAACATTTTCTAATTGGTCAAAAGTCTTAAGTGGAATACCTCAAGGTTCTGTGCTGGGACCACTCCTTTTTAATATATTTAATAATGACCTTGGTGATGGTTTAGAGAGTAAAGTTTCTATTTTTGCAGATGACATTAAACTCTGTAAGGTAATAAAATCAGAGCAAGATGTAGCTTCTCTACAGAGTTACTTAAAAAAACTGGAGGATTGGGCGGCCAAATGGAATATGAGGTTTAACACAGATAAATGTAAGGTTATGCATTCAGGGATCAAAAACAAGAACGCAATCTATAAATTATATGGAATTAATTTAGGAGAATCTATAATGGAAAAGGATTTGTGTCACTCACCGGACCGTGAGTGCCTCTTCCCGGACATTTAGGAACCGTGGCCGTCCTCCATCCTGAGGGCCTGCGCATGCGCAGCCCTCTCCTATACTTCAGTGTATGTCCCTTTAACTCAATTGGCAGATCAGGCAACACTCCCTATATTAAGCACCTGTGGTCAACACCACGTTGCCTGATCTTGGAGTCTCATTCCCCATGAGCCTCTGAAGGTGTTCCTGTGTTTCCTCGTGTATTCAGCTCTGCTGATTCCTGTGGTTTCCAAACCACTTCTACCTCTGTGGTTTCCTAACCACTTCTACTACTGTGGTTCCCATACCACTTCTACCATCAACTGTATCATCGTGACTGTTTGCTGATTCCTATCCGCCGCCTCCGTGCACTACAGTCTCCTATACCACTTCTACCATCAACTGTATCATCGTGACTGTTTGCTGATTCCTATCCGCTGCCTCCGTGCACTACAGTCTCCTATTCCACTTCAACGCTATTATATTCCATTGTGACTGTTTGCTGATTCCTATCCGCTGCCTCCGTGCACTACAGTCTCCTATACCACTTCTACCATCAACTGTATCATCGTGACTGTTTGCTGATTCCTATCCGCTGCCTCCGTGCACTACAGTCTCCTATACCACTTCAACGCTATTATATTCCATTGTGACTGTTTGCTGATTCCTATCCGCTGCCTCCGTGCACTACAGTCTCCTATACCACTTCTACCATCAACTGTATCATCGTGACTGTTTGCTGATTCCTATCCGCTGCCTCCGTGCACTACAGTCTCCTATTCCACTTCAACGCTATTATATTCCATTGTGACTGTTTGCTGATTCCTATCCGCTGCCTCCGTGCACTACAGCCTTCTCTCCTTATCCACTCACCTGTTCATCATCAAGTCTGTGAGCTGACTCCTAGCTGCTGCCTCCGTGCACTGCAGTCTCCAGCTTGCAACTCGTCTGTGTTCATCATCGTGACTGTGAGCTGATTCCTATCCGCTGCCTCCGTGCACTACAGCCTCCAGCTGGCAACTCGCCTGTGTTCATCATCGTGACTGCTAGCTGATTCCTATCCGCTGCTCCTGTGCACCTCAGCCTCATCTCATCTCTCCCGTGGGTCCGCAGAGTCCTGCTGCCGCTGCCAGTCCTATCGTCCATCTACTGCTGATCCGCTCTCCACGCCTTCCTGGTTCCCCTGGTCGCTACCCTCCTGTCAGCATTGGATTCGTGTCCCTGTTGGTCTACTTACCTGTGCGCTGCACCTACTAGACTCCTGCTTCTTACATCCAGGGACTTCTCATCCTGTCGGCCTCCTGCCGCCCAGGTATCACTGCACTCCTGTCTGACTGCCTTCTGAACCACGGTATGCATACTTCTCATTGACTGTGCTGGTGTATTGCATACCTTGCTGGACTGTGTTGGTTCTCCTCTGGAGTCTGCAATCCGCTGAGTCTTTTGCCATCATTGACTGTGTTACCTTGTGCTGGATTACTTCAGAGACTTCCTACATTTGCAGACCTGTTCAGTCATTTATATATATTGTGCATATTACTGTGGATCGTGTTTAATGTGCCCGTGTACATCCTGTGTTGCAGTCTCTCCCCGTACACCTCCTCACATATATTTTCAGTGGTACAACTTGCTGAAGGCAGACCACTGATTCCTGTTCCGGTATCACCTGTTCCATTCCTCTCACATAGCAGTGGTACAACTTGCTACCGCAGACCACTGACTTCCCTGATACCTCCACTTGGATTCCATTCCTTCACTCAGACAGCGGTACCACTTGCTATCCGCAGACCGCTGACTCTCATCACCTCCTCGTTTCTGTTGGACATTCCTCCTCACTATAGCAGTGGTACAACTTGCTAACGCAGACCACTGACTACCTCCACTTGCCCTTGTCCATACAGTTCCTCGTGTATTATTACCTCCATATTACCAGTGCTGCTAGTCATAGACTTTCCTGAGCATCTCATCATCTACTATTGCCTGTTCCGTGATCACCCTGCTACCAGAGTACACTATTACCATCTACATTGCTCTGGTAAGCTTACCACCTGGTGATCCCTGGGTAAAGACTCCTAGTGCCCGTGACAATTTGGGAGTGCTCGTAGACAGTAGACTTAGCAATAGTGCTCAATGTCAAGCAGCAGCTGCAAGGGCAAACAAAGTATTGGCATGCATAAAAAGGGGCATAGATGCAAGAGAAGACAGTGTAATTTTGCCACTGTATAAATCGTTGGTAAGACCTCATCTTGAATATGCAGTACAGTTCTGGGCACCACTCTATAAAAAAGATAATTTGGAACTAGAAAGGGTTCAGAGAAGGGCGACAAAATTGATAAAGGGTATGGAGTCATTAAGTTATGAGGAAAGGTTAGCCAGTTTAGGCATGTTTACTTTAGAAAAGAGGCGTCTAAGGGATGATATGATTACTATGTACAAATACATTACGGAGAGCTTCATGGGAACTTTTTACCCCAAGGACCATACACAGGACACGTGGACATCCCCTAAGGTTAGAGGAGAGGAAATTTCACAACCAGCAAAGGAAGGGGTTCTTTACAGTAAGGGCAGTCAAGATATGGAATTCATTGCCAAGGAAGGTTGTGATGGCAGATTCAATAGATATGTTTAAGAAAGGGTTAGACAAATTTTTAGCGGAAAGGTGTATCCAGGGATACGACCGTTAATTTAAAATAAAGGATAGTAGTGGATATAGGGTAAAAATTGGATTGCAATATTGAGTCTGGGGGGATTTTCAAAATTGAAACAGATTGGCAGTTGCTTACTCTGGATTAATTTCAAATATAAGTGCAGGATCGCAGGAGATCCAAAATAGGTTGAACTTGATGGACTGGTGTCTTTTTTCAACCTCATCAACTATGTTACTATGTTACTATTATTTATAAATAATGAATAAACAAAAAAGATAGAAATGGCGCTATGACACAATACCAGTACAGAAATAATAGGTATTCCAATATTAAAATCTAGAACTGGTTCCTTGTTATATCACACTTCCCCTGTGCGGGCGGCTGCCAATCCTCTAGGCCAAGCGGTGTGGCAGGAAGAAATCTAGAAAAAATGGAGGAGGAGGCGCACAATAGTGTAGTACAGTATTGTAATGGTGCTAAACAGGAATCCAGAAAAGGAACCTAATCACCAAAGTAGAGTGAGCCAGAAATTTCCACCATATAAACACCCACAATTATTGGTGTGGATGAAAGTAAAACATATATGGTGAGGAATCACACAGAGCCACGTATCACTCAGATTAGTCCCATTAAACAGTGTGCTAGATAGGGAGACACAGGTCACACTAGTGCAGATATATGCGTACCAGAAGCCAAAACTTTGAGGCTTATCTGTAAAGATGTCCTGTAGACTGTGATGGTTAGGTCACTCTCCAACCACAACGGATCAACCAATTGATTGTGATCTCCTTGATCTCTCTGATCACAGCTGTCTGTTGTTGCTGTGTCCCTATCTAGCACACTGTTTAATGGGACTAAGGTCCCTCTCTCCCCACTGTGGAGGGGGGAGAGGGGGACATTAACTGTGGGGGAGAGGGGACATTAACTTTGGGGGGAGGGGGACATTAACTGTGATTGGGGGAGAGCGGGGGACATTAACTGTGCTTGCGGGAAGGGGAGAGGGGGACATTAACTGTGCTTGCGGGGAGGGGAGAGGGGGACATTAACTGTGCTTGCAGGGAGGGGAGAGGGGGACATTTACTGTGATTGTGGGGGGGGGGGAGGGGGGGACATTTACTTTGGGGAGGGGAAAATTTACTGTGATGAGGGAGTGGGGGGGAATGTACTGTGATGAGGGATAGGGGCGAATGTATGGTGAAGACGGAGGGGTGCACATGTGAGGAGGGGGGCACATGTGTGGGGAGGGGGGCACATGTATGGGGAGGGGAGGCCCCACCAGATTAATTAATACTGGGCCCCACAGTTTCTGATGGCAGCCCTGCCTCTCAGTGCTGGTTCTTCTCATCAGACCCCTGACCTGGAAGCAGCTCATGCACTCTGCTGCTGCAATCACCTATTACCTGCTCCACTTGTTAGTGGTAACTTCTGCAGATCATCACTGTCATCTCTCCAAGCGTGCTGCTGTAACTCACCTACTACCAGCTTCACTCGTTAGTGGTGACTACTGCAGATCATCGCTACCATCTCTCTAAGTGTATTGCCGCAACTCACCTACTACCTGCTCCACTCTTTAGTGGTAACTACTGCAGATCATCGCTACCATCTCTCTAAGTGTATTGCTGCAACTTACCGACTACCTGCTCCACTCGTTAGTGGTAACTACTGCAGATCATTGCTACCATCTCTCTATGAGTATTGCTGCAACTCACCTATTACCTGCTCCACTCGTTAGTGGTAACTATTGCAGATCATCATTACCATCTCTCTAAGTGTATTGCTGCAACTTACCGACTACCTGCTTCACTCGTTAGTGGTAACTACTGCAGATCATTGCTACCATCTCTCTAAGTGTATTGCTGCAACTCACCTACTACCTGCTCCGCTAGTTAGTGGTAACTACTGCAGATCATCGCAACCATTCTTCCAAGTGTGCTGCTGCAAATCACCTATTACCTGCTCCACTTGTCAGTGGTAACTTCTGAAGAACATCGCTACCATCTCTCCAAGTGTGCTGCTGCAAATCACCTATTACCTGCTCTACTCGTTAGAGGGAAGCAGGGCCGTTCTGGCCATCTGCCACTTCTGGCAAATGCCAGAAAGGCCGATGGCTAGATGGGCAGGCCCGACTCTACTTGGCTTCCTGGTCGCTGGGTCCTCCCCAGGACTTGCGTGAGAGGTGAGAGAGACAGGGGGTTAGGGGATGCTGGGAGAGGGGGGAGAGAGCTAGGGGGGAAAGGGGGTGCTGGGAGAGGGGTGAGAGAGACAGAGGGGATGGGGGTCCTGGGAGAGGGCTGAGATAGCCAGGGGGGAAGGGGGTGCAAGAAGAGTGGTGAAAAAGCCAGGGGAGGTGGGGTACAGGAAGAGGGGATGAGAGTCAGGAGGGAAGAGGTGAGATAGGCAGGGGGGAAATGGTGCAGGAAGAAGGGTGAGAGAGCCAGGTGTGTAGGGGGTGTAGGAAGAGGGGTGATAGAGCCTGGGAGGTAGGGGGTGCAGGAAGAGGGGTGAGAGAGCTAGGGGGAAGGAGTGCAGGAAGAGGGGTGAGAGAGCCAGGGGGGAAGGGGGTGCTGGGAGAGGAGTGAGAGAGCCAGGGGGGAAGGGAGTGCTGGGAGAGGGGTGAGAGAGCAAGGGGGGAAGGGGGTGCTGGGAGAAGAGTGAGAGAGCCAGGGGAAGGGGGTACAGAAAGAGGGGTGAGAGAGCCAGGGGGGAAGAGGTGAGAGAGCCAGGGGAGAAAGGGTGCATGAAGAAGGGTGATAGAGCCAGGGGGGTAGGGGGTGCAGGAAGAGGGGTGAGAGAGACAGGGAGGTAGGGGGTGCTGGAAGAGGGGTGAGAGAGCCAGGGGGAAGGAGTGCAGGAAGAGGGGTGAGAGAGCCAGGGGGGAAGAGGTGAGAGAGCCAGGGGGGAAAGGGTGCATGAAGAAGGGTGATAGAGCCAGGGGGGTAGGGGGTGCAGGAAGAGGGGTGAGAGAGCCAGAGAGGTAGGCGGTGCAGGAAGAGGGGTGAGAGAGCCAGGGGGAAGGAGTGCCGGAAGAAGGGTGAGTGAGCCAGGGGGGAAGGTGGTGCTGGGAGAGAAGTGAGAGAGCCAGGGGGGAAGGGAGTGCTGGGAGAGGGATGAGAGAGCCGGGGGAAGGGGGTGCTGGGAGAGGAGTGCGAGAGCCAGGGGGTTAGGGAGTGCTGGGAGAGGGGTGAGAGAGCCAGGGAGGAAGGGGGTGCAGGAAGACATGTGAGAGTGCCAGGGAAAAGGTGGTGCAAGGGGTAAGGTGAGAGGGACAAAGGAGAAGATGGTGCAGAGGTATAGGTAAAAGAAAGTGTAAAGGGAGAGACATCTTAAGAATGGGAATGTCAGGGATGCAGCCATCATAAAACACAAGTAGTAATGAAGAATGGGAATGCACAGAAGGGACAAATGTTAAAATAACAAACCAAGCCTTCATAATCCATTCACTTATATTTTCCATACTTCTAAATTTCTACTTCGACCACTGCCCTCTGTTCCTGCTCCCGACTGTCTGTGTGAGCTGACAGCTGCAGATCCCTCATCGCCCAGCGCGCCCAGTAGGAGAACAGAACACAGAATGCCATAATCGTGTAAGTTCATATATTTTCTCGTGTGCAATGTGTTTTTAACCATCCTTGCTTGAACTGGGGGCACTACTGTGTATCCTATGACGTTTAAAACACTATGTATTGCTTATTATTGTGCTGTAATGTGTCTTGCATATTTATCTGTACAGAGATTTTTAATTAAGAGGAAAAAACACTGCTTGTCATAAAGTTTATCTGTGATTGTGTCAATATATCTATTGTTTGCATTGTAAATGGTGCATTAAGCTGTTCCTGTGACTCACACTATCAGTATCTGATATGCTGTACCAATTTTTATTTGTGAATGAGTTTTTGTCTGTGCAATACTAATGATTTGGGGGCACTACTATGGCGTAATGTTATTTGGGGGCATTATTGTGGCATAATATGATTTGGGGGCACTATTGTATGGTATATGATTTGGGGGCACTACTATGCCATAATATGATTTGTGGGCACTACTGCATGGCCAAATATGAATTAAGGGCAATACTATGTGGCATAATATGACCTTGGGGCACTAGTTCATATTATGTGGCATAATATGACCTGGGGGCACTACGGTGTGGCATAATATGAACTTCTGCCAAAGGCAAGTTTCTCATTGTTGAATATGACGGGGGCCCAAAGAAGTTGCTGTACTGGGTCCCAAAATTCCTCTTGTCGGCCCTGCCTGTGAGTCAAGGGGGTAGAAGTATCCAGGTAAATAATCTAAATGTTTCCTATCTAATCAAACTGATGGATCACCTCCAATTATCTCTCACCCACCTCCTCTATCCCCCTTCATTTCTATACTGTTTTATTTAAAATGAATAGAAAACACATATATCCAGTTACTGTAGTAAAAAAAATGTTTTTGCTGTAGAATACTTTTAACGCAGCCGTGTGGGTTCAAATGATCATTCAATAGTTATGTTTTTTCTGATATATTTGGTAGAGTTTTATTTCACGTGGAATGATTCAGAAAAATTCTGCCATTACTATTTAATTGAGGGGAAAGGGTACCTGTTACCTATATGTGTATAAGTATTCTGTTGTTGCTATTTTGAGGGAGATTTGAAAAAAGCAAAACATTGGTTTCTTACAGTGGCGCCTGTATAATTGGTGGTATTGCTGTAGTATGGGGTGGCGTGGTGGTGGCAATGTTGTAGTGCGTTTGGGGCTTAGTATTGCTAATAAGTAGGAGAGGGTATTGCTGTAATGTGGGGGGTCATGCTGGACGCTGTAATGTGGGGGGTGATTCCGGTTGCTGTCATGTGGGGGGTGATGCTGGTTGCTGTAATGTGGGGGGTGATGCTGGTTGCTGTAATGTTGGGGGTGATGCTGGACGCTGTAATGTGGGGGTGATTCCGGTTGCTGTCATGTGGGGGGTGATTCCAGTTGCTGTCATGTGGGGGTGACGCTGGTTGCTGTAATGTGGCTGGGTATTTATGTAGTATGAGTGTGTGTGGGGTTATTTATTATTGTAATTTGGGTACTAATAATGTATTGTCATGGTATTTATTGATGTAATTGGGGTGCTAACAATGTAATGTTGAGGGCCATAAGGAGAAATAAATACCCCCCCACACACACACTCATACTACATCATATTGTACTGCACCAGCAACGTGCACTGCGCCAGGATCAGTTTGCAACAATATAGTGCATGGAGCCCACAACACGTGGGCATGTGTGCTTTAAATGCCAGGGCTGATTTTTAGTCCCAGTCCGGCCCTGGTGGCAACTACTGCAGATCATCGCTACCATCTCTCCAAGTGTGCTGCTGCAAATCACATATTATCTCTCTGTGGACTATAACTGAGCATCACTCAGTACTCCTATTCATTTGTGACTATCTATTGCCTACATTCCCCTTTGTACTCAGTTCACTATTGCTGCTCACTGGGAACTCCCCTAGAGGGCCGGGACCTGCAGGGTGGAAGCTGCCAAGCCCAAATTCCCTTGCGGGAACCTCTGGTGAAAACCTTCCACTTTGTTAGATTCCGCGCCTCTCAGGGAATTACCAATCCCAGGCAGAACAGAAGGCTACCACTCATCCTAGTGAATCCTGACACAACCATTTTATTTGGTTCCCGACACCCTGATCACAGCTCAAAAAGAACATTTTATGCTGCTTCCTCATTTGGTCACAAAATCTTTTGACTTCACTGCAGAGATATCCCAAGGACTTTACCCTGCAGAGGGGAGTCCCAAAGCAATGCAGTCGAGACTAATATCATGTATCTCCTGCCTACTAGCACTATAGTTATCTTGCAAGCTGGATGTAATAGAAACACTTCTATTAAATCCAGTTTATACTGAATATTTTAGTGATGGCAAAAACAGAGACTTTGCAAACAAACACACATCGCCTCCTGTTAAAAATAAAAATAATTTCTAAAAAAATGTGGAAAAAAGGTCAGAATAAACAGTTTGAAAGTAAACTGCACATTTTTGGTAAAATTTTATTTAGGATGCCTAGCTGCTTTCATTTTAAGGTGAATAAATGGGCTTGCACTAAATGTAAGCAATACAAAATAAAGCATTTTGAAATTGCAATTTTTCACTAATGTTTCCTATATTTACCTGCATATGAAATGGACTAAATTACATATTTAATGCAAAGCTGTAATATAAGAAAACCTTTTCTCACCCAAGAAAAACATTACGGCTATACTGTAAAGTCTTTCAAAATAAACATCCAGTTGAATGTTCATAACTAAAGTCTGTGGCCCAGTATTATTCAGATTGTTAGTTTGGTCGGGTACATGAGTCAACCCCTGGTGGATTACAGTCCGCATCCCATCATACTGTGTAGAAGACACAGTTGGAGGCACTGAAGAAAGAGAGAGACAGCATTTCAGCATTTCAGCACCTCTTTCAGAGTGCTATGGAAAGAGGTGCTACATAGGAGGCACTGCTGAGATATCGAGTGTCAGACTCAGTGTCACATAGTGACAGCACCCATGGTGGGAATTACCGGGAAATAAATGTTCACATGGTATGAGGTCAGGGGAACTGTCCCGGAGCGCAGTCTGTATTCAGATGTGAGAGATGTATCGGGTGAGGTCGTACTCCAAGCACTGCAGTGGGTGCATGAGGCCAAAGGTGATTGTGATACATTAAGCAGATGGAGACTGTGTGGGCAGCATTTTGGTGAAAGCTGCCGCTATCTTTATGAGGGAGCTAGCACTCAGGAAGCTGAGAGAACAGAAAGACAGTGGTGTTCTTGGCTCATCATTTGACCTATGAGACTGCTGACAAACACTGACATGTCTCAGGGAGCGGGCATGCAGGCCATCAGTTAGGACAGTCACATAACCCCCCTCCTCAGACCTGGGGAAGGGAATCAATAATGTTTCAGCATCGAGTATTTTCACTGACCGGCAGGGCAAACTGCACCAACTGACTGGCAGAACAGGCCATGATGGAGGATACAGAAGGTTCCCGTCATTCTCTGGAATGAAGCCAGGCCCCACTGGAAAAGAGGCCTATGACTTTTGGAGGGAAACTGGCTACCAATACATGGGAGAGTGGAGTTGTTCAGAGTATATGAAATGGCAGACAATAGCAGAGAGCCTGCGTGGGCCGACAGTGGATCTCGTGCAGGTATTGAAAAGGGATGACCCCCTCACCCGACTGTTAATGCACTCGATGATGTGTATGAAACATGGGATGAGATGAAGCATCAGTTAAAGCACACCTACCAGAAGCCGGGAGAAAAACTGTCTATATATGTCACTTAGATAAGTTGATCTACAGAATCGTGGAAAAGAGAGGGATGGCTCGAGAGGATGTGAACCTGGGCAGACTGACGAAAATGCTTTGCGAGGCATCTACTCAAGACCCCGTGGCACAGAAGTATAGATACTCTGATGCTAGAAAAAAAACACTCTTTCAAGGAATTGGTGAAAGACATCCGGAGAACAGAAATTATAATGGATGCTAGAGAGTAGCATGTGTATAGATTGGTGACCATTGCCACAAAGGCTGAATGAAACAGAATTAATCAAAATTGAGTAACTACAAATGCTCATATTGCACAAATCACACTTTTGGCCACACAAACCCGAAATTTAGACCCTGCTGGTTTCAAGAGTCTAACTGCAGAAGGATTCCTACAAGAAGGCAGTAGAATAGGAAAATTTGAGAAGGGAGCACTCAGAAAGGCTGTTATGTTTGTGGAGAAGTGGGCCACATTGCCTAACTGTATGCAAATCGGTGGAACCAAAGATGATCCCCCACTCCACTAATCCGAGGCAGTAAACCATCAGGAAAAGGGAGGGGGGCCAGCAAACCCCCTGCTGGCCCTCTAAGAAAGATCCAAGCTAAGAAGTTGGGGAAAGCCAAGCAGGAGTGGTGGAAGTCTGTCCCAGAAGGGGCTTGCTCCAAACGTGTCAGTGTCTATAAATGGCTATCAATGCTCAGCTTTGCTAGATAGCAGGTGTCAGGTGTCCATCATTATTGAGGGGTGGTAGAACAGATACCTATCAGAAGTGCCATTGAAGCACTTGACTGGATTGACACGCTGGGGTCTGAGCAAGCTGAGTTACCCTTACCTAGGTATGGTGACTTTGAAGTTTCCTCAGGAAGTTACGTGAGTTAGTTGCCAGCTGCTAGATGGTTGCATCGGTGTGCCTTGAAGTTGAACAAGATGCTAGAGAGGTACCGATCATCATATGCATGAATGCAAACATCTTCAGACAACAGCTCCAACTAGTGGTGTCATGAAGCAGAGGGAAAATATTACCCACAGAGTGTCATCATCCATCCAGTGTGTTTGGCTGCCTATCAGAAAGTGGAGAAGCAGGCAAGAAAGGTGAGAGAAGGACTGAGGCCTGAGAGTTTTGGGTTCTATTTCAAGGGAAGCGGTGCATCCTTAGCAGACAAGGAACAAGTGATCAGAGATATGATGAAGAGAGCCCCAGCTTTCTCCACAGGGATTGGGACCTTATCCCACCCCATGGAGTGGAGCATTATATCAACTTGAATGATGAGAGACCATTCAGAGAAAGGTCCAGGCGAGTGGATTTGGAAGATATTCAGTGTAATTTGCAATAGCTGCTTGAGACAGAGGTCATCATGAAGTCAGAAAGCCATTATTCCTCTCTGATAACTCGAAAGAAGAACAGGGACATTCGCTTGTGTGTGGACTAAAAGGCACTGAATTACAGAACAGTCCCTGACCAGTATACAGGGATTGACAAGGATTGACAAGGCCTTGGACTGTCTATCAGGAAGCAGATGGTACTCTGTGTTGGACCACAGGGGTGGGTATTACCAGATACCCATGCACCCTAAGGACGCTGAGCTGACTGCATTCATCTGCCCACTGGGTTTCTACCAGTTCAAATGGATGCTTCAGGGAATCTCCAGAGGTACATGGATCAGGTAAAGGGAGACAATAGAGCGCTTACTTTACTATTTTATCAAAGGGAGACAAGAACTTCAGAGAGGTCATAGTCTACCTGGATGACCTGATAGTTTTTGGACAGACCCTTCAAGAGCATATCGAGAGGCTACTCAAGGTCCTGGATTGGCTATTGGAACATGGCCTGAAGCTCTTTGTGGACAAGAGACACCTATGCCAGACCACTGTAAAATATGTGAGGCACGTGGTAAGCAGAGAGGGAGTGGCCACAGATCCAGCTAAGGAGGAAGCTGTGCTACACTAGCATCAACCCACAAAGTTTGGTGGATTATGGTATTTTCTAGGTTCTTTGGGTACTATCAGAGGTTTGTGCCAGGATACTCTAAACTCACTGAGCCTTTAACACACTTGACTCAAGGAAACCAACTTCCGATAGGGGCAGTTCCCCGAATAAAAGAGAGACACCTTTTCGTAAGGTGAATGAAGAATTTGGATGTGGAAGAGGCTTTCAAGAAGCTGAAGAGGTGCCTGATAGAGGCTTCAGTACTGGCCTATGCTGATCCCACCATACTGTATGCTTCATTTGAAGGACTCAGGGGAGTGTTGTACCAGGAGCATGATGGGAAACTCTGCCTGGTGTCTTATGTCAGCTGGAGTTTTTCCCCCACGAGAAAAACCATCCAGTCCCCAAATTGGAATTTCTGGTTCTCAAGTGGGCAAAAGTGGATAAGCTGCATGACTAGCTCTACAGTGCTACTTTTCAGGTGCAGACAGATAATAATCCTTTGTCCTCAGACAACATCGAAGCTTGATTCCATTGGACATCACTGGCTGTCAGTATTAGAGATTTACAAATTTAGCATCAAATACCGGCCTGGGAAAACCAATGTGGCTGCGGATGCTTTGTTAAGATTGAAAGGGAGGCCGTGTGGCGGAATGGAGGAAGGTTGCGTAGAAGTTCCCACTTCAGAGGTGAGAGGGATGTACCATGACCATTTCTCCTTCTGAAGAAATATGGCATGTGTCTATTGAGAAATACTTTACCCACCAGATCTGCTCCCTTTGTGAATATTCCTAGTAGTGTGCCCCTGTAGTTAGCTTGCATTGATTTCATCTCTCAAGCCAGATAAAGGGAACATTAGCAGTGTATGGGTGGTGACTGACCATTACACTCATTATGCGCAAGTCTACAACACCAAAGATCAGAGGGCTTGTACAGTTGTCAAGGTATAGTGGGAGAAGTTCTTAGTGCAGTAAGGACTACCAGCATGTACCCACTCTGACTAAGGTCAGGACTTCAAGAGAGATTTGTGTGAGATCTGCAGGATCAAGAAGTCAAAGGCTACCCCTTTCCATCCACATGGTGATTCACAGCTGGAGAGGATTAACCGAACCCCCCTCAATAGGTTTGGCACGTTGAACCCTAGTAAAATGGCACAATGGAGCAGGCACATATCCCAGGTGGTGCATGCCTACAATTCCATGAAGAATGAGACCACAGTGTTTTCTCCTTATGCTCTGAAGTTCGGGAGAGAGGCAAGATTTATTTATTGCTTCTAGACCAAGAGTCTGAGAGAAGTAGGAGAACATGGAGGGACAGTGGAAGGTTGCGAGGTCAACGGCTCAATGCACAGTCCTAGAGGCTTTTGAGAAGTTTGGAACCATCATCCTCTGAGTCTGATGAAGAGTGGGGGTTTGATGTGGAGTTTCATTCCCTGTAGGAGTCAATACATTTTCAGAGGAGACATTCTAGAGCTGCTAGGAGGAACAATTCATTCCTACAGCTGAACTTTAGGAGATGGTCCTGGCTCTTGCTGGATGTTCTTGGGCCCCCTGAAGCCTTCTTCACAGCTATTGAACCCCTCTCCTTGAAGTTCCTGATGATCTGATAATGGTTGATTTAGGTGCAATCTTACTAGCAGCAATATCATTGCCTGTGAAGCCCCTTTTGTGCAAAGCAATGATGACTGTATGTATTTCCTTGAAGATAACCATGGTTAACAAAGGAAGAACAATGATTTCAAGCACCACTCGCCTTTTAAAGCTTGCAGTCTGTTATTCTAACTCAATCAACATGACAGCGTGATCTCCAGACTTGTCCCCATCAATACTCTCATCTGTATTAACAAGATAATAACTGACCTGATGTCAGCTGATCCCAATGCCGCAGGGCTGAATGCAGTGGAAATGGTGTTTTTCTGATAAAGTTAATTGTCATGGCAAAAAGGGACTTTGAAATTAATTGCAATTCATCTGATCACTCTTCATGATATTCTGGAGTATATACAAATTGCCATCACAAAAACTGAGCCAGCAGACTTTGTGAAAAATAATATTTGTGTCATTCTCAAAACTTTTGGCCATGACTGTACATAAATCACATTAATGTAATGAAAATTATACTTTGGAATGCAACAAAAGCAGTATAAGCAAATTACTGCTTTTACTGCTTTTATCCAAGTGATTTAAAGGGGGAGTGCACTTTTAGATAAATCATCCCACCTAGAGGAAATAGTTGCTCCTTTTATTACCCGAATCCTACAACAGGGTTGTAATGTTTTGTGCTTGGTTTCAAAATGAGAAGCCCTATGCCTCTATCAGTGCAGTGTTATGTACCATATGTGATGCATATTTGCTGTGAATGCATCCATATGGCAGCATCTACAATACAGAATAGTTCAATATTACAGTATGTTTAATACCTGAGTGCATTGCTATGTTACATACCTTTTTGTACCAGGGGAGAAGTGGGGTATCTCTAAAAACTTGTTCCATTTTCAGAGGAAAGAAATATAGATTATTAAGGGATGACAGGGCTGGGAAATATTTCTTTGCTGTGGCTTCAGAGTTAGTGTCATTTAATCCTTTCATGAAGTAGACCACTGGTCTGTCCTTGTATACACGAGCTGCTGACTCAATGGCGCATAACACCAGCGAAGGTGGCTGCATTCTGTCAGTGGTCTCCAAAAATATGACACTAACCCCTCCTCCTAAAATGTCAAATGGATATGGAGAACTCAAGGAAATGTTTCCTGTTGTTGTGTTAGACAACACATCTGTGGCATCTTTGTGAGCTGTTAACAGTTTTGAAGACAAAAATTTAAATATATTTGTTTCTGATAGAAAAGACACATTAGAAAAATTATGCTGCTTGTAGGTGATTCCATAAAAGAACCCAAGGACTACCAAGAGAAGCAAGAAGACCAGTATCCTCAAGGCTTTTAACATTGTTGTAATATGGTTGTCAGACTGCAAGAGAAAACACATTATTCCATGTTAACACACTGTAATATTACAACAGAAATCTAAAAAAAAACAAAGCTATTGAACATATAAGTTAGGGTAAGCTGAAGGAACCAAAGGAAATCCGTCTGCCAAGTTCCCATAGTGAAATGCAGTAAAGAACAAATGTGGGCCCAGATTTCATATAAATTTGGGATAACAGATTATTTACTGATGTTGAGGAGCTGTACACAAGTCATTTAAAAAAGTGTACAACTGTTATTTAAATGATGTATTGTGGTGTCAAGAGCCAACTTTTGCCTAGTGTCACCCATTGTCATGGTAAAGTACATGCATTTGCTGGCCAAGATAACAGAGTGTTTGGGGATGCAAAAGTTTGCACTGTCTAAGAAGTTGGACAGTTTTGGGGAGTTTCTTGCTGAGTATGTATTAGAAGCATGCGTCTGCTACTTTGCACATATAAACAAAATTATGCTATTTAAATAATCTAATATCCTCCTAACTCCTTTGCCTTTTCTACCACCCCCAACTCAGTGCCACCCTATGTGTGTCGTCCATTTTCCTTTAGGATGCAAGTTCTTACAAACAGGGCCCTCTTTCATGATCTCCTTATATTATAATATTGCATTTATGAGATGCCACAAAGGTCCACAGTGCCATTTATAAAATTTACAGCAGTATACAATGCTTAGATAGCAACCATCCACTACAAATTACATAATACATCGCAGGTCAAGTTTTTAACGGGACAGCGAGTGAGAGAGTGATGGTAATGTCCAACATGACGTAAGTATGGGCTCAAGAAAATGAAAACAGGGTTAGAAAAGCAGCCTTAGATTTACAGAGGGAGATGCAAAAGTAGGAGGAAAACATGAGGAAAGATGGCTCTGCTTATATTCTAAAGGGAAGGGGAGAGTGGTTTGAGTGGCATGAGTGGTGAAGTGGAGGTGATAGTCGAGGCAAATTGATTATAAGGAGGGCTGATAGGCTTAAAAAAGAAATGAGTGTTAAGGGCACACTTGATGTCTGAAAAGTAAAAGCCAATCTGATAGGGCATGGGAGACGGTTCCATAGGTGGGGAGCAGTCCAGGTGAAGAAATAGAGGTGGGAGTGGGAAGAGGTAATCAGTGTGGTAGTGAGGCAACAGTTGTTGACAGAGCTGATGGGGTGGGAAAGAGTGTCAATAAAGAAGAGGTTAGAAATGTAGGGGGAATTGTCTGAGAGCTTTGTAGTTCAGGGTCAGGAGTTTAAATTTAGTGGTAGATGTTTGTAGCCGTAAAAAAATAGAGTAATATGCTGAAACATTATACTCTTATTACGATTTCTGCAGCAGATACAAAAACAAATAAAAACAAAAACAACAGAGAACAAAAAACAAACAGCAAACAGCAAACCAAAAGCAAAGACAAGAGCAAAAACACAAACAAAAATAAGAAACAAGAAATCAAAAAATAAGAAACAAGAGACAAAAACAAAAAGCAGAAAACAAAATACAAAAAACAAAAACAAATGAGAATGAAAATAAAATAAAATACAAAGAAAATGAAAATAAGAATAAACAAAAATAATTAAAAAAGTATTAAAAATTAAAATAAAAATTAAAAAATCTTAACAAAATTAAATATTAAAGTGTAACAAGATAATATGGCTTAAATGAAATAAAGTTATAAAGTTATAATATACAGCAAAAACTGACCTAAACTAAGGATAAAGTTAAAGTTAACACAATAATATTTACAAAATGGTCATACATATATACTGATCATAGGCATTGTATGTGTACATGATGAAAAGAGAATATAATCTGATAATTGTTACCATCAGTGGGCCTGATTCATCAAGGCACGTGTTTGCCAAATCACTGAGCATGCTCAGAACCGGACCATACACCAGAAAGCGCAGCCCTGACTGCTCCATCCTCGAAAGCAAAGGACACTTATTACACCCTATACTTTGGGGAGGGAACAGGGTGGGTAACAGGCTTTGATTGTATTCAATTTAAAGTACGGGCATGCCAAACTCAAGCACACGAAGCCATGTCCGATTCAAATGCTGGGAATTCTGGGGCAGAACGGTGGCTTAGTGGTTAGCACTTCTGCCTCACAGCACTGGGGTCATGAGTTTGATTCCCAACCATGGCCGTATCTGTGTGGAATTTGTATGTTGCCCCCGTGTTTGCATGGGTTTCCTCCGGGTGTTCCGGTTTCCTCCCACACTCCAAAAACATACTAGTAGGTTATCAAATTGACCCTAGCTTCTCTCTCTGTCTGTGTTTCTGTGTGTGTATGTTAGGGAATTTAGACTGTAAGCTCCAATGGGGCAGGGACTGATGTGAGTGAATTCTCTGTAGAGCGCTGTGGAATTATTGGCGCTGTACAAATAATTGATGATGATGATGATGATTGCAAATGCTACTTGTTCTTCTGCCGTATCTCTTGCTCCAGCTGGTCTAAGTCCTGATCATTAGAGATGACAGTCTCCTGTGGATGCTCATGTGTTTGCAATCAGGAGCAACTGTAAATTTTTATTTTATGTTCAGTAGACATTAATAACATTCTAATAAATATATTTCATGGAGGGGGACTGTTTTTTTCTGTTTTATCATTAATGCCTTTATTATTTTAACTGGTGACATTGATCCTATTTTTTTTGTGTGTTCTTTTGTGAATTTATGGAGGACACTGCACCAAGGGGATGTTTTCATCCATTCGCTACTCATCTTTCCACCATTCCAGAGGTATCTAACCCTGAAACCCACAGGTAACTCTTCTCTCTCCTTTCCAGAGGTATCCAACACTGCAACCCACAGACTACTCATCTCTCTACCATTCCAGAAATATCCAACCCTGCAAACCGCAGGCTACTCATCTCTCCACCTTTCCAGAGGCACCCAACCTTGCAACCCACAGGCTACTCATCTCTCCTTTCCAGAGGTATCCAACCCTGCTACCCGCAGGCTACTTGTCTTACCACCTTTCCAGAGGTATCCAACCCTGAATAACAGAGTAACAATACAAATATATACATTGCGGTGACGTGACCCTTAATAGCCACTCATTGACCTACAAAATCCAGAGTGTTGTATCACATAAATTCGATCTTATGAAACATATCTTATGTGCATATGTAGTCCATCTGTACCTCAATCTTTAATCTTTTCTCAGTCATATTCACCCCAAAAAATGTGGCATAAAATTGTTATTATATCTCAGTATTGTGGTCCTATGACCTAATCTCACAGCTCATTAGTCATTCTAATAGGGATGAAAATAGAATTCCCCCTGTTGGTGTTTCATAGGTACTTTATTCCATAATTAAATTATGTCTTTACTCCAATATAAACTACAGTAGCAGAACCTAGTTAGCATTCATAAATCAAAATTATAAAAACCAATGTAATTCAAAGTGTATGTTTAACCCCATAGGGGTCAGTGTATTCATGTCACTCACCGGACCGTGAGTGCCTCTTCCCGGACATTTAGGAACCGTGGCCGTCCTCCATCCTGAGGGTCTGCGCATGCGCAGCCCTTTCCTATACTTCAGTGTATGTCCCTTTAACTCAATTGGCAGATCAGGCAACACTCCCTATATTAAGCACCTGTGGTCAACACCACGTTGCCTGATCTTGGAGTCTCATTCCCTATGAGTCTCTGAAGGTGTTCCTGTATTCCTCGTGTTTTCAGCGCTGCTGATTCCTGTGGTTTCCAAACCACTTCTACCTCTGTGGTTTCCAAACCACTTCTACTACTGTGGTTTCCATACCACTTCTACCATCAACTGTATCATCGTGACTGTTTGCTGATTCCTATCCGCTGCCTCCGTGCACTACAGTCTTCCAAACCACTTCAACGCTATTACATATCATTGTGACTGTTTGCTGATTCCTATCCGCTGCCTCCGTGCACTACAGTCCTCTAATCCACATCACGCTATTATATTTCACTGTGACTGTTTGCTGGTTCCTACCCGCTGCCTCCGTGCACTCCAACCTTTGCTTTACATCCACTCACCTGTTCCTCATCAAGTCCGTGAGCTGATTCCTATCCGCTGCCTCCGTGCACTACAGCCTCCAGCCTACAACTCGCCTGTGTTCATTATCGTGACTGTTAGCTGATGTCTATCCGCTGCTTCCGTGCACTACAGCCTCCAGCCTACAACTCGCCTGTGTTCATCATCGTGACAAGTTAGCTGATTCCTATCCGCTGCCCCTGTGCACTGCAGTCTCTTCTCAGCTCTCCTGTGTTTCCTCGAGACTGCGGCTCTCATTGCCATTCGCTACTCTCCGTGATCAACAGCTCCTGGCCTACTCTGCTCTTCCGTGTTCCATCGCTACTGATACCTATTGGTTGCTACTGGTTACCTCCGTGTACCGCAGAGTCCTGCTGCTGCTGACCGCGCTATCACCCATCTACTGCTGACCCGCTCTCCACGCCTTCACGTGTCCCGCTGGTCTACCCTCCTGTCAGCATTGGATTTATATCTCATCAACTACTCCTCTGCTGGATCATCTCCACTCTCCTGGGTCCTCCTTGAGTCCAGTTCCACGTGTTACTGATTCCTGTGGATTCGTGTCCCTGTTGGTCTACTTATCTGTGCGCTGCACCTACGAGACCGCTGCCTCATCTATCCTGGGACTTCTCATCCAGTCGGCCTCCTGCCGCTCAGGTATCGCTGCACTCCTATCTGACTGCCTGCTTCTGAACCACGGTATGCATACTTCTCATTGACTGTGCTGGTGTATTGCATATCTTGCTGGACTGTGTTGGTTCTCCTCTGGAGTCTGCTATCCGCTGAGTCTATTGCCATCATTGACTGTGTTAACTTGTGCTGGACTACTTCAAGAGACTTTCTATATTTGCAGACCTGTTCAGTCATTTATATATATTGTGCATGTTACTGTGGATCGTGTATAAGGTGCCTGTGTATATCCTGTGTTGCAGTCTCTCCCCGTGCACCTCCTTACATATATATTCAGTGGTACAACTTGCTAGTAGCAGACCACTGATCCCTGTTTCCGGTATCACCTGTTCCAGTATCCTCTCACATAGCAGTGGTACAACTTGCTATCGCAGACCACTGACTCCCCGGATACCTCCACTTGGATTCCATTCCTTCACTCAGACAGCGGTACCACTTGCTATCCGCAGACCGCTGACTCTCATCACCTCCTCGTTTCTGTTGGACATTCCCCCTCACTATAGCAGTGGTACAACTTGCTATCGCAGACCACTGACTACCTTCACGTGTCCTTGTCCTACAGTTCCTCGTGTACTATTACCTCCATATTACCAGTGCTGCTAGTCATAGACTTTCCTGAGCATCCCATCATCTGCTGTTTCCTGTTCCGTGATCACCCAGCTACCAGAGTACCCTATTACCATCTACATTGCTCTGGTAAGCCTACCACCTGGTGATCCCTGGGTAAAGACTCCTAGTGCCCGTGACAGTAAGATCAGGCCATGACAGACCCAGATACGGAACCTACAGCCAAAGAGATGCTGCAGCATCTGGTCAGCCGTGTGGAGCAACAGGATGCCCGCCAACAGCTGTTACTTCAGTGTTATCAATCGTTAACCTCCCAAGGAACATCTGGACAGACTGTGACAGCTACTACTGAGGCTCCTGTGCTTTCCTCCGTTTCCCCAGTGCCATCCCAGGTGTCTACAGCTTCTACGCTTCACCTGCCTACTCCGTCAAAGTACGATGGGGACCCCAAAACTTGTAGGGGTTTCCTTAACCAATGTTCAGTCCATTTTGAGCTCCAACCTCAAAATTTTTCTACCCATCGTTCCAGAGTGGCCTATCTTATCTCTTTGTTTTCTGGACAAGCCCTGGCTTGGGCCTCCCCTCTGTGGGAAAGAAACGACCCAATATTGCAAGATAGTGCCAAATTCATTTCTACATTCCGAAGTGTGTTCGATGAACCAGGTCGTGTGACCTCCGCTGCTTCCAGCATCCTCCGTCTGCGACAAGGATCTCATACAGTAGGACAGTACGTCATTCAATTTAGGATCTTAGCCTCTGAACTTCAGTGGAACACTGAAGCCCTAGTTGCCGCCTTCTGGCAGGGGCTCTCCGATAAAATTAAAGATGCACTGACTACCCAGGAGCTTCCTTCGTCGCTTGAAGATCTGATCTCTCTTTGCCATCGTGTTGATATGAGATTTCGTGAAAGAGAGGCTGAGAAAACAACTTCTGCTAAAGCACCTCTTCGTTCTAACCCTCAATTTCGTCCAGTTTCACCCTCTGTGATTCCCATGGAGATAGGACGTTCCAAATTATCTTCAGAGGAGAGGAAACGAAGAGTAAAGAATAGACTCTGTATCTATTGTGCTGATTCCACTCATATGCTCAGCTCTTGCCCTAAGAGATCGGGAAATGCCAGGCCCTAACTAGTTCTGGAGAGGTGAAGTTAGGGTCCCTGGAGTCCTCTCCATCTTCCATGAAATCTAAAGTCTGCGCCTTTGATGTTACAATTTCCTGTGCTACCAAAACCTTTGAGTCACAGGCATTGATTGATTCCGGAGCAGCAGGAAATTTTATTTCCAAATCATTAGTAAATCAATGGTCCCTACCAGTGATTACCTTAAAAACACCCATTACTGTGACGGCTATAGATGGATCACGTCTCATCAACGGTCTCATCACCCAGAGTACGTCTCCAGTAACCCTTCTGATTGGTGCCCTGCATCATGAAGAAATATCGTTTTTAATCCTCCCTGTTACGACTAGTCCAATTGTCTTAGGCCTTCCATGGCTTCAGTGTCACTCTCCCCAGATTGACTGGCGCACCCCTCAAGTCACGTCTTGGGGGTCTGAATGTCACCATCGTTGCCTTTCCCAAGTCATTCCTCTCAAAGTACAGCAATCTTCCATCTCATCTACCTCACCGGGACTCCCTCCTCAATATGCTTCATTTACTGATGTTTTTGATAAAGCTCAGTCTGAACGTCTTCCTCCTCATCGTTCTTGGGATTGTCCGATCGATCTTCTACCTGGCAAGACTCCCCCCAGGGGCCGGGTCTATCCACTCTCGTTACCTGAAACTCAAGCTACATCTGAGTATATACAGGAGAACCTCCAGCGTGGGTTTATTCGACCTTCCACCTCTCCCGCTGGAGCCGGGTTCTTCTTTGTTAAAAAGAAGGATGGATCTTTACGCCCTTGCATAGATTTTCGTGGACTCAATGCCATTACTATCAAGAATCGGTATCCCATTCCGCTGATCACTGAGCTATTCGATCGCATCAAGGGAGCCCGTATCTTTACTAAGTTGGATCTTCGTGGTGCCTACAATTTAATCAGAATTCGTTCCGGTGACGAATGGAAGACAGCGTTTAACACCAGAGACGGGCATTACGAATATCTGGTAATGCCTTTCGGGCTGTGTAATGCCCCCGCTGTTTTTCAAGGTTTCATCAATGAGATCTTCCGGGACTTATTATATGTATGTGTCGTCGTTTACCTGGACGACATATTGATCTTTTCACAGGACCTGCCTTCTCACCACCAACATGTGGCAGAAGTCCTTTCCAGGCTACGGAAAAATTCATTGTTTTGTAAATTAGAAAAATGTTCATTTGAATTACCCCAGATTCCATTCTTGGGGTATATAGTTTCCGGAGTTGGCCTGAAGATGGATCCAGACAAGGTGAATGCTGTACTACATTGGCCCCAGCCAACTACTCTTCGTGCTATCCAGCGTTTTTTAGGTTTTGCCAATTACTATAGACGCTTCATTCAAGACTTTTCTTCCATTGCATCTCCTATTGTGGCCCTGACTAGGAAGGGGGCTAATCCTAAGCAATGGTCACCTGAGGCTCTTCAAGCCTTTCAAACACTAAAAGAGTCCTTCTCTTCGGCTCCAATCCTTCGACAGCCTGATGTGACACTCCCCTTCTTCCTGGAAGTAGATGCCTCTAATGTGGGCTTAGGAGCTATTCTCTCTCAACGCTCGGAACAGCAAAAATTCCATCCTTGTGCCTTCTATTCTCGGGGCCTCCTGCCCGCAGAGAAGAATTATACTATCGGGGACAAGGAGTTACTAGCTATCAAAGCTGCATTAGAGGAATGGAGATACTTATTGGAGGGAGCTCGCCATCCGGTGACGATCTTCACGGATCATAAGAACTTGTCATATCTCCAGTCTGCCCAATGCTTGAACCCTCGTCAAGCAAGATGGTCTCTTTTCTTTTCCCGTTTTGAATTAATAATAACCTTCAAACCAGCTGCCAAGAACAAAAAAGCTGACGCTTTATCTAGAGCTTTTGTGACGTCCTCTGATATAGAAGAGGTTTCCAACCATACCATTCTAGACCCCAAATGTATCTCACTGGCTGCTTCATCCACCAAAACTCTACCATTTGGGAAGACCCTCGTGCCTTCTACTCTAAGGAGGAAAATCCTTTCGTGGTTCCATGCCTCTCGTTTTTCTGGACACGCCGGTGAACACAAGACCTTTGAGATTCTCTCTCGAAGTTACTGGTGGCCCTCAATGAGGAGAGACGTCAAAGAGTTCATTGCTTCCTGTGAGCTATGTTCCCAGTTCAAATCCTCCCGCAGAACTCCAGCAGGGTTGCTGCGACCACTACCCATTCCGTCCCAACCGTGGACCGAATTAGTATGGATTTCGTTACTGACTTACCACCTAGTAAGAATCATAACACTATTTGGGTGGTGGTGGACAGATTTTCGAAGATGGCTCATTTTATTCCTCTATCTGGTTTGCCTTCCTCGTCTACTCTGGCTGAACATTTCATTAAAGAGATCTTCCGTATCCATGGATGTCCTTCTGAGATTGTGTCGGATAGAGGAGTACAATTCGTTTCCAGATTCTGGCGAGCCCTTTGTAAAACCTTGGGCATACGATTAGCACTCTCATCTTCTTACCATCCGCAATCTAACGGACAAACTAAACGTGTCAATCAAGATCTTGAGACTTTTATAAGGATGTTCTCTTCAGCCAATCAAGACAACTGGGTAGAGTTGCTTCCTTGGGCTGAATTCGACCATAACAACATGTACCATGAGTCATCATCCAAAACTCCATTTTTTGTGGTCTACGGTCACCATCCGTCTTTTCCGGAATTTCCTGCCCTCCCGCCCACCCAAGTTCCTGCGGTGGAGACTGCTTGTCAGACCTTTAAAAATATCTGGTCTCAGGTCAAAACCTGTTTAAAGAAGACATCTATCAAATATAAATCTTTCGCAGATAAGAAGAGGCGGGCTATTCCACCACTAAAAATTGGAGATCGTGTCTGGTTATCTACTAAAAACATTCGTTTGAAGGTTCCATCTATGAAATTCGCCCCTCGTTTTATTGGTCCATATAGGATCATTCAAGTAATCAATCCAGTATGTGTGAAACTTCTTCTTCCTAAGAATCTTCGGATTTCTAATGCCTTCCATGTGTCTTTACTCAAACCTCTCATTATCAACCGTTTCTCAAATCCTCCCTCAGCTCCGCAGCCAGTTCAAGTTCATCAGGAGGAGGATTTCGAGATTACTGAGGTACTAGACGCAAAAATTTCGCGAGGAGTCCTCCGTTTCCTCGTTCATTGGAAGGGCTTTGGTCCTGAGGAGCGCTCTTGGATCAAAGCTGAAGATCTTAATGCTCCTGCCCTTTTGAAGAAGTTCTACTCCAAAAATCCGGACAAGCCCGGTTCCAGGCGTTCTGTGCCCACCTTTAAAAGGGGGGGTACTGTCACTCACCGGACCGTGAGTGCCTCTTCCCGGACATTTAGGAACCGTGGCCGTCCTCCATCCTGAGGGTCTGCGCATGCGCAGCCCTTTCCTATACTTCAGTGTATGCCCCTTTAACTCAATTGGCAGATCAGGCAACACTCCCTATATTAAGCACCTGTGGTCAACACCACGTTGCCTGATCTTGGAGTCTCATTCCCTATGAGTCTCTGAAGGTGTTCCTGTATTCCTCGTGTTTTCAGCGCTGCTGATTCCTGTGGTTTCCAAACCACTTCTACCTCTGTGGTTTCCAAACCACTTCTACTACTGTGGTTTCCATACCACTTCTACCATCAACTGTATCATCGTGACTGTTTGCTGATTCCTATCCGCTGCCTCCGTGCACTACAGTCTTCCAAACCACTTCAACGCTATTACATATCATTGTGACTGTTTGCTGATTCCTATCCGCTGCCTCCGTGCACTACAGTCCTCTAATCCACATCACGCTATTATATTTCACTGTGACTGTTTGCTGGTTCCTACCCGCTGCCTCCGTGCACTCCAACCTTTGCTTTACATCCACTCACCTGTTCCTCATCAAGTCCGTGAGCTGATTCCTATCCGCTGCCTCCGTGCACTACAGCCTCCAGCCTACAACTCGCCTGTGTTCATTATCGTGACTGTTAGCTGATGTCTATCCGCTGCTTCCGTGCACTACAGCCTCCAGCCTACAACTCGCCTGTGTTCATCATCGTGACAAGTTAGCTGATTCCTATCCGCTGCCCCTGTGCACTGCAGTCTCTTCTCAGCTCTCCTGTGTTTCCTCGAGACTGCGGCTCTCATTGCCATTCGCTACTCTCCGTGATCAACAGCTCCTGGCCTACTCTGCTCTTCCGTGTTCCATCGCTACTGATACCTATTGGTTGCTACTGGTTACCTCCGTGTACCGCAGAGTCCTGCTGCTGCTGACCGCGCTATCACCCATCTACTGCTGACCCGCTCTCCACGCCTTCACGTGTCCCGCTGGTCTACCCTCCTGTCAGCATTGGATTTATATCTCATCAACTACTCCTCTGCTGGATCATCTCCACTCTCCTGGGTCCTCCTTGAGTCCAGTTCCACGTGTTACTGATTCCTGTGGATTCGTGTCCCTGTTGGTCTACTTATCTGTGCGCTGCACCTACGAGACCGCTGCCTCATCTATCCTGGGACTTCTCATCCAGTCGGCCTCCTGCCGCTCAGGTATCGCTGCACTCCTATCTGACTGCCTGCTTCTGAACCACGGTATGCATACTTCTCATTGACTGTGCTGGTGTATTGCATATCTTGCTGGACTGTGTTGGTTCTCCTCTGGAGTCTGCTATCCGCTGAGTCTATTGCCATCATTGACTGTGTTAACTTGTGCTGGACTACTTCAAGAGACTTTCTATATTTGCAGACCTGTTCAGTCATTTATATATATTGTGCATGTTACTGTGGATCGTGTATAAGGTGCCTGTGTATATCCTGTGTTGCAGTCTCTCCCCGTGCACCTCCTTACATATATATTCAGTGGTACAACTTGCTAGTAGCAGACCACTGATCCCTGTTTCCGGTATCACCTGTTCCAGTATCCTCTCACATAGCAGTGGTACAACTTGCTATCGCAGACCACTGACTCCCCGGATACCTCCACTTGGATTCCATTCCTTCACTCAGACAGCGGTACCACTTGCTATCCGCAGACCGCTGACTCTCATCACCTCCTCAGTTCTGTTGGACATTCCCCCTCACTATAGCAGTGGTACAACTTGCTATCGCAGACCACTGACTACCTTCACGTGTCCTTGTCCTACAGTTCCTCGTGTACTATTACCTCCATATTACCAGTGCTGCTAGTCATAGACTTTCCTGAGCATCCCATCATCTGCTGTTTCCTGTTCCGTGATCACCCAGCTACCAGAGTACCCTATTACCATCTACATTGCTCTGGTAAGCCTACCACCTGGTGATCCCTGGGTAAAGACTCCTAGTGCCCGTGACAATTCAATTTATAAATCCAACTCATCTCTTGTTTTGCAAGTTTTGCTATTACATTTCTATCCTTCCAATCTTGTTCAAGTTTAGCAATTCCTATATAGGAAATTAAACAATTGGTGGAACTATTGTGAACCTCTTTAAAATGGCTCAAAAGAGTGTGGTTAAATTCCCATCTTGTATTTTATATAAATGCTCTGACATCCTTGTTTTGAGTGGATGTGTTGTTCTTCCTAGATAGTTTTTTCCACATTGACACTTTAAGGAGAATATCACATTTCTACTAGTGCAGGTAATAAACTGATTGATTTTAAATTTATTACCATGCACTTCAATTTCAATTGTTTTCCTAGATGGGTTTTCCCTATGGTATTTTTACACATTCCACGTCTATGGAATCCATGTGAAATGATGGTCCCCCTTTTTTGTTTTTTATAAGATTCCTTTTACTAGTTGATTCCTCGAATTTGTAGTTTTCCCGTAAATAAAATTAGGCTTATTTGGAAGGATTGGGCCCAATTATCTTTTTTAAAGATCTCCCAATATTTTCCAATTGTTTTCTCTGTTTCTCTGTAATGAATATTATATTATTATTATTATTATTATTATTATTATATTAAAGAAACTGACCAGTCAAGTTTAATTTCTTTTTCTTTTGCAGTGTCTTTTATTTTTTTCGGGTATCCTTTGCTTATAAACTCTTCTGATGGTTTTTCAGATCGAAGGTGAAATTCAACATCCTCCATACAGTTTTTGTCTGTATTGTTTAACCATCTCCTATGGTGTTTACTTGAAACTGGTAATAGTGAGTTGGAGTCAGTTGTTTACTGTACATTTTAGTATGAATACATCCATCCTTAATGTAAATTGTTAAGTCTTAAAAATTAACAGTTTCTACATTTATATCAAATGTTAATTTTATATTATATTGATTCCAATTTTAAATCTTGACAGAAGGATTCAAGAGATGACTTACTTCCTCTCCAAATAAATAAAATGTCATCAATAGACCAGCACCAGATCACCAGGCTCGCCCCAAATAGATGTTTTGACATATAGTGCCTTCTTCCCAATATGACATAAATAAATTGGCATAACTTGGGGCAATCCTGGTTCCCATTGCCGTCCCGAACTTCTGGAGAAAAAATTATACATTAAAATAGAAATAATTACTATTCAAAATAAAAGATATACCTTCCTTTAGGAATTTTTTAAGATGTTGCTCTATATTATGTAACCTGAGAAAGTATTCAACAAGTATTCCTATAATTGTGTAAAGAGAGTTTACATCTGCTCTTACCAATATGTATTGTTCTTCGCATTTAATTGCCTGCAGTTTATTCAAGACATCTGAAGTGTCTTTAAGATACAATTTAGTTGAAGTGACTATTAATTTTAGATGTGTATCAATAAAGGCTGATAAATTTGATGTTATTGAATTAAGCCATGGGGGATTTATTCTAAAATGGTGTCAAGGGGTTTTCATTATTAGGATAATTGTACTTCTCTTCATTAATAACATTCAAAGTTCTATATTTTTTTAAAGTAAAACAATAAGGTTATCTTGAATCTTTTTTAGTGGACCTTTTTTAATTTCTTCATATGTATTTTTCTCCATTAATAAACAAAATAGTTATTTTTCATAGTTCTCTCCCCCCTGTATTACTATCGAACCACCTTTATCCAAAGGTTTTATTATGATAGTCTTATTTTCAGACAAACTTTTTAACGCTTCTTTTCATTCCTTGTATAATTTTTCTTTTTATTCTGTCTTCTTTTTGAAAAAATGTTAAAGTCATCCTCTACTAGTTTCGAGAAGCTGTTCAGAAAACTCCCCCTTACATGTGTGTGATTAAATTCCGATTTTTTCATCAATTTGCTCTTTTGTGGTCTGTTTACAGGATCTTGTTTGAAACTATTCATTGTATCTTGTTGTAGAAATTTTTTTTTTTAGTGTTAATTTACAAATACAATTTTGGAGATCAAGAAAAAGCTTGAATGTTATTCGAAAAGGCAAATTTCAAACCTCTTTCTAAAATAGAAGTTTTTTCATTACTTAATACGTGAGTACTTAAATTGTAGATTTGGTTTTGATACCTTCTTCCTTTCTTATCTTAGATATTGATCTTTCTTTTTCTTTTTTTACTTTTTCCATAATTTTTTTTATTTTCTTATAGAGATTTTTCCCCACCTCCCTCTTTTCTTCTTTTTCTTTTTTCTATTTTTATCCCTTATTTCCATCTTTTGGGATACCTCTTGTACCCCAAAAAAGGGAAGGTTTTGACTCCTCCTAGTAGTATGTTAATTATTAAAATTTAGTAGTTAGGCGATATCTAAGTAAGTGATCAGTGACTACTTGACCTGAATGTGTAAGGATTGTTACTGTAAAGCAATGGTGGGCAACAAGAGTCCTGTGGGCTGCCTGCAGTCTGCTGAGCCTTTACTTCCAGCCCCCTTCCTTCTGCTCCTGATCTTATTAGATCAGCTGACTCCAGCGTTAAGTGACCTCCTCTGCACACAGCAGGAAGGTCATGCGGCATACCAGGCAGAGGAGGGAGTGTTTTGAAATGTTCAGCATCAAGGAGTTTCATCACCTGACAATAGTCTAGAAAAGCAAACCATGATACTCGATCTGTGTAATCGGACCAACCACTTAATGTAACTTAGCTATAAGACTCTGTACCGGAAATATGGTAAGCTTTGCATCTGGTCTATAAACAGAATCTACCAAGGGGTTAAATGTACAATCAGCCTGAACCTAGCAACATTTACTAAAATTATACCCTATTGCAGTGGATTCCAAACTTTTTCAGTTCAAGGCACCCTTAGGGTCTCCAAAATCCCCCACCTTGTTTACCACTGACCCTGTCTGAGGCACCCCTGTGAAATCTCCAAGGCACCCCAGGGAGCCTAGGCGCACAGTTTGGGAACCACTGCCCTATTGTATGCACAATACACAACATATGTAGTGACTATTCTAGACTTTAAGGAGTCAGCACAGTAAGGGGCCTTAAGGTTTCCTAAAACAAGCCCATCCCCAAAAGTAACTCCCATGAGATAACACTGCCCAATCCACTACAGGAATCAGAGTACCTCATCCCCCTTGACCTTTTTTCAAGAATGCAGTGTCACGGGCACTAGGAGTCTTTGCCCAGGATATCACCAGATGATGATCTTACCAGAGTAGTGTATACTACACAGTAGTCCTCTGGTAGCAGGGTGACAAGCGGAACAGGAGAATCAGCAGATGGTGAGAGGATGCCAATGGAAAGTCTATGACTAGCAGCAAACTGGTTATAGATTAGGCAGATATGAACACGAGGATCTTGATGGACGTGAAGACGTGAGGAAAGTCAGTGGTCTGCGTACAGCAAGTTGTACCACTGCTATAGTGAGAGGACTTGTCCAGGAGTAGATAGATGGTGGTGAAGTCAGTGGTCTGCATACAGCAAGTTGTACCACTGCTTGTAGTGAGGGGACTGGTTCCAGGTGCAATTAGGTAACGGGGAAGTCAGTGGTCTGCATACAGCAAGTTGTACCACTGCTATAGGTGAGGATAGGCACAGGTGTCGATGTGTGGAAACATAGAATGTAGACACGGAGAGCACAAGGAACTTGATCCCAAACGATATACACAATTCAATAATAATATGACAAGCGCTGCTTGGCAGAGACAAAGTCACTACTGAAATCCAGGCCAATGGGAGAAAGTCAATAGCATATCTATCTCATGGAGATAGAGGATTCTATAGGTAAACAGATAACAGTCCAAGCGGATATGCAGTAAACGAATATAGACAATAGAGAGTAAGCATACCGCGGTTCAGTTGAGCAGGCTGTCCATGAGAGAATACAGGAATAGTAGAGCGGCTGAATGCCAGCACGAGTAGAGACCACAGGTAAATGGTAGCAGTAATCAGCATCTGGGTTAGAAAACAGGCAGAGAACTTGACACGAGTAGAACAACGATGATTAATGCAGGAATCACAGGAGACAGCAACACGAGTAGAACACTGGAGTAAATAGCAGTCTGGAAGCCGCAGAAGAGTAAACAGGAATCAGCAGGGACTGAAGACACGATGAACACAGGAGAGTTGAAGCGGTCTGGAAACCGGCAAAGCGATGTACAGGAATCAGCTGGAACTGAAGACACGATGAACACAGGAGAGTTGAGGCGGTGTGGAAACCGGCAGAGCGATGATCAGGAATCAGCTGGAAACTGAAGACACGATGAACACAGGAGAGTTGAAGTGGTCTGGAAACCAGCAGAGCGATGATCAGGAATCAGCTGGAAACTGAAGACACGATGAACACAGGAGAGTTGAAGCGGTCTGGAAACCGGCAGAACGATGATCAGGAATCAGCTGGAAACTGAAGACACGAGGAAGTACACAGGAACACCTTCAGAGACTCACAGGGAATGAGACTCCAAGATCAGGCAACGAGGTAATGAACTCAGGTGCTTTAAATAGGGAGAGTTGCCTGATCAGCCAATTAACTAAAAGCAAAAGGTCTGAAGAGTTCATAGGGGCTGCGCATGCGCAGATCATCAGGATGGCGGACGGCCACGGTTCAGAATAGTTGGAGAAGAGGCACTCACGGTCCGGTGAGTGACACGCAGGAATCAGAAATTTTTAAAAAGGGGGCAATTTCCTGGGACAAGTTGTTGTTTTGATTCGGAGAAAAGCACCAGCTGGAGGCTATAGCTTGATCAGACTTAAAATTTTTAAGCCACTGAAAAGAAGCACAGCTGCACTATACACCATGGACTAAAGGTCTGCATCCTTTCGTGTACCCACCAAAAGTGAGCTGATATTAGATCAGACCACTGCCAAGCTGGCAAAATAGAACTTGGAAGGCATACATTTCCCGAGTGCAATGTGTTGTTGCCCTTCACGCTTTTTTTGCTACAGGCCGGGAACTGCTAAAATTGTTGCTAAACTGTAGCTTTTGAGTGATGTTTATTGTTATATTTAATAAACCTACCATCTGTTTTTGGGAGATATCTGTGGTGAGATATCTGTAGTGAAATTGATCCCTTGTTTGATCCCTCAAGGAGGATCTGGTTGTTGCTCCCTTTAATCGGTCAGTATTCTAGTATCCCTCCCTCCTGGATCTCCAGAAAGGGAGGTCCAGAAAGTAGGTATGCTGTTAATATTCTTTGTCTATCTTGAAACTTCTTACTTCCAACCACCAGAAGCTACCACTTTTCCCATTAATTCTGTCCTCATCCAGGATAGCCAATGGTGCATTTCTCAGTAACCATCATGTTTTCTGCCTGGACACGTAAATAAGCAATTTCTAGTATGGTTAATCTTTATGTGTTGTGCTCCAGTGTGACATCTACTTATCGCGTGTGAAAAACATGACTCATGTCTGACAAATATCTGACCGACCATCCTGAATAGCAACACTGGTTTACATATTAATTCTGCATTTATCTGCATCTCTTAAGGTGTGTTCCTGAACCAACGTGTCTCTAATTCCTCTTTGGCTGTCTGACTTCTGTTTATTCAACACTTTTAACAGAATTCTGAAGCCTTAAACATGATGGAGTCCATCAGTGAGGACCACGCTTCAGAGATTGTCTGATAATAGATTGAATCTTTAGTCTCATTCCTGGCAGTTACAAAAAGTTCATATAAAACTAGTAGGATTTTACACACAGACAATACAAGACTTTCAAAGTCCAGGAGAAAAGGTGCTTTGTGTATTTGAGTTGAAGGATTAGGTGACTTTTGTATTAAAATTAGCACATTAATGATCTGCAAAAATATATGTACAATGGGTATATGCTAGTTAGGTGGTGGTTCCTCAGACAACTCCTCCCCTTACACCAGCTTAGCTTGTAGATGATAATCATAAGTTTCATAGTTTCATTAATCAATGTTGCCATCCCATTTCTAAATCAGTGCATTTAATGTACAGTGTATTCTTATGCTCCTTACAGATGCAGCTATAGCTATATAAAAATACGGATGCATAGTTGTAGCGTTATGTCTAGCAAGGTGAACCATAATATTACTGTCCAGTATTATGTCCAGCAATAATAATACCTAGTAGGATGTCCACCAGTACCTACTTGTTGTTTTGAGAACAATCAGATGACATAAGATTCCTGGTTCTTGATGACAGCTGATCCTCTTGGTAAAAACAAGATTGTCTGGAAACTTGCTGCACTTCCTCTTCAAAGGATTTTCTTAGATGGTTTTAATGTTTGAATGTCAGTGCAGTGTTTTTAATAAATTGAAAATTGAGTTATAAATGCCTATATTGTGTTTTTACCTTCTCTTTTTTGAGTCATACTAGTTTACAGACATGAGAATGGAATATAAAAGAATTGCCTGCAGGAGAAGTATAAAAAAAACCACAGCCTAAAAACACCTATCACTACAAGAAAAATGTAAGTAGACATACAAAGGGGGGATAAGGAAAATGCCTGCTGACATTTTTACTCCACTCAGGTCATCTGTGTATACACGGCATAATAAGATATATCTGAGCACTTGTTGCTAAGATCTAGAACCTTGTGGTGTATGACCTACTTCACTATATGAATTTATTATTTTTTTTATGTGGATCCTCATATGAGTTGGAGGAATCTGAAAAGGAGGACAAATCTACAGAGAATTTTATTTGGAGATCTCTATGGAATTTTTTCTTCCATTAGGTGGACTTTTAATCTAGATATTTTGTTTGAATTGCTTATGCATATCTTCATGCACATTAGGGACCTGATTCATTAACAAACACAAAACGAATATAATGTGCGTTTTTTTGGTTTTTTTTTAAATAAAAGCATATATATCGGGCATGTCTCTATTCAACAAGGAGCAGATCTGTAGAAACGTCTGTTAATGAATATGGATGTAAGTCCACTCTGCTTTAACAGACAATACATTGCATTATATGTCCAATACATATGTGGAATATAAAGTCCCAAATGAACGCATATAAAAAAAATTATTCAACTAATGTCAACTGTTAATAATATAATCATTGAAAAAAACATGAAAAAATAAAAAATTTCTCCCCTCTTCCCCCATAAAATACATTTATTAGGATGTTATGAATGTCTTCTGTACATAAAATATATTTTTACTCTTGGTCCTGTTTGCAAATACATGTTCTAATATGCATACAGACATGATCACTAGTAATCTGCACATACACCAGACCTGTAAATGGTGCAAGTGATCAAATGAAAATCACGTACCTTAGAAAAGCGCAAAGCTTCAATTGGATGCTGCTATATGTGCTTGAGCTTGGCACAAGCATACTGTGCACTGAATTTGCCTAGTCCCCTCCTGTTCCGCCCTTGAAACTGTAGGCTGTAGCAAGGGTCCTTTGTGCTCAAAGATTAATTGGATGTTGCTGTGTTATTTGGTATATGCATCGGTTCTGGGCATGCACAGTGCAATTTTATGCAAAATACAGCACGTATTGGCATTTACACTCCTTAAAGAAAAAGACCCTACTAATGACCTCCTCTCGGCTAAATCCAGGGGCCATGTCTCCCTGCTCATCCTACTGGATCTCTCCATAGCTTTCAACACCATGGTCCACCCCCTCCTGCTGCAGCCTCTTCTTTCTCTTGGCCTCTCTGGCACCGCTGTTGGATGGTTCACCTCATAACTCGCCAACCACTCTGAGGGTAGCTCAGAGTGAAATATTGGGAAAGTTGTGAGGCTGAACTAGTGTAAATAATATAGGTGGGAGTAGGGTAAGCACTAATAAAGATTTGATATTTGGGACAGAGTCTGGTCTGATTTTGTAGGAATTCCATAAGTTGGTAGCAGCATGAGAGAAGTCTTGTAGTCGGGAGTGAGAAGTGGTTACCAGAGACAAGGCGCAGTTAAGAAGTTAATCTAATACGGCGTGAGGAAGAGTATTCCAAAATTTGGATTTTTATATAGCTCCATGTAGCAAGTGTAAATACTGTACAGTGCTGCACAACTAACTAGTAACAGTTGACATTTGACACAACGCAGCAATTTTTCATTGGTACCCCGTAGGATTACAGATCCCTGCATCTGTCCCTGGTACATAAAATCCACGATGAAGAAAAATTCAAGCTACAATGATACTATTGAACTTCAACAGCCAATTGAAAATCAGAGAATTCAGTTGACTATTGGAAAGATGCATCTACCAGTGCTACAAGTGATAGCTCTGGTTGCCTTTCTGCAACTGCTCGGAGCAGTGCTCCTTTTGTGCGGCCACTCAGATTGTGCTATAGCAATGCAAAACTCCTAAATGTGTTGATGGACAGAGTAAAACCTTCTGGTGATACACTGTCACGGGCACTAGGAGTCTTTACCCAGGGATCACCAGGTGGTAGGCTTACCAGAGCAATGTAGGTGGTAATAGGGTACTCTGGTAGCTGGGTGATCACGGAACAGGAAATAGCAGAAGATGAGATGCTCAGGAAAGTCTATGACTAGCAACACTGGTAATATGGAGGTAATAGTACACGAGGAACTGTATGGACAAGGACACGTGAAGGTAGTCAGTGGTCTGCGATAGCAAGTTGTACCACTGCTATAGTGAGGAGGAATGTCCAACAGAAACGAGGAAGTGATGAGAGTCAGCGGTCTGCGGATAGCAAGTTGTACCGCTGTCTGGGTGAAGGAATGGAATCCAAGTGGAGGTATCCGGGGAGTCAGTGGTCTGCGATAGCAAGTTGTACCACTGCTATGTGAGAGGATACTGGAACAGGTGATACTGGAAACAGGGATCAGTGGTCTGCTACTAGCAAGTTGTACCACTGAATATATATGTGAGGAGGTGCACGGGGAGAGACTGCAACACAGGGTAAACACGGCACCTTAACACGATCCACAGTAATATGCACAATATAGATATATATATATGAATGACTGAACAGCACTGCAAATATGGAAAGTCTCTTGAAGTACTCCGGCACAAGATAGTACAGTCAATGATGGTAATAGTCTCAGCGGATAGTAATCTCCAGAGGAGAACAAACTCAGTCCAGCAAGGTATGCAATACACCAGCACAGTCAATGAGAAGTATGCATACCGTGGTTCAGAAGCAGGCAGTCAGACAGGAGTGCAGCGATACCTGAGCGGCAGGAGGCCGGCAGGATGAGAAGTCCCTGGATAGATGAAACAGAGGTCTAGTAGGTGCAGCGCACAGGTAAGTAAACCAACAGGGACACGAATCCACAGGAATCAGTAGAACGAGAAACTGGACTCTTGGAGGACCCAGGAGAATGGTGATGATCTAGCAGCAGGATAGCGGATGAGACACGAATCCAATGCTGACAGGCGGGTAGAGACCAGCGGAACACAGGAAGGCGTGGAGAGCGGATCAGCAGTAGATGGACGATTAACGCTGGCAGCAGCAGCAGGACTCTGCGGATCCCCGGAGGTAACCAGTAGCAACCAGCAGGTGCAAATAGCGATGGAACACGGGTGAGCAGAGTAGACAAGGAGCTGTTGATCACGGAGAGTAGTGGATGGCAATAATAGCAGCAGTCTCGAGGAAACACGGGAGAGATGAGATGAAGGCTGCAGTGCACAGGGGCAGCGGATAGGAATCAGCTAACAGTCACAATGATGAAACACAGCCGAGTTGCAAGCTGGAGTCTGTAGTGCACGGAGGCAGCGGAATAGGAATCAGCTAACAGTCACGATGTTGAAACACAGACGAGTTGTACGCTGGAGACTGTAGTGCACAGAGGCAGCGGATAGAAATCAGCTAACAGTCACGATGTTGGAACACAGACGAGTTGCAAGCTGGAGGCTGTAGTGCACGGAGGCAGCGGATAGGAATCAGCTCACAGTCTTGATGATGAACAGGTGAGTAGATGTGGAGAGTGGCTGAAGTGCACGGAGGCAGCGGATAGGAATCAGCAAACAGTCACAATGATATGAGATAGAGTTGAAGTGGCTTAGAAGACTGTAGTGCACGGAGGCAGCGGATAGGAATCAGCAAACAGTCACAATGATACAATTGATGGTAGAAGTGGTATGGGAACCACAGTAGTAGAAGTGGTTTGGAAACCACAGCGGTAGAAGTGGTTTGGAAACCACAGGAATCAGCAGCGCTGAATAAACGAGGAAACACCTTCAGAGACTCATGGGGAATGAGACTCCAAGATCAGGCAACGTGGTGTTGACCACAGGTGCTTAATATAGGGAGTGTTGCCTGATCTGCCAATTAAGTTAAAGGGATATACACTGAAGGGTAGGAAAGGGCTGCGCATGCGCAGACCCTCAGGATGGAGGACGGCCACGGTTCCTAAATGTCCGGGAAGAGGCACTCACGGTCCGGTGAGTGACAGTACCCCCCCTTTTAAAGGTGGGCACAGAACGCCTGGAACCGGGCTTGTCCGGATTTTTGGAATAAAACTTCTTCAAAAGGGCAGGAGCATTAAGATCTTCAGCTTTGATCCAAGAGCGCTCCTCAGGACCAAAGCCCTTCCAATGAACGAGGAAACGGAGGACTCCTCGCGAAATTTTTGCATCCAATACCTCAGTAATTTCGAAATCCTCCTCCTGATGAACTTGAACTGGCTGCGGAGTGGATTGATTACTTGAATGATCCTATATGGACCAATAAAACGAGGGGCGAATTTCATAGATGGGACCTTCAAACGAATATTTTTGGTAGATAACCAGACACGATCTCCAATTTTTAGTGGTGGAATAGCCCGCCTCTTCTTATCTGCAAAAGACTTATATTTGTTAGATGTCTTCTTTAAACAGGTTTTGACCTGAGACCAGATATTTTTGAAGGTCTGACAAACAGTCACCACAGCAGGAACTTGGGTGGGCGGGAGGGCAGGAAATTCCGGAAAAGACGGATGGTGACCGTGAACCACCAGCCCTTGACTTTTTGAAGATGACTCCTGAGATCCATCTTCAACGTCCGATGACGTCACGAACGCCCGATGAGGAGGAAGGCGTTCAGACTGAACCTTATCGCACAGATCCGTAGATAAAGGATCCTGTGGAGGAGGACCTGGTGGAATAGACGAATGCTGTCTTTTGAATGAAACCACTTGAGAGAGACAACGATGATGACATTCAGCTCCCCACGATGTAACTTGAGAAGTGCGCCAGTCAATCTGGGGAGAATGACATTGAAGCCATGGAAGGCCTAAGACAATCGGACTTGTCGTAACAGGAAGAATTAAAAACGAAATCTCTTCATGGTGTAGCCCACCAATCTGAAGCGTTACTGGAGACGTACTCTGGGTGATGAGACCATTGATGAGACGTGATCCATCCATAGCAGTCACAGTAATCGGTGTTTTCAAGGTAATCACTGGTAGGGACCATTGATTCACTAATGATTTGGAAATGAAATTTCCTGCTGCTCCGGAATCAATCAGTGCTTGAGCCTCAAAGGATTTGGTAGCAAAGGAAATCGTAACCTCAAAAGCACAGGCTTTTAATTTCGTAGAAGATGGAGAGGACTCCAGGAACCCTAACCTTATCTCCCCAGTATTGGTTAGAGCCCGGCATTTCCTGGGACAAGAATTGAGCATATGCGTGGAATCGGCACAATAGATACAAAGTCTATTCTTTATTCTTCGGTCCCTCTCCTCTAAAGTTAATTTGGAGCGACCTATCTCCATGGGTATCACCGGAGATGAAGCTGGGTGAAATTGAGGATTTGAGAGAAGAGGTGTTTTAACCGAAGTTGTTTTCTCAGGTTCTCTTTCACGAAACCTCAGGTCTACACGATGGCAAAGAGAGATCAAATCTTCTAAAGAGGAGGGTAGTTCTTGTGAAGTCAGTGCGTTTTTAATTTTATCGGAAAGCCCCTGCCAGAAGGCGGCGATCAGTGCCTCAGCATTCCACTGAAGTTCAGAGGCTAATATCCGAAATCTAATGACGTACTGAGCCACAGTGCGAGATCCTTGGCGAAGACGGAGAATGCTGGATGCAGCGGAAATAACACGCCCTGGTTCATCGAATACACTTCGGAACGTGGAAATAAATTCGGCACTATCCTGTAACAATGGATCGTTTCTTTCCCACAGAGGGGAAGCCCATGCGAGAGCTTGTCCAGAAAACAATGAAATAAGATAGGCCACTCTGGAACGATGGGTAGAAAAATTTTGAGGTTGGAGCTCAAAATGAACTGAGCATTGAGTAAGAAAACCCCTACAAGTTTTGGGGTCTCCATCGTATTTTGACGGAGTAGGCAGGTGAAGCGTGGAAGCCGTAAACACCTGGGATGGCACTGGGGAAACGGAGGAAGGCACAGGAGCATCAACAGTAGTTGTGGCATCTTGCACAGACGGTCTTTGGGAGGCTAACGCCTGGTAACACCGCAGTAAATGCCGTTGGCGAACTTCCTGTTGCTCAATACGGGTAACCAGATGCCGCAGCATCTCTTTGGCTGTAGGTTCCGTATCTGGGTCTGTCATGGCCTGATCTTACTGTCACGGGCACTAGGAGTCTTTACCCAGGGATCACCAGGTGGTAGGCTTACCAGAGCAATGTAGGTGGTAATAGGGTACTCTGGTAGCAGGGTGATCACGGAACAGGAAATAGCAGAAGATGAGATGCTCAGGAAAGTCTATGACTAGCAACACTGGTAATATGGAGGTAATAGTACACGAGGAACTGTATGGACAAGGACACGTGAAGGTAGTCAGTGGTCTGCGATAGCAAGTTGTACCACTGCTATAGTGAGGAGGAATGTCCAACAGAAACGAGGAAGTGATGAGAGTCAGCGGTCTGCGGATAGCAAGTTGTACCGCTGTCTGGGTGAAGGAATGGAATCCAAGTGGAGGTATCCGGGGAGTCAGTGGTCTGCGATAGCAAGTTGTACCACTGCTATGTGAGAGGATACTGGAACAGGTGATACTGGAAACAGGGATCAGTGGTCTGCTACTAGCAAGTTGTACCACTGAATATATATGTGAGGAGGTGCACGGGGAGAGACTGCAACACAGGGTAAACACGGCACCTTAACACGATCCACAGTAATATGCACAATATAGATATATATATATGAATGACTGAACAGCACTGCAAATATGGAAAGTCTCTTGAAGTACTCCGGCACAAGATAGTACAGTCAATGATGGTAATAGTCTCAGCGGATAGTAATCTCCAGAGGAGAACAAACTCAGTCCAGCAAGGTATGCAATACACCAGCACAGTCAATGAGAAGTATGCATACCGTGGTTCAGAAGCAGGCAGTCAGACAGGAGTGCAGCGATACCTGAGCGGCAGGAGGCCGGCAGGATGAGAAGTCCCTGGATAGATGAAACAGAGGTCTAGTAGGTGCAGCGCACAGGTAAGTAAACCAACAGGGACACGAATCCACAGGAATCGGTAGAACGAGAAACTGGACTCTTGGAGGACCCAGGAGAATGGTGATGATCTAGCAGCAGGATAGCGGATGAGACACGAATCCAATGCTGACAGGCGGGTAGAGACCAGCGGAACACAGGAAGGCGTGGAGAGCGGATCAGCAGTAGATGGACGATTAACGCTGGCAGCAGCAGCAGGGCTCTGCGGATCCCCGGAGGTAACCAGTAGCAACCAGCAGGTGCAAATAGCGATGGAACACGGGTGAGCAGAGTAGACAAGGAGCTGTTGATCACGGAGAGTAGTGGATGGCAATAATAGCAGCAGTCTCGAGGAAACACGGGAGAGATGAGATGAAGGCTGCAGTGCACAGGGGCAGCGGATAGGAATCAGCTAACAGTCACAATGATGAAACACAGCCGAGTTGCAAGCTGGAGTCTGTAGTGCACGGAGGCAGCGGAATAGGAATCAGCTAACAGTCACGATGTTGAAACACAGACGAGTTGTACGCTGGAGACTGTAGTGCACAGAGGCAGCGGATAGAAATCAGCTAACAGTCACGATGTTGGAACACAGACGAGTTGCAAGCTGGAGGCTGTAGTGCACGGAGGCAGCGGATAGGAATCAGCTCACAGTCTTGATGATGAACAGGTGAGTAGATGTGGAGAGTGGCTGAAGTGCACGGAGGCAGCGGATAGGAATCAGCAAACAGTCACAATGATATGAGATAGAGTTGAAGTGGCTTAGAAGACTGTAGTGCACGGAGGCAGCGGATAGGAATCAGCAAACAGTCACAATGATACAATTGATGGTAGAAGTGGTATGGGAACCACAGTAGTAGAAGTGGTTTGGAAACCACAGCGGTAGAAGTGGTTTGGAAACCACAGGAATCAGCAGCGCTGAATAAACGAGGAAACACCTTCAGAGACTCATGGGGAATGAGACTCCAAGATCAGGCAACGTGGTGTTGACCACAGGTGCTTAATATAGGGAGTGTTGCCTGATCTGCCAATTAAGTTAAAGGGATATACACTGAAGGGTAGGAAAGGGCTGCGCATGCGCAGACCCTCAGGATGGAGGACGGCCACGGTTCCTAAATGTCCGGGAAGAGGCACTTACGGTCCGGTGAGTGACATACACTTAAGAATTGCTACTATAGGGAGACTCGTTGATGAGATTCTGTCCTACTACTGCACATTTTTAACCATATAATTATTATGTTATGCTATTTTTTGGAACCTTTTTAGTTAAAATAAGGCTTGGATATATAATATTTAAATATATTCAATACATTGCATTATTTTTATTATGTGACTTTAAGATATGTTTCATTAGGCCTAGTGTGCCTTCTTTCTATCAATCTTCATCTCCTGCTCCTCTGTGGGTCTCCGCTTTTGAACAGGGCAGAGAATGGGTGACCCAACAGGTTATCGGAATTTCACAGAAGCAGAGATTATTTGATATTATGTATGTATTGATCTTGTAGGAGCTGATGATGGGTCCCTAGGTATAATTAAGTAAGTGAAGAAAAGGTTACATGTCACAGTTTAATAGCGGACCTTACAATTTTCCATCCGCACATGGTACTAAAGTGAGGTTCTACTTATCTGTTAGGAGAACAGTTCATATGTGTTATGTGGTGAGTCAGGCACACCTGTTTATAAGATTTATACATTCATATAAAATGCAGTTATGTGGAATGCAGATGTAGCAATAAGGAAAGAGGATGTAGTTATTAAAAAGGCAGGGTAAGTCACCGCCCTTGGCCTTGGACTACATGTTATTAAATGCTGTATCTAAATTGTCTCTGAAAGAATCTTTTCAACTATAATTGAGCAGAAAAAAATAAAAATGTTTACAGATCATCCTATTAATTGAAAAATAGTTTTAAATATATCTTTAGCGTTCTCTTTTAATGCAAATAACAATGATATACAATGCATTCCTTATAACTACATCTTGTATGATTCAATGTATAACCTTAAATAAGGGTGTGGCATCCCATAACACATATGACCATCTATTACTCAAAATAAGCTAATTCTTATATGTGTAGTATGTCCCTATAAATAAATATATACAGACACATTAGCCACCTACTAATAAATAATCCATTATTTTAGATTTTTACAAGAAAAATATGTGAGTTTAATTAATTTCCTACACTTTGCTGTACCCTAGTCCTTCTAACGTAGGCATAAACTTACAGCCACAAAATACTGCCTTACATGTGTATTTTCAATTACATGTATCTTAAGATAAAAGATAGTCATCAACATGACCACGATAAAGATGAATATAATATGTATAGAGTTTTAGAAAAAGAATAATTGAATACATAAATCAATAAACTGACGTGTTCACGCCCCTAAAATAAATAAGGGAATACGTCACAGGGGTAAATGTATAAAGCGGAAAGTTTTCCGGCGGGAAAAAACAATCAGATTCTAGCTATCATTTAATTAGTACATTGTACTAAATGATAGCTAGAATCTGACTGGTTGCTATAGGCAACATCTCCACTTTTCAAACCCGCCAGAAAACTCTCAGCTTGTACATTTGCCCCCAAAAATCGAAAACTCAACAGTAGAATGTACATTTAGCTAATATAGTTCATAAACTAACAAAAAACATATATATTGGAGAGTAAGAGTGCTATCTGTTTTAAAATTAGAAATAGGTAAATTAAATTATACTTATATTCAATCTCTTGATAAGATGTTCCTTAATACATTTTTCAATGGTGAAATCCAAACATAAAATTATTATACTATAACATACACACACTGAGAGAGACTACAGTCAATTTAATAGCAGCCAATAAACCTACTAGTATGTTTTTGGAGAGTGGGAGGAAACCGGCACCTCCAGAGGAAACACGGGGAGAGCATGCAAGATAAGGCCATGGTTGGGAATCGAACTCATGGTCCCACTGCTGTGATGCAGAAATTCTAACCACTAAGCCGCCATGCTGCCCTCTTCAAATGTGAATCTGTGAGCCGCATTCCATAATGTAGATCCCCTCAAGGTAATGCACTTACTAAATATATTCTTAAGCTTTTCACATATGTCAGATCTCAATAGTTAGTCAATAATGTATGTAGAGAGGTTCAGACGGAATCATAGAAAAGGTTGTCTCATATCAAACATGTTCACGTGAAATGAAAATAAAACAGATTCTAGTGCAATGTGTTTTGAAATAAAAACATACAAATTGTATTAAACACTAGAAGAAATAAGAGCCAACTCCATAAAAATGTGCCGGTATTCCTATCAGAAAGCTGTAAATAGCGAGCATATCACAGATATTAAACAGATGCCAGGATAAATGGCAGCTGGCAATTTTCAAACAATCATGGTAGTTGCTCCTGTTTCAAATAACCAGTATCTTCTGATACGTTTCGAGCCTGAACATAAAGGGTCTTTATCAAGGCAGGTACAGGTTCAGTGAACAGGATCCATATCTATAGTGACTGTCGTATTTATATCACACTATTATTTCCAATAAAATTTTTGCTTTTCATGTTTGGATTTCACCAGTGGAAAATTTATTGAAGAACATCTTATCAAGAGATTGAATATAAGTATAATTTTATTTACCTATTTCTAATTTTGAAACACTGGTTTATGTGAAACAGATAGCACTCTTACTCTCCAATATATATTTTTTTGTTAGCTTATGTTTCTCAACGTGTGTATAGTTGGTTTGAGAGAGCTTGGAGCTGCAGTCATGTGGGAAGCCCTCTAAAAGAATCTCTTTCTTTTCTCTTATTAATATAGTTCATAGCCAATACTTTATCTTTCCTTTTTTGCACTGAAAACATACAATAAGCAAACATATTGTTTATTAAATTCCTAAATTCTCTGCATAATAGAATTAAAAATGTGAATAACCGCAAATAAAAAAAATACAATTTCTATTTTTGCACAAGAAAAAAAGTTATTTTGAAATGTGTCATTGTGTTTTAGTGTACTGTTGCTCAGAAAATCAATGTATACAATTTAAATAATACAAAAATACATAGTAAAGTTTAAAAGTGAGCACAAACTTTTTCAAGAGAATATTTATTTACAGCAAAGTGATACCATAATAGCCAAAAAAGTTATATAAAGGACCCTTAACTCTTCAAAAAGTCAAGATGCATTAGTTTAAAATGAAATATGCTATAAGAGTAAAATATGAAAAAAAAACTATAGAACAAAAAAAGGAAGAAAGTCAAATATTCTAAAAAAAAAATAGAATTATAAAGAACATTGTATATTCTGTATCATAAGAATAGCATGCCGTACCTTATATCTGTAGACATATAATACAGGAAATGTCCATGCACCAGATAAACTAGACAAGTGAAGCACTGATACAGAACTCAGATATTTGTCAATGTTTAGCTCTGCTCTCAGCTTACAGATTTATAAGGTGCTTGTTCCACGTGTTATGCACTATTGACTATATAATAATGCAAATATTACTATTCTCATTCATTTGAGTCTATCTAGTATTTTTCTGACCAGACTCTTTTTTTTTTTTTTTTTGCTGCATTATTTTTCTTTCTTGCTTATGGCAATAGTGGTTTAAAATCTTACCAATGCTTCATATCTCAGTTTTGCTGTATTGTAACTACACATTATACATTCATAACAACAATAACAGCAATATCCGTGGTATACACCACCTCCAAGTTACTACACTGATTACATGAACAAGGATTCTCACGTGACCAAAACAGTAGTGCAAAACTATGGAATAGACATAGAATTGCTATTATAGGTATAAACTGCTGTCAATAATATGTTTATAAACAGTGAGCTCTATGTCATTTCTTACAATCGCTGAGTTTTGGGGCCTGATGCTGAGATGATCACCAAATAGGCATAATTTACACTCAAAAGAGTCGCCAGATAAAATGGCATATTTACGCCCCATATGCTGATCCATATGTATCACAAGATGCCTCCAGCTGTAAACCTGCAGTATATACACCAGGTTTATATCTGGTTTACATCTGGCATATGTACACCTACATATGCATACACACAGGTCGCAAGCACAAGTAAAGTTTGTTAACATTTGATTTGATAGTGAAAAACACATCCGCTATTATGTTTCATATCGTGCTGCAGATATGATACTTCTGAGTTTACAATCAGCCATAAAAAAACAAAAACAAGAGAAATTACGTATTCAAAAACTGGTACACTCATCTGGAAGATATATGTATATTTAATACAGCTCAATGTAAGTGACACTTTGATTGTAAGTTCCACAAAAGTGTTACAAAGTTTAACAGCGCAGAAAGAACCTTTAAAAAAGACCTTTAAAAGAAACTGGAATATTCTGTAGATGAATCCTATAATGAATAAGATCCTTCCTAAACAACCCACATTATTTTTAGGAAGGCAAAAAACCTAAAAGACATTCTGGCCCTTTGCAGTCTTTACGAGAATAATTATTTTGAAGTACTATGAGGCAATAAATGTAGAGGGTTCCACAAGTGTGATCATTGTAAAGATTGCAGATTCATAAATGGGAATTCTAACATATTTTAGAATTTTAAGAACACAGAAAGTTTTGACATTAAGGACTTCATTAACTGCACTACTTGTTCTGTGGTATGTCTCTTAGAATGCAAATGTGTTCTTAAATACATATTTCAAACCAAGCGTGCTCTGAAGTTACGCATACAGGAGCATTAAAAAATAGTCGATAGTCATTCTTTAGCTAAGCACTTTTTAATTAGCATAATTTAGATCCCAAGCATCTTTTTTTCAAAGCTTTGCACACCTATGTCTTGGAGAAAGACGGGGAGATCTGCAAAGGAAACTTTGTCAAAAATAAATGTTTTGGATATTTTAATTAAATATTATCTTCATCATCAGCTATTTATATAGCGCCACTAATTACACAGCTCTATACTGAGAACTCACATCAATCCCTGGCCCATTGGAGCTTACATTCTAAATCCCCTAACATTAACACACACCGAGGGAGACTAAGGTCAATTTGATAGCAGTCAATTAACTTACTAGTATGTTTTTGGAGTGTGGGAGGAAAGTGGAGCATCCGGAAAAAATCCACGCAAACACAGAGAGAACATACAAATTCCACAAGTAAATATATACAGAGACATTAGCCACCTATTAATAAATAATACACCATTTTAGTTTTTGCAAGAAAAATATTTGAGTTTAATTAATTTCCTACAATTTGCTGTACCCTAGTCCTTCTAATGTACACATCAAACTTAACACAGGCCATGAGGATCAAACTCATGACTCCAGTGAAGTGAGGCAGAAGTGCTAACCACTAAGCCACCATGCTGCCCATAATATTATGTCTCTTAATGGTTTAAATGAAAACTATCAAATTGATCCTTTTTTATAATATGTATTTAATTAGGTACATTAATAGATTATGTCAGGTTATATTTCTTTATTGATTCTATGTACCTCTTTAATTAGTTTAATTAATTAGCAATTAATATTTCCCCCCATTGATATGTAGTATTTATATTTCTTGTATCTGAAGTTACAGATATATAAGTTACAGATGTCTAAGGTCTATGAATAAATGTTCATTAATTGCAATAGAGCCGATACTCCTGCATTATGACCACTTTATCCTCTATTTTTTTATGTTATAGCTTAGATAGAGTGTTTGGTGCTTGATTTTTAAAAAAATTAGGTAGAAATAAATGTAAATTAGGCAGGCTAATGTATTAAGGCGGATACATGCGCTTTGCGTTCGTGATGACACGGACAAATGTGCAATAGTTTTTTTTTAATTCTAGCATAGTCTATATTTAAAGCTCTTTGATATCCTCTGAGAAAGTCAGGGGGATATCAAATCCTCCTATTCTAATTGAACACATACTTGCCCATGCTCCTGAAATTTCCGCTAGGGTCCCAAAAACTCCCAGAAGAGTAGGCATCCTCCGAGGTCGTTGGTGGAGGTAGAGCTTAATGATACAAAATTGCATTACCAAGTTCCCCCCCCCTCCCCTCCACTATGTAATGCCGTGAATTTTGGCATTTCATTGCAGGGGGCAAGCCCATGGTGATCACACCCTCTCATACACTCTGTTTTAAAAGTGGCAAGTATGATTAAATGGTGAGAACTTTGTGGTGACAAGCATTTTTCATACTGCTCTACAAGATATCAAAAGTACTGTCTAATAGCTAAGTGCTTGTCTCCATGTGCCTTGATGTACGTGCAATATTGTTTTTGTTTGGTTTAATAAATGTTAAGATTTTACACTACACTATGTTGCTATTTTCTTCTGGTTTACAATGAGTGATGTAGAAGACACCACAAAAAGTTGCATATGAAGAAAATCCTCTGAAAGAGGGGATATGCGCTGTGGTACGGGTAATTTAGTATGATATTGGTGTGGTCAGTTGGAGTTTATTTCTCACTTGAAGACATTCTTTGTAGTGGAGTTTCACGGCAATTTCATTATATGTCTGGTATAAAGACACTTTTAATAAAAATAACAATATTGCAGTATGCTTTTTTTCATTTCTTCCTTTTACATCCCTTTACCTATCATTCGGGCTGAATCTATGGTACTGAGATCTTTATGTAAAGTAGTGGATTACCATAATTTACAAACAGACCATTAATGATCATATGTGGGGTGTGTGGCTTTAATGGGCATGGAGTAGGATGCTTAGCGTTTACTCTCCCACAAATATCCTGGTAAATATCCTTCCTCTCTGCACTCACCTGCTCAGAATTGACACCCATCAGCCAGTTGGACTCCCTGTGTCTCCCTGGAGTGTTCCTGCCATCTGTGGTGCATGGGGCCGGAGGTGGGGAAACTTCTGCTCAAACTCGTACCTGTTGCTCTTCTCCTGTTGAACGGTCAAGTTGCTCAGCGGTGGATTTCCCCCCTCGCTCCTGGGACCGAGGATTGTTGGGTTGTGCTGTTTTTGGTGCCTGCTGTGCATGGATTGCCGCGGGCTGATTCCATCGTGAAGCCTGACGTGAAGCTGCCATCTTGACTGTGTCATCCATAAAAGGCTAGAGAAAGACAGAAGCAAAATGACTGGGTGAGTGAACTGTTCCCTCCTGTGGTGCTGACCCTTGTCCTGACTCTCAGCTTACCACCTTCAGACCCCCGGAATCTAGACCTCCACTTCATTGTACTAGTCGGGACCCTGCTCTGTGTGCATGCCTCTACCTCACTGGGATTGACCTGTGGCTGGGCGGCTGCTTGGGTCCCTGATGGCCACTGTATACCATCAGCCATCTATTGTATACCATCTATTGCAGCACCGGGCGCAGGGGCTGGGCGGGACTGCCTACTTTATAACTGAACCCCTTCCCCTTCATGACACTAACCATCTAAATAACGGCTGGGCTGAAGATAGACTGATTTCCCATGGACATGCCAGATATTGGGGCTCCAGGTGTTGCCAGTGTAACCCCCCACACTCTCTCACTCACATTCCATCTTCTTCACTTCACTGGTAATAACCACAGATATAACATTTTTTAAGCCTGAGGTCTGGTAACGTTGTTTTAGCATCACAACGAGCTGAATAACATAGACCCAGTGTCTGGATCCAGCCGTGATATTGTAGGCCTTATACATCGGTGGTAGTCATATACACCGACAACAACTAATCCTCCAAAAAAAAATGTGATTGTTAGAATGCCTAAGAAAATAAAATAATGACTTACAAGAAAAATTACACTTTACATAACCGACAACGGACCTCCCTACGCTACATCCCGAGTGCTTTAAATTCCGACACTTCAAATTCACCTCACTGCTGATAGCTGCAGTGATATGTTTGCATTTAAAGCGCCAATGCCAGAACCCTAACTTGTCAATTAAATATTCAAGTGATGGGATCCTGCCATTGGCGCTTTATATATAAACATATCACTGAGGCTATGAGCAATGACGTGAGTTTGAAGTGCCGGAATTTACAGCACTCGGGATGGAGGGTAAGGAGCTCCGCTATCGGCTGTGTATGTAAAGTGTAATTTTTATTGTAAGTCATTATTTTCTTATGTTAGGCATTGTAACAATAGGATTTATTTTGGAGGTTTCTCCGATGTCGGTATTATATTATACTTCTCCTGTGCACTACAGAATGCCAGATCTGTTTGTACAAACTTACATCCATCCATGATCTATTAATTTCTAAATCCCTTAACCTCCTTGCCATTACAGAAACATAGCTCACCTCCTCTGACACTACATCCCCTGCAGCTCTCTCCAATGGGGGACTCTCCCTCAGCCACACTCCCAGACCTGGAAACAGACAAGGTGGTGGAGTAGGCATTCAACTCTCTCCAAGCTGCTCCTTCCAAGTCATACCCTCTGAACCCTCCCTCTCATTCTCTGCCTTTGAAGTCCACACTATCAGTCTATTTTATCCTCTCCACCTTCATGTTGCTGTCAGTTATCGCCCCCCAGGTCCAGTTTTCCAATTCTTTGACAACTTAGCAGCCTGGCTTACTTAATTCCTATCCTTTGACCTACCTACACTCATACTAGGAGAAATTTTTTCACTTACTTTCTCCTTTGGTCTCACCCAATGGACCTCATCTCCCACCCACACTGATGGGCACTCCCATGACCTTGTCTACTCCCGCTACTGGTCCATCTCCAGTTTCTCCAATTTAGCCTTCCCACTCTCCGACCTCAACCTCCTTTTCTTCAGCCTCAACTTAGCACATGCCGTTCGCCCTGCACCTAAATACACGCGTACACAACAAAACCTACTAACCTCTACCTGCAAAGTGCTCCCGCACTGCAGAGCGCCACTAGATCAAATGTCATTTCTATCCTGATTTCCTCCACTATAAATTCACCAATTCATCTTAAAGCACTGCCCTTTCAATTGCCAAACAAACATTCTTCAAATCACTAATATCCACCGAGTGTTCTAACCCACGTCGCCTCTTTACCACCTTCAACTCACTTCTCTGACCACTCTCTTCTCCTACACACCCTTCAATCTATTGACCTTTGGGACACAGTTCTTTCCTAGTTCACTTCCTACCTATCGAACCGCTCCTTTAGTGTTTCTACCTTTGGCACATCCTCCACTCCCACTATCTCTTGTAATGCCACAAGGCTCTGTTCTTGGCCCTTTACTTTTTCATTGTACAACTCTTCTCTCGGGGCACTAATTCGCTCATTCGGCCTCCAATACCACCTCTATGCTGATAACATCCAAATCTATCTCTATTCACCTGACATCACTCCAACTGACTTTCTGCTATCTCCACATGGATGTCTCAACGCTACCCAAAGCTCAACATGTTCAAAACAGAAATTATTATCTTCCCTACTGCCAGAGTCACCACCTGTCCTCAAATCTCCCTCACTGTCAATAGCACCACAATTTCCTCAGTCTTCCAAGCCCGCTGCCTTGGTGTCACACTTGACTCCCCCCTCTGTTTATTCCTCACATCCAGACTCTCTCCCAGTCCTGTCGACTACACCTTAAAAACATTGGCAGAATACGCCCCTTTCTTTCTCAACATGCTACCAAAACTCTTATCCATTCTCTCATCATCTCCCATCTTGCAACCTCCTGCTATCTGGCATTCCTGACACCCATATATCCACACTTCAATCCCTTCTAAATGCTGCTGCAAGACTGATCTTCCTCTCTCACTGCCCAACATCTGCTGCACCACCTTGCAAATCCCTACACTGGCTCCCTGTGTCCTCCAGAATCAAATTCAAATTACTCACCCTTACCTACAAAGTCCTCAACAGCACGACAGCTGTATACACCTCAAATCTCATATCAAAATACTCTCCCTCCCTCTCTCCCTCTTAGATTTACCTCTGAGCTTTGCCTTGTCTCCTCTTTGGTAACCACCTCTCATTCCCATCTACAAGACTTCTCCCGTGTTGCTTCCTACTTGTGGATTTCCCTACCACACTCAATCAGACTTTCTCACAGCCTTCAAATCTTTGGATGCTCTTTGAAAACCCATCTCTTATTTAGAGGTGATCTTATCCTCGATAACATTAGTCACACTAATGCACCTTCACAACTATCCCAATCTCCACTCTAAGTCACACTAGCTTCTCTTGTTTCATCTTTACCCTCTTCCATTTAGAATATAACCTCTCTAATGAGCAGGGCCCTTCATACCATCTGTTTTCATGCCTGCATTTATTTTGTCTACCTTGTATGTCCTTGTTTTATGTTTGTCCTGTTTTCCCTACTGTACGGCGCTGTGGTACATTACGATAATAATAACAATAATAATAATTATAATCCCTTCAGTTCAGAGGAATCAAGGTTAGATCAGGCCTGCCGGGACTTGGAGCATGTACATTTGTCAACAGGGCTTCCTGCTGACCAGCTGAATCGGTTGCATGCGCAGAGAGAATGGGCTATTTTTTGGATAAATCTGCACGTAAACTTCTCTTCTCTAAACACGCTATGTATGCACAGGGGGATAAGAGTGGAAGTCACATGGCATATTTAGCCAAGATGGAACTGCAAAATAAAACTATATCTTCCATTTCTGACAGGTCATGGATCACTCATTTTTCAGACTGAGAAAATTGCTCTACTATTCCGAGCCTACTATGAGAATTTGTTTACCTCCAGGGCACACTCTTCCGCATCCCAATTGTATGAATATCTGTACCAATTATATCTCCCCAGGCTCTCGTTGGAGGCTGTGGATTCCCTTGAGGCCCTTATTAATGTCGAAGAAATTGAGGCGGCCATAGCGGCCTCTACATGTAACAAGGCCCTCGACATCTGTGTTGTCCCGTGTAACTGACTGTCTTTCTGCCATTTCATCTTGGATGTCCTTTCGCCAACTCAAACTTAATCTTTCTAAAACAGAGTTAATAATATTCCCACCCACCAACAAGAGCATACCTGACATTTCTATCTCTGTTGATAACATGACCATAAATCCCACCCCACAAGCTCGCTGCCTAGGTGTAATCCTTGACTCACACCTATCCTTTGTTCCCCACATTGACTCTATATCTAAATCATGTTACATACATCTCAAAAACATTTCCAGAATTCGCACATATCTAACACAAGACACTGCAAAAACCTTAATTCATGCACTTATCATCTCCCGGATTGACTATTGCAATTCCCTCCTTACTGGCCTTCCAAAAACAGACTCAAACCCCTACAATCTATTTTGCATGCTGCGGCAAGATTGATTTTCCTTGCAAATCTTTATTCCTCTGTTGAATCACTCTGTATGTCTCTACACTGGTTGCCTGTTTTCTACCGAATCCAATATAAAATACTCTTACTAACCTACAAGGCCATCAACAAAGCTGCACCAACATACATCTCCTCTCTTGTCACAAAATATCTGCCAACTTGGCAACTCCGTTCTGCACAAGATCTGCGTCTCTCATCCACACTCATTACTTCCTCCCATTCCTGATTACAGGACTTTTTTCGGGCTGCACCTACTCTATGGAATTCTCTCCCTCGCACAATAAGACTCTCCTCTAGTCTAAAAGCTTTCAAGCGTTCTCAGACAAGCTTATAATATTCCTCAACCACCCTCTTAACCTCAGTACATTACCCTATTACCACCGGTTATACAACTACCCCTTGATCACCATTGTTGTGTGACAGGATCATTTAGCTTATGAGTCACTTTTACCTTTGCAGTCTGGCTGGGCCGACTGTAAATGTAGACTTAACCTCATGTGTCAAACTCCCATTGTCCAATAGATTGTAAGCTTGCGAGCAGGGCCTTCTCACCTCTTTGTCTGTTTTACCCAGTTTGTTTATTAGTTTACTATGTTTGTCCCCAATTGTAAAGCACTACGGAATATGTTGGTGCTATATAAATAAATGATGATGATGATGATGATGATGAAGAAGCCCAGAGGGTAGATGGACTGCCCATGGAACTGTACAAAAAATTTGGCATTGTTTTAACCCCTACGCTATTAGAACATTGCAATGAATTCTATGAGGCAGCTGCTCTCCACCATCCATGTCGGAGGCTGTAATAGTGGTCATCCCTAAGCCGGGAAAGAAGTCACTGCTGCCTGAATCTTATCGGCCCATTTCTACAACAAATATAAAAATGTTAGCTAAAATACTTGCTTTGTGGCTAAACACGGTTATTGCTGAGCTGACCCACCCAGACCAAACGGGGTTTACGCCGTGGAAATCTACGGCCACTATGTATCAATAGACGTAGCTAAGGCATTTGATTCCATAGAGTGGGAATATCTGTGGGCAGTCATGTATAAATTCGGTATTGGTCCCAGGTTCTTGTCCTGGGTGAGGGTAGTGTATTCGACTCCAGCGGCCTGAATTAGTGTAAATGGTTACACCACTTCCCCATTGGTGCTGGGAAGGGACACGAGGCAGGGATGCCCTCTCTGCCCAGCCCTGTTTGCCATCACCATAGAGTCCTTGGTCTGTTTGATTCAGGCACATTCTGAAATACGAGGGCTCAGGGCTGGAGACAGGGTAGACAAGGTTGCGCATTATACCGACAATATGGTCCTTATTTTGCAAGATTCGGAGGCATCCCTAGCCACACTGCTACACCTGGTAGAAGAATTTGGCAGCTTCTCTGGCCTGAAGATAAACTGGTCCAAGTCTAGTATTTTTCCCCATTGGTGGGGGGTCCTGAAGAGCACTGCTGGGTTCCTTCCATTGCTGTGGACGTTAAAATTTAAATAGCTAGGAATATCGATCACATATACGGCTACTGACTATATACCACTAAATATTGATCCAGTGACCAGTTATCTTAGGGCCAAGATCTCTACTGGACGAGGTTGCCCCTGTTGGTGTAAAGGAAAGATAAACCTAATTAAAATGATCCTGCAGCCAAAATTCTTGTACTCACTGCACCATTCCCCAGTTTATCTCCCAAGATGGCTCTTTTTCCAAATCAACAAATACATGACCTCTCTGGTCTGGGGGGAGAAACAAGCACGTATTAGGCTGACCTCCTTATGCTGGCCCCGGACATCGGGTAGCTTGGACCTCCCTGATTTCAGGGCTTATTATTTTGCGCACAGCTGGCGCATCTACCGGAATGGATTGGGGACTCCCCGAAAACTATCCTTACGAGTTTCCTTAGAGGATGTACTGGGTTTGATAGACCACCCAATGCCGGCCCTTTTGTGCACTAGAGTCACTAGAATGGTCCCACCGCTGCTTAAGCAGGCTTTATTTATCTGGAACCTTGTAAAGGGGGCATTGAAACCCATGGGGTTGAATGTGGATACTCCTTTATGGGCCAATAACACACTCCCAGAGCTTTATAAATTATGGCAATTATATCCTAGGGGTACCTTCAAATCATTTGCACAGTAACAGGTAGATTTCCATTAATGACCATATATACAGTCAATTTTTAATTTTCAATTAAGGTTGTATGGTATTGCAGTAGAAGACACCTTGGGGTAAATGTACTAACCTCCGGTTTCTTCAACTCCCGCGAGTTCGGCGTCTTCGGCGCTTAAATTTAAAGCGGCGCTGCCTTGTTAAGGGAAACTTCCCTTTACAATGCAGCGCCGCTTTAAATTTAAGCGCCGAAGACGCCAAACTCTCGGGAGTTGAAGAAACCAGAGGTTAATACATTTACCCCCTTGTGTTCTTCTATATTTTTCTACAGAATGGTATTCATCATATTTAGAAATTGACTGGTATAACTGATGTGAGATTTGAAAGACACAAGATGTGCTTGCAAAAAGTAATCAACATTGCAGAATAAGTTAACATTACCCTCCAACATCTGAGTAAGAAAGAAGTGATAGCAAATAAGGATACATGAACTAGCACCTACATTTATTGTAAGAAAAAATATCCTATCCTAGGGTAAAGAGTGGAAAATATTTGTGTAAATTAGTGATCATCAGTATCTTAGATGAGGATGAAAGAATGTGCTGTGCTAATGAGTTGAGCAGCATATTATTATTGTTGTATACAGTTTATCATGTGAGAATCATGATATACAAGTTAACCCGTGCATGATACTCATGCATTCTAGTCAAATCAAGCTACTTAAGGTGTTAAAAAGGTTCTTGTCATGCATTTGGGGCTAGGCCAGGCCTCCTCAGGGGAAGAGCGTTACTTCCCGATGTAAGCGCCCTTTTTTAACGCGGTTTTGTCCACATGTCACCTCCTCATCATTTTTCTCCATCACCTAATCCTTCATCTTTATCGCCATATCTATCCAGATGTCTATCCAGACACAGGGATCTTTCTCAGCGGTCCTGAGTATCACACTCCTCTCGCTCTGTCACCCCCGGCAACCACCAACCACTCCCCACTGTCACCCCCGGGAACCACCAACCACTCCCAACTGTCACTTCTCCTTCAAGAAATATATATATATTTTTTTAAAATCTTTATAAACACTTTTAACAATTAAGAAATTAAATTAACAAAATAAAAACATCTTAGTATACCAAATTTCAGCCCTTTCTGAGTTTTTTTCCACATACACTAAGAATTTAGTAGGTCAATGTATAACTCTGCCCAGCAGGTGGCGCTGCAGCAAACTTCAGTCCTTTCTGAGGTTTTTTTTCCACGCACACTAAGAATTTAGTAGGTCAGTGTATAACTGTGCCCAGCAGGTGGCGCTACAGCTTGGTTTTGGTTTTTTCACACACAGACACACGCCACTGGGCTTTTATATAGTAGATTTTATTTTTATGTGATATTTTGGATCTTTATTTCCCTGATATAATGAGTCAGAATGAGTTAATCTGGAGTAAGTGAGAGAAACACCCTCTCACTGATTGATCCCAGATGGGAAGTTTTACATGGAAAGTTCTGATTGGCTATGATAGGAGATAAAAAGGAGGTCTTGACATTCTTCAGATACCTGCCTTGAAAAAGCATTAAGCATAATATGTTGACATGTCTGTGGTGTGTGAGAGGGTCTGAATAATATATGAGATAGCAATGCCCCTTAAAGATATAGAACCTTCAGTTTTAGTGAGAGAAATTAACCTCATATAGGGTTGGCAAATGGCAAGTAGGAGATACTAGCTTCCCTGGCCCTAGTAAGCTTAATTAATTACAACAACTTTAGCTGGCATAAATGAATGATACCAGAGCCGTAACTAGGGTGGTGCGGGCGGTGCCGTCGCCCCGGGCGCAAACCCAAGGGGGCGCAGCAGCCGCCCGCTACCAACCCCTCCCCGCCGGCATAGTAAAAAAAAACACATTTGCGGCAGTGTTAATAAAAAAAAAAAGGTCACCTGACCTCCCGGCAGCTCCCGGCAGTCTCCTCGCGCCCACTGAATGTCGGGCGTGACGTCATCACGCCCGACGTCATTTTCAGTGAGGAGCACTGCTGGGGCAGACAGGAGCAGCGGCAGCGCAACACAGAAGAGAGAACAGAAGAGATAAAGGCGATGGAAAGGCGATGGAAAGGTAAGGAAAGTTTGATGTACAAGCACTGCACAAAGAAATGTTATTCTTTATTTTAGATGGTGAGCAGCAAGCACTGGCAGATATAATACTGGGGAAGAGATTAGCAGGCTGCTGTGAGACTAATCAGGAGCTATGTGAGTGGGGATATCTAGTTTTCAATCACCTCTCTCCCATTGTAGATGAAGAGAGATGAGGATAAGAACGTTATAACTCCGGACATCAAAATGATCTGAGTGTGACTGAAGTATCCTGTGGTTCTAATATTCCACACACAGAAAGCAAAAGAGGTTAGAACAAATACATGAGGAAATGGCATTTATGCCAAAACACCACATTATGAGATTCCACATTTTGCTACTAATATATACTTGTTAGCAGGTATATTATATAAAATAATTAATAATTAATAATATGTGCATAATAACCAATCATTCTGAGCTCAGTATATCAGAACAAAAGTCTCTCTCTCTCTCTCTCTCTCTCTCTCTTTCTCTCTCTCTCCCTCCCCCCCCCCCCCCCACCACACCCCGTAGGAGCATAATCTCAGACATCTACCTCATCTTCAATTAATAACAACTTTTAATTCAATTTCATTTGCATCTAAGGGACAGAAATATAATTATTTAATTGTGCAGTTGGTCAATATTAAAGAAAATACAAATTACAACCTGCCAATCTCCCAGATCTCTAACCTATTCATAGCAGAAACTACCCTTTGCCTTAACCATGTCAGGTCATCCTTCTGCCTAGGCTAAAACCGTTCTTCAGGGTTCACTTTTCTGCCAAAAAAAATAAAAATGTTTAGTCTTAAATTTGCCTTTGAATTGGAGTGGCCATAAAAAAATCTGAACTGTACCTGTGTAGTTGGACAGGAACAACTTTACAACATTGGGGCTTACAGTCTAAATTTTGCTGTTCTTATTTGAGTATTAAGTGCATAAAATATTACAATACCCATTGCTATATATTTTTTGCATACATATAACAATTCTTTCAGTACAGTGCTAGCCACACCTACACATTAGGTTGACCACACCCACTTGTCAAATGCCACTCCCACTTAGATGGGGGGCGCCGGTGCCCTGTCTCACCCAGGGCACTAAAATGTCTAGTTACGGCACTGAATGATACTATGTCTGAAGTGCATGACTTGGTATTCAGTGAGATATATGACAAAAACAATAGATGAAGAAATAATATATCTGGATAAATAACTGAGCTTAAGGACTCTCGGTGAATAAGAACCATAAGACACAATAGATATAAACAATTAATGCAAATTTATAACCTCCCTAAAGGTGCAATTGAGGCTAACCAGACTATATGTGATTGTTAAAAACTCACAACCACAGAACTTATTGTAATCATTTATTTCTATAACTTTAAAATCATCAATACTACTTTACTATCTTTTATATTTCACTGCCTTAAAACTTTGCTCTGGTCATAAATAGGTATCTTTAATCATTTATTAACAAAAGCCATATTTTGGGTCAATAAATTATAGATAGTTTAAATTGCTTTCTTTCTCTTTTTGGCTTTTTTGAAGGATATGTTAACAGAAAGGAAACCAATACCTTACACAACAGGGTGACCTGGTGGTTTAGTGAGGCACTTATGAATTTTTAGTAAACGATAATAAGTGTGTGTAATAGGATGAGGAATAAATAAACAATTCCATTAATTTCTTTTTATTACCCCCTCAGTTAGTGTCTGATCCAATAGATTCTTAAGCTCTTTTGGGTATTGACTAGTAGGATCTCTTGTCAGTTTTTGGTACAGTGCCCAGTTTTCCAATTGTCTAAGGGCCTCTTGGATAAAATCCTCAGCATTCTGTAAGATGACACTAACTCCATTGAGCAGGTTTGATAACAATAATTTCACCCTGTGTTAGTGATTTCCACAGTCTGCTTTCATCAATTGACACATATTTTGATTTTTTTTTCCCCCAACAGCCTTTATACATAGTGACCTAAAATCATCAAAAAATGATAAACATTCTCAATGGGAGCATTTTTATGTTTCATTTTTAAGTTCTCTGTTTACATCAAAAAATCTCAACATTGGTTTTTCCATTTTCTTCCTCCCAGAGGGAATCTACATTTCAAATCCTTTCATATAAAGTACCTTTTTTGATCAATGTCCTTATTGAACTCAATACATATATCCAAGAGATTGACTTTGCTTAAAACATCTAATTTGTGAGGGCAGCATGGTGGCTAAGTGGTTAGCACTTCTGCCTTACAGCACTGGGGTCATGAGTTCAGTTCCCAACCATGGCCTTATCTGTGAGGAGTTTCTATGTTCTCCCCGCATTTGTGTGGGTTTACTCCCACACTCCAGAAAAAACATACTGGTAGGTTCATTGGCTGCTATCAAATTGACCCTAGTCTGTCTGTCTGTGTGTGTGTGTGTGTGTGTGTGTGTTAGGGAATTTAGACTGTATGCCCCAATGGGGCAGGGACTGATGTGAGTGTGTTCTCTGTGCAGAATTAGTGGTGCTATATATAAAAGGTGGTAATAATAATAATGTGAGGGGTCCGAAACTTAGAGGACAAATTTTAGATATCTTAACTCTTTCTTTCTTTCTTTCTTTCTTTTTCCTGAAATTTAGCATTCCAAAAGGGCAAGGAGTGCCTACATCTGTCATCTGGAGGACAGACTCCACTAAGACTTGTGAATTTCATATAAACTACTTATGTTAAATATTTTTTCATTGGTCATTTAAGCATAAATAGGAGGGTGGTTGAAAGACGATAGAATAGAGACTTGAAGACTCTTGCTTTTCAGATATTCACCATATGAGCCTTTTCTACATTAAACTCTGGTACAAGTCAGCTAATTGCTGTAGCGCTATACTATCCAGAAGATTCATAACCATTGGGTGCCTCCTTCTCTGTTTTACCTTTTAGATCTCTTACCTGGTAAAGCAGCAGGTTCTTTGCAAGGAGACTGCCACCCTCATAAGAAAAGGGAATTGCATTTGTGAGAGAAACAATCTTATGGACTTTGATATTCTTTTTATTATCTGGACATTTATATACAAAGTTACCAAGCACCCATTACTGTATTTAATTTAGTGATTCACATATGCTTAGTTTTATACATATAAGTTTCCATGTTTCAATCCATCAGTCCCTCATGCAGAGAAACACCACCACAAGTCAGCCATAAAAGCCAACAGATAATGAGGAAACTGGTGAGTACATACTTTTATGAACCCCCACAGTCAGCGATAATCCCTATACATAACCTATGGAGCGGGATGTTTTCACCATTAGTAGCAGCCTTTCCTGGAACCACACTGTTCACTGTTACTCGGATGCCCTCTAGACTTGATTCCAGCAGTGTATAGTTGTTAACAGCTGTGAGTGAGGTAGAGTCAGGGAAACTTACAGCTATGGATCAACATGTAGACAAAAGAAGACAAACAGGACACAAAAGAGGATGGTCAATTGGCAAGCCAGGTCAGAGGACAGAAGATGTATATGAGGTCAATAAACAGACAAGGGATTCACGAGCAGGTAGAGATCCAACAGTAAGTTCCAGCAAACAAAGGCAAGGTCAAACACCCTGAATCCAGCAGCAGAAGATATACCAATCTATATGAAGAAACGGGAAGTAGCCTGCATGGCAGAGAGCTGGAGCGCTGAGGTCCACACCGGCGTACATCTCTGGAACAGAACCGATTAGGAGCGATGCTCTGCAGCGAATCTACAGGTCTTGACTGTGAGGGAAGCTGAACCAATATGGCGGTGAAGTGATGAGTTGCAGAGAGCAATAGCACTGAGATCCACACAGGTGTTATAATGCTGAAACAGGACCAATGATCAGCGATGCTCTGCGGTGATAATGCTGGGAAGCAATGAGTTGCAGAGAGCAACAGCACTGAGATCCACACAGGTGTTATAATGCTGAAACAGGACCAATGATCAGCGATGCTCTGCTTTGATAATGCTGGGAAGCAATGAGCTGCAGAGAGCAATAGCACTGAGATCCACACAGGTGTTATAACGCTGGAACAGGACCAATGATGAGCGATGCTCTTCGGTGATAATGTTGTGAAGCAATGAGCTGCAGAGAGCAACAGCACTGAGATCCACACAGGTATTATAATGCTGGAACAGGACCAATGATGAGCGATGCTCTGCGGGATAATGCTGGAAAGCAATGAGCTGCATAGGTAACTGCTGAGAAGTGGTGAGCTGCACAGGTGTTGCTGAGTAGTGATGAGCTGCACAGGTAGTTGCTGAGAAGCAGTGAGCAGCACAGGAACTGCTGAGTAGAGATGATCTGCACAGGTAATTGCTGGGAAGCAGTAAGCAGCACAGGTATTCTGAGTAGCAGCGGGCTGCACCATCCACGATGTCAGTAACAACAGGAGTCAGAGGAAATGCTTCCTATCAGGTAGAGAGACCTGATGATCTGACACCCATTAAAGGCAGGAGGGCCCATATATATGGCTGCAGATGATCCAATCACTGTGGAGCAAAGGTTTTGAAGGTTCCCAGGGGAACGCATGCTCAGACCACCAAGCAAGATGGCGAACGATGATAGAGGAATGCCAGGATGAACAGGAGATAATGGTAACCAAGGGAAACCAAAGCACACAGTGAACCACACGGAGAGGAACTGGTGAAAAGCATGATACTAAAGACATGCAAGATAAATAATGCAGACAATTTTTTGGCTGAAGGAAGTCCTTCTAGTGGAATAAAATAGTAAATTTTTCTGAACCTAGCTTCCACAAACACGATGGTGTTGGAACTGTTGGGCAATGGGAGATCAACTATGAAGTCCATGATGATATCCATGTAATTTTAGGGATAGTTAGTGGCTCCAGGGGTGCTTTTTGTGGAGACTTCACTTGTGCACAGACTGGACATGACTGGATTGGGACACCAACTTAAGTGTTTTATTAATTCCAGGATAGCCTGATCTTTTGAGGTTGTGGACTTCTTGAACTACTTTGGACCTTACTTCCTGTTATGAACTTACCTTATCCCCGCCCCGCTGCGCTGTCAGCGTTGTCTGGCAGCTGTATCCGCTCTGCTGTTCGGCGCTTCTCCCGATGGCGCCACCGCACTTCCGGGTTCTCCCTGCATCTAGTCATGTGACTCCTGGGCGGGGAATTCAAATCTCTATATCTACTCTGCTCTGACACGCTGCCTGTGTCAGAGCAATGTGTTTCCTGTTCCTGGCTGCCTGTTCCTGTGTACCTGACTCCTGTGATCCTGCTCCCTGTGTACTCCCATTTTCCTTCTACTCCTGTGTACCAACCTGGCTGTGACCTGACTATTCTTTGGCTTTACCCCTGGCACCGTGAATTGGACTGACCATCCCGTGTACCGACCCGGCTGTGTTATCGACTACTCTCTGGATTTCCCTCTGGCACCGTATACCTGATACCTTCTGTGTACCGACCCGGCTGTGTATCGACTCCTCTGGCTCCATCTCCTGCTACGCACTCAACCGACTCTGTGCATCTACAGGTGACTGCTCCAGACCTCCAAACCCTGGATTTCACGGTTAGTGCCTGTATTTGCATCACTTTGTCATATTGCCTGTTTGACTACCCATCACTTAGAGCCTTCTCCCTTACGTCAGTAGGCTAACCTGGGGGCCGCGACCTGCGGTTCTTCGGCATCAAAGTCCACCCTACCTTGCGGTGGTTCTTGGTGAAGACCGGAAGGCCGTTAGACTCCGCGCCCTAGGTAAGCCTGTGCAAATACTGACTAAGGCATTAGAACCGTAACAGTTTGCTCTGACCCACTTATCTAACTGATGGAAGCATCAGGAAATCCCTCTGCTAGGGAATTACTGGATCACTTAGCGGTTCGGGTTGAAGACCAGGGGAAGAATCAAGAACAGTTATTACAAATTCTGCAGACTCTGTTTAACAGGTTGGACACGCTCCAAGGTACGGTCTCAGCTCAAGCAGCTCAGGTGGCAACTCCTACTCCTCCGCCTGTTCCGGCTCCACCACCTGCTCCCTCTCAGAGCAGCCCTGCCATTATTGCTCCAGCCATCTCTCAACTCCGCATACCTAACCCACCTAAAATCAATGGGGATCCTAAGGAATGCCGAGGGTTCTTGAACCAGTGTGCTATTCAATTTGAACTACAGCCCGGAAACTTTCCTACAGAGAAAACTAAAGTCGCTTATATAATCTCATTATTATCTGGTCAAGCGCTTGCCTGGGCTTCTACTCTTTGGGAACATGATGACCCTATCCTTCATAATTGTGCCACTTTTCTGGAAACCTTCAGACGCATCTTTGATGAACCCGGACGGGTCTCCAGTGCTGCTTCAGGACTCCTCCGTCTACGCCAAGGTACCCTTACTTTGGGCCAGTACGCTCTCCAATTTCGCACTATGGCGGCTGAGCTACATTGGAACAATGAAGCTTTGGTGGCCACGTTCTGGCAAGGCTTGTCAGATCGTATTAAGGATGAGTTAGCGGCCCGAGAGTAACCCACTACTCTGGACGAATTGATTTCTCTCTGTAACCAGATTGATATCCGTTTCCGTGAACGCACTCAAGAGAGAGAAAGTTCCCGTCGATCCACATTCTGCTTGGCACCTCGATTTCAGAGTCCAATTACTCCTGAGGAAGAGCATATGCAGTTGGGAAGGGCATGTTTATCCCAGGAGGAAAGAGAGAGGCGATTCAAGAACTGTTTGTGCCTCTATTGCGGGGAACCTGGTCATGTTTTGAGCCAGTGTGGGAGGCGTCCGGGAAACGACCGGACCTAACTGACGTTGGAGAGGCTAAGTTAGGTAGGTCTATTCCCTCTCCTGTGGATTCTAGTTTTTCTATCCAAGTCCTTCTGCGAAATATTGATAAACAACTGTCTTTTTCAGCACCTATTGACTCCGGAGCAGCGGGGAATTTTCTACTAACTGACATCGTAGAGAGGTTGTCCTTACCCATGCAACCATTGGATCCACCTGTCGCTATCACAGCTATAGACGGCAGCCGTATTATTGGAGGATCCATTAAGAACAGAACTGTCAACCTTTCTCTACGCATCGGAGCCTTACACACTGAGGAAATCTCCTTTTTAGTCATCCCAGAGGCTATCAACCCTGTGATTTTAGTCCTACCTTGGCTCAGACTTCACTCCCCCACTCTAGATTGGCAGAAGCCTGAAGTTCTTGCATGGGGTCCAGGATGTTATTTCAGATGTCTTCCCAGGATTCATAGGCCCGCTATGGCCAATCCTCCCACACCCTCCGGTATTCCTCCTCAATATCATTCATTTTCTGACGTGTTTTGTGAAAAGGAGGCTTCCAAGTTACCCCCACACAGACCTTGGGATTGCGCCATTAAATTGTTGCCGGACAAGATACCACCCAGAGGACGTGTATTTCCATTATCTTTACCCGAATCAGATGCTATGTCCCTATATATCAAGGAGAATTTGAACAGAGGTTTTATCCGAAAATCCTCGTCACCAGCAGGAGCCGGTTTCTTTTTCGTAAAAAAGAAGGACGGCGGACTGCGCCCTTGTATAGACTATCGTGGTCTCAATGCCATGACTAAGAAGAACAGGTACCCCTTGCCATTGATTTCTGAACTCATTGATAGGGTCAAAGGAGCTTCTATATTTTCTAAACTTGATTTGAAAGTGGCCTACAACCTAATCCGTATCAAACAGGGGGATGAATGGAAAACAGCGTTCAATATGCACGATGGGCATTTCGAATACCTAGTTATGCCATTTGGACTTTGTAACGCCCCTGCTGTTTTCCAAAATTTCATTAATGAGATTTTTCAAGACTTCCTGTATCGATTTGTTGTGATTTATCTGGATGATTTTCCTGATTTTTTCTCCTGATATGGTTACTCATCGCCATCATGTCTCCTTAGTTTTTCAACGCCTTCGCTCACATCATCTATATTGTAATTTGGACAAGTGTGTCTTTGAAAAAACGCATCTTCCTTTTCTTGGTCATGGGGTTTCTGGCTCCGGATTATGTATGGACACCGAGAAGTTAAAGGCAATTTCTGATTGGCCCCAACCAGTAGGCCTCAAGGCCATCCAGCGTTTCGTTGGATTTTCTAATTATTACCGCCACTTCATCAAAGGGTTTTCTTCCGTGATTACACCCATCACCTCCTTGACCAAGAAGTCCGCCAACACTAAAACTTGGCCCCCGGAGCCCGTGGAAGCCCTCAAGTACCTTAAAGAAGCCTTCATCTCGGCTCCTATTCTTCAGCAACCAGATCCTTCCTTTCCTTTTTTCCTTGAGGTAGATGCATCCTCTACTGGAGTGGGAGCTATCTTGTCTCATAAGAATTCTACTGGAAAATTTTCTCCCTGTGGCTTCTTTTCTCACAAATTTTCGGCTACTGAGAAAAACTATGGCATTGTAGATAGAGAACTCCTCGCTATCAAATTGGCCTTGGAAGCTTGGAGACACCATTTGAAAGGAGCCAGATTTCCTGTTACTATTTTTACAGATCACAAAAACTTGCTATATTTACAAACTGCATCTTGCCTCAATCCTCGTCAGGCCAGATGGTCCCTATTTTTCTCCCGCTTCGATATGATGATTACCTTCAGACCAGGCTCCAAGAACAAGAAGGCTGATGCTCTCTCTCGTTCTTTCGACTCCATGGATACAGAAGAAAAGGGTTCTAGACCCATCCTAGATCCAGAATGTATTCTGGTTACCACTCCCACTCACCTTATTATTCCTCACGTGATAACTTTGGTTCCTCCACATCTCCAATCAAAACTCCTTAAATGGGCTCATGCCTCCCGTTTTTCTGGTCATGCCGGTATAAAGAAAACTTTGGAATTTATCTCCCGTGGTTATTGGTGGCCGTCTATCCACTCAGACGTTCGACAGTTTGTGACGGCATGTTCCACTTGTGCTCAGAACAAAGTCCCTCGTCAAGCTCCATACCGTCTGCTGCAACCTCTACCAATTCCAGATGGACCTTGGAGTCATCTTTCCATGGATTTTTTCACAGATTTACCCTCCTCCAGAGGTTTCTCAGTAGTATGGGTGGTCACTGATCGCCTTTCCCGGGCTGCTCATTTTGTGCCATTAAAAGGTCTCCCTTCTGCTCCTGTTCTGGCTCAACTCTTCATCAAAGAGATTTTCCGCCTACATGGCTGTCCAGATGTTATCGTTTCTGATCGGGGAACTCAGTTTGTGGCAAGATTTTGGAGGGCTTTTTCTCGTCTCTGTGGAATTAAGTTAAATTTCTCTTCTGCATATCATCCTCAAAGTAATGGTCTCACTGAAAGGACTAATCAAGAATTGGAGAAATTTCTCAGATGTTTCATTTCAGCTAAACATGATGATTGGGTCGATTTATTACCTTGGGCAGAATTCGCTCACAATAATAATTCGCATGATTCCACCTCCACTTCTCCCTTTTTTGCTCTTCAGGGATTTCATCCTAAAGTTCCACCCTTCAAGGATCTACCCGCTTCTGGAGTTCCTGCAGTTGATTCCCTTCTATCGGACTTCTCAGCTAGGTGGGATCTTATTAAACGCAAATTGCTTCACACCTCTGCCATCAGTAAAAGAGCATTTGACAAAAGAAGAAGACCATCTCCATTACTTGCTCCTGGTGACAAAGTATGGTTGTCTACGAAGAATCTTCGGTTGCTGGTTCCCTCTAGGAAATTCGCTCCCCGATTTATTGGCCCCTTCAAGATCATAGAGGTCGTTAATCCGGTGGCCTTTAGATTAAAGTTACCTCCTACCTTGAGGATTCCCAATGTGTTCCACATTTCCCTTCTCAAGCCACTTGTTAGTAACAAATTTTTATTTTCTAAAAACCTCCTGCTGCTATTTCTGTGCTAGATCAGGAATTTGAGGTTAAGGAGACTCTAGATTCTCGGATTTCCAGAGGTTCCTTGCAGTTCCTGGTTGATTGGAAAGGCTATGGTCCTGAAGAGCGTTCTTGGATTCCTGCACGAGATCTTCATCCTCCATGTTTGTTGAAGAGTTTCCATACCAAGTTCCCTCAAAAGCCTTATAGGTTGTCCGGAGGCCGCCCCTGAAGGGGGGGTACTGTTATGAACTTACCTTATCCCCGCTCCGCTGCGCTGTCAGCGTTGTCTGGCAGCTGTATCCACTCGCTGTATCCGCTCTGCTGTTCGGCGCTTCTCCCGATGGCGCCACCGCACTTCCGGGTTCTCCCTGCATCTAGTCATGTGACTCCTGGGCAGGGAATTCAAATCTCTATATCTACTCTGCTCTGACACGCTGCCTGTGTCAGAGCAATGTGTTTCCTGTTCCTGGCTGCCTGTTCCTGTGTACCTGACTCCTGTGATCCTGCTCCCTGTATACTCCCATTTTCCTTCTACTCCTGTGTACCAACCTGGCTCTGACCTGACTTTTCTTTGACTTTACCCCTGGCACCGTGAATTGGACTGACCATTCCGTGTACCGACCCGGCTGTGTTATCGACTACTCTCTGGATTTCCCTCTGGCACCGTATACCTGATACCTTCTGTGTACCGACCCGGCTGTGTATCGACTCCTCTGGCTCCATCTCCTGCTACGCACTCAACCGACTCTGTGCATCTACAGGTGACTGCTCCAGACCTCCAAACCCTGGATTTCACGGTTAGTGCCTGTATTTGCATCACTTTGTCATATTGCCTGTTTGACTACCCATCACTTAGAGCCTTCTCCCTTACGTCAGTAGGCTAACCTGGGGGCCGCGACCTGCGGTTCTTCGGCAGCAAAGTCCACCCTACCTTGCGGTGGTTCTTGGTGAAGACCGGAAGGCCGTTAGACTCCGCGCCCTAGGTAAGCCTGTGCAAATACTGACTAAGGCATTAGAACCGTAACACTTCCCTGGTTACAAGCAATTTGGAACGGGGAGTCTGGGTTGGAGCCCAAGTTTGTGCTTGTTTTAAGCGAGTGGATAGATCCCTAGACAAGACTCCTATAATCCTGGCAGCGGGTACAAAAGGAAATGGAGGTAATGGACCAGTTTGATAAGGCATAAAACTTTTAGAACAGGCAGCTGCCTTCACATTTTTGGTTACGGGCCGGTGTGAAAAAATAAATTACTTCTGTGTGTAGGGCAATGACTGAGCTCCAGGGGAGCAGTTTTGAAATGAATGGGTCCCCCTGGCAATTATCATCTAAGGTTGAGACTGAGATAGAAGGAATGGCATGGGCCTGAATAAAGGATTCATCCATGAAGTTACCGGTCGCTCCACTTTCAATTAGCGCTGTTGATGATAATATATTATCGGATTTAATTTTAATGGGTATTTGAAGGGAGTTGGATATAATCTTGGAAAGACCTAGGGATGCTTCCCTGCCATTTCCTAGGTCTGAGCATTTTCTCGGCTTCTGCAGACAAGTGGTTGCGAAATGACCCTTGAGGCCACAGTACAGCAAAGTCCCTGCAGCAATCGACGGTCCTCTGAAATGAGTTTAAACCGGTCTATTTGCATGGGTTCTGGTTCATCATTAGAAGAGTACTTGGTTGGGGAGAAATCCCTGTGGTTAATAAGGTTGGGCTGTTTGCGTTCGTGGACTCATTCTTGTAGCTACTGATCTACCTGAATGGCAAGTCTCAGGTGCATCCAGGGTGTTTGGAATGGGCAGCATGGTGGCTTAGTGGTTAGCACTTCTGCAGCACAGCACTGGTGTCATGAATTCGATTACTGACCATGGCCTTATTTTTGTGGCGTTTGTATGTTCTCCTCGTGTTTGTGTGGGTTTCCTGCAGGTGCTCCGATTTCCTTCCACACTCCAAAAACATACTAGTAGGTTAAGTGACTGCTATTTAAATTTACCTTAGTCTCTCTCGCCCTCTGTGTGTGTATGTTAGGGAATTTAGACTGTAAGCTCCAATGGGGCAGGGACCTATGTGAGTGAGTTCTCTGTACAGAGCTGCGGAATTATTTGTGCTATATAAGTTGCTGCTACTGATGATGATGATGATGATGATGTACAAAGGCATTTTTCAGTCTTTCATAGAGTCTGACCCGGAATGGACTCCTTAGAGTAGGGTCGTTCCATTGAGTGTCAGTAGCCCAAATTTTCAGTGCAATATTGTTCTGCTGAGTTCCACCCTTGCTTCAGATTGCACAGGCTAACTTCTGTTGGCGATATCCAATCCCGGTCATCAAATAAGAGCCCCAGAGCTGCTTAGGATTTTGTCCATAGATCATATAGCTCTGGCATTGGGATTTAGATCAAAGGTCTAGGTTGGATGATCTCTTTGCAAGAGTGGGCCATTACAAAGACCACACATTGTACCTCCATGTCAAATGAAATAGGTCTCATACAGAAGTAAAGGAGACAGCTTTTCTTGAAACTGAAGAATGAGGATCTGTCACCAGAGAACTTAACTGGTAGTCCCATGATGGGCTCTCTGTTGGCAGCAGCAACAACCAGAAAGGCCCAAACTGATTCTTCCTGTGCAAGGACACGCTGCTTTAAGTTGCTTATCAATTGGGCCATGGATTGAAACTGATTAGCCAAGACTTGAACAGGATCCATGGTGTAGAGTCTGTGGGGCTGAGATTTTAATGCCCACATCATATTGAATGCATGTAACTCATCTCTGCGTATTCCTGAAGTCGACAAGGGATGGTTCGCTACATATGGTGCTTGCTGACGGTAGAAAAATCTGATGGTAGAAAAATTATTTATGTAACGTTAACAGTGGTGTACTCCATCTGTTTCTATAAGTCTTACGTCTGCTAGGTACTTCACGGACACAGGGACATTAGAGTACACTCTGCATTTTAATTGGTAGCCTGTTATAAACAGGACCATAGCTGCTTAAAAGCTCACTTTGCAGCGAAGCTCATAGGAGCTAGTTTACAATAGTCTATTGTTGCTTTTAATTTTGCAAAGACTCCAGGGATGTCAGATGAAATAGCCTTGATGTAGGTGTGCAATTAAGATGGAAAATAAGGCTGTGCAGTCGTGGTTTTAATTTAAACTTAAATCTATTTAACCTTGTGTCTGTGTTTTATTTCTATTTTACTTTGGTGTACTATAGGCACCAGTGGGCTCTGGGTGACCAGTGGGACCATGGTGGCACTTATGGTTCCCAAAGTACCAGCCTACCCCGGCAGCCATGGTTATTCTGGTGCTTGTAGTTCTACAAGTGCCTGCATGACCAGACAATTAATGGCTGCCTGCCCATCCTGGGACCTCTAGTGCACCTGCGACAAAATACATTTTTACAATAATTAAATTACTATTACCCCACTCCCACTGCCCAGGGGTGTTGGAAGCGTCCTAGTGTTATCAGCATGGGGCTGGGTACACCTGTGTGTGTGGGGGGGGGGGGGGGAGAAACACATATTTTACCTAAAAAAACTTAATATACATTTTATTTACATTAATTAATCATTGATCAAACACACACACATTTTTGAACTAATAAACTGTTTTATTTAACTTGTAAAATTTTGGAAAAAAGAATTGTGTCATAGTTAATAAACAATTATTATTATTATTATAATTTTTTAACCCTTTTCCGATATATACATAATTTTCTTCTTCTTTTAGCAGTAACAAAATAACTTGGGGCAGGGGACATGACTGCAGGCTGATGGGTAATGGTGCCTCATTTTGTGGTTGCCTCTGATGAGACGTCATCTGGAAAAAGGGAAATGAAAATTGGTTTGTGATCTACAATGATACTGTGTAGGTTGAAAGATCTAATTCAACAGCAGAGGACTGTCCCTGAGAGGCAACTAACTATATAGCCCAGTATGGGGGCTTTATTGCTTTTCTTCTTACACTGTTGGACTTTTTTTAAACTACTTGACAAAATTAGGTAAAAAGTTAATGCCTTTTATTTTCCACTTGTAATGCACAAAGAGCATCTATTTTTCCCAAGGAGGATACCAGTTTACAGTAAACTCAGATCCAGGCAAAAACTATTTATTTCAATCAGCCCATTGCACATCTCCATATTCAGAGGAGTGTATATTGGAGTTTTGTAAATCTTGCAATCTGTTATATTATTATATTTCATCTCTATATTTCCTACTTCCCACCACCACAATCTACCACCTTGCCCATTAGTTCATCCAAGAAGATTAAGGAAGCATTGCTTGGTTACCATCTTATTTATTGTTTTGTGCATGGGCGATATTCTGTTGTGCTCAGTTAGTGAGTATTGTATGACTTCTACTTGATCTACAATCCTTTGTACCAAATCTAACTTACATCTGATTCCAGTCAATCTATATTCCTTATATCTACCCTTGTTTATGCATGATATCTCTTAAAGTATGTTTCTGAATGAGTTTCTCTGATTCCTCTATACCTAATCAATCAGACTCCCAATGCCACCCACCAGTGAGTTGTTTCCAGCTATTTGAAGATTACAGTTTATAGCTTTGGCATCACCACTGTTTGAATGAACTATTCCTGAGATTAATGACCTTGATACCTATTTTGATGCAATCAAAGAAACAAATCTTTGAGGCAAAGCCGAAGCTGTGTTACTAAAACTACACCAGAATATACAGAAGACTTCTAGAGATAGGTGGTTGACTTACATGGAATCCTACTGCATTATTGACTCTTTTTCTTAGGACTTTCTGATGCAATAAAAAAAAAAGTTAATTTTAGTCTATAAGTTTGATTTATTGATGCTCATTTATGTGAGAGGAAACAACTTATACACATGATAGCTACAGTTCCATCAACTCCAACACTACATAAACTCTGCAGTTAAGCCTACTATTGAATCAGATGCTTAAATTATGCATGTGTATGACCAGGCCCGGCACTCCCATTAGGCAACCTTAGGCAGTTGCCTAGGGCGCCGGGACCTGCAGGGCGCCGCTGACTAGATTTTGTAATCTAGTCAGCTGTGTTTGGGACATAGTACAGCGGCGGAATGGCGCCTGCTGTTTCCTTTTTTTTTTTTTATGGATGCCCCCGTCCGCGCAGCACTCACACATGACCACTGACATCAGTCAGTGATCATGTGATATCAGTCTTCTTCGGCGGCGTCTTCCAGGTCCAGAGAAATGCTGTCCCCACCCCCCGTGTTCTCACACTGTCTGTCAATGACAGACAGTGTGAATAAAGTTATTTCCCAGAGTCCCCTCCCCTCCCAGCATGCAACGCTCCGCTCCACCGCCCTCCTCTGTGTTTTTGTAAGCCGAGGAGCGTTTTTGGCAGTCAGTGGAGAGAACAGAAGAAGTGTGAAGAGCCCCCTGCATCTGCTGACAAGAGAAAAAAAGTAAGTAAATAGAATATTATTATTTATTTTTATTTATTTTTTTATTTGATTGTCAAAGTGTTCCTGCAGCGCGGGGGGCGCCGATTTTTTTTTGGGGGGGGGCGCCGATTTTGAGAAAGTGCCTAGGGCGCCATGGACCCTGGCACCGGACCTGTGTATGACTTTCACAAACAGTGTCCTGCCAAACGGAAAGAGCAATGACATCAGGGAAATGTATGTCTCTATTGTGGTACATCTGGACACTTAGGGGCATATTCAATTGACGGCGGGATCGCCGAAAATACCGTGCTCCAAAATTTTACCGTTAATACGGTAATATCTCGCTGGATTTCAGCTCGCAGCTCCCTGAAATCCAGGGAGTAGATTACTGTATTAACAGTTTTTACGCACAGGATTACCGTATTAACGGTAATATTTTTGGAGCGCAGGATTTTCGGCGATCCCGCCGTCAATTGAATATGCCCCTTTATGTTAGATTGCTTTAACAGAAGCTGACTTTTCCAATCCAGAATCTGTGGCATCTGGTCCACCCCAGCAACTGATTGTGATAGTACAAGCTACAGAACGGTAGCATGATCACTATGGTTAGAGGAAACTCCATTGGTATCAACTATTCTTTTTCTTTTCAAGAACACTGCATGGAGAACAATTTGAACAATTTTAACAAAGTGGCAGATATAGCTAATCTTGAAGCCGCAAGAGACTGAGCTATCAGAGTAAAGGACTGTTATCCAAGAAATGCTGGGTACACACAGAAAATTTCTTCTGATGCGACATCTTTAACAATTTTACCAATGACAGGATAAAAAAAAGTCCCGAACAGCATGCAGATTCATGTGTACACACAATACACGTTTTATACAATTTACCTTCAGATCTGTGCTCTTTATGTGTCAGCCATCGGCCGAAAAGATCGTGGGCTAGATTTACTAAGCTGCGGGTTTGAAAAAGTGGGGATGTTGCCTATAGCAACCAATCAGATTCTAGCTGTCATTTTGTAGAAAGTACTAAATAAATGAAAGCTAAAATCTGATTGGTTGCTATAGGCAACATCCCTACTTTTTCAAACCTGCAGCTTAGTAAATCTAGCCCCGTGACTCTGCACACTCCATAGAGGTGTATGAACACTGCTGGTCATTGAATGACATTTTTAGTTCAGTTTAAAAATCAAATCAAATGATACAATGTGCTTTGGAATGATAACACTGGTCTACAAAAATAAACTTTTTTTTCTTTCACAAGAACTAAATAAACAATCTAAATGTATTTTTCGTGCTGAATTCGAGTATGCATTCTGATTTTTTTCATTAGACAGGATTTGTTTGTGACATACGTTTAAAGTTTTAAAAAATTAGTATTTATGTAAGTCTAAATGATAAATACACACCTCATTCTGACTGACCTAAAAAGTTGTAGAAGATGATTTTCGAGCATATTTTGCCATTGGGATGTCTCGCTTCATGGTCCAGCAATAGTCAGCCAGCATACTGGCACTCCATTTGCCTTGGTACCTCTTTTCTATTGTAGAAATCTGCTGTTGGAAACGCTTGCCATGCCCATCACTGACAAGCCCAAGATTTTCTGGGAAGAAGTCTAGAAGAGAGTCCAAAAGGGAAGTTTTATATACATCTTGCATCCCATAGCTTTGTATGAATTCACTAGATCATCACTTACTTTTGGAAATGCAGAAGAGTTATTAACAATTGCTTTTACAAATTGTTTTATCAGTCCTAGTTTAAAATGCAGTGGAGGTAAATATACTTTTTCAGGATCCAATAAAGGAGTATTTTATATATTTTTTCTGCTCAGGAATAAGAGATTCACATTGTTGCAATTAGTTTCTAATTTAGTGAGACTTTGTATCACTATTGTCCCATTCACACAAGTAACAGCAGCATTTCGTGTTCCCAAGTTGCAAACCAAGCAATAAAGCGATGACCTTCAAATCACCACAGATATTTCAGTTATATTTTTAATACTGGATCTTTTCTAACAGCAACTTCATATTTTCCTACGTCTCTTACATATCAGCGGCATGCGCTACAGGTATTGATGGGATTTATTGCTGTTATGCAGAAGCACAGCTTTCAAACTAACTTTTGGTGGGTCTATGAACAATCACCACTCATCTGGCCAGTGTTGATGTCCAAGAGCCTCAATATATTGTTTGTATGCCCCTGTCTGTCTGTCTGTGTGTGTATGACAGGCCTTAAAGAACAAAAAAAGGTAACTGTCACAAACACACTATGCCTGATGGAAACATTCTAATTACATATTTTAATTCGGAATGTAAAACTGCACTAGAGTCACTATTCAGTTTCCTTGTGAAAATAATCATGTTTACCAACGTAATCATTAATCGATGCAGCGTACACACTGATGCGATATCGGGATGAAGGGTCGTTTATCACTTGATTGGCCCGCTAATTGGCTGAAAACACTGTTGTGTGTACTTAGCCTTAGAGCGAGTTACTGTGGTATAAAACTTATCATTCACCTGCATGGACTTAAGCAGAGAATTTTCAATCTTTGAATTGAAAACTAGACTGGATAATATCAGTAGACTTTTGTTTTAATTTGTCTTTCATTGTGATATACTACAGACCAGAGAGATTGTGCTGTGTATTATTTCATGTTTTCTTCTCTGACATTTATTTGAGCTTCTTTTGCAATGTGATTAGTTGTGTACAGGCCCGGCGCTCCCATTAGGCAAGGTTAGGCACTTGCCTAGGGCGCCGGGCTCTGGAGGGCGCCACAGTATTCTAAAATACTTTAAAACTGTGCGGCGACCGCTGGCCATACCTGTCACGGCCGCCGCACAGCATTCAGGTGGACGGGAAGGGGGGAAGAGGCTATTTTGTCACCACCGCCGCCTCCCTGCTCCATCTCCTCCCCTCCACTTACTAGTGTCAGTGAGTGGAGGGGAGGAGACGGAGCAGAGAGGCGGCGGTGGTGAGACAAGGTAAGGAGAGGAGGGAGGACGGAGGAGGGCGGCGATTTTTGCGGGGGGGGGGAGGCGCCGCTTTTTTAAAAATACCTAGGGTGCCGTGGACCCTAGCACCGGCCCTGGTTGTGTAATTAAGCAATAACACACATTCACCTGTAGAACAAATATATTGTTTATTGTATACACTGTGATATTTTATTGCAGGAACTTATGAAGATTATTGATTTTTATGATACCTTTTGCCTTGATGCTGTAATTATCTCAAATGAAGTACAATTTTATGTCTGTATCTCATTACAATTGCACAACTTAGCTGACTAGTACATATATATCAATCGCAGTGGAATTCCTCTGCGTCAAGGATTATTTTCCACAATTTATAATTTTCTTATGGTGGAATAGGGATTGGAATATTGGAATATCCCAGAAATCTGATTAGGAGGAAGCGCAGCGCACTCATTTCTAGATTCAGCATTACTCCTCTTTGGCTTCAAGTGAGAAGAACCAACAAAATAATGGCTCACACTTTGTAATCTGAATAAAATTTCATGTTGGTTCTCACATGATTTATACCACTTCAAAGCTTGATTCTGGTGCAAGTAGAAACTTTATGGACAGTACATTTCTGTCTCGCTGTGTTAGCCAGTGTGTATTTATTCTAAGTGTGGATTTGTTACAATTGTATTGATAAATTTAAATTGCATAGTAAGAGGTACACAAGAGTTGAACAAGAAGAGAATATTCTACCTAGAAACATCATTCAACAATCATCTGTGAGCTGTGATATTCTCCACCTCATGCACCTGCATTGTGGACTGCCTGGACACTCTCTGCTCAACTGTTTCTCAACCATAATTCTTACAGCTGCACTTTTATTGTGACTTGTTGGCTTTACTTACAGTATGCTGTTGTTTGTATTTCCATACTCAAACCACACCTGCATCTCCACTTCCCTGAATCCTTAACTGGCACCCAGCTCCCCCTGCCCAGTAATCATACAAAGCCATCTCAATGCACCTTCCACTATGCCTAATGTTATATAATTACTTCTGCCTAATATCTGGATCAAATCAAACTGTTTTTAACTCACCCATCTCTTATCTCTATTGTCCTACTTCCCATTCCCTTGTTGATCCTTTTACATATTTTCTTCCTCTTTGCTCTCCTACTAATTCTGTAGTCTCTCACTTTACTCCCCTATTCTGCTCTCACCATTTCCTCACCTCACTTGTTGTAACCTCTCACCGTCCTTAATTTTTGTCATACTTTCAATTGTCTATTCCATGCTTATCTGCAGTATTACTATGTTTTGCTCATCTCTTACTTCTGTCCTTTCCCTCTATCCCCTTTTTTCCCTTGTCCGACCTTCCTTTATTCTCTCACCTCCTTCCTCCCCCTCTCCGTTCCTGTCCCCCTCCCTATCCCTCTCCTCTCTTCTCTCCTGTGCTTCTGTGTGCCTGATCTGAAACACTGCCGCCTCCCCCATATTTACCTCTCCTGCTATTTCCCTCTCACACCCTTTCCCTCTTGTCCCCTTCGCTGCTCTTCTCTCTGCTTCCTTTTTTTCCTACATACTTTTCTTCCCCCTGGAAATCTATTCCCTTCAATCACTCCTTCCTTCTCCTGTCTCTCCATCCCCTGTTCATACCTCCCCAAATTAGTCCCATCTCCACTCCTCCCCCACTTCTTGCTCCCCTTCCCCCATCCACTGCTCATTGACTGGTCCCTTCCTAGTGTTATGATCTACAGGTGAATGGCCTGTGTTATTCCTGATTGGCACTGCAGACAGGGGCGCAGAGTCTAACGAGTTTCCCGGTGTTCATCAAGAACCTCAGCAAGGCAAGATGGACTACGCTGCCAGGAACTCACAGGTCGCGGCCCCCTGAACTGTCGCAGAAAGTAGCACAGGTCCCCAGGAGAATACTAGTCCCAGAAGAGTAATATAGGGATAAAAATAACACAGGAGTCAAATGTATGGGTGCACACAGATCAATAGGCTGGCAAGGATCTAGTACAACAAATAAAGCATAGAGCTACTGACCAGTGAGGATCGGGTACTCAGGTAGTCAGACAATGCATAGTCAGATGAGCCAGGTTCGGTGCACAGGTGATGAAGCAAAGCATGGTCAGACAAGCCAAGTTCAGTACACAGATGATCCAGTGAGGCGTAGTCAGACAGGCCGAGTTCAGTACACAGATGATCCAGTAAAGCGTAGTCAGACAGGCCAGGAACAGTGTGCAGGAGAAACAGCAAACACAGTCAAACAAGCCATGACCATTAGACAGAGGAGCCAGCAGCAGTACACACTCACAGGGAGAAAGACACCCAGAGGATACAGGAGTTAGACACTCAGCAACAAAGTTGCACTGACACTGAGCAAGTTCTTATAGAGAAATTTCAAACAGCCCGCCCGGTAGCCGAGTCATGTGACCCGCTACCCGGAAGTGCTGATTGCGGAACAGAGAGACAGTGCTGGAACGGGGAACAGGTAAGAGCGTTAGACCTAGTTTTGTTTCTCGTCCTATTCCAACCCTTTTTCCCTGTCATGCCACTGGCTCAATATCACACACACCCTTGCAGTCCAGCAACCCCAACAAACGCATCCACATGTCTCCTCTTTCCTCTCTTCCTCAATCCTGTGGTCTCTGAAATGCCAGGTCAGTCTGTAACAAAATTACCTCTATCCATTATCTCTTTATCCCTAGCTCTTTCAAACTACTTGCCATTACTCAAACCTTGCTATCCCCTAGGACACTACCTCTCCTGCTGCTCTATCTTTCAGGGACTTGTCCTTCTCCCACACACCCAGACCTGGGGACCAGCAAGGTGGTGGCGTTAGCATACTTCTTTTCCCTTGCTACTCTTTCTAGCCACTTCAAGGCTCCAGCAGCCTGGAGATTAGGAGAACTGGAGCGCAACAGAGTTGCCTGATAAAAGGCGATATATTCTACGAAAGTTAAGGAAACCACTGAGAACAGCTGCAGAAGGGCTGGAGACAATAGCAATCATCTGCTGCTGATATAGAGACCATTATGGATAGCTGCAGAGTTACTGGAGACAGGCGTGATAGTCTGCAGCAGACATTGAGCACACTGAGGATAGCTGCAAAGTTGCTGGAGACAGAAGCGATAGTCTGCAACAAATTTGGAGACCACTGTGATTAGCTACAGAGTTGCTGAAGACATGAGTGATATTCTGTAACAGGTATAGAGACCTCTACAGTTAACTGCAAATTTGCTGAAGACAGGAGCGATAATCTGCATCCAAGAAGCAGGAGAGCAGTGGGAGCCACATCTGATCACTGACAAGAACTGACTCAAAGAAAAGACACCTTACCTGTGGAACAGGTACCCTAAAAATCCTGAGGGATAAATAGTCTTCCAATGAATGGGAGGAAGAGGAGATAAAAGCTGGGTCTGCACATGCGCAGTCTTGGAAGCAGACTAGTAGTGTCAGAGGGAGCGGCCATGCCATGGAGCCGACAGGATGCTCAGGTAGTGTGGGCAGGTAAGTGCACCAGAACCAGGGCATTAGGTCCATGTTTCCAACGGGTGACATCCACTTTGTTCCCTCTCCTACTCTCCTCTGTGGACACTATCTCCTTCACTTTCTCCCACACTTGATGGTCCACACTCCTTCTTTTCCTTCACTCTGGTGTGTGCTGATGAAGGCTGCACCCTTCTCTCCTCACCCCCCTCCACCTGCCCACAGAACCCCATCCCCTCTGCTCCCTCCCTCTTCAGCCCTGCTCGTAACATGCCCACCACCTCAACCTCTCCCTATCCTCTGGAATCTTCCCCTCCTCCTTTAAACATGCTCATGCCTCCCCCATAATCAAGAAACCATCCCTCGACCTCGCCTGTCTCTTTAATTACCACCATTTTTCCCTCTTTCCTTTTGCCTCCCAACTTCTCAAATGGGTTATCTACAACTGTCTTACCTCCCTTCTCTCTTCTCACTCACTCCTTGAATCCTCTCCAATATGGTTTTCGCCCCCTCAACTCCACCGAAACTGCCCTCACTAAGGTCACTAATGACCTTCTCTTTGTTAAGTCCAATGAACACTACAGTTCAGGAGCAGCCCAGTACCAGTACTGACAGTAGTAGCACTTTTAACCGTTGCAACCTCTGCTAATAAAATAGTTCAAGCTAGAAGAAAGCGTTCTCAAAATCCAAATACTGTTTGTCAAATTCAGTTTCAAAGAAAAAATCAGTTCTTGATATAAGAAGGATTAAGAGAGAAGATTCTAAAGAATGCGCTATTTTGTTTAAAAAAAGGGAAATAGCTAACAGTCCATACATCACTTGTAGTGGCAAGACACGGCTCAGATTATGCCCAGTTTTGGCTAGTAGGGGTCCTGCTACTGCTGGTACATGTACTATAACGCCCATTGCAAAAGAGAGTGCCCAACAAGGTCATGTATCTTCCCATGCATCACCTACTCGCTCAGAGTGTTGGTCTGTCACCTCAAAATCAGCCAAATCAGTGCATGAAAAGAACACAGAGGATGACATACAACTTTGGCACTTATAGAATCCTGTGGAGAGTCTAGGGGTTATCCATGACTGCTATATGCGAGTCTAACATTTCAGATTCTGACACTGTTATTATAGAGCAGCCTCCTTTTCAGATTTCTCATCCAATTGGAAATGTGAGGATGAGTAGTAATAATGATGATTATTTAGACATAAAAAGTGAGGATGCTACTTTGGAGCTTTCAAATGAGCAAGAGGATGAGGGGGATAATTGTGAATCTGAAAATGAATGTGTTCTTCAAAAAGATAATGAGGAGGATAATGATGATTGTGTTAAACTAAGGCAGCCACCAGTGGTACCACCACGCGCCCATGATAAGCGCATTGTCATGCCAGGGCATAAGACCAAGAAAAGCACCTCTTCTGTTTGGAATTTTTTTTATCCAAATCCAGACAACATTTATCAAGTCATCTGTAGTCTTTGTGACGCCACAATAAGAAGATCTAGGGACATTAATCATCTAGGTCCCTCTTCTAAAGTATGTCATGTATTTGTGCCGCTGTTCCGTCACTAATTTTAGCCAGCCAACTCGCTGCAGCCTTTGGCCAAAATTGGTAAAAATTAGGACAGTTGTGAATAGATTGTTAGAAAATAGACTGTAAATGACTAATGTAGGGGAAAAAACAGCTCAACATGACAAGATTGTACCTATTTTTCACAATTTATAATTAAATCCAGATTCACAACCAAAACCAAAACACAGAAAGATTTTTGGGCAAAACCAGAACCAAAACCAAAACACAAACAAGGTTTTGTGTACAGCTCTAGAATAAACACAGAGGAGACATTAGAGAGATTTAGGAATACAGCAGAAATTAATGAAAGGTGACACAGGATTGAGGTAATTGGACATAGGAGAGGAGGGAAACCCAAGGTGAATAGCTTTGTATTATTTAATAAGTTTTATATTATACTATATAATGTTGAAATGCTTCTACAATTAATTTCACATTATCAAGAACCCTAAAGCTTAGGTCCCCTGACCACATTACATTCTCTTCAAATTTCCATGCCAACACTTTTAAATTCCAACTTTGCCCACTGGTTACATGTACATGCTGGGACTTACTGTGCGGCTGTACCTTATGTGTATATTATACTGTACACCTACTGTGATATAACAATGCTTAATTCCACACCAGTAATTTATACTAAAAAGATAGCTATACTTGACTTTTGTATCAGTAGTAATTAATGGTTTTTAGATATATAAATTGTACATTTATATACACCAATATACTTTACATTATCCAACTGCAATTTTTTATAGTACTATACAAATGCTGTATCTTGGAGTATATAAATAACTGCACATTTGTAATAGTGTAACAATGAACAGGAAAAAACTGGACTAAATATATGTTATTATATATATTATAAATATTAATAACCCCTCCCTAAAACCATTCCTTGACTCCCTTCCAACCCAGAAACTATAGGACCAGTAGAAGCTCTATAGGCTATGGTCCTGGATGCTAATTGGACTGTGGACCATGTGAGAGGCCTGAGGTCTATTACCCATAAGTACAGGTCGGTGTCGTAATTCTCCCCAGCACACTGTATAGCTGACACACATTCCCACCACCCCCAAAGTTAGTACAATATTCCACTTACAGTTATCATCCAATAACAGTGACATGCAAAGGAAACAAAAGACACAATTAAAGATTGTATTGTTTTATGTTTCATACGATACAGTAGCAATGTCTATAATATACAGTATAGTACTCCAGTTTATACTTTTACTTCTGCATGGGTGATGCATGAAGATTATATATGTATGGGCTGTAAAAAAAAAACAACTGTGATTGAAACTTTGCTCTTTGTACATCTGACTGCAGTCTGTATTTTCCATCATTAAATCAGATAGTAACCAATCACGATGTAATTGGCTGGTTCATGGGGAAACAGTTTGAATTGGCTGTGTGTGTACTGAACATCCCTTTCATTGGAGAATATAGTAATTCTGATCCTGTATTTTGTCTTTGGTAGAGATAAGTTTAGATTCTGAAAAATACGACAGATCTGAACTTTGGTGCACTGAGTCATGATTTGGTTTCTTGCGCCAAATTCGGATCTCAAGACGAGGCAAATATAATTTCCCTGAAAATGTTAGATCTTGGGGTAAATGTATTAAGCTGAGAGTTTTCCGGTGGGTTTGAAAAATGGAGATGTTGCCTATAGCAACCAATCTGATTCTAGCTGTCATTTTGTAGAATGTACTAAATAAATGATAGCTAGAATCTGATTGGCTTTTCAAACCCACCGGAAAACTCTCAGCTTGATACATTTACCCCCTTGTGTGTTTTTGATTGAAATCTTCAATATATAGCAATCCTTCCTGTTCTCAACTGCTATTTTAGAACTGATAGCATGAGGGGAGGTTGTTTGCTGTAATTGTGTGCTCATAAAGTGTGTTGTAGAGGGTTAGACAGGATGATTTTACTGCAGAAATATACAGTTTTATCAGTCAGCTGGAATTTGGGTGTGAGAGAGTGAAGAGCATAATAGTAAACATACAGTATAACTGATAGTACTGAGTAGTTTGTGGTTAAAAACAGGGTGCTGTTTGACTCTGATCTGCACAACCCCAAAAAAAAATATTTGCATACAGTTTAATGATATTGTGGATCAGTGTCTGAAGAATTGCAAGGTAACAGTCCCTCCTTTCTCCATATCATTGGGCTTTCACCTGGTGTGGTGTCAGCTAAAAGTTGCTCCAAATTCAAGTAGATTTACTCCTGTTGTCAATCATGGATCATATAGTAATTCCGATCTTGTATTGTGTCTCTGGTAGAGATAAGTTCAGATTCTGAAAAATATGACAGATCTGAACTTTGGTGCACTGAGTCATGATTTGGTTTCTTACGCCAAATTCGGATGTCAAGACGAGGCAAATATAATTCCCTGAAAATGTTAGATCTTGTGTGTTTTTGATCAAAATCTTCTATATATAGCAATCCCTCCTGTTGTCAACTGCTATTTTAGAACTGCTAGCATGTGTGGAGGGTGTTTGCTGTGATTGTGTGCTCATAAAGGACCTCATTTAGAGTCGGACGCAAAGTCCGTTTTAGGCACATTCAACAAAAAATAATACCACGCATGTGCAGAAAGCCCCAAATCCGCCTGCATCTTGGATGCAATTAACACTTGCAAAAGCTTGCGACTCACTACAAGAGAATGGGAGGAACATGGAATTGTGAAACCGTGACTATGTAAATACATCCTAGTCGCAGTGAGGCGCAGACGCAACACATGTAAAACAGGGCTAAAGGAATTAGGTGGCGTAAGCGTTAGCTAGCTGCAGGATCTGCTCGCAGCTCGATAGGGTATTAAGAGTGGGATACAACTGGGGTTGCTTGCCACTCATAATACCCTACCAAGCTGCGGCACACTCCCACTCCTACACTTCTTACACGGACTTTGCGTCCGACTCTAAATGAGGTCCAAAGTGTGTTGTAAGGGGTTAGACAGGAAGAAAGAGGCAATCAATTTGAGAGGGAGAAAGTGAAGAGCATATTAGCAGGGCCGCCGAGAGGGGGGGGGGGCGAGTACATTTTACCCGGGCCCGGCCATGTCTGGGGGCCCGGGCCGGGCCCTCGCTGCTAATTTAGTTTTTTTTTTTTTTTTTTTTCTTTTTTCTTTCGCGAACTTTTTTCTTTTTTTACTTTCTTTTTTCGCGGTGGGGGGGAGGGGGGTTCGCCGGTGGGGGGAGCTGGAAGAAAAGAAAAAAAAATAATACTCACGTGATTGTGGCGCCGCGTCCCTCCTTTCCTCTTCTCCATTCACACTGACTGTCAGGCGTGACATCATCAAGTCACGCCCGTCAGTCAGTGAAGAGCGCCGCAGCCAGACACAGCATGAAGAAAGAAGAGAAGACAGAAGAGAAGAAAAGAAAAGAAAGAAGCTGACAAAGGGTAAGAAATGGAGAGGCAAGGGGGGAAACAGAGAGGGACAGTACTATAAAGAAAGGGGAGAGAGGCACAGAGGAGGGAAAAAAAAGGAGAGAGGCACAGAGGAATAAAAAAAAAGTGGGAGAGAAGCACAGAGGAATAAAAAAAAGTGGGAGAGAGGCAGAGAGGAGGAAAAAAGTGGGAGAGAGGCACAGAGGAGAAAAAAAAAGGAGAGAGGCACAGAGGAGAAATAAAAAGTGGGAGAGAGGCACAGAGGAATAAAAAAAAGTGGGAGAGAGGCACAGAGGAATAAAAAAAAAAGTGGGAGAGAGGCACAGAGGAATAAAAAAAAAGTGGGAGAGAGGCACAGAGGAATAAAAAAAAGTGGGAGAGAGGCACAGAGGAATAAAAAAAAGTGGGAGAGAGGCACAGAGGAATAAAAAAAGTGGGAGAGAGGCACAGAGGAATAAAAAAAAAGTGGGAGAGAGGCACAGAGGAGAGATAAAAAGGGAGAGAGAGGCACAGAGGAATAAAAAAAAGGGAAAGAGAGGCACAGAGGAAAAAAAAAGGGGAGAGAGGCCCAGAGGGAAAAAGAAGGAGGGAAGGCAGCATGGAGGGTGCAGTGTGAGCATAAGGCGGCACAGTGTAGTTGTGATGAAGGGGCACAGTAATGTGTGTGTGATGGCACAGGGGGCTTGTTGCAATGTAGTGTGTGTGAGTTAGGTGGTGGCTAATTAATGGGTGTTATTTTGTTTGTAGGGTGATCTTGAGGCAATTTAATAGTGGGGACTATTAATTTAAGATGGGGTGGTTTGGGGCTATTGAATGTTGGGGTGAGTTTGGGGAGAATGAGGTCTATCTATTAAATGTGACTATGTATTATTTAATGGCAGTGATGGTTGCGGGAAATAGGTATTGCTGGGGCTGTTTGCAGGAAGGGAAATAGGTTTATTTATTAAATGTGAATACTGTTGGGGCTGGAGAAAGGCCTAATTATTAATCGTGGGTGCTATTGATTTAACGCCGGGGCTGGCTGTAATTTTCTAAATGTAGCCATTTTTTCCCCAAAAAGGTCGTCCAACATTCCAGGATCCGGACAAGCCACAACTAAAGAAACCAGCAGCCACAGGTGGAGAAAGTGAGAAGAACAGGTAGGACAGAGCAGCATAATGTGTGAAATGTTGTGATTCTAGTAGGGACAATGCCAATGTTTGGTAAGCCCAGTGGGCGCAGGCCAAGACTGAACTCTTTCTGTACACACTGCATTCTTCCTATACTACACAAGGGTGCTAGATGTCCTGAAAGTCAGGAGTGCTTGGACAAATGTCACACTCCGGTGAATTCAGGACCTAGTGATTTTGATGTGCTATCCACGCCCCAATGGTGCATTGCCACGCCCCCAATCGTGTGACCACACCCCTTAAAAATTTGTGCCGCCTTTGGGCGACGCAAATATTTTATGCTCACTTAACTATAAGGGGGGGGGCCCCATGAATTTGTTGTACCGGGGCCCTGAATTCCTCTTGGCAGCCCTGCATATTAGTATAATAGTAAGCAGACAGTAACACTGACAGTACTGACTTGCTTCTGACCAAAAAAACGGTGCTATTTGATTCTGATCAGAATAACCAAAAAAAAACAATTGCATATAGTTTAATGATATAGTGGAGCAGTGTTTCAAGAATTGCAACGTAACAGGATCTCCTTTTCCAATATCACTGGGTGTTCACCTGGTGTGGTGTCAGCTACATGTTGCTCCAATTTGAAGTAGATTTAATCCTATTGTCAATCATGGATCAGTCTACAGATCAGGAGCATTCCAGTACTAGTACAGAAAGTAATAATACTTTTTCAACCTTTACTAGTAAAAAAAAGGTCATGTAGGAAGAAAGTGTAAGAAAGCGCTCTCCAAATCTAAATACTTTCATTCTCAAAGAAAACATCAGCTCTTGATGTAAGGATTAATGGAAAAGTTACTGATAAATGTGGCGATTTGTCAATAAAAATGAAAATAGCTAAAATTCCATTCACCACCCACAGTGACAACAAAAGACTCAGACCAAGCCCACTTTTTGCTAATACTGGTCCTGCCATTGCTCTTACATATATTATATTGCCCATTGCAAAACAGAGTGCCCAACAAAGTCATGCATTTCCTGTAACTTCCCAATCACCACCTTCTCCTTCCCATCTCCAAAACAGCCACATACAGGAAAGGAACACTTAGGCTGAATAACAAATTGGGCATTCACAGAATCCTGAGGAGAGTCTAGGGGTATCCATGACTGCTATATCCGAGTCTAACATTTCAGATTCTGACACTGTCATTTTAGAGCAGCCTCCTTTCCAAATTTCTTAACCATTTGGAAATGTTAGGATGAGTAGTAATAATGATGATGGTTTAGACATAAAAAGTGAGGATGCTACTTTGGAGCTTTCAAATGTGCAAGAGGATGAGGGGGATAATTGTGAAAATACACAAAGATTTTAGGGCACAGCTTAGGTTCCCTGACCACATTATATTCTCTTCAAATTTCCATGCCAACACTTCTAAATTCCAACTTCACCCACTGGATACATGTACATGCTGGGACTTACTTTACGGCTGTAACTTATGTGTATATTATACTGTACACCTACTGTGATATAACCATGTTTAATTGCACACCAGTAATTTATACTAAAAAAATAACTATATTTGACTTTTGTATCAGTAGTAATTAATGGTTTTTAGATATATAAATTGTACATTTATATACACCAATATACTTTACGTTATGCAACTGCAATTTTTTATAGTACTGTACAAATGCTGTATGTTTGAGTATATAAATAAATGTATATTTGTAATAGTGTAACAATAAACAGGAAAAAACTGGACTAAATATATGTTATTATATATATTATAAATACATCTAACCCTCCCTAAAACCATTTCTTGACCCCCTTCCAACCCCGAAACTATAGGACCACTAGAAGCTCTATAGGCTATGGTCCTGGATGCTAATTGGACTGTGGACCATGAGAAAGGCCTGAGGTCTATTACCCACAAGTACAGGACGATGTCGTAATTCTCCCCAGCATACCGTATAGCTGACAGGCATTCCCACACCCCCAAAGTCAGTACAATATTCCACTTACATTTATCATCCAATAACAGCGACGTGCAAAGGAAACAAAAGACACAATTAAAGACTGTACTGTTTTATGTTTCATACTAAACAGCAGCAGTGCCTATAATATACAGTATAGTACTCCACTTTATACTTTCACTGCTGCATGGGTGATGCATGAAGATTATATATGGATGGGCTGTAAAAAAAACAACAACTGTGATTGAAACTTTGCTCTTTGTTCTTTGTACATCTGACTGCAGCCTGAAGTTTCCATCATAAAATCAGTTAATAACCAATCACAAAGTTATTGTTTTTTTCATGGGGAAACGGTTTGAATTGGTTGTGTGTATGTACAAACCATCCCTGTCATCTGAGAATATAACATTTCTGATCCTGTACTGTGTTTCTGGTAGAGATAAGTTCAGATTCATGACTCAGTTTCTTGTGCGAAATTTGGATCTTAAAACAAGGCAAATATAATTTCCCTGAAAATGTTAGATTTTGTGTGTTTTTGATTGAAATCTTCTATATATAGCCCTCCCTCCTGTTCTCAACTGCTATTTTAGAACTGATAGCATGTGGGGAGGTCGTTTGCTGTAATTGTGTGCTCATAAAGTGCATTGTAGAGGGTTGGACAGGATGAAAGAGGCAATCGATGTATATTGAAATAGCTGTGATTTTACTGCAGAAATCTACAGCTTTATCAGTCTGCTGGAATTGTGTGCTGATCAGGTGGGTGTCAGAGAGTGAAGAGTATATTAGTATAATAGTAAGCAATCAGTATAACTGATAGTACTACCTAGTTTGTGACCAAAAACAGGGTGCAGTTTGACTCTGATCAGCACAACCTCAAAAAAATCAATTGCATACAGATTAATGAGATTGTGGATCAGTTTCTGAAGAATTGCAAGGTAACAGTCCCTCCTTTCCCCATATCATTGGCCGGTTACCGGGTGTGGTGTCAGCTACAAGTTGCTTCAATTTCAAGTAGATTTGCTCCTGTTTGTCAATCATGGATCAGTCAACAGATCAGGAGCATTCCAGTACTAGCACTGGAAGTAGTAATTCTTTTTCAACCTCTACTTTTAAAATGGTCAAGAAGGATGAAAGTGTAAGAAAGTGCTCTCCAAATCCAAATACTTTCATTCTCAAAGAAAAGATCAGCTCTTGATGTAAGGATTAAGGAAAAAGTTACTGATAAATGTGGCGATTTGTCAAAAAAAATGAAAATTGCTAAAATTCCATTCACCACCCACAGTGGCAACAAAAGGCTCAGACCATGTCCACTTTTTGCTAAAATTCATCCTGCCTTTGCTCTTACACATACTAGATTGCCCATTGTAAAAGGGAGTTCCCGACAAGGTCATGCATTTTCTGTAACTTCGCATTCACCACCTTCTCCTTCCTATGTCATCTCCAAAACAGCCACAATACAGGAAAAGAACACTGAGGCTGAAGAACAAATTGGGCACTCACAGAATCCCGAGGAGTTAAGGGGTGTCCATGATTGCTATAGGCGAGTCTAACATTTCTGACATTTCAGATTCTGACACTGTCATTATAGAGCAGCCTCTTCCAAAATATCTCAGGCATTTGTAAATGTGAGGATGAGTTGTAATGATGATGATTTAAACATTGAAATTGAGGATGCTACTTTGGAAGTTGCTAATGTACAACAGGATGTGGAAGATAATTATGGATCTGACAATGATGAATGCATTGACTTTGAACAAGATAATGAGGAGGATGATGTTGATTGTGTCCAAGTAAGGCAACCATTAGTGGTACCACCTCATGACCATGATAAGCACATTATCATGCCTGAACAAAAGACCAAAAATTCCACCTTTGTATGAGGAAATATTTTTATCCCAACCCAGACAACATTTGTCAAAGCTTCTGTAGCCTTTATGACGACGCATAAGTAGAAGTAGGAACATTCAACATTTAGACACCACCTCCTTGTTACTTCATTTGCAGCAAGTTCATTCTGGTAGTTTATCAAAGATATGAATATCATGTATAGTAACAATTAGTCCAGCATCAGCTACCAGCAGAATGGATAGTTACCTCATACAATCTTCATCATCAAACTCCTCATTATTCGTACATAGCCCAGCATCCAATTTGTAATTCCAAAGTAACTCCTATAATGCAATCCATGATTCCCAGAAAAAAATCCTTGCGTGTCAGGGCTGCTGTTGCTGGAGTTGAAACTTCTGTATATAAACCCCTGTCACTGTGTGAAGTGTGGGGTGCAAAGGTTATACAGCGCACCTTCTGCTCAAGCCCTGGCTAGCTGATGGCTATGGGTGTAAATGACCAGGGGGTCCCTACACATGCAGGTATTTTACTATAAAAACTCTTTGTAAGTAGTGGGACACAGGTGATGTCACTTTGTGGTGCAGTGCAATAAAAGTCAGAATAATATGGGCCCCAAACCATCTCTATCACAAACTGAACTCTTTATTTACACTCCTCTTGCTCTATCACGATAATCATAATGGTTGCAGCAATACAGAAATATATACAGTTCCTTACTATCTTCAGCACAGTTCTTAATGTTATCCAGATGTTATATTACATAGTTCACATGTCTCCAGACTCCAGTACTCCATATGTCACTGCAGTTTACCCTATGCTAACAGGTAGACAGCTTTTCCTCAATGCAGTTCTGACACTCGATGTGTAACTCTCACCTGCAGCTCACCCTTCCTCTGCAGGGATGATTTCTAGCTTGGGCGCTGACACTTCTCTCTGTGTACTCACAGCCCCTGGCTCTGACACTTTACTCTGTGTACTCTCAGCCCTGGCTTTGACACTTCAGCTACACTGCCTACTTTTGCAACAACCCTCTCTCCAGGGTCTCTTCCATGCAAAATGTCCCCCTCTCTATCTCTCTCGGGGTTCTCTTTAGTGATATGTTGTTTCCCACGCTCTGATATTGAGGAAATATCCTCTCTGTATAGGCAGCCACACTGCTGGTTTTTGCTCGTACTCCCAGGCAATGTTGGAGGAGCCTGGGGACATCCTCCCCAATGTCACAGGTCCCCACCTATATTTCATCACCTCTGTTTTCTCACTGTCTTTTTAGCTTTTTTCTTGTTTTGTAATTCAATAAGACTTCTACCATAGCTATATTCCAATGGGAAATATTCTTTATTTGCAATTCAATTAGAAAATAGCAAAAACACAATAAGAAATGGCAACAGAACTGCTCAACAGTTTCATAAACTGTCAGCCAACCACAAGCATTTTCCCACACTGGCTGCTTGTGATTGGCTGGTAAATAACACTGCCAATGAGTGTAGGTCACATTATTTAGCACGGAGTCATGTTGTATCTCATTTATTTGTTTTTTTTAATTATTTTTCTCATTAAATTAAAAATACATAAGATTTCTCATTGGATTATGGCAGGACATGAAGAAAGGAAGAAGTTTTTTGTAGTGATGTATGAGTGGTTTCAGTCACTTTTTGTTTTCAATAAAATCTTATCTAACAATTTTGTTTGCATTTTATTTACTGATTTACTTTTTTCTACTATTCTACTATTTTGGTATAATGGTCCGTGGTCCCATTATAATGCTCTCTTATTATAACAATGGGACCGCTGGTACCCCTGGGGTCCCAATTCCAATTGTGTTCCTTACTTCAGCTCCCACAGCTTATGGCAGCCATGAAAAGCTCCAACACTTTTCAATAGTGGGATTGGGGTGTTAAGTTATTTTTTTACAGACTTCCCCACCATAAGGTCAATGCTCTGACTTGATTTGCTTATGGTTTCCCGGTTACAGTGGGAACCAAACAACCCAGCCTGTGTAACCTGGAGTTGGTTTTCACTAGCGGGACAATCCAACATTTGCCTCCATGTTTTAATGGAAATAAGCACACACTGCATAGTGCTAAGACTAATTACGGGTCTTTGGGAGGGGAGTCGATTTATGTACATAGAATGCAATTGCTTGGCCTGGGGAAAAAGTCCTCAAACTAAGCTGTTTGTATTGAATCAGAGGAATAAACTTTTTTTGCTCCTTTTGTGGTTAGAGTAACCACGCCAGGAAACACATCTAAACATTTTCCAGCGATTTGCTCTGTAGTTTGGCAAATTCATGCAGTATAATGTGCACTTTGCATTTTATAAACTGTGTGGTTTTTAACCCGTACACTAAACAGCGTTAAACTTGCAAACCATGACTTAGTAAGTCCTGGCTATTATTAACATTTATAGGAAAATATATACGAAAATATCTATGAACCTAAACAAGTCGGTCAGTGTTTGAATTAATCATAAAGGAGTAAATTGTAAGATTTCAGCTCCAGGTAAAGAAAAATAAAAACATTTTAAGCTTTTTGGAAAGATTTGGTTGTATAAACAAGCAATGTTTGTGCTAAAGAGACATTGCAAAATAAGCCCTTGATTTGATAAAACCTTAATAAGTTAAGTGTTAAGGTGTGGAGAGCTTTTACTAGCTACTGATTACACATAGTTTATAGTCTATAAACAAATATTATACTGTATTTAAATACTGCATATGACAAGCTAAATAGATGTTTCATCTATAAAGTCAGATAAGCTTTTGCTATTTAACTTGAATAAGGCAACTACATCATTATGCTACGTGGCTGTATAACTTCATGTACTTTACGTGATCTGTTATAATCCGCTTATCGGCTGACATCTTTTACCTTTACAGACTTACACCTACAAGAGTTAACCATAAAATAAAGACACAGAGACTTGTTTTGGTGAAATGAAAGGTCAGAAATTTATTGAAAGAAAGATATATTGAGAAGAGGTGGCAAATATAAGCAGACCAATCAGTCCCCAGGCCATACCCGTAAATTGTAATCTCTGCTCCGAAAATTTGGACACGTTTAGGATTTAAATGCCAATCTACCCCATTTGGCTCATTAGCTGAGGCCCACCCGCCTAAGTGGAGCCCCATAACACCGAAGGGTTATTTTCACTAATTACCCAATCCCTTTACGGGAGAGTGCCTACCACGCCTCAAATGTAATCAAATTGGCTGCTGATTGGGCTGCTTACCACCGCAGCTAGGTTCCCGAAACTAGGAACCTAAGCCCACCAGCAGCTGACCTCTCATAGCCAAACAAGAGAACTAAAAATCTGCTCCACAAAATAAGACATCCCAGTCTCCGACAAGTGTATCTATAAAACTGCGTAAAATGGGCTTTGATTGCCAAATAGCTGTTAAACTTACCCCTTACTTCCAAGAATATTTTCCACCATGGCCTGTTAACTTTCCCGCAGGCCTTTTCAATACGAGCCGGTCTATCCACTCCCCTCCAATTAATTCTAGGGATGATGTCTGACCATATGAGGTGAACTACTGGCCAATGTAATTTAATTGCTCCAACATCAGATTTGATACTATCAATGAGTTCCAAGTTATGAGCAAGGCCACTTTTACCGGTCCAAAAAACAAATGAATGGCCAACCAACCAAATATTCTTGCCATCCTGACGTGAACATGCAACATGGAGTGAAATGCACATAAAACAAGAGCCATGACAAAATACATAGTAAATGAGAAAGAATACAACTATAGTCGCGCACAACACAGAGGTGAAACCGGAAACCCTGGGGTGCCACAAGTCAATAAGGCCCCCGAGGAAAAGAAATGGAAAAATCCCTCCGTGCCTGCTTTTAACAAGACAAGCAACGCACTTCATGGGTCAGCCTAATCAATTCGCATTAAATAAGCCTAAAGTGCAATAGATGACCGAACATACCTTTTAAAACACTTTGACCTCCACCTACAAAAAACCATAAAATTCTGCTCCAAAACACCCTCCTCAGCCGCTACTGTAGCAGCTCCTTTTCTAAAAGAATGAGTCCCATAATTTGCCTTATTCAGGCCGAGCCTAGCAACACAATTCGTAAAGACAGCGGAAAACTGGAACATCGTAAGAGGGTACCCATCACGGTGCCTAAGCCAATTACCACCAGAGCAGGGTCCGTATCTCTATACAACCTTGTTAGCTCAACTGGGCAAACTGCAATATCCTGATTGCGATGCAAACTATTCCACCACTCTCTATCAAATGGGTCAGTCTTAGATCTATGAATCTTACAAGCTATGTTATTATTCTCAACCATTGCAAATTTAGAAGAAGCCACCAACTCACTTATTCTGAAATCTCTGAAAAAGGCCATTGAAAAAGCCACCCGAAACAAAGCAGCCTCAAACGCATCGTTAGCAACTACCGAAATAATATTTAAAAGACCAGATAACAATCGGCCTTTGCCTATCTTCCACCGCAGGGAAAGCCTATCCCCTTAAAGCCCTATGAACCAAAACATGCTTAGTAACATCACAACTACCGTTATGCTGCAGATAAAAGGAAATGCCTGACAGAGCCGATACCATATATGGCTTTGATTTACCCGCATGAAAACAATGCCACACAAAAGACAGGATGCACTGAAGATCAGTCTTAACTCCAGCCTCCCTTGATGAACAAAATTCTTCCCAGGACGACCAAGCCTCTTGATATTTCTTCAAGGTGCCCGGCGATACCAAATGTTTTGCAAGCTCCTTTATACTGGCCTTATACTCTGCCAGACAAAATCAGGGCATGAAACACCAACATCATTGGCACCAGGGGGCTAGCAAACAAAAATTCTGCCAATCAAATCTAGACAAAGCATCCACAATCCCATTAGCAGACCCAGGCACATGCCTTGCCCTAAAGATAATGTTAATTTTTATGCATTTATAAACCAAATGTCTCAATAACCTCAAAGCAGGAGGGGAGGTAGCCTTTTGATTATTGATAGCATGCTCAACCCCCATTTTATCACACCAGAAAGTTATACTTCTATTGTTAAGGCAATTACCCCACAATTCCATTGCCACAATAATTGGGAACAATTCCAACAACAAGAGATTCGTTGTGAGACTCTCCTGGCACCAAGAAAGGGGCCACGATGCTGCAAACCACTCCCTGTCCAGGTAAGCAACAAACACAGAAGAGCCGGCCTCATCCGTAAACAGTTGAAGCTCAACATTATTGGCGGCAGGCCAAGTCCACAAACAAACCCCTTTAAATTCTCCAAGAAAAGGAGCCACCTAACCAAATTGTCCCTAATCTCCCTGGATATCCTTACAAAATGACGGCTTTCATTACACCAACTGCAGCTCTCTTTAACCTCAGACAAAAAACCCTACCCATGGGGATAACACGACAAGCAAAATTAAGCAGTCCAATCAGTGATTGAACTTGATTTAAGTGCACCTTACACTCATCCTGAAATGAGTCAATCACACCCCTTAACTTAGCCACTTTCTCATAGGAAGCCTACAACACCCCGTTCTAGTGTCAATTTCAATACCCAGGCATGATAACTTCTCCGTCGGACCCTCCGACTTGTCTGCCGGCACTGGAACCCGCATGACTCTAAACAATGACTGAGCGGAAAAAAACAAATCCTGGCATACCATGGAACCACTTGGCCCAGTGAACAAGAAATCATCTAGGTAATGGGCCCCACCCTGATGCCCTGACCCAGCAACAATACACCAATGAAGAAAACTGCTAAAACAGTCAAAAATGCACAAAACACCGAACAACCCATAGGCAAACATTAATCCACATAATAACCACCCGGCAAATGAAACCCAATATATATAAAGGAAGATGGATGCAAAGGCAGAAGCCTGAATGCTGACTCAATAGCAAGTTTCACCAGCAACGCACAAGCCCTGCAGCGCTGCACTATCAACAAAGCATCTTCAAAGGATTGATACACCACCGAGCGCTCAGATTTAGCCATCACATCATTCATGGACATACCATGCGGGTGAGACATATGCTGGATCAGCCTAAGTTTACCCACTTGCTTCTTTGGTCAAACACCCAGGGAAATAACCAAACCCTGAATCGGAGGGACAGAAAAAGGGGCAACACATTCTACCCAACAACATTTCCTTACTCACTTTCTTCTGCACAATCATCGGCGACTCCAGAGCTAATTTCAAATTACTGGGAGAACCAACCTGCACTGTTCCATTTACCGGCAATTTAAACCCATATATAAAACCATCCCATAGAAATTCTGAGGCCGACCTATTGGGGTACCAACCCAATCATTTACTTAGGTCCGACAAAACAATAGGTGAAAAGGCATTATCGACCAACAGCTTCTGCGGTGGGTCTGTCAGTGGTAATTGGATCGCTCCTCCTAGGGCATTTTTTTCTGGGATGCCCTCCTCCACACGTGGCACAGGCATGCTTAAACCTACAGACCACACCTCTGTCACAATCACCTCCATTGTAGACAAAACGTTTACCTCGAAAGGGCTAACCATATATATTCGGGAGTTGCCTCTGCCTCAACAAACTAACATCACTCACTCCTGATCTAGGCTGAGTAACCTCTAGCTACACCTCCACATCCTTACAACCCAGATCCATCACCAAGAAACCATCCTTCTTTCTGTGAAATGCCTCATCATATCACCTCCACATGTTGCCTCTAGAGTGAACATACATCCCCTGAATCAAGTATTTATATTTGATAACATTCATGTGGTCCTCCGGCCTGCTCTCCAGGTAACCAGCCACCAACACCAGGAAGCCCTCAAACCAATTGGAAAAACTTCTATAGGCCTCCTCACCCATGTCAGAGCGTGACCTTGCTGCTGCCAAAGCACCCTTTGCCTTGCTGGTGATGGCAAACATATCCACAAATTGCCCCGTGCATATCTTACCACAAACTTTGCCTATAATGTACCCAAGGGAGGGCTGTATTGGAAGAGCACACCGCATCATCACCCGTTATCCTGCCCTTGGAGCTGACACTTTCAATCCCCACCTGCTGGCGGGTACCACACAACTTCCTCTCCAGCAACCTTAATAACCTTGAGTCTGAACTTTTGGACCTACCTGGAACCTCACTCTCAGAGAAAGAAGAGCCTGAATCAGAGCTAACACCAGACACCCTACTGGCATGTTTACCGACTGATCCATTTCCACCACTGGCTTCCGCATAAGAAGCGCACCTTCGAAAGGCTTCCTCACCGATACCAGAGCATGACCTCGCTGCTGCAAAAGCATCATTACTTTGCAAGTGATGGCGCACATACCACCAATCCTTGCGGATCTGACCAGGCACCCTGCGCCTAAGGTCCCACAGGACGACTGTGTCACTCACCGGACTGTGAGTGCTTCTTCCCGGACATTTAGGAACCGTGGCCGTCCTCCATCCTGAGGGACTGCGCATGCGCAGCCCTTTCCATACCTCCAGTGTATGTTCCTTTAACTAAATTGGCAGATCAGGCAACCTCCCTATATTAAGCACCTGTGGTCAACACCACGTTGCCTGATCTTGGAGTCTCATTCCCCATGAGTCTCTGAAGGTGTTCCTGTGTTTCCTCGTTTATTCAGCCCAGCTGATTCCTGTGGTTTCCAAACCACTTCTACCTCTGTGGTTTCCAAACCACTTCTACTACTGTGGTCCCCATACCACTTCTACCATCTACTGTATCATCGTGACTGTGAGCTGATTCCTATCCGCTGCCTCCGTGCACTACAGTCTTCTAACCACTTCAACTCTACCTTGTATCATTGGGACTGTTAGCTGATGCCTATCCGCTGCCTCCGTGCACTACAGTCTTTCATTCACATCCACTCACCTGTTCCTGATTGTGACTGCCAGCTGATTCCTATCCGCTGCCTCCGTGCACTACAGGCTTCAACCTGCAACTCGTCTGTGTTTCATCATCGTGACTGCTAGCTGATTCCTATCCGCTGCCTCCGTGCACTACAGTCTTCAACCTGCAACCCGTCTGTGTTTCATCGTGACTGTTTAGCTGATTCCTATCCGCCGCCTCTGTGCGCTTCAGTCTTCAGTCCTTGTCTACTCTCCCGTGTTTCCTTGAGTCTGCTGCCACTATTGCTACCCGCTACTCTCCGTGATCAACTGTTCCAGTTCAACTCTGCTCTGGTGTCCCATCGTTACTGCACCTGCTGGTTGCTATTGGCTACCTCCGTGTTCCCGCAGAGACCCGCTGCTGTTACTTCTCAGCGCTACGCATCCATCTACTGCTGATCCGCTCTCCACGCCTTCCTGGGTTCCCTGCTGGTCTACCTACCTGTGCGCTGCACCTGCTAGACCTCCGCTTCACCCATCCAGGGACTTTGCATCCTGCCGGCCTCCTGCCGTTCAGGTATCTCTGCACTTCTGTCTGACTGCCTTCTCCTGAACCACGGTATGCATACTTCCCATTGACTGTGCTGTGTATTGCATACCTTGCTGGACTGTGTTGGTTCTCCTCTGGAGTGTACTATCCGCTGAGTCTATTGCCATCATTGACTGTGTTATCTCATGCTGGATTACTTCAAGAGACTTTCTATATTGGCAGTGTTGTTCAGTCATTTATACAGTTATATTGTGCATATTATTGTGGATCAAAGTCAAGGTGCCCGTGTATATATTGTGTTGCAGTCTCTCCCCGTGCACCTCCTCACATATATATTCAGTGGTACAACTTGCTAGTGGCAGACCACTGACCCCTGTTTCCAGTTTCACCTGCTCCAGTATCCTCTCACATAGCAGTGGTACAACTTGCTAACGCAGACCACTGACTCCCCGGATACCTCCACTTGGATTCCATTCCTTCACTCAGACAGCGGTACAACTTGCTATCCGCAGACCGCTGACTCTCATCACCTCCTCGTTTCTGTTGGACATTCCTCCTCACTATAGCAGTGGTATAACTTGCTACCGCAGACCACTGACTACCTTCACGTGTCCTTTGTCCATACAGTTCCTCGTGTATTACTACCTCCATATTGCCAGTGCTGCTAGATGCTTTCCTGAGCATCTCATCATCTGCTATTTCCTGTTCCGTGATCACCCTGCTACCAGAGTACCATATTACCACCTATACTGCTCTGGTAAGCCTATCACCTGGTGATCCCTGGGTAAAGACTCCTAGTGCCCGTGACAGACTGTATTAGAACAAAGCACCACATCACCAACTGTTCTTCCGCCTTGGGAGCTGTTCTTGCAACCCGGGCCCAGTGGTGGGCGACGATGACCCTGTGTCCCAATGCCATATGCCCGTCCAAACCTGTAGAGGAGGAAACAGAAAGAGAGCTCCCTGGACCAGCAGCCGTGATCCCTGCAACCAATGACAGTGCCAAATTATGTTTTAACACACTAGGTTCAGCAACCGCAACCGGACCTGCTTGCTGACTTGGATTAACTAAATTTGAGGCAACCGTGCAGGGAGTGCCTCGAGAACCTGCTAGGGAGTACGCATGACCCTGCCTTGAACCTGGACCACCAGCCACCATCTGCATGTTGTGAGTACCCAATGGCATTAAAGGGGTTAACGCAGATGTCTGTGTGCATTCAGACCCTGAAACAACAAAATAAACTGGAACTGGGGAAGAATAAGCACTTGTGGTTAAACCTTGATTACTGGGACAGGTAGGGACAGAAAGGTAGGGACAATAAGCAATAAGCAGAGGGGGGGGGGGGATAGCAAGGAGGAAGCCCAAAAGGGTGGGCATGAAATTGTGTAAGGAAAAGGAGGGAGGCTTTGGCTATGCGGGACCCAGCCGGAACTAATGCTCTGCCCGGTAAAGTAGGGATGAGAGAAGGATGGGTAGGGCGTGTGACTAGGATCCAGACCCGCAGACCAAGGAGGAATGTGACCAGCAAAAGGGGTGCAGGACGTGACTGGGTGACCGGTAGGAAAATTTGTGACGTACCGTACGGCCGAACCACTGCCTACTGCCGGTGAATGACCAGGGGGGAGGTGGACACCATCCGGTGTAGAGGGTTGGGACCCACAGAGCAAGGGGCCAAGTTTCATGGGGGAGCGGTAGCCGTTGGGGGGAAGGAGGGCAGAGATAAAGAGGAGGAAAGGGGGATTGAAAAACAGGGGAAAGGTGGAGGAAAAAGAGAGGGGGTTTCAAAAGATGAACCTGAAGAGCAGGGGGGGAGAAGAAAAATGAAAAATGTTGCTGTAGGGGGAAGGAGGCATAAATTGCCTGGGGAGAGCTGGGAATACTGGAGGACTGGTGGGAGATTAAAGAACTGCAGGACACCTGGGAAACCAGAATGGGGGGTTGCCTATAACAATGTCTTGTGCCCTTAACTCTACAGGCATAGTCTGGGACCCCTATGAGGAATAGGGGGGTTTAGGCAGAGGAAGGGTGGTGTTAACTGTGGCCCCCATGACTACTGTTTCTCCACCCCCAGCCATGCTGCCTGACTGGTATTCGGAGGGGTGGAGTGAAAAGCAGCCCCCACATTATTGGTGGCAGCGGAAGAAATTGCGGGCGCGCATCTAAAATGGCCACTGCAGTCCCTGAGGCCGCCGCGCATGCGCAGAAACCTTTTAGCCTCCGAGGATGCTGCAGACCCCCCCCACTTGACCGATACCTGGCAAGCGAGGGGGGCAGAGGACACTTCCAGCGGCGAGACCTGTACCTGGACTCACAACTTAGTACTGGCTGGGGGGACAAGAGTAGCCTCTAAGATGTGATAGGGGGTGGACACAGACCCTCTTAGCCCTGTGCATGTTACAATAAAAAAGGGGGGGGCGGATTATACATGGTGATAAAAGGGGAGGAGTAAAAAGAAATGGGGAAAGGAAGGAAAGAAAGAGGTAATAAGGAGGATGAAAAATGGAGGAGTAGGTGGAAAGGGTGTGAAAACAAAGAAACAAAAACACTGAGAAAGAAGATTAAATGAAAAGTAAACTAAACCAATGGAAAACACTTCACAATATATACCCACCAGACCAGCAGGCCAGCATATACTCACCAGAAACTTTCCAGATGGCAAGAGGAAGTTAACTGCTCTTCCTATACCTTATAATCCTTCCCAGATATAATCCTTCCCCCTTTACTCGCCACTGATTGGATGACTCTCGTCCCATTCCACCCAACTAAATTAATTCTTGCTATACCCAATACTTTTTCTCTTACATGCACCCTCAGCGTTTATGTTACTTCAGGCTAATTCCAGTCCTCTGTTATCCTTCTTCTGATCAAGAAAGTTCTGTTTCAAAGTCTGTTTTTTTACAACAGTTATAAACCTATGTATTTGTTTTAACAGTATTTATTAGTATTTATGTGGCTAGATGTTCTTGAGGGTTTTTTTGTTCTGCTATTGGTAATTAATTATTGAAATTCATTAATAGTTACATTTAGGCATTGTCAGTATACTAAACATCATGAACATTCTTTTTTGCACTGTTTGATGAAATATTAAACTATATTTTAGGATTAGATTATTATATTTTAAATTATTCTGTAATTCATTTTGTGCACTGTTTGGATCAATTTAGAATTATTTGTATGAAGATCATATTAAAATGAATGTTTTATGGTGCTTTGTTAATGTTAAAATAATTTAGTAACTGCTAATTGCATGGATCATTTTTATTAAATTGTTACTTAATCAGTAACTTCAATAAATTGATGTGAGTTTTTATCATTGACTTTATTTTCCGCTCCATGTGTGTCTTTTGGCACTAGAAAGCTATTTTTTTTATTTCTATATACATATTTGTCCATTTTCCAGATGTGGCTGAGAGCTCTCACATAGCGACATAACTCAGTCTTTTTACTAGGAGAGGATTTGAGTTGCGTATATTTTTAGTGCATCTTACTGAGCCTGTACATATTATGGTATTGCATTAATGATGACAACCAGACCCTGGGCTAATCATTGCAACAGTGGATGAGCAACAGAGGTATTATTTGGGATCTATATGGGCATATCTATATGGACAGTTGGAGTAAGCTGTGCATTGCTTCAGCTCTTAGCCCAAGCTCCCACTTTTCCTTATTCTCACAAATATAATGCTTTGGATATTTCTAAATACTGTTGGAAATCGACTTCATACCAAAAAACAAGGCTGTTTTAGGATTTACAGAACTACCATCTTTGTCCAGCTGTGGAACCCATAGAGCTCAACTGTCATTGCTGTTTCAACATCTGTTCAGCTACTCACTGAGCTCAGTTGTGATCGCTGTTACCATCTGTTTGGCTGCTAGACCCTCTGCACCTAACTGTCAGGATCCTCCTGAATCTCATCGTGTCAGAGCGGTAGAAACTGTCTAATCTATTAACCCCAGCCAGGGAGCAGTAAAGTATCCTTCATCTCTTCCATTGCCCCACACAATTTGGATCAATTGTTACTTTCTACTCTGTCATTACCTACCCTACCTAATACACATTCATTCACACCTCTCCATCATGCACCTACTCAATTTACAGTCTTTCCTATTTACTGTCACCATATTTCTCTCCAAACTCATTTTCTTTCTCCATGATTATAATTCCTCCCTCCCCGATTTTCCCTTCACTACCTCACTCCTCGCTAGTCTGTACACATGAACTGTTTTGTCTCCTGCACACACCATACTCACCAGCCTACATAAACAGAAATAAACCTTACACCCACAAATCTTCCTTGCATGTCTTCTTTCTCACTCTGCTCCTTCTCATGGCTGCTGGTGATATTTCACCTAACCCTGGTCACTGTACAATCCTCATTATCTGCTCACGCTCCTCGCTCCACCTCAAACATTTTCATCCATCCCGTACTTTCAATCCCGCCAACCTTATTGACATATCTTCACTACCATCTCTTCCATTCTCCTGTGCACTATGGAACGCCAGATCTGTTTGTAACAAACTTACAATCATCCATGATCTATTCATTTATAAATCCCACAACTTCCTTGCCATTACAGACACTTGGCTCACCTCCTCTGACACTACATCCCCTGCAGTTATCTCCTATGGGGGACTCTCCCTCTGCCACACTCCCAGACCCGGAAACAGACAAGGTGGTGGAGTAAGCATTCTACTCTCTCCAAGATGCTCCTTCCAAGTCATACCCTCTGAACCCTCCCTCTCATTCTCTTTCTTTGATGTCCACACTTTCCGTCTATTTTATCCTCTCCACCTTCGTGTTGCTGCCATTTATCGTCCCCCAGGTTGTTTCCCAATTCCTTGACAACTTTGCTCTTTGGCTCACTTTTTTCGTGTCCTTTGACCTGCCTACACTTATACTAGGTGATTTCAACATTCCTATTGTTAATCCCACTGTCTTTTCTGCCACTAAATTTCTTTCATTAACTTCCTACTGGTCTCTCCCAATGTCCCTCATCTACCACCCACTGTGATGGGCACTCCCTTGACCTTGTCTTCTCCCGCCACTGCTCCTTCTCTAGTTTCTATAATTTAGCCTTCCCATTCTCCGACCACAACCTCCTTTCCTTTAGCATCACCTTAACTCATGCCCTTTCCCCTGCACCCAAATACACACGTACACAACGAAACCTAAGTACTTTTAACACAATTCATTTCTCATTTTCACTAAAACAATTATTTTCTCCAATGACTGCATTGTCCTGTCCTAATCAGGCTGCCTCTCTCTCTATCAAAACACTCACTTCAGCCCTAGACAATGCAGCTTCAGATACTTCATATAGTCTCCGATGATCCAAACCCCAGACATTGCACAACAAACAGAAGCGCTACCTGCAAAAGTGCGCTCGCTCTGCAGAGCGCCACTGGAGGAATTCTCGTTTCTATCCCAATCCTATCCCGATTTCCTCCACTATAAATTCATCTTTTCATCTTACAGCACTGCCCTTTCAATTGGCAAACAAACATTCTTCAAATCTCTAATATTCACCCAGTCTTCTAACCCACGTCGTCTCTTCGCCACCTTCAACTCACTTCTCTCCCCACCTGTACCTCCTCCTCCTTCCTCCCTCACTGTCCATGATTTTGTCACCTATTTCAAAGAAAAAATTGACACCATTCGACAAGATATTTCCTCATGCCAAATTCCAAATTCAACTCACTCTCCACTCACTCTACCCACCTTTACTTAAACTCCACAATCCACCCTTAATTCATTCTCTCCAGTAACTGACGAAAAAGTCTCTGCACTCATTTTATCATCTCACCATAAAACCTGTACAGCCGACTCTATTCCCTCCCAACTACTCTGTTCCCTCACCTCCACTGCATGCCCACCTCTAACTCACCTGGTCAACCTCTCCACTGGCACATATCCATCCTCCTTCAAACATGCGCTCATCTCACCTTTTCTAAAGACACCATCCCCCAATCCAGCCTCTCTCTCAAACTACCGCCTTATTTCTCTCCTCCCTTTTGCTTCCAAAATATTTGAGCGATTATTGTAAAAACACCTGTCCCACTTTCTCTCCTCTCATTCCATTCTTAACGCTCTGCAATCAGGCTTCCGTCCCCAACATTCCACTGAAACTTCACTCAAAAAAGTGACCAATAATCTACTTACTGCAAAATCTAATGGTAATTTCTCCATACTCATTCTCCTGGACCTCTCTGCAGCTTTTGATACTGTTGATCACCCTCTTCTCCTACACACTCTTCACTTCATTGGCCTTCATGACACAGTTCTTTCCTGGTTCACTTCCTACCTATCAAACCACTCCTTTAGCATTTCTACCTTTGGCACATCCTCCCCTTCATTCCCACTATCTGTTGGGGTCCCACAAGGCACTGTTCTTGGCCCTTTACTTTTTTTAATTGTGCACCTTTTCTCTTAAGGCACTAATTCACTCATTCAGCCTCCAATACCACTTCTACAGTGATGACACCCAAATATATATCTCTTCCCCTGGCCTCTCTCCTTCTGTCTATCTCGTGTAACCAACTGACTTTCTGGTATAACCACATGGATGTCCCAATGCTACCTAAAACTCAATATGTCCAAAACAGAAATTCAATTTACTCATCCTTACCTACAAAGCCCTCAACAATACTAGCCCTGCATATATCTCAAATATCATATCAACATATTCTCCCTCCTGCCTTCTTAGATCTACCTCTGACCTGCACCTCATCTCTGGTAACCACCTCTCACTCCCGCCTACAAGACTTCTCCCGTGCTGCTCCCTACTTATGGAATTCCCTACCATGTTCAATCAGAAATTCCCACAGCATTCAAATCTTTGGATGCTCTTTGAAAACCTATCTCTTGTTTAGAGGTGACCCCATCCTCGATAACACTATTCAGACTAATGCACCCTCACAACTATCCCAATCTTCATTCTGAAACACATTTACTCCTCTTGTTTCCTCTTGTGCCCTCTTCCACTTAGAATATAAGCTCTCTAATTCATACCCTTTGTTTTCATGTCTGCATTTATTTTGTCTTCCTTTCATGTCCCTGTTTTATGTATATACTGTTTTCCCTATTGCAAGGTAATGTACGGAGCACTCTACGGACCATTCTTTACTCTGGTGATTAGCTGCTCAATGTAGGAAGACTTGAGATGACTGACACACTGAGAAAAGTAGGTGCACAGGAGAGAAAATAATCCCTCTACTGTACATACTCGTTGTCACGAAAATGACACTATAGATGCCACTGACTGGTATTAGCGCAACTAAACAGAAAGGCGAGGAGTCTAACGAAACACCTGTATTCACTAGGGACCCCACAAGGAGGTATGGACTTGGCTGCGTGAGGTGCACAGGTCGCGGTTTTCCAAGTTACTTATCAATACAGTGGATAGAGAACAGGAATGGTCGCGCTGTCCGGGTCAGATACCAAACGATGGCGCAATACACAAGGAGAGTCCAGGAGAATGGTCAAAGGCAAGCCAGAAGTCAGAATCCATAAAAGTGAGCAGCACCAAAATGCAGGACAAGAGAGTAGTCAGGAACAAGCCAGGAGTCAGGACCAAAACAACAATAGCAGGAACAGGGGACTGGAGACAGAAATGCTGGAGATGGTGAAACAATACTCTGGCTCCAGAATGGGGTTAGGAGGAGCCTGAAATAGTGGAGGTCAGGACCTGATTGAAGGCAGATGATTTTGGCGGTCAGATGCACCTGAACGCCGATGAATGAAGAGGAGAGCGTCCTGTTGACTTGCAATGGGACGCGACATTACTGAGTATGCGCCTGCAGCGTAGGGTCCAAAATCAAAAGTGCATCCCGTTTCAACGGGACGCGGCCTGTAATGGAGGACAGGCGTCCATCCCCGGCACCTATGAATAGTGCGGGGATAGCGTCTGACAGTATCCCCCTCAATTCTCTCGGAGCTGACGGCTGCCCTGCAAATTTGGAATTATGTGCCCACTTCAACAACTTGCTGTGCAGATGGGGATCAACAAAGGAACATCCAACAGGAGTAGACTTGATATATGATAATCAGTTTGGATGCAATAGAGGATTTGGAATCAGAGGAATCAAAAGATCAGGAATGAGCAAAGACCCTAAAATTCTTGAAACCCATCCGAAAGGTCAGGATTAGCTGGAATCTGCTGAATAAAAGGGAACAACGGGTTTGCCGGAAATGTAAACATTGAGCAAACAGTATATAGATGAGATTTTTATGGTCAGTAAACACAGTGTAGCGCCACTCTTCCAAAGCGAGTTTGATAGCCAGGAGTTCCTTGTCTGCAATACCAAAATTGGATTCAGTGGAAGACAATTTCTTAGAGAGAAAACCACAAGGTCAGAGGGTACAACAGCCCCCACATCCACCGAAGAGGCGTTGACTTCCACATAAAAGGCTTATGTTGATCAGACTGTCTCAAGATGGGGGCCATGGAGAAAGTTTCTTTGATAGCCCTAAATGCAAGAAATGCCTCGTTGAGCCAAGGCTTGACTTGACCTCACTTACATGTAAGGGAAGTGATGGGAAAAATAAGAGTGGAAAATCCCAGAATGAATTGCAGGTAGTAATTTGTGAAGCCAATAAATCGCTGAGTTGCTTTTAACCCTGCCGGCTGGGGTCAGTCGTGGATAGCCTTCACTTTACTTTGGTCCATTTGGAGGCCAGACCTGGACACAATGTATCCCAGAAAAGGTACCTGGGATTGGTCAAAGAAGCACTTTTTAAAATTTGCAATATAAGTGATTTTCCCATTAAGCAGTGTAGCACCTCATTGGCATGGTGATAAGACAGGTACTGTGAGTATATCAGAATATCGTCAAGATAGACCACCACAGACTGATACAAAGATACTGGAAGATCTCATTGACAAACTGTTGAAATACAACAGGGGTGTTACAAAGCCCAATGATCATAACAAGGTACTCGTAGAGCCATCCCTAGTGTTAAATGCACTCTTCCATTCATCCCCTTTCCTAATTCTGATTAAATTGTAAGCACCTCTGAGATTCAATTTTGTGACGATTTAAGCTCCATGAATACGATCGAATAAGGGGAAGAAAGTATCATTTTTTGACAGTGATAGCATTGAGTTTGCGGTAGTCAATGCATGGTCTGAGGGACCCCTCTTTCTTATTGACAAAGAAGAATCCTGCACCAGCGAGAAAGGATGACTTATGAATAAATCCCAGTTTGAGATTTTCAGAGATGTATTCGGACATTGCTTGAGTCTCCAGTAAAGACAAAGGAAATATCCTGCCACGGAGGACACTCTTGCCTGGTACCAGATCAATGGGGCAGTCCCAGGGATGATGTGGAGAAAGTAATTTTGCAGCCACTTTGCTAAAAGCATCGAGAAAGTCAGAGTAAGCCTTAGGAAGAAGTACATGAGAAGCGATAGCTCGACAAGGAATGACCGAATTACAGGGTGTGACTGGTGTCAAACAACGTGACCTGCAGAGAGGACTCCAGGAAGTAACTTGAGCATGATGCCAATCGAATTGTGGAGAATGTGTCCTCAGCCAGGGTAGACCCAACATAATAGGGTTAATGGGTTGCGGAAGAACCAGAAATCTTATCCATACAGAATGGAGAGCTCCTAGCAACAGCCAGACCGCAATGGTAATGCAGGTGATAGAGTCATTGGAGACTCTGTTTCCATCTACTGAAGTGAATGCCAACGGATGTGGCAAGGGTATAGTAGGTCAATGGAGCTGAGAGACCAAACTGAGAAACTCTGATTCTTTCTGGGAACATGGAGAAAAGGACTGGGATCCTAGCCTGACCTCCCTACCATAGCCTAGGAGGTGGCGTTTCCTGGTCTCCCCCGACATACAGAGAGAAGGTGCCCTAGCTTTCCACAGTAGAGACAAATCATCTTTGATTCGGTCATTTAAACCTTGCCAGATGGTAGCGGTAAGGGCCTTTCCATTCCAACGGAGTTCGTATACTAGAGTCCGGATTTGTATAGCATACTGGCCAGCTGAGAGGGTTCCTTTACATAGGCTTAAAAGACCACTGGCTGCCGAGGACATGCGGCCAGGTTCGTCGAATACCTTGCGGAAATTTTCAATAAAAGTTGTAGAATTCTGGAGCAGCGGATCATCACCCTCCCACAAGGGAGATGCCCAGACGAGAGCTTGGACTGAAAGGAGAAAGATGATGTAGTTTTCTGGTGCTAGCTCAAATTGTATTGCACACTGGTTAAGGAACTCGCGGCACTTTTTAGGATCTTCGTCATATTTTTCCAGAGGAGGTATGCGCAAGGTACCTCGGGTACTGGTAGAGCTGGTGGAGACGGTGGCAGCAGAGGTGGTTACTGTTCTGGTAGGAGCAATTGAACATACTAATAACGACCCCTGAAAGGTGTCCAGACAGGAGACCACACCCTGAATACACTGCAAGAGCTGGGCTTGATTAGCCTCTTGCTGATCTACACGTTGGGCCAGATGTAGAAGAAGGTCCAGTATTCTGTCACGATAATGACACAATAGATGCCACTGACTGGTATTGGAGCAACTACACAGGGAGGTGCGGAGTCTAACGCACCCCCGGTATTCACCAGGGATCCCCGCAAGGAGGTATGGACTTGGCTGCGTGAGGTGCACAGGTTGTGGTTCTCCAATTTAGCTAACAGTGCAGTGGATAGAGAACTGGAATGGTTGTGTGGTCCGGGTCAGATACCAAATGATGGCGCAGTACACAGGGAGAATCCAGGAGAATGGCGGTCAACCAAAACGCAGGACAAGAGAGTAGCCAGGACGAAAACAACAATAGCAGGAACAGGGGACTGGAGACAGAAACGCTGGAGCTGTTGAACTCTTGAACCAGAATGGAGTTAGGAGGAGCTTGAAATAGTGGAGGTCAGGCCCTGATTGGAGGAAGATGATTTTGGCAGTCAGATGCACCTTACTGCCGATGAATGTACAGGAGAGCGTTTCATTGCCTGGCAACGGGACATGACATTACTGTGCATGCACGCGCAGCATAAGGCCCAAAGCCGGAAGTTTGTCCCGTTGCTAGGCAACTGGACAAGGCCTGTAAAGGAGGACAGGCATCCGTCCCCAGCACCTACGAACAGTGTGGGGTGGGCGTCTTACACTCGTGTAACACTGTCAATGACACTTGCTACAGTTATTAAAGGAAAGAGTACAGATTTCTTTTATTAGCAAGTACAATCAGTTTTGCTGAGCAGCTGGTGATCAGAAGAGAAAAACTGCATCACTGCTATAGCTGGACTAAGCAGACTGGGGGACTTACTTTTTATTTAACATTTTGATGGTCTTAACTGGTTATGGAAACAGGGATTCTTTGACAACAATATACACAGTTCTCTGGTTCCTCTTATTATAAAGTTAAAGGATAGGAACAAGAAAAAGATATAGGCACATATTATGTATTGCAAAGGTACATGAAATGTGTAGTGTAAAAAAAGAAAAAATCTAATTTACGTAAGCAACCCCTGGGCCCAGGTCCAGATTCAGTCTTGTAGTCTGCAGTCAGGGAGAGATTTAATTCTGGCCCAGGGACTTGCTTATATATAGTTTGAGTTAACAAACAAACATTGTTGATGTTACAATGTACACAAAGATAAACTAAGGTCTTTCATCATTGGTTCAATGGTCAAGTCAGTCCAGTACAATGCAGATCATAGGTCAGTTCAAAGTATTCCTTTATAAAGTGGTGGCAGCTCACTCCAACAGCTGTGCACACGTTGTGCCTCAGGGAACCGACCTAATCCAATTTAAACCAAGCTATAAACATGTGCTGCCTACAGTATTAAAAAGTATCAATCTTCTTTTATTCATAACTATCGATCTCTAGGTGTAATCGCTACTCTCTTAACACCGGATTTCTACTGGTGAAATGAGGAATGATATAAAACCAAACACCACACATTTATTAGGACCTGAACCATAAATACCTGTAATGTAAATTTATCTTTGCATAACCTTAAAGTTTTACTAATAAACTGATGAGAATTGGAACTTTATTAAATGTGTACTATTTGCAAATGTAAGTGTAAATGTAAGTGTGTTTTCCTGTGCGATTGCATTATTTAACCATAGAGTACTAATAGTAATTGCACGGTAAAACAATATTAATCAATTTACCCTACTTCATCCAATTATTTGACTTCCACAGTTCAGAGGGATTTTCAGGAAAATTACTTCACAAAAAGGGTTGTGAATAAGTGGAATAGCCTCCTATCAGAAGTGGTAAAGTCTAACACACATTCTTGGGATAGACATCATCATCATCATCGTCATCAACATTTATTTATATAGTGATAGCAGATTCCATAGACTTTACAATTTAAAACACATAGTAATAAAACAATACTGGGTAATACATACAGACAGAGAGGTAAGAGGGCCCTGCTTGCGAGTTTACAATCTAGGGGACAATGGTTTGATACAAAAGGATAAGTGGTGCATCATATTGCATATTTTTCCAGCTAAAATGCAAAGGTTAAAAAGTATTTTGTGGGCTGTATGCTCAGTCACACAACTATGTTGGTCAGAGGGTTGTTGTTTTGTGTTTGCTGTGTAGAGGGTGGTAATAGGTTAACCTAGGGTAATTAAGAGGGTGGTTGAGGAATATTATAAGCTTGTCTGAAGAGGTGGGTTTTCAGAGAAAGCTTGAAGATTTGAAGACTAGAGGAAAGTCTTATTGTGCGAGGGAGTGAATTCCACAAAGTGAGTGCAGCCTTATAAAAGTCCAGTAACCAAGGATGGGAGGATGTGATGACAGTGGATGAGAGATGCAGATCTTAAGCAGAACGGAGTTGTCGAGTTGGGAGATGTATTTTGTTGCAATTTTGTTGATAGCCTTGTATAATAGTAGAAGATTCTTATATTGGATTTGTTGAAAAACAGGTAACCAATGCAGAGACTGACAGAGTAGCTCAGCAGAGGAAGAGCGGTTTGCAAGAAAATCAATCTAGTCGCTGCATGCAAAATAGATTGTAGGGGCTTGAATCTGATTTTGGGAAACCCAGTAAGGAGGGAATTGCAATAGTTGATGTGGGAGATGATGAATGCATGAATTAAAGTTTTTTGCAGTGTTTTGTGTGAGATATGTACGTATTCTGGAAATGATGTTTAGATGTATGCAGCATGATGTAAATATAGAGTTGATGTGGGGAACAAAGAATAGTTGTTAGTCAAGGATAACACCTAGGCAGTGAGCTTGCGGGGTGTGATTTATAGTCATGTTGTCAACAGAAATAAAAATGTCAGGTGGGAAGCTTCTATTGGTTAGAGGGTTTGGGGTGGGAGGGTTTAGAAGAGATTTAAATGTGTTAAAAAGGCATTTGGGGTTAGAAGCCTGAGCATAGATAAGAGATTGGAAGTATGTTTGTTTAGCAGTGTCCAGAGCATTTCAATAGGAGTGGTAGATGAAATCATTAGAGGTACAAGATTTACGCCAGTGATGTTCTGCATTACAAGAAAGTTTTTGTAGATATCGTTTTACTTTAGTGTGCCACGGTTGACAAGTCTACCTGGAGTATGAAGACACGCTGGAGCCATTCGATCAAGGACAGTTGCTAGTGTATGTTGAAAATGAGGAACTGACATAGCAGGAGAGGAGAAGTAAGAAATTGGGGAGAGAAGGTGTTGGAGAGAGGTGGAAAACTGTTGAAAATCAATATAGTTAATATTCCTGCTGGTATGAGGAGGCTTGAAAAAATTTGACAGCAGGTAGGTTAAATAACTGGGAGGGAGTGAGTGAGTAATTAATAAGGTGTGATCCGAGAGGGGGAAAGGAGTGTTAAGGAAATTAGAAACTGAGCATAGTCTATATAAAACAAGATCACGACAGTGGCCATTCTGACAAGTAGCGGATTCAATGCACTGGGAGAAGTCATGTGAGGAGGTTATAGAGATTAGGTTTGAAGCAGCATTGGAACACGGATTAGCAATAGAGATGTTTAAATCACCTATGATGAAGGTGGGGATGTCAAAAGATAAGAAGTGAGGGAGCCATGCAGAGAAATGTTCAAGAAATTGTTGGTGTGGTCCAGGCAGGTGATAGATCACAGCAACACACATAGAGAACGGGTTAAAATTCCTAACAGTATGTACTTCAAAAGATGTGACTGTGAGTGATGGGACATTTGGTAGAACTTTGAATGTGCACTGTGGAGAGAGAAGCAGTCCAACCCCACCTCCTTGTCTGCCTCCTGGTCTGAGGTTGTGGGTGAAATGAAGGCCATCATGTGTAAGGGATGCAGGTGAGACAGTGTCTGATTGCATGAGCCATGTTTCTGTTATTGCCAGAAAGTTTAGGTTGTTTGAGAGGAAGAGGTCATGTATGGAGGTAAGTTTGTTACAAAGCGTGCATTCCAAAGGGCACATTTAAGGACGTTGGAATAAAGGGGAGATCAGTGATGCGTTTGAGGTTTGCTGGATTTCAGTATTGTTCAGAAATCTGTGTGTGGGAGAAGTGAGGGAGACCCGGATTCAGTGATATGTCACCAGCTAACAGAAGCAGGGAGGAAGAAAGATAGGAAAGATGATTGTAAGATGTGTGTCCTTTTAGCTTCTGGTGACAGGGTGAGGCTGTTATAACTATTGACTTTAAATCATACTTGCCAACTTTTGAAAATTCATTTCAGGGAGATTGTAAAAACCATTGTGGGCGTGACTAGCTCCACCCACTGGGCATTACCAGCTCTGCCCACTGGGCGTGACCCTCTCTGTAATAAAGGCCAATCTCTATTTCTCTCTATGATTTCTGCAATAAAAGACCCCTCCCTATGTGATAAAGGCACTGCCCGCTCTCCCTTCACTGTAATAAAAGCCAATCTCTCAGTTTCTCTTTGCTGTACTTAAGGTCTCTCACTTTCTCCCCACTTTATCATTCTCCCATGTCTATAATAAAACTGCCCCCCCCTTATGTCTCTCCCCCTCTCTCTGCAATAAAGACCCCCCCCTTCCTCTGTAATTAAGGCCCCTCTGTCTCTCCACCCTCTGAAATAAAGGCCCCTCTCTCTCCTCTGTATAATAAAGGCCCCCTCCTCTCTTCCCTATCTATAATAAAGGCCCCTCTTTCTCCCCCCCTCTCTGTAATAAAGGCCCCCCTCTCTCTCCCCTCTCTGTAATAAAGGCCCCTCTCACTCTCCTCTATCTATAATAAAGGCCCCTCTCATCCCTCTCGGCTCCCTAACTACAATAAGCATTCCTACCCCATTAAAAAGTATTATTAATTCATTTAAAATAAATCATCAAACAAGACAGCTTGCAGAAAAATATTGATTAATGTTTTATAGTGCTTCAAACTTACAACTGAGTTATCTGCCACCTCCGTATATGGTCCAGGTAACTCAGCTGTAAGTTTGAAGCACTATAAAACATTAATCAAAATTTTTCTGCAAGCTGTCTTGTTGGAAAGCAGTATTAGATGGTAATTACCTGTTGGCTTTGTTATATATGCCTCCGAGCTCCGAGTCCTCACTTACTGGTCTCCACTCTCCAGCTGTATATATTTTATCCAGAGGGCATGTGCGTGGGAGCTCCGTGCTCCGCAATGGCCGGGGTGTTCTGGGGGAGAGGCAGCGCGTCTCGTCATCACGCCGATGACGTCATCGGCGCCGCCGTCATCATCGGCACATGCGCAGTTTTCAATCACCGCTCCGCAGCGAAATTCGGGATTTTAGAGTACTCTCCCGGGAGTCCGGGAGATTTTCCAGTGTTCCGGGAGTCTCCCGGACGTTCCGGGAGAGTTGGCAACCATGCTTTAAATAGGACAACAGTTCATGAGTGTTAACTAGAGGTGAGTGAAGTAATGAAGGGACAATGTGGACAGATATATTCCTAAAGATAATGTCATGAAAGGAGAGCAATAAAAATAATTTGGCGAACATTGGGATTTAAGAGGAAAATAGCAAAAAATGAGGGAAGTAAAAGAATTACCTAGTTGTAATGTCCTGTACAATCAGAGAAGTAGCAGAGAAAGATTGCAGTAGATGTAGATTATTTCTAGATGTCTTCAACTGTCTTGTTTAACTGTCTTGTTTAACTGTATTTCTAAACACTTAGAGCAGAAAACACACGTTTGCCCACAGCTACGTCTCCCCCAAGACAGAATGCAAAGATATAGTGAGACTGATTTCAAAATAAGTTATAACTGTGCTAATGGGACAGCTGATCAGAGAAGGAAGGGGGAACCATGAGAGCCAGGCCACAGTTATAAAAATGGTCCAATGAGCAGCAACTAGACACAGGTTACAGCAAATAACAAAGTCCTATTACATACTATTTTTTGTTAAATACAGGCACAGTTGCACAAATGATTATAGAAAAGGATGAGATGATGATAGCTTCAGTTCAAGTTCATACTGACAATGTGAAGTAGTTAGGACAGTAGGGATGAGGGATTGGTGAGTAAAAACCCATTAGAACAGACAGTGACATTAGACATAGTGGAAGGTGCCCTGAGGTGGCTGTGTGTGATCACTGGGCAGGGGGGAGCTGGGGTGGCAATTAAAGATTTAGGGTAAGTGGAGAAGCAGGTGTGGTTTGAAGGTGGGAATACAGCAACAGCATAAGTGAAACCAACAAGTCATAATAAAACTGCAGCTGTAAGAAATGGGGTTGAGAAACAGTTGAGCAGGGAGTGTCCAGACAGTGCACAATGCAGGTGTATGATAATTGTTGACTGATGTCCTCATGTAGCAGTGTTTATAGGCAGAATGTTCCCCTCCTGTTCAACTCTTGTGTAACTCTTACTATGCTAAGTTTATCAATACACTTAGAACAAATACACACTGGCTAACACAGCCTCTGACTGCTGGTTAAATAGGGTCAGAGAGACATGTGATACATTTCTCAAATTAACCCTCACTAATCACACACACTACAAAGAAAGTAACAAAATTCTTAAACAAATACAGGGCAAGCATACCATTTATCTAATAGATAATATTGCACATCTGAGCCCTTTAAAGATAATTGGTGCAGTGATATATTTATTATATATATATATATATATATATATATATATATATATATATATATATATATATATAAATGACATAAGGATATCCTGACAAAGAACTAAGGATCAAATAAGGTTTGAGGTTACCCTAGGTTAAAAATGGGCATACTGGAGGTTCTTATCTGCCGTCAGTTTCTATGTTTCTAAACAAAAATAAAAATACAAGGCACATGACAGCTTCAGGCTTCAATTTTCAACCATGGTCTACCATGTTTCATGCAAAGGTTACAAATGCAAAAAAGATAATACATATTGTCTGTTTAATGTATGCTGCATACGAACACTGGTAAACTGTTATTATACATTTAAATGTATAATTTCTCTTTGTCACGCCACCCTCCAAAATCAAAATGAGAAAACGATTGTGGCCCCTACAGCACAACATTTTTTTTAAAGTCATATATATCTGAGGTTGTGTAGATCATATCCTATGTTATGAAATGTTCACAATTTATGTACAGTTGTATACAAGCAGATATTTGTTTGATCATGCTTTATTGCAATATCACATACTTTTAGTTTTTTTATTTCCTAGAGGAAACGTATAGTGTAGTACAGAGGCATAAAACAATAAAATTCTTCATGCCCTTTATGCAAGAGGCATAAAACAATAAAATGTTTAACGGTTGATGTTCATCCATGACATGACTTCTCAAAACAATAACTAAAACTTTATAAATAAATAGAGGACACAAACACCAAAATTGGCAAAATTAGAGGTCAGGATTATTACCATGAGAAAATATAGAGAAGTAAGCATAAGCAGCTCAATTAGAACCAGTTCCCATCATAAAACAATGAGGGTCACTTACCCTCTCGATATAAACTATATGGGGGACATCTTCCTCCAAAGGGGAACACTTAACAACTGGGTATTCATAAACCACGAGCCTTAGAGGACCAGCATGTATATTGTTTATTGTATATTGTTGATATTGCAGTGACATTGTTATTCATTGTTCTTAAAGTGTAGTCAGGTGGGTTATGTCTATCAGGTTCCAGGATACAAGTGAACGGGCTGTAGCTACATTCATTCTTCCTCCCCCTTTCTCTACATGAAGCATGGAATACCTGGGGACTCTGTGACATCACAAAGTAGTTTAAGGGGTTAATTTCAGGAGGGGTTAACTGTTATCTGATATTTGGAGGTGGGGAATTAGTACCCATTGTCCTCCACAGGACTGCCTGAGACATTCTGCCTTGGAAACCGCAAGGGAGCCACTGTGGAATAACAGCATATCTCCACTCCCCCTCCAACCCCCTAGTCTAGCACTCATCAATTTTTAAGAAGAACAGACCCAAGGGTTTGCCCAGAGATGAGAAAACAATGTGGAAATTTGACCCTAGATATAAAAACCACTTCAGGGGAGGTGAGAATTGATGGGAGAAAGCTGTAGGGTGGCTGGTTTTTTAGTTGCCGTTCTCTACCAGTGGAATGAAACGGCAGATCTATAGGTCATTAAGTCAGGACAGCCAGGTGACTGTAACTCCTTAAGCTAGTGGGGTAAGGGACAGATGATGTGGTAAACCTGCCTGGTATTTTGTTTGTACATAATATTCTCGTGTTGTTTTTATTACAACAAATGTACTGTAGTACTTTTCTAACTGCATTTGCCTGATTGACTATACAAATTCTAGAAGGTACTGGGTAGGTTTGCCTGACATAGTAAGGCACCCCTGGGGGGCCAACCAGCATGAAGTTGGTAGAATTGGGCCAGAAAACCCTGTACCTTCACAGGGACCAAGGCCCACCACCATACTAACCTAACAAAAACCTCTTCAAACTCTCAGAAATGCACTCAAAATGCCTTGACCCTCCTCCTCCAAGTGCACTCCATAGGGCCTATAAAAATGTGGAAAGCGAAACTTAATCCGCGGGTGCACATTCCATTGTCAAAGTCGTATAATTGGATGAACAAAAGTATATTGGTTTAATATTGGTTTGCCGTGCGTATTGCGAAGCGTACGCCACGTGTTACGTGACGTGGTGCGTTCACACGGTAAAATACGCACGCACACACTCGCATTACAACATTTAGTTATTTATATAACTTCATATTAGTTCTGTTACACTGTAATTCAGGAGCAGATAGTATTCGGTTTATTATTAGTGTATATATATATATATATATATATATATATATATATATATATGTTGATTATATGTACATTGTAGTGTTATTAAAGGTTTATGTAATAGGAAAAGTGTCATGCCTGATATCATATTGAAGCCCTAATCATCAGCAGCTGTCCGGTGCAGTCGGCGAAGAGATCGCACATTGCATACTTTAGTTATTGATATTAGAGAGTAAACCTTTGTATGATACTGGCTATGAAAAGGAGCAGACCCCCTGGAGAGAAGACCCCCACCTTTGGATTCCTTAGATTGAATCAACCTATTACCTGTCTGGCCTGTGCCCACCCAACGTCTGGACCTATAGAAACAATCTACGTCATCTCTATTGTTCACAATGAAACACTGACTGTATATATATTAGCTGCATCTCACTGGGGCTTCAGTCAACTCTGACACAATATTCTATACAGAATATTGTCCATCGGGTCCGGTGGGTGCGCAGCGTGCGCAAGCGATTGCATTGGTATGCATTATCTTTTGGTATTGGCTGTGCTGTACTGTACTTTATCATGATATAATAATGTATTGAATTGTTGACTATTTACATCTGCTAAAATAAACCACCATGTGCTTTGGACACACATACAATTGATTGGGCAATGCTTATTTTAAAACGATAGAATTACTTTAATACTATATACCCCAAAGACCATACACAACAGGAAAAACTGAATTCACCTTTCTCCACATTTTTTCTACAACCCAACCAGCAGAAAAATTCCTCTGAACCTGACAAAGAATAATATGAGACCAGCAGATTACTATATGAGGTCACCTGGAAACTATAGATCCCATATCACTTGAATTCTCAAAATCAGAGCAACTAAAGTGCCACCCAAATGAATGACAACACAATGAGGGACACCTCTCCTAGCTACTTGCTTATGAAAGAAGGAACAAAAATTAGGACAACTCAGACCCCTCTGCCCCAACCAGACAACAACCATCGACCTAGAAAAGGAAGAAGCATTCTTCACCAACCAATCAAAAGCAGCCCAATGCAGAAACAAATGACCAATCACACAGAATTCCAGTGACCTCCGATGACCTGTAATGCAAGAGAAAGAGCACAAATGTCAACAACCAGATAATTAGAGCAGACAGCAAATTCAACAGCAAAAGGGGGTATGTAACACAAGCAGGAACAGTTATTCCAAGCAGCTGGAGAGAAGAACAAGATGGTATAAGAAAAATAGAAAGTAGAGAATCAGGAAGGGAGGAAAAAAGCCACAGAGAGAAGAACATGTAACACAGACAAAGGTAAAACCATAAAGAAACCTCAGGTCCCCAAATCCAAGGAAAAATTAGGTAAATCCCTTTGCGCCCTTGCTTCCAAACGCAACAAGTAGCCAAAGGCCAGTGTCACCAGAAGCAAGAAGATGAAAATAAAAAAATGAAAACCTGCTAGTAAAAGTTCAGCCTTGTCCTTATCGGGTACTGGTCAGGCCACCGACACAGGTACTCCAAATCAATCATGGACGGGTCTTTCTTTGAAGTGCCAGCAAAGAGGCTTTTAGCCCTGGCATTCGTTGCAGGCTTGTTGCAGGACTTAGAGGCATGGGAGCCCCTACATCGTACCCATGAGTGCAAAAGGTGGCACAATGCCTTCCTGACACAGCAGGACTTATTGAAAGGTGTGTCCCAGGCCTCCCCTGTGTGCCCAAATTGCGCTGTGGAAAGCCAAACCTCAACATCTTTAAACAAAAAACAGAAGACTTAACCCTGAACTCCTTGAATTAAGCCAGCCAAGTGCCTGGTTTAGAGAACAGGTACATGTCGTATCATTTGCATGTATTTAAATACATCAAGGAACTTGTGGGGCCTAGTATCCAGGTAACAGGCAGCACAAACATAAACACCAATCAAACAATAATGATAGGTCTTATAACTCTTGGCACCACCCCCACCCTTTGCGCTAGCTTCAGCCGCCATTGCTTTTGTCTTGTTCGTAATAGTAAACATGTCCACATACTGGCCCTTCATGATCCTGATCCGCACCCCCTCTAAAAATTGCTGCATTTCCGCAGCACACCTTCTCACTACCCATAATCCCTGATATGCTGCAGGGGACCCTACCATGCTTTCCTCATCCTGTGGCACCTTTCCCGACAAAATGCTGGTGCAGAATTGTAAGCAGCTTATTAGGGTAGTCCTGAAACCCAGAGTAATCCCTACTAGAGCTTGTATAGTCAGAAAATTCGGGCAACATCATCATAACATCGTAATAACATTCTCACTCAGCACACCAGGGAGTCATTCGAACCAAAAACACCAACTGGATCCAGGTCCACCACTGGCAGCTCAGCACGGCCTTCCAGCTCCTGCAGATGTAAAGCTTCAGGCACCCGGACTACAAAAGCACCCTCCAGAATAACGAGCGTTGGCACTCAAAGCGCTCAGCAACATGCGAACTGCCACAAGTGCCCAGAGCCAGCAGTAGACACCAGCACCAAGAGACACATCAATCCAGGGATGGAAGGGTAAGCAACTTGCACCAAGGCAATAGAAGGAGGTCAGCAGCCCAGAAAGGAAATTTTTAATAAGACATACTAGGCAACTCTCACAGTCTCACATCATAAGAGAAACTAGGCAACCTGCCATTCCCCTTTAATCCAATCAGGGATAGGAGCCTTTTCTGATTTGAACACAAACCTTAACCATTAAATTTACCTCGGGCCGATGAACATCTCTCAGTTGTAAGGACATGTGGATTAGAAGGGAGCAGACAAGAAGGCGAGAATGGAAAGGTTCTTGCTCTTGAGAGCGTACTCTAACTAAAAATATTAATTACTTGCATCAGTGATGACTGATTAAGCTCTGAATACAGCACATGTGGCTAGTATCTAACTACACATTGGGTTATTGTATCCACAGCATTAATTTGACTGGTTATGTGCTGCCACACTAAAATCTTGGCAGCAGTACTCATTTGTTTTTGTCCTTTTACTCCATTTCCACCGCATTTTCAATCAGGATTGCCACTTCTTTCTTGGCTGGCACTATGTTCTTGATTTGGAATGAAACGTACTCCCACTCATGTAGGTACGGTTACATTTTTTCACACTGCACATGGTCGCAAAATGAACATATGCAACTGCGGCTTTGCAGATCTGTGACTTTTTGGCACTTACAACTCCTTACTCTCGAAGAGGGGTGTCAGGGAGGTAAGGGGTATTCTAATACAAGCAATGTACTATAAGGGCCCGTTTGAGCAATTGCGTTCGGATTCAGACTGGGATGTAGTCCCAGATAGGAATGAAAAAGAGGTTTTGTTTGCACGTGTGACACCCGAACTAGCAAACTGCTTGTAATTAGAGGTTTGCTAATGATTCACAGACGCTTATTGAGACTTTAGTCGCTCAGCCATAGATTAGCATTTGCCAAGTGTGTTGTATGAAAGTTTAGTACACATAATGTGAAGTTCCTGCTGTATTAGCTAGGTTATTCAAGTTTAAATGATGCTTCATAGCAACTATGTCCAGAATATATAAAATAAAAAGATTTTGTACATGTCTGGTGTGTCTGTTGTGAAGCGGACACATCTGTGACTCATTCAGACTTCAATTATGAATATGACATATATACACATACACTTGTGTGCAACTTTTTCAAGAATGCGTTCCACTCTGAATCAGGCCCTTTTTGTCACCAACTTGTATCCCACTAGAGCCTGACTGAAAACTAATGTCTGATTGAGAGCTGATGACTGACTGAGAACTGGTGTCTGGCTGAGAGTTTCTGGTTCTATAGTCAAAACTATTCGTAGTCAGGGCCAAAAGCTCACAACTGGAGGTGGTAAATAGCCAAGCTGTATTAAATGCGTAAGGAGCCCAGTAATCTGACAAATAATAGTAATCTGTCTTGATGATGATAGTCACATCCTTACAAAATATGCAGTTTACACTAGACTTTAAATTGCATTTATCTTATGATGAATACAACTGACAACAGATTTGCAGAACCACAAGTTAATGGACACTTTTTTGTGCACACATAAAATCCACTAACTCTAAGTTAGGCCCCTCCTAGGCTCATTAATGAAAATGCAAAAATGTACGTTCCCTGTGCAAACGTGATTTGATCATATATTTGCTCAAATATACCCGCAAATACAACATGCACCCAGTTTCACATGAAAATCGAGGCATTTCATAGGCTGTGCAGTTATTCACCTTCTGATGAGCTGGGTGATTAGGGGCTTGTCCCTGGATGTGGCTAGACATGAATGGGCCTAGTTATGAACCTACATGCAAGAACAAAAGTTTATTTTGTAGGACGTGTTTATGTGAGAGTCAAGGGGTGAAAATGGCACATTTAGGGGGCATGTCCAGTTTAGTAGGAGGACCTCAGAGCATTTTTCACCCATTTAAATTGATTGAATTTTATAGGATCTCAGAGTGGATTTTTCTATAGTGCTCCAAGTCGAAAACTGTTGAGTTTGGTTTCTCCAGGAGATTTCTAAAACAGTAATCCACAATTACACATGGTTGAAACACGCTCCACTTAGCCTATCTTTTGGAGATCATAAATGTAAAAACTTCTCCAGACACTGGATACATGATTACGTTCTCGCTAACCTCATCTCCTCAAATTCATCAGGAAGGCTGTTATTGCCCACTTGACATCTCATCCGCTATCTACTGGGATGAATTTAAGACTGTAGTTCAAGGAATAACTAGTAAAGAATTAATCATTCTCAATATGATTAACAATGAGCAAAATACTTTAAGCATGAAACTGTAAAATTTGCTGCAAATGCTCTGTACAGCTGGTAGTCTGAGGAATGGACCCCAGTGGCTGATGGTGATGCAGGTAATCAAAAATAGGGACACAAGCAGTGCCCCAACATTGAGAGGCTTGATTATCTTTATCGTTAATATTGAATGCCAGTAATAAAACTGGTGCCAGTAACTCAGCTCCTGACATTGGAATGACAATTTTCAGCAATTTGTGTGCTACTTGATATCTGAACAAGTGTCAGAGGTTAAAGTCTAAAAGTAAACTGTACTCATAGTCAATTAATAATCCAAAGTTCTGGGGAGCCAGGTAGTCAGGGCAATAGTCAGAAACTCTGATAGCTGAGTTGGCCAGTGATGTTTGTAGGTTCGTCATACAGTTAATGGTATAGGTGCAATATGGAGAGCTCAGAATGGTTGTCAGGTACACTGGTATACTGTCTGACATCAGGAACAGTATAAATGCTAGATACAGGTGACAGGCACATAACAATCTGGCAACCTAGCAGTCAGAGCACCGGGTTAATATAAGGTCTGAGACACACATAGCGCCGATGATGATGCCAGCACTGGGAATATAAAAAAGGAAGGCTTTCCTAGCACCTAAGCACTGTTTTCACAAAGAAGGCAGAGCAGACCATGCTGAAGAATGGCAGACCCCGTAACCCATATCCCCATCTTGCAAGCCAGTCGCCAAATTGTGAGTGATCTATATTTCATGGCAAATAGATTAAAATAATAGCTTTTAATGGGAAACCGTATATGACCATGTCTGCCTGGGTATTGAAGCAAAGTTGCTGTCAAATGTGACAGTAGCCCCGTCCTCCACAAGCAACTTCCAGGTGGTCCAGGCATGCCAGTATGTTGAGAATGAAAGAGCTGAAGTAGATTGGGACCATGAATATTTTCTGCAGGTTCACATGATCTCTCATCAAGACTGTAAACCTTCCACCCTTCCATTTGATGAAGTATTTCAATTTCCCATGGAAGAACCGAAAGTCCAATATCCTTTAAACAATATATATACTCCTCATATCTCTGAACATTGATGGGCGAGGGGCAGGATTTTTTGAAGTTGGTGGCACTACAGCCTTAATCTGTGATATGTGAAAAACAGGATGAATTCAATGCATGGAAGAAACAAACAAAGCTTAATTACCGAAGAAGATGGTGAAGCCATGACTACAAAAGGTCCAATAAATCTATCTGCCAATTTAGGTGAGGTGCGTCAAAGATTAAGATTTCCAGTAGACACACTTGATCCCCAACAGAATAAACTTTAGTGAGTCTGCAACGTCTATCTGATTAGTATTTATATTTCTTTTGAGATCTCATCACCACACGGTGTGCTCCCAATTTGGGTTAGGTACATTTTCACAACTACGAAAACGCAATGAGGATACCTACAAAAAAGGCGATGACTATCACACAGACCTCTCCGTCTGTCCGGACTCCCGGGACTGTCTGGGCCCCGCAGTCACTGACCATGCTACCCCTTTCTTTTCTTACCTTCTTCTCTGCGATGCTGCAGCTGCTCCTCCCAGACTCTGATAGGCTGGGAGTGGGGCGCGGTGACGTCATCACTGCGTGCCGTGCTCTCAGTGTATCAGTGACTTGGAGCTGCAGCATCACGGAGGAGAAGGTAAGTTAATTAATTATTCTTTTTTTTTGGGGGGGAGAGAGGGAGAGCACAGGGGACCTTAACTGTGGAGGAGGGGAGGGAAAGCCTGGTGGACCTTAACTGTGGAAGGGAAGGGGGGAGAGGGAGATCCTGGGGGACCATTACTGTGGAAGGGGGGGGGAGGGAGAGCCTGGGGGACCATAACTGTGGAGGGGTAGAGGGAGGGGGGGAGAGGGGGAGAGGGAGAGCCTGGGGGACCATAACTGTAGAAGGGGGGGAGAGCCTGGGGGACCATAACTGTGGAAGGGTGGAGGGAGGGAGGGGGGGAGAGCCTGGGGGACCTTAACTGTGGAGGAGGGGAGGGAAAGCCTGGGGGAACTTAACTGTGGAGGGAGGTGGGAAGAGGCGCACCTTAACTATGGAGGGAGGGGGGAAGAGAGGGACCTTAACTGTGGAGGGGAGGAGAGAAGGGACATTAACTGTGGGGGAGGAGGGGGACATTAACTGTGGGGGGGAGAGGGGGACATTAACTTTGGAGGGGTGGGAACATTAACTGTGGGGGGAGGAGAGAGGGAGACATTAACTGTGGGGGGAAGAGGGGAGCATTAACTGTGATTGGGAGGGAGAGAGAGACATTAACTTGGGGGGGAGAGGGAGATATTAACTGTGATTGAGGGGGAGAGGGAGATATTAACTGTAATTGGGGAGAGGGAGACATTAACTGTGATTGGGGGGGAGAGGGAGACATTAACTGTGCTTTCAGGGAGGGGGGAACATTAACTGTGCTTGCGGGGAGGGGAGAGGGGGACATTTATTTTAGGGGGAGGGGAACATTTACGGTGATGAGGGAGTAGGGGGGAATGTACTGTGATAAGGGGTAGGGGGCGCATGTATGGCAAAGAGGGAGGGGAGCACATGTATGAGGAGGGGGGCACATGTATGGGGAGGGTGGTCTCTGCCAGATTAATTAGTTCTGGGCCCAGGGAGGGGGGGCCCCACCAGATTAATTAGTACTGGGCCCCACAGTTTCTAATGGCAGCCCTGTCTATCATCACACATTTACATGACCACTCCTTTTTCTTTTGTGTGATACTGTAGGTAAACAAGGAGGTTTGTATCCTGTAAATACAGAAGCTGTTGAAATGGCTGACAGAATAGTGTATGAGAAGCAACAGCTTCATGTAATATCACCTTGTATTCGTGTTATGTTCTATGCTGGAGAAATCTTAAGGTCTATAGGTTGTGGGCAGGCCAGTGAAATCAAGACAATTCATGTGTTTTCAGCTTGCTTGTAGCTAACCCTGTCCCTGGTCATATACTGTAAAGTCAAGAAGGCAGAGTACATTATTACTGTCTGAACCTGTCTTCAGGCACTGTATAATAGCATCTAGTGCCCTCTTGCCAGGGTGGTACTGTTCATTCATTTGTTTTCTCTGGGGCATGTGGGGAAGTCTGATGGACATGTAAAGGGCACATGCAAGGCCTAGTGGGCATGTACTCGGTAGGTGGATAGGGTGAGGTGCATGTTGAGGCATGTGGGGAGTTCTGTGGGGCATGCAGAGGGATCTGGAGTACATGTGGGACGTGAGGGCTTGTGGGAGTCTGAAGGCATGTGGAGCTATTTTGGAACATATTGGAGGACTGAGGGGAATGTGGGGGCATTTTGGGATGAGTTATGTGGACATGTCGAGGTATTGCCTGTCTCATTTATACCAGGCCACACAATTTCTGGTGGCAGCCCTGAGTGTAGTAATACACATTGGGTAAGGTGAGTGGCTCTGTAATATTGGAGAAAATTGGGGACACCAAGTCCCCCCTCCTGAATAGGCTTAGGGAGGATTATAAAAAGAAGATAGAAGTGAATTCAGCGCTCCAGATATCTCCCAAAGAGACCAGACAGAACCCTTAGTCAGGGTAATGGAAAACAAACAAATACCTATATTGGCGTTCTGTGTATGTTCAAATCTTCCTATTAATAACACAGGTATTTCAGCTGCACATGCAAAAAGATAAAAATTACCACAATAGTGTAGTATAATCAGATTATTTAATCCCATATGGTAATCTTTCATTTGGGTTCCCTTGGGAGGATGTCCATGCGGATTAGAGGCTTTCTTTGATACATTTAGTATATTTGCTGAAGCATCTTGAAGGTGTTCTCTTTGAGTGGGAGGGTTTGGAAAATATATAAGAGGTATGGCAAAAGGTTCATCTTTACATATGCAATCCTATCTGTTCAGGATATTGTCAATGTATTCCCCCATATAGTTAGGCTTAAGTTGATTGTTTGTAATAAGCGAGGGAAATTTGCAGTATAGAGTTGTTTATATTTTCCCAGATATTTAAGTTTAGAAGTTTGAGAGCTCACCAAATAGGGATAGGTCATGAAGGATGTTTGGGAGAGAGACATGTGGATTGGTGATAGACATTAGTATGCCATCAGCATATAATAAAACTTTATGATTTGAGGGGTCAACTTGTATGCCAGATATATTCACATAACATGCGCAGATCTTTTCTTGCATAGCCCCATCTGATCTGAATTCAATGTAGAGACCAATCCTGCAATCTATATACAATACAAAGGACATTCTAGTGACCGATTATACCAAATAGATAATATATTTATCACTGATAAATAATACAAAGAGCAATGCATAGTAGTGGTTATTTTTAAATGTCAACCATGTTTGGGGAGGGGGCACGCTTTGTAACAGTGTGTTCTGTTTTATTTATTTTTTATTGTCGGCGGTAGTGCCAGCGGCAGCGGCATTGCCGATTTAAATCAAATGCATTATGTTGACATTGTAATTTCTCACCAATTGACCAAACTGCACTTGTGCAAGATTTTGCATTTAAATGACAGCTTGCAGTCATATCCTAAAACTATAAAACAAAAACTTTGCTAAAGCTCCCCAAATTTCAGAGAAAGTAGCCCAGTCCTACTAAAGAGTGCCAACTCAGTCAGAATAAGGATACAAAAAGGAACAGAGGAAATTTAGGCGATAAAACTTATCTCATAAATTCAACAAACATTGTAAGAAAACAACAATACAAACATCCACCTAATAAAAGTAAAAGTTCTATGGAGAATTTCAAATATTCCTTATGGGGAAGAACATAGGGACGAAATGCATTGGAAGCTATTCTTGACCCTTTTCAGCACCCATATTGCCAGACGCAAACCGGAAGTTGCCAGAGTATCCAGAAGTGGTCCATGCATTCCAAGAGTTCCAAAGTGGAACATAGGAACGCTAAGTACCTGTATTGGTTGGAAACTGAGGGATATTCAGCCGAATTAAGTAAGGAATTTACCCCTCTAACAACAGTCACCAAACTGGAGAGGGGGTCGCTGGACTAAAGTAGTCTTTTTATACTCATCTGGGCTGAAAAAACAACATTCGTATGGAGGACTGTGGGATTTTTTTTGCTCACATTATAAGGAACCCATCCAACTAGGGAGCTCCCTATCTAGTGATATCCATTCCTAGTGGACTATTTAAGACTATTTTATTTTATACAAACAATGAATCAATTTATCATTTCTTCTCATTTTTCCTCTCTATTGTTAATGCATTTTTATGTAACTTGTGTATATTTGACTCCATGTAAATTTTAATATAAAAAATATAATGAAAGTATGAGTTTTTAGATAATTTCTAACTATACAGGTTCTAGTTCATAAGGGCGTGGACCTATGGTTTATATTTATATGCATATAGTGAAGTATGTCATAAAAACAACTCCAAGGAGTTCAAGGACTAACCGCCCTGCTTTCAGATATAACTGTTTTGTAAACACTAAGGGCCCAAGTGCGATAAAGAGCCAAATAAGGATCGAAATGCGTCAGGGAGTAAGATGAGTGACACAATTGGACTATTTTTCTGTTTCAAGGATGATTAGATGACATAAGATCCCGGAACTTAAAAACACCTGATCTGTTTGTCAGAAATGAGATTGTCGGGAACAATTTGGTAGGGAAACTTGCAACACTTCCTCTTCAGGGTATTCATATATGTTTTTATTGTTTGAATGTGAGTGCTCTAATTTAATGACTCTAATGTTAATTATATTAGTAATATGCATAAGTTGCGTGCTCTCCTTTCTTCTTTTATATGGGGAGCTATGGATTACAAAAGAACAGCTTGAAGGAGAATCATAAAAAGATACTATTGTAAAAGCATTTACCAGCATATGAATATCTTAAACATATTCACAAGGGGGATATAAGAAAGATCTACTAACATCCTTACTACTTTTGGGCCATCAATGTGTTTACAAAGCTGTTATATCTGATCACGGGATGATTAGTCCTTGAACTCTGTTGTTTTTATGACCCGCTTAACTATATGATTTTATCATTCCTTTTATGTGGGATCTTGGCATGAGTTGAATGAATCTAATAAGGAGATATCTATAGAGGAGAATTTGGAAATCCCCATGTAACTTTTACATTTATTAGGTGGACTTTTGTATTGTTGTTTTTACAATATTTGTTGAACACAATTTATGAACACTCCTATGAGATGGTTTAGCGCCTTATAACCACTCCTAAAACTAGACTATACTAAGTTTACAAGACACTAGATAATGAAAGTCTTACTGCAAAACATTTAGAGTTACAGTATTTACTTTATTTGGCTTAAAGTACTAAAGCATGTAAAATTCTTTCAACATCATGAGCTAGGAATAATATAATTTAAACTGATCAAAGTTTAGTATGTATTTTTGTAGCGAGTCGAAATTCAGTGCAGATCTGTATTAATACTTTCAGAATTTTAGTGCCGATGTCAGGGATGCCGGGATTCTTGTCTTTGGAAGAGTGAGTACCACCCCAAAAACAGTGGTAGAGTAACTTGAGTTTTGTGGCAGAACTGACTATTTTGCAAAAGGTGTAAAGTGCCATCTATACAATATTTAGGTATTTTTAAATTAACATTTTGCAGAATTTATAGACCATGAAAAGAGGACAATTTATTCAGTTGTGTGATTGGGGTAGAACCGAGAACGCTTAAGGCCAAATTCCGCCAACAAAACACAAAGGGCCTGAGTCAATAAGGAGAGCAAGGCAAAAATAAGGAGTAAATGTGATCTGGACAAACCATATTACAATGCAAGGGGTGCAAATAAGTTTATTATTTTGCCCATAACTTAAATACTGTGTTTTTTTTCATGTAGCACACATATACTTGATAGCTTTATTTGTACTCTGAAATTTAAGGTTGATCTAGGACATGCTCTATCCAACTATTAATCTGTCCCAACATTTTAAATTTACCTCCCCCTCAAATGCAACATGGTTTTGCCAAATTGAAAAGTTACTCATTCTTTTTCTTTACTTTCCTTAATGAATCAGGCCCTCTATGTTCTTTAGCATGTCATAGCTATGATTAGGTTTTAATGAACAGTCTTGGTTACATTTTGTGATTATAGATGTTTTGCTAGTTAAGAGACCCTGAATATATTAGTGTATTGTAATGGAACTCATAAACAGGATTAATTGGGGCTAATTTAGAATAATTAACACTATTGGGGCTAATTTAGAGTTAGGTGCAAATTTTGCTCAAGTGCAGATTTTGAAGCTTAGCAAACCATGTTGCACTATAAGGGATGCAAAGAAAACTTTTTTCTTTGCATGCAGAGCAAATATTGCATGCTCTTACATGCTGCAGACATATACAGCCTGCTGCTGAGTTAGGAGCATAAAAGTAAAGCTATTGAGTATTTGTGTGCTACATGAAAAAGCAGCCAGTATTTTCCTTGCACACGGAAACAAATCATTTGATCCCTTGCATTGTAACCTGGTTCTTCTGGAGCAAATGTACTCCTTTTTTTGCTTTGCTCCTAACTCAGCATGAGTCCCATTGTGTCTTTTTTTTGCATACAAATATTTATGTTGTTTTTCCCCCTGTTGTCAGTACTATTAGATTGAGCACAATTACATTAGTACTATTAGATGGAGCAAAATTATCAATATTACCAAATAAAAGATTCACAGGTGACCTTGAGGAGGGTCATTCAGTGCTAACTATACAGTATTAATTTAAAATATTAGCTAAAAGACCATTCACAGTCTTTAATGATTACAAAAAGAGACCCGTTATTTTTCATGTGAGAAATTCCCTGCTGAATAGATTTAGATTCTCTCAAATTTCTAATAATATTACTTTGAAAAAGCAATAATTAATGTAGTATGCTGGATTAGTCAGAGCAGAGGATTCAGAAGTTTTCATGTCTCAAAAATCATGAATAATGCTGCCATCTAGTGGATAAAGAGTGATCTTAAATTTAAAAAGCTAAAAGCGACACAATATAAACTGCATAATGTTGATGCTTGTTATCACTATACAATAAACCTCTTCTTTAACATGTTAAACTTATTACTGTATTCATGAACTAAAGACACAGACAACAATATAAATTTGGCAAAAAAAAGGTCACAGTTTTAATTAAGATGAAATGATGGCAGAGAAGGTAAACTGCGAGTTCAGCTAAACAGACTAATACTATCATCATCACCATTTATTTATATAGCGCCACTGATTCCGCATCGCTGAACATTCACATCAGTCCCTGTCCCATTGGAGCTTACAGTCTAAATTCCCTAACATACACACACAAGCAGAGCGACTAGGGTCAATTTTGATAGCAGCCAATTAACCTACTAGTATGTTTTTGTAGTGTGGGAGGAAACCGGAGCACCCAGAGGAAACCCACGCAAACACGAGGAGAACATACAAACTCCACCTAGATAAGACCATGGTCGGGAACTGAACTCATGACCCCATGCTGTGAGGCAAAAGTGCTAACCACTTAGCCACCGTGCTGCCATACTAAACCAAACAAGTGGATGGCCAAATGGCCAAAAATCCACTAAACCATATTATGCTTTACTAAATGGCCAGCACTTAATCTGGCATCTGAGAAATAAGGCTCCCTCTAGATTCACAATGATATGTCCACATAAAAGAAGTCAAGAGACACTTATACTTCGAAGGGGGCAGTGAACTGTGGCCAATCAATGAAAGCACCTTGTATTAGCTGCTGACTGCAATGCTTAAAATGTTTAACGGTTGATGACATTACTATAAACCCTTAATCTTAACCTTAACACTACCATATATAAATAAAAGACACCACACCGACTTGTTGGCAAATTAAGTTGTTTATTTACTAACAACACACTAATAAGGTAGAGACAGAGCATTGTACACAGATTAGTAAAGGCCCAAAGTCAATCCGGATTTTCCATCACGAGTCACCCACCCTCGGGACATCAGTACTTATACCATTTCCCCTCGGCGCACCCTTGTCATTTATCCTTAAATGGGACAATAATCCCAGGCATTCCAGAACCCGAAGTCTTCTGGACTAATCATAAAGCACCAAAAGCCACAGGCAATACTTGCACCGTACCTAAGCCGACTCTTTGAAGGGATCGGTTTCAAACGCCTCATTACAATCGATGTGCATTCCATCAATCTTGCCTACCGACTGTATAGTGTTCTCCTGCAAAACCAAAGGATGCACCAGCTGCAGGACCATGGTACCTGCACACAGCTCGTGCACCATGTGGCTTCTCATACCATTGGGTCTGCACCAGCACCCATCTCCGATAGCAAAGCTCATGCACCACGCAGCTCACAAATCTTCAGGTCTACACCAGACCCTATTCTTTCCAGCGAACAGAGCTCATGCACCACGGAGGTCACAAACCTTCAGGTCTGCACCAGCACCCATCCAGCGAACAGAGCTTGTGCACCATGGAGCCAGGGCCGGATTAAGGGAAGGAAGGCCCCCGGGCTAAGAGTACTGTGAGGCCCCCCCATGAGGCCCCCCCAGCCATGAGCCCCCCCCCATAGTCTCACTCTTATGAGGTCTCCTCACTAAAGAGATTACTGCGCCGCGTATGCCTTACAGTGACAGCAGGCAGCTAACAGCATAACATTTGCTGTTAGCTGCCTGCCATTCTCTTTGAACAGGTGACAGTCGGACCTGACCCGATGAATGCCGGAGGGCCCCCCAGCTGCTCGAGGCCCCTGGGCTGTAGCCCCTTTAGACCTATTGTTAATCCGGCTCTGCATGGAGCTCACAGCCTTCGGGTCTGCATCAGACCTTGTCGTAAGAGACAAGGGGAGCACCTCTCCTTATCACAAGCAATGGATCCAAGAGATCTAGAGGACTCCTCCCTGAGGTTTTATAGCCTGCTTCAGTAAGCCTACCCCTTATGACATTCACATAGGCATAACTACATCTTCCCTTGCTTTGCTAACCCTTAGTGAGGTCCCACTAGTTATGTACACAAACATCAGCTCTTAATCTACTTCTGGCATAATCCATCCCTCAATTCTAATTCCTGCCAATCCTGTGGTCCTCTAATGGACACACAGCCCACCACCAAATGACCTGACCAAGCCCCCTAATTTTCAATAGATCTGTTCTAGGAACAAACCCTAGTCCGTTTAATTACCATACCTCCTAGAGTCCTAACGACATGGCCAGGAGCCCTATTATGCTTTTTTTTTTTGCATACTCTTCATAATGGGGAAAGGAATACTACCTCTCCATGAGATTCTGGAAATTACATCTGACCAGCACAATTAACTGCTGGCCATCTAGTCTGCAACCACAGAAAATCTTCGCCAGGGGCTGACAGCATTAACCAGTGGTTAGCGCCAGGACAAAGAGGGAGGAGGCTGGCAATGGCATATGGCTCCCTGATGAGACAAGGGAGCCATCACACAGATGGGCAGGGTGGGAGGAAAATCTTCTGGGGAGCTGCATGGCTAGGGACAATAGAAAGTAATAGTGGGGACAGAAAAATAAGTCCAATGTTAAGTTGGGGGGGAGAAAGATAGAGACAGGAATAGGAAGTATATGGGGTAAGAGAGACTGTGAGAAAAGTAGAAAAGGTGTCAGGAAAGGAAAGAAGGAGCAGGTAAATAGGGGCCTGATTCATTAAGGATCTGGACAAAACCATGTTACAATGCAAGGGGTGCAAATTAGTATTTTGTTTTGCACATAAGTTAAATACGGACTGTTTTTTCATGTAGCACACAAATATCAACTTTAAATTTCAGTGTACAAATAAGATATCAAGTGCTACATGAAAAAACAGTCAGTATTTCACTAATGTGCAAAACAGAATACTAATTTGCACCCCTTGCATTGTAACATGGTTTTGTCCAGGAGACTGAAATAAGAAGTTTCTGAAGTTAAGATCCTTAATGAATCAGGCCCTAGAATTGAATAAAATAAAGAAATACAATATAGTTTGACAAATACTGAGCCTTTTTGCTGTACAGGTCCAAGGAAGTTTGTGCAGCAAAAGAGGCAGAATATCCAAGTGGGGAAACTATATAGAGAATCTTAGGACCTCAACTTCGGATCATTTTGGCTGATGCCAGGAAGCTTACTAAGACTGTAACCCTTAATAGGTAAGTGCATTGTACAAGCCACAAAACCATGTTAAAATGCAAGGGGTGCAAATTAGTTTATTATTTTGCACATAAAATAAATACTGGCTGTTTTTTCATGTAGCACACAAATACTTGATAGCTTTATGTGTGCACTGAATTTAAAGTTGATCTAGGACATGCTCTATCCCAACTACAAAAATGCCATCACATTTTAAATTTGCCTCTCCCTCCAATGCAATATGGTTTTTCCAAGGTGCAAAGTTACTCATTTGTTTTGCATTACTTTCCTTAATGAACCAGGCCAATTGCGTTTAAGTACGTTCGGTTTTAGGAACTCTCTTGTGATAGTTAACAAAGACTATGAAGAACATTTAACTGGCTGATGGACCAAACAAAGACATACATTTCCCTGTTGAAGAACTAATAGATACACCTGTGAAAGTAAAACTTCAAGTGGCCCCAATTCTTTGTGCAGAGATAGTGAGTATATAGACTAGAAGTCTGCAGCAGCAGCCATTACAAAATAAAAACCTTTGGGGGAGCAAACACGTGCTCAACAATGGAAGAGGGGGGTAATAAAGCCCCACCTGGAAGGAGAATTTAATATTTAAGTTTTCATCCAGGATTTTGACCGCTGCTGAATATGGTGTATTAAGCAAATGGCTGTCAATTGTGCCTACCAACTGATATCATTAATTTAGATAGAAGGTGGATCTATGTAGACTTAACCAGCAATTGAAGCTAAAAGAACTTTGGGAACAATTGTAACCAAGTTGACACTTCCACATCAGAATTTCATCAATTTAAAGCTAAGTCAAATGTCAATCTATCATCTCACCATGGATCCATAAAATGTTTCATACTTCATACTTCATACTTGATGATTCCATAACTAAAGCAGTAAAGGAAACTCCACAGACACGCAAGGCTCTGAGGGAACTAAGTAAATACTCTGACACTGTTATCTGTGCTGCAGACAAGGATGGAGGCATTGTCACTGAAGACCTGAAAGCCTTTAAATCCATGATATAGAAAACTGGCTGATGGTACTGTCTATATAAAGCTGCAATGAGACCATACCATGGTACCAACAATTCACAAAAGTCTTACAGAGCCCTCTGGCAGGCCCATCATATCTGTCAGGGGTTTATTATAGCAGTCAAAATTGATGTCCTTTGATGCCTACCTTCAACTATATATACAACTTGAGAGAACTTACTTTAACAATATTACCACATAACTTTTGAGACTGCAATTATCTTCCTTTATTCCATATCAATGTCTTTATAGCTTATACGCAAGAGTTTCTCATCAGAGAGAGCAGTTAGTAAACATGAATAATGCGAACTATACTAGTTCTAAGTTAGAGTATTTCACGCAGTAATTGCAGTTAACATTGAACAGGATTTTTTCAGATTCAATGGTAACCTCTAACTACAGATGCACCACAAGGTTGATTGTGGAGTCATCATACACTAATGTGCACATGTTCCAAATGGAAAAGGCTTTATTATGTTCTGATCCAGAGGTTGTCAAACATATTTACATATTTCTCCTTTACTTGATTTACTGGTCCTTTGGACAGGTGCAGAGGAGTTTGTCAAGCATATGGATACTAATAATTCATCCAAATGTGTGCTCAAGTTTAGGGTGATGCATAATGATATTACTGACTATAAACAGTTTGACAAATTCCACTTTATTTCTCATACTAGGCTTTTGTAAATGTACCAATTGTATAACGTTTCAATATATGGAAACGGATAATACTGTACTCATCCTCATTCAGTAAGAAAGTTCTTTATCAAACATAAATTAACATGTACACGTTAAGCAGTCATATACATAATCATTTGCCCATGTGGGTAATACAATATGGGCAAAACAACATGTCAATTCAAAGAACAGATGGCCTTGCACCACTCTGCAATCAGGGCCATTGACAGCAAAATATGTGACCAGCCTGAGGCACTTCATTTTGTATAAGCTAGAAATAATTTTTCGGTGTTGCACTATAAAATCATAGAACATGTACTACTGCCTAGATGCGGAGGTGGCAGGGCTAATATGCTACTACAATTGGAGGCATCCTTAGACTGTATACTGTTGCTGCTGCTGGACTCAGTGACTCCTTATGGCTCAAATGCTTTCTGTAATTACCACTTTTTGAATAGCTTGCATATTTATTTTCTCTTTTCTTCCTATGGACAGTGCATAACATCTTTTCTGTATATGTGAGTGCTATAAGTGTATATGTGCCACTTTTCACTGTAACAATCCCCATTTTCAACATGATGTCATCTAATGACAATGAGAGTAATGTAAAAACTATGCAATACAAAAATTTACCCTCATTTTATCACATTGCCAATCCCCATTATCAGCCACATAGCACGGATAATCACAGATAATTTTGCCTTCTCATCCAACTGTTAGAAAAACAGCGCAACAACACTCAACTGATACCTACTTGATGTACAAAAATATTTCCAACTATGTCAGAAATATCACCATCATCATGCACAAATTTGTAGCTGGTTCTGATCTTTGCACTTTTAGACATACATGTTATAGAATGATATAGGTTGCTCAGACCCACAAAAAATATTTTTGTTCATCAATTAGATATCAGTTGATTGCTTAGTACCGTTTTTCTTATGTTTTTAAAATTTTTGAGTGGGACTTGGTATTGTTCCTTTTCTACAGCTGACTTCACTTATATACCTAGTAATTATTATTAGCTATTTGTTTTTCTCAAGTGATAGTGCACCCTCTCTGAACACCTTTTGGTACACTTATAAATGTGTTTGTCCTAGAAATGTTTGGAGACCACCCCCATGTTTTGGTTTTGGTTCTGAAACCATTTTCGTATTTTGGTTTTTGCAAACCCACCGTCATGTGTTTTGGTCCTAAATTTCTTTAAAGATGGTCAAAGACAGGTAAAATCATGTAATTTTGAGCTGTTTTTGTTCCTACATTAGTATTTATATAATTAACATTCATTTACAGTCATTTACAGCGTATTTTCTAATGACCAACTCATAACTGTCAATATTTTCACCTATATTGGCCAAAGGCTGCATGGAACTGGATGGCTAAAAATAGTGACAGAGCAGCAGCACAAATACATGGCAGTTTTAAAAAATATACTATACAAATGAAACATAGTGACACAGCAGTGGCGGATAGGATGGCCGTTTATGAAAGTAAAGAACAACTGTAAAACATACAGGCAGAGTACTGGCTGATAGGATGGTTGTTATAGAGAAGAAGATACACAGCGGAGCCAAATTTCACAGGGAGCGCAGAGCACTTCTAGTTTATCAGTAGGTATAACTGTCCAGTTTGTCAATTTAATCTGTATTTAAAATAGGTATAAATATTAATAAAAATATTATCGTTACTGATCTATTAAATTATTTATGCAAGTTCTGGATGGATATATATATAAAACATATGTTTTAACTCAAGTAGGTATAGTGTAATTGCGCCAAAAAAAGAGATATATAGGTGAGGTAAAATATCATGAAAAAGAGATATCAATAATAATACAAAAAAAATGTGTCAAATACATTTGGTGATGCAATAGCCTTTTGCAGATTTGGCGGAACGGAGTTGTTTGGGGAGACAGCGAGCATCATCAAATTCTTTCCCATTTCTAAAGCTACTCTTACCCTGAAGTGTTCTTCATGCATCACACTTCTTTCAGATGCCATCCGCATTCTTTCTCAAGAGTGTTTTTTTCTGCGTCTTCTTCCGTGTACTCGCAGCTCAGCTGACATGGAGGTGGACCACATACTTCACTGTGTGTCTTTCAATGTCCTTCCTGGGTAAGGATGTGAATAGTCTGTGTTAGAGTCACCAACACGTTTTGTTCATTAGGACTTTGTCAAGGATATTTAGATGTGTAGGGGGCGGCTATATATAGCGTATTCCCTATAATACTTTATTAATTCATTGAAAACAGTGATTCTGTGTTTTTATAAGTGCAGTATAACTTTTAAAATGTTGAAATATTTTATATACAAGTATCTATTTTCACAAGTGGAATGACTAATAAACAGATGAATTATGGCCCAATGTCTCCTTAATTTTAAACTAATACATAAGGAGTAAAAACCTGTATTAAAACTCTTTTAAAAGGTATTTTTAAGAGTATAAAATTATAAAGCATTTAATTGTTTTTAGACCTTGACATTTAATCAATCATGAAAATATCTTATTTATTCATAAAATATTACATTATTTAATGAGTGCTATTCATGTTATAAATCCATTTAGCTTCTGCTTTTCCAATTGCTTCTGTGTAATTTGTTCCCCTCCAAAATATTGGAATTTGATTAATTCCTATATATTTTAAATGGCTTGGATCTCTATTACGTGTTGTCGCAGTGTTCCGAAACACTATGAGCCTTGAGGCCTCTATTTATTTTGTATACATGTTTGTCAATACATACTTTTAGCATGCCTATATACTGCAGACCACATGTACACTCCAGCATCGAATTTGATTTAAACTCTGTAGTGGGTTTTGTGGTGGTGATACCCATATTTTTGTAGGCCTTGCAATTCAAACAGTGGTTGAGTCCTTTCTTTTGGGGCCCCTCTTAACATTTGGTTATTGATGGAATGCAGCTCTGGGTTAAAATGTTCTTAAGATTTTTCACTCTTTTATAGATAATACATGGTGTCTTTATTATTTTTTTACAGTCCTCATCCATCTGTAAAATGTGCCAATGTCTTCTAATTATTGACTCAAATTCTTTGACATTGCTATTACATTGGGTAAATTTAAATTTCTTAAAAGTTTTAAGTTTTTTTCTTTATATTACAAAAGTGTCTTTCTTCTATTTTCTTAACTTTACAAAAGCCAGATTAATTTTATTTGCATTATAATGTTGCTCCAGAAATTAAATTTTTAGTCTATTTAATTGACTCTAAATACCTAATTTGCATCTCTATTTATATATTTGTGTGTAACTGCTGATTCATAAGCTCTCCATTATAAAATGACTGATACAAATAGATGGTGAGCGCTCTTAATATTTGGATGTGATTGCTGCTCCTATATATAATCAATATACCAAATTTCACAGGGAGCACAGAGCACTTCTAGTTTATCAGTAGCTATAACTGTCCAGTTATAAGGTGGGAAAAGTCAATAAGCAACCTAGCAGTTGATCCAAACTAACCTTACATAATACCCTTGACAAGTATACACTTAAATAGAAAATAAAGACACAGGTGACTTGGTCACAACAAGTATTGAAATATATTAAGTTAAGTGGTAGCATAGAAAAAAGCATAGCTAACCAGCTGCCAGCCATTTCAGGACGACCAAACACCCTCAGATGCTTCTAGGCTATGAAGCTTCACTCTCCGTATTTTGGCTCAGTAGCTGGGACCCACCCACACAGACAGTGCCTCATAACCACCCCAGAGGGGATGTGCTACTAACGATGAGCCTTCCACTTGAGGGAGAATACTCCACCGCCACACAAAAGCTCCATTTATTGTTGTTAATTGGCATGCTTTCCTGTCATTATGAGACCATTCTGAAAGAAAAAACACTGGGTAAACATACAATTCAAAAACTGCAAACCAATATTAAGGGCCAAGTGGGCAGGAAAATATCCAGTGACAAGAGGAGAACACTACCTATGCCTGAGCTTATATAACCGCCTCTTCCTAGGCTGTCTCCCTAAACTCCTTTTGCTTGGCCATCAGATTCACTCTTGTAGGGCACCAATGCAGGATCTACCACAGCCTGTGTACTTATGTGCCTTTGGGCCAATTATAAGCCCTCAATTAGCATCATCTAAAATAGTGCAAAAACGAATTGACCTTGTGTTTGGAAGGCCAACATACTTAGCATAACTTAGCTTACTTTCATCTCATCCTTCAGCTTCTCTAACTGCTTTTCTAGTAGTTTGATTAGGGATAAGACTTGACTCAGGTTGGCAGTGGCTGAACTCACGGCTTGATGTGTAGGTTGTGATGGCTTGTTGTTGTTTCTCCAGTTGCTGAAGCATGTAAAGGATGGGATTTCATCTCGTGAGTACCTGTTTCAGATCATACTTTTTTCAGCTTCTGCAATGTTCTACATGTGGTCCTTGAGTGCTGAAAATGCCCTGAAATGTTATGGGCCCCAGACAGCATCTTCTGCACTGACCTCTCATTTTTTTAAGAAATTTTGAATAACCAAGATTATTGACTGTGCAAAGCATAGCACATGTTGAAGTTCACCCAGTCGTAATGCAACACACGATGTTTGCTCCGTTATTGGCAATGAGGAATCCTGAGAAGAGTCAATGAACCATTTTGCTATGATATTCCTGAGTTTTTCCAACAGAAAGCCAGCGATACAGAGTGTAGCTTGCCCATGAATGAGCTGGTATTACTATGCTGAAAGGATGAGGATGATGATGCTGTAGGCACTGCTGCTGCTGGAGGCCATACACTCACCCAGTGGGCTGTCACAGTCACGTCGTTTTTTGTTTTTTTTTAAACTCTTTATTTTCAGCAAAAAGGAAAAAAAAAACATGGGTTCTGAACATTGCACCATAGGCATAGTGGAACAGAAGAGACATAGCAAGTCAGGAAGAACATACAAAATAATAATCCAATGAATGATATGAAACAAAATCACACATACGAGAATACGTTACATATCTAATTTTGTAAGAATATTAAACCAAGATATTCGACCTGAACAAGGTGTAGTCGGTGTGCATCTCTACTGTCGTGGAACCCTAAATTGTTGCTTTTTCTTTTTCTCATTTTATTGGAGGAAAATGGAGGGGTGGGAGGAGAGAGAGAGGGGAGAGAGTATAAAAAGAGGGGGTGAGAATGACAGATTGGGGAGGAAAAGGGTGTCTGTCAGTCCTTTCTCCTGAGAGTGGGGCAGCAATCCTTTGGAAAGTTTGCGAAGTGCATGCCGGTTTTCATATCTGACCTTCTAAGAAGCTGGGAGTGGAGCCTGATAAAAAGTGTACCAGGGGTCCCAGATCTTGTGGAAATTTAGAATTTTATCATGGAGCAAGCTAGTGATATATTCCATTGAAGCTATGTACCAAGTACGTGAGACTATGCTGTTGAGGCTTGGGGGATGCCGGGACTTCCATGCTTTCGCTATCTGCAAGCGGGAAGCGGCACATAGGTGCTGTATAAGTCTGTCTGCCCTCTTGTTGAGCGACTTGACCCGGGAGCACAGCAGCATTACCATTGGGTCAGGGGTTATTTCAACTTCTAAAATTCTCGAGATTAAATCAGCGACCTGGGACCACATATTGAAAATCCCAGGGCATGTCCACCAGGTGTGGTAGAATGAGCCCACCTCTCCACAGCCCCTCCAGCATAGGTCCGAGGCACCAGGGTATATTGTGTGCAGTTTAGTTGGGACTAAGTACCATCTTGTGTACACTTTATATGTGTTCTCTCTAATTGAGGTATTGATGGAGATTTTAGAGATCCTCGTTCTAAGCCGGGACCATCCCTCCTGACTCAGGTCTCTACCAGTATCCTGATGCCAAGCAGCCTCGAATGGTTCAATGAGCTCAGGATCCGGGCGCAGAAAAACATGGTATACTAAAGAAATCAACCCAGAAGCTCCAATACGGTTCACACAGCTCCTCTCAAAAGGTGTAGGATCACGTAGTTTAGATGATCTACATAGTGCCTGTATAAAACCTCTGATTTGGATATAAGCAAAATGCAAGGACGAAGGAAGGCCTTTTTTCTCTATCATTTCCGAGAAGGTTCGGGGTGAATATTTTCCAAGAATGTGGGTGAATTGAGTGATACCCACATCCTGCCAAGGACGCATGTACGATTTGACATTTCCTAGAGGGAAGTCTGGATGATGCCATAGTGGGGTTAATGGAGAAGGGAACGTAGTAAGCTCCCATTTTCTGTTAAGTTTGTCCCAAAGGTTAAGTGTAAATTGAATGGACGGATGCAAGTAGACCGAGGCCGGCCTCTGATTCCTGGGGAGCCAAGGGAGCGAGTTCAAATTGTGATCTGGTGTATGGGCGTTCTCTAGGTCTACCCATCTCTTGATTCCCGGGGGAGAATGCCAGGAAATTATGTGGCTAAGATTGACTGCCTGGAAGTATCTTTCAAAAATTGGGAGTCCATATCCTCCCGAGTGGGTGGGTTTAGCCAAACAAGCGCGTTTTTTCCCCTGCCAGATGAATTTGCCACACATTGATTGTAGATTTGCTAGTACTGTGCCTGGGATTGTTATGGGCAACGTTTGGAACAGGTATAGGACTCTAGGTAAAACATTCATCTTAATTACACTAATTCTGCCGAACCAAGAGATGAAGAGCGGGTCCCACTTATTAAGATCTTTTTTTATAGATTCAAGAAGGGGGGTATAGTTAGCATGGAACAGTTGGTTGTATTCTTTCGTAATTTGGACTCCTAGGTAGCGAAGCGCCTTGGGGCGCCATTGAAACTTGAATGAGGTTTCGAGTATATTTTTGGTAACTACGGGAACTTGGAGTGAGAGAGCTTCTGATTTAGTATTATTAATTTTGTAATCTGACAGAGATCCATATTCCTTGAGTTCTACAAGTAGGTTTGGAAGTGAGATGAGGGGATTGGAAAGTGTCAGCAGGACGTCGTCAGCAAATAAAGAGATTTTAAAGTGCCGGGGTCCTATTCTGATCCCAGTGATGTCAGGATTACGTCTTATGGCAGCGGCTAATGGTTCGATGCACAAGGCATATAATAAAGGGGACAGGGGACACCCCTGTCTGGTGCCGTTACTTAAGGAAAAAGCCTGGGATAAAAGCCCGTTAGTCAATACTGAAGATGAGGGGCAGTTATACAGGGCCTGAATGGCCGCTAGGAAAGCCCCATTTAACCCAAAGCGACTAAGTGTGCGAAACATGAAGGGCCATGAGAGTCTGTCGAAGGCCTTTTCAGCGTCCAGAGCCAAAACAACAGATGGGATCCTATTATGATTGATATGGGCTATGATGTCTATTGTACGTCTTGTGTTGTCTAAAGCCTGCCTAAAGGGGACAAAGCCCACCTGGTCCGGAAAAACCAGAGTTGGCATATATGTGTTTAGACGGTTAGCCAGGATTTTCGCAAATAATTTAATATCGGCGTTAATTAGTGAGATTGGCCGATAACTGGAGCAGCATGTTGGGTCTTTATTTGGTTTGGGAATTACCACTATGGTAGAGCGGGAGGAGTCAGCATGGAATTTACCCCCCGTTAAGATATAATTAAACAACTGGGTCAGCTGGGGCAAGTCACGTCGTTTTTTGTAGTACTACTTGTTCACATATCTGTAGTTTATTGTATAGGCAGTAAAATGGAATTTTGAAGAAACTGGATTACTTTGTTTATAACCTCCCAGTACAGCTGAGGAATTGCTGTTAGGGAGAAATGAAATTGAGATGGGATTTGGTAGCGTGGACACATGACCTCAACTAGTCTGTTAAAACTTGATTGACAGGAAATTGGACACACATGAAATGCTAACATAGGTCTATATTTTTTATCTGTGCAACAGGATGCTAGCTGTCATACTTGATTCCTCTTGCAAATGATTGTTTTACAATTATTGTTTAAAACTATGCTTAGACTTCTTGATCCCCTTCTGTATAGAAGCTTCACCCCCACTAGCAGCAGCCCTAGCACGTAAGGATTCTTAAACTGCACAGTGTTAATGTCCGATTCATATTACTATTTTAATATCAAAATAACTAGGGATGTGCACCGGCGACTTTTGAGGTCTCGTGTTTTGTGTTTTGGATCCGGATTTTCATTATTTTTGGGGTTCGGATTTGTCTCGCAAAACACTTGACGAAAGGTCTCGGTTCGGATTTAAGGTTTTGGATTCGGATTTTTTTTGGAAAAAACATAAAAAGTTTAAAAATCAAGTTTTTGGGCTTATTTTCACTCCTATGCTATTAGTAACCTCAATAACATTCAATAACAAGCATTTCCACTAATTTACAGTGTATTCTGAACACCTCACAATATAGTTATTAGTCCAAAATGTTGCAACGAGGTATCTTTCTAGACTGCGTAGAGGAGTGGGTCACCACAATATATATAATAAGAAAACCATCAACTTGTATGATTCGCACCAATAAATGTACCTGGACTGCGTAGAGGAGTGGGTCACCACAATATATATTAAAAACCCTGAACTTTTATGATTCGCACCAATAAATGTATCTGGACTGCGTAGAGGAGTGGGTCACCACAATATATATAATAAGAAAACCATCAACTTGTATGATTCGCACCAATAAATGTACCTGGACTGCGTAGAGGAGTGGGTCACCACAATATATATTAAAAACCCTGAACTTTTATGATTCGCAACAATAAATGTATCTGGACTGCGTAGAGGAGTGGGTCACCACAATATATATAATAAGAAAACCATCAACTTGTATGATTCGCACCAATAAATGTACCTGGACTGCGTAGAGGAGTGGGTCACCACAATATATATAATAAGAAAACCATCAACTTGTATGATTCGCACCAATAAATGTACCTGGACTGCGTAGAGGAGTGGGTCACCACAATATATATTAAAAACAATGAACTTGTATGATTCGCACCAATAAATGTACCTGGACTGCGTAGAGGAGTGGGTCACCACAATATATATTAAAAACCCTGAACTTGTATGATTCGCACCAATAAATGTACCTGGACTGCGTAGAGGAGTGGGTCACCACAATATATATTAAAAACCCTGAACTTTTATGATTCGCACCAATAAATGTACCTGGACTGCGTAGAGGAGTGGGTCACCACAATATATATTAAAAACCCTGAACTTGTATGATTCGCACCAATAAATGTACCTGGACTGCGTAGAGGAGTGGGTCACCACAATATATATTAAAAACCCTGAACTTTTATGATTCGCACCAATAAATGTATCTGGACTGCGTAGAGGAGTGGGCACCACAATAAAATATATAAAAAACCTTCAACAGGTCTGCATTACACTGCACATACGGATGCTCCTCCATCCTCTCCATCATATACATGTTGGAGTTTTAGCGTGTGACAACCTCTTGTTTTTGATAATGTCAGTGCATTTTGAATATTTTTCAATTTGCCCCACACCACTGAATGTACTTTATCTATGATACGCATCTATCTATCTTGACTGCGTAGTGTGGTGGCCCCGGTACACAATTTGGTACCGAGGCCACAATATAATTAAAAAACCCTCCACGGGTCAGAATTCCACCAAAAAAGGGTATGGACTGCGTAGTGTGGTGGCCCCGGTACACAATTTGGTACCGAGGCCACAATATAATTAAAAAATTGGGCATCAACTGTCACCGTTGTTTAATATCTGATACACCTAAATATGGACTGCACAGTGGAGTGGCCCCGGTAGTAAATTTGGTGCCGGGGCCACAATACCTCTGTCACTCACCGGACCGTGAGTGCCTCTTCCCGGACATTTAGGAACCGTGGCCGTCCACCATCCTGAGGGTCTGCGCATGCGCAGCCCTTTTCTATACTTCAGTGTATACCCCTTTAACTTAATTGGCAGATCAGGCAACCTCCCTATATTAAGCACCTGTGGTCACTACCACGTTGCCTGATCTTGGAGTCTCATTCCTCATGAGTCTCTGAAGGTGTTCCTGTATTACTTGTGTATTCAGTGCTGCTGATTCCTGTGGTTTCCAAACCACTTCTACTACTGTGGTTCCATACCACTTCTACCATCAACTTTATCATCATGACTGTTTGCTGATTCCTATCCGCTGCCTCCGTGCACTACAGTCTTCTACACCACTTCAACGTTATTTTATATCAATGTGACTGTTTGCTCATTGCTATCCGCTGCCTCCGTGCACTCCAGCTTTTACCTCACTCACCTGCTTTTCATCAAGTCTGTTTGCTGATTTCTATCCGCTGCCTCTGTGCACTACAGTCTCCTGCTTGCAACTCGCCTGTGTTCAACATCGTGACTGCCAGCTGACTACTATCCGCTGCCTCTGTGCACTACAGTCTCCTGCTTGCAATTCGCCTGTGTTCAACATCGTGACTGCCAGCTGACTGCTATCCGCTGCCTCTGTGCACTACAGTCTCCTGCTTACAACTCGCCTGTGTTCAACATCGTGACTGCCAGCTGATTACTATCCGCTGCCTCCGTGCACTACACTCTCATCTCATCTTTGCTGTGACTTCCTCGAGACTGCCGCTTTTCATTACCATCTGCTACACTTCGTGATCTACAGTTCCTGCCCTGCGCTGCACTCCTGTTTCCCATCGCTGTTGGTTCCTGTGGTTGCTACTGGTTACCTCCGTGTGCCGCTGAGTCCTGCCGCTGTGGTCAGCGCTATCGTCCATCTCCTGCTGATCCACTCTCCACGCCTTCACGTGTTCCACTGGCCTCTACCCTCCTGTCAGCATTGGATTTGTATCTCTTCTACTACCCTCTGCTGGATCATCTCCATTCTCCTGGGTTTCCTATGAGTCCAGTTCCACGTGTTGCTGACTCCTGTGGATTCGTGTCCCTGTCGGTCTACTCACCTGTGCGCTGCACCTGCTAGACCGCTGCTTCTCCTATCCTGGGACTTCCTATCCAGTCGGCCTCCAGCCGCTCAGGTACCGCTGCAATCCCATCTGACTGCTACTGCGGAACCACGGTATGCATACTTTTCATTGACTGTGCTGTGTATTGCATATCTTGCTGGACTGTGTTTGGTTCTCTCTGGAGTCTGCTACCCGCTGAGTCTCTTGCCATCATTGACTGTGTTATCATTGTGCTGGACTACTTCAAGAGACTTTCTAGATTGCAGACCTGATCAGTCATTTACATATATATATACCTATATTGTGCATATTACTGTGGATCGTGTATAAGGTGCCTGTGTATATCCTGTGTTGCAGTCTTCCCCCGTGCACCTCCTCACATATATATTCAGTGGTACAACTTGCTGATGTCAGACCACTGATCCCTGTTTCCGGTATCACCTGTTCCATTATCCTCTCACATAGCAGTGGTACAACTTGCTACCGCAGACCACTGACTACCTGGATACCTCCACTTGGATTCCATTCCTTCACTCTGACAGCGGTACAACTTGCTATCCGCAGACCGCTGACTCTCATCACCTCCTCGTTTCTGTTGGACATTCCTCCTCACTATAGCAGTGGTACAACTTGCTACCGCAGACCACTGACTACCTTCACGTGTCCTTTGTCCATACAGTTCCTCGTGTATTACTACCTCCATATTGCCAGTGCTGCTAGTCATAGACTTTCCTGAGCATCTCATCATCTGCTATTTCCTGTTCCGTGATCACCCTGCTACCAGAGTACCATATTACCACCTATACTGCTCTGGTAAGCCTATCATCTGGTGATCCCTGGGTAAAGACTCCTAGTGCCCGTGACAGTAAGATCAGGCCATGACAGACCCAGATTCGGAACCAACAGCTATAGAGATGCTGCGGTATCTGGTTACCCGTATGGAACAACAAGATGTTCGTCAACAACAGTTGCTGCAATGTTATCAGACTTTAGTCGCCCAAGTAACTTCTGTGCCAAAGGTAGCAGCCACTGTTGATCCTTCTGTGTCGTCATCTTCTTCCCCTGTGCCATCCCAGGTGTCTACTGCTTCCACGCTACACCTGCCTACTCCGTCAAAATATGATGGAGACCCCAAAACCTGTAGGGGTTTTCTTACTCAATGCTCAGTTCATTTTGAGCTCCAACCTCAAAATTTTTCTACCCATCGTTCCAGAGTGGCCTATCTTATTTCATTGTTTTCTGGACAAGCTCTCGCATGGGCTTCCCCTCTGTGGGAAAGAAACGATCCATTGTTACAGGATAGTGCCGAGTTTATTTCCACGTTCCGAAGTGTATTCGATGAACCAGGTCGTGTTATTTCCGCTGCATCTAGCATTCTCCGTCTTCGCCAAGGATCTCGCACTGTGGCTCAGTACGTCATTCGATTTAGGATCTTAGCCTCTGAACTTCAGTGGAACACTGAAGCACTAGTTGCCGCCTTCTGGCAGGGGCTTTCCGATAAAATTAAAAACGCACTGACTTCACAAGAACTACCCTCCTCTTTAGAAGATTTGATCTCTCTTTGCCATCGGGTAGACCTGAGGTTTCGTGAAAGAGAACCTGAGAAAACAACTTCGGTTAAAACACCTCTTCTCTCAAATCCTCAATTTCACCCAGCTTCATCTCCGGGGATACCCATGGAGATAGGTCGCTCCAAATTAACTTTAGAGGAGAGGGACCGAAGAATAAAGAATAGACTTTGTATCTATTGTGCCGATTCTACGCATATGCTCAATTCTTGTCCCAGGAAATGCCGGGCTCTAACCAATACTGGGGAGATAAGGTTAGGGTTCCTGGAGTCCTCGCCATCTTCTACGAAATTAAAAGCCTGCACTTTTGATGTTACGATTTCCTCTGCTACTAAAACCTTTGAGTCACAGGCATTGATTGATTCCGGAGCAGCAGGAAATTTTATTTCCAAATCATTAGTAAATCAATGGTCCCTACCAGTGATTACTTTGAGAACACCGATTACTGTGACTGCTATGGATGGATCACGTCTCATCAATGGTCTCATCACCCAGAGTACGTCTCCAGTAAGGCTTCAGATTGGTGGGTTACACCATGAAGAGATTTCGTTTTTAATTCTTCCTGTTACGACAAGTCCGATTGTCCTAGGCCTTCCATGGCTTCAGTGTCATTCTCCCCAGATTGACTGGCGCACTTCTCAAGTTATATCTTGGGGAGCTGAATGTCATCATCGTTGCCTCTCTCAAGTGGTTTCATTCAAAAGACAGCATTCGTCTATTCCACCAGGGCCTCCTCCACAGGATCCTTCATCTACGGATCTGTGTGATAAGGTTCAGTCTGAACGCCGTCCTCCTCATCGGGCGTTCGTGACGTCATCGGACGTTGAAGATGGATCTCAGGAGTCATCTTCAAAAAGTCTAGTGCTGGTGGTTCACGGTCACCATCCGTCTTTTCCGGAATTTCCTGCCCTCCCGCCCACCCAAGTTCCTGCGGTGGAAACTGTTTGTCAGACCTTTAAAAATATCTGGTCTCAGGTCAGAACCTGTTTAAAGAAGACATCTGTCAAATATAAATCTTTCGCTGATAAGAAGAGGCGGGCTATTCCACCACTAAAAATTGGAGATCGTGTCTGGTTATCCACAAAAAATATTCGTTTGAAGGTTCCATCCATGAAATTCGCCCCTCGTTTTATTGGTCCATATAGGATCATTCAAGTTATCAATCCAGTATGTGTGAAACTCCTTCTTCCTAAGAGTCTTCGGATTTCTAATGCCTTCCATGTATCTTTGCTCAAACCTCTTATTATCAACCGTTTTTCAACTCCTCCCTCAGCTCCGCAGCCAGTTCAAGTCCATCAGGAGGAGGATTTTGAGATTACCGAGGTACTAGATGCAAAAATTTCGCGAGGAGTCCTCCACTTCCTCGTTCATTGGAAGGGCTTTGGTCCTGAGGAGCGCTCTTGGATCAAAGCTGAAGATCTTAATGCTCCTGCCCTTTTGAAGAAGTTTTACTCCAAAAATCCGGACAAGCCCGGTTCCAGGCGTTCTGTGCCCACCTTTAAAAGGGGGGGTACTGTCACTCACCGGACCGTGAGTGCCTCTTCCCGGACATTTAGGAACCGTGGCCGTCCACCATCCTGAGGGTCTGCGCATGCGCAGCCCTTTTCTATACTTCAGTGTATACCCCTTTAACTTAATTGGCAGATCAGGCAACCTCCCTATATTAAGCACCTGTGGTCACTACCACGTTGCCTGATCTTGGAGTCTCATTCCTCATGAGTCTCTGAAGGTGTTCCTGTATTACTTGTGTATTCAGTGCTGCTGATTCCTGTGGTTTCCAAACCACTTCTACTACTGTGGTTCCATACCACTTCTACCATCAACTTTATCATCATGACTGTTTGCTGATTCCTATCCGCTGCCTCCGTGCACTACAGTCTTCTACACCACTTCAACGTTATTTTATATCAATGTGACTGTTTGCTCATTGCTATCCGCTGCCTCCGTGCACTCCAGCTTTTACCTCACTCACCTGCTTTTCATCAAGTCTGTTTGCTGATTTCTATCCGCTGCCTCTGTGCACTACAGTCTCCTGCTTGCAACTCGCCTGTGTTCAACATCGTGACTGCCAGCTGACTACTATCCGCTGCCTCTGTGCACTACAGTCTCCTGCTTGCAATTCGCCTGTGTTCAACATCGTGACTGCCAGCTGACTGCTATCCGCTGCCTCTGTGCACTACAGTCTCCTGCTTACAACTCGCCTGTGTTCAACATCGTGACTGCCAGCTGATTACTATCCGCTGCCTCCGTGCACTACACTCTCATCTCATCTTTGCTGTGACTTCCTCGAGACTGCCGCTTTTCATTACCATCTGCTACACTTCGTGATCTACAGTTCCTGCCCTGCGCTGCACTCCTGTTTCCCATCGCTGTTGGTTCCTGTGGTTGCTACTGGTTACCTCCGTGTGCCGCTGAGTCCTGCCGCTGTGGTCAGCGCTATCGTCCATCTCCTGCTGATCCACTCTCCACGCCTTCACGTGTTCCACTGGCCTCTACCCTCCTGTCAGCATTGGATTTGTATCTCTTCTACTACCCTCTGCTGGATCATCTCCATTCTCCTGGGTTTCCTGAGTCCAGTTCCACGTGTTGCTGACTCCTGTGGATTCGTGTCCCTGTCGGTCTACTCACCTGTGCGCTGCACCTGCTAGACCGCTGCTTCTCCTATCCTGGGACTTCCTATCCAGTCGGCCTCCAGCCGCTCAGGTACCGCTGCAATCCCATCTGACTGCTACTGCGGAACCACGGTATGCATACTTTTCATTGACTGTGCTGTGTATTGCATATCTTGCTGGACTGTGTTTGGTTCTCTCTGGAGTCTGCTACCCGCTGAGTCTCTTGCCATCATTGACTGTGTTATCATTGTGCTGGACTACTTCAAGAGACTTTCTAGATTGCAGACCTGATCAGTCATTTACATATATATATACCTATATTGTGCATATTACTGTGGATCGTGTATAAGGTGCCTGTGTATATCCTGTGTTGCAGTCTTCCCCCGTGCACCTCCTCACATATATATTCAGTGGTACAACTTGCTGATGTCAGACCACTGATCCCTGTTTCCGGTATCACCTGTTCCATTATCCTCTCACATAGCAGTGGTACAACTTGCTACCGCAGACCACTGACTACCTGGATACCTCCACTTGGATTCCATTCCTTCACTCTGACAGCGGTACAACTTGCTATCCGCAGACCGCTGACTCTCATCACCTCCTCGTTTCTGTTGGACATTCCTCCTCACTATAGCAGTGGTACAACTTGCTACCGCAGACCACTGACTACCTTCACGTGTCCTTTGTCCATACAGTTCCTCGTGTATTACTACCTCCATATTGCCAGTGCTGCTAGTCATAGACTTTCCTGAGCATCTCATCATCTGCTATTTCCTGTTCCGTGATCACCCTGCTACCAGAGTACCATATTACCACCTATACTGCTCTGGTAAGCCTATCATCTGGTGATCCCTGGGTAAAGACTCCTAGTGCCCGTGACAACCTCCTCCAACTTCCAAGTGTAGTGTTTATAAAGACAGACAGCGTCGAAGTGTTATTAGTTGACTTTCTTAACCCTAAAATTGTCCCTGTTGCAAATATTCGTGCAATGGACAGTTACTTTTTTATTGAAAGACTCAAGCTTTCAAGTGTAGTGTTTATAAAATATAAACAACAATACAGTAGTTTTAGAGCATGTCAATACCTCTTGTTTTAAATTATGACAGGGCATTTTACTTTTGGTTTAATTTCTTGAATTTGTTTAAATTTGGTTTTACTTTTTGAACATGGCAAACGACTGTTGATTGGTCATATAATGCAAAAAAAAAAGTTCCAAGATGGAATTGTCCTTGGGCCCTCACACCCACCCTTATGTTGTTGAAATAGGACATGCACACTTTAACAAACCAATCATTTCAGCGACAGGGCCTACCAAACAACTTTGGCTGAAATGATTGGTTTGTTTGGGCCCCCACACCAAAAAAGCTATTCATCTCTCCCTGTACAGACTAAACAGGCTCTACTGAGGCAAGATGTCGTCCTCATCCTCAACCTCTGATTCCTCTCCCCCTACAGTGTGTACTTCCTCCTCATCACACATTATCAATTCGTCCCCGCTGGACTCCACAACCACAGGTCCCTCTGTAGTATCTGGAGGGCAGTGCTGTACTTCATTGAGGAATTGATTATTCATTTTTATAAACATCATTTTTTCAACGTTATGAGGAAGCAACCTCCTTCGCCGCTCACTGACCAGGTTCCCCGCTGCACTAAAAACTCTTTCCGAGTACACACTGGAGGGGGGACAACTCAGGTAAAATAGAGCCAGTTTGTACAGGGGCTTCCAAACTGCCTTTTTTTCCTGCCAGTAACAATATGGACTGTCTGAAATGTCTACTTGGATGGTGTCAGCAAAGTAATCATCCACAATTTTTTCTATTGTGACAGCATCCAATGCAGCGAGAGTAGACATGTCTGCAATGGTTGGCAGGTCCTTCAGTCCGGACCAGATGTTATCAGCATCCCCGCCAGTGCCTCTTTTGGGAAAACTGAGCTTTTTCCTCGCAGCCAAAGATGTGGAAGAAAATGAGGGTGGAGCTGTTGGCATGTCACGGTCCTCTTCAGAGGACAATCTCCTGACCAGCAGGTCTTTGCACCGCTGTAGACTTGTGTCCGCCGGAAACAGAGACACAACATACGCTTTAAACCGAGGATCGAGCACGGTGGCCAGAATGTATTCCTCTGACTTTAAAAGAGTGACCACCCTCGGATCCTGGCAAAGCGTACGAAGGGCTACATCCACAAGAGCTACATGCTTGGTGTAATCGCAATGGCTTACCAGCTCCTCCCTCACTTTCTCCAGCTGCTTCTGCAACAGCCTGATCAGGGGAATGACCTGACTCAAGCTGGCAGTGTCGGAACTGACTTCTCGTGTGGCAAGTTCAAATGGCTGCAGAACCTTGCACAACACGGAAATCAGTCTCCACTGCGCTTGACTGAGGCGCATCCCCACTCCTTTGCCTATGTCGTAGGTGGCTGTGTAGGCCTGAATGGCCTTTTGCTGCTCCTCCATCCTCTGCAGCATATAGAGGGTGGAGTTCCAGCGCATCACAACCTCTTGTTTGAGGTGATGGCAGGGCAGGTTCATGCTTTTTTGATGTGCCTCTAGTCTGCGGTAGGCACTGGCTGAATGCCGAAAGTGTCCAGCAATTTTGCGCGCCACCGCAAGCATCTCCTGCACACCCCTGTCACTCTTGAGGTAATGCTGCACCACCAAATTAATGGTGTGGGCAAAACATGGGACGTGCTGGAAATTGCCCATATTTAATGCCCGCACAATGTTACTGGCATTGTCTGACACCACAAATCCCCATGAGAGTCTAAGTGGGGTAAGCCACTGGGAGATAATTTCCCTCATTTTCTCTAATATGTTGTCAGCGTTGTGCCTCTTATTAAAGCCTGTAATACACAATGTTGCCTGCCTTTGCACGAGCAGCCATTTTGTAGTTGCTGCTACTGATGCAGCTGTTGCTGCGGAAGGGGATGCATCTACCCAGTGGGCTGTCACAGTCATATAGTCCTTCGTTTGCCCAGAACCACTTGTCCACATGTCCGTGGTTAAGTGGACAGTGGGTACAACCGCATTTTTTAGAGCACTGAGGACACTTGATCGTACTTCTCTGTACATTTTTGGTATCGCCTGCCTAGTGAAGTGGAATCTCGAGGGGATTTGGTACCGGGGACACAATACCTCCATCAACCCTCTAAATCCCACTCCACTGATGGCGGACACCGGGCGCACGTCTAACACCAACATTGCAGTTACAGCCGCAGTTATACGCTTTGCAATAGGGTGACTACTATCGTATTTTGTGGTCATGGCAAACGACTGTTGGACGGTCAATTGTTTTGTGAAAGACTTAGCGGTCTTACGACTTCCCCTCTGGGAAGATGACCGACTAACAGCAGCAACAGCAGCAGTGGCAGTAGTAGGCGTACCGCTGCAGGATTCCTCGGATGAATCCCGTATTGAGGAGGACTCAGTCTGGCTGCTGACTTGGGCTGCAGGACTGAATCTGATGGAGATTGTGGAGGAAGTTGACGAGGAGGGTGTTGCTGGTGTGTATCCAACTGGACCACGGGATTTAGGTGTCCCTGTACCGATGAGGGTCCTAGCCCCAGTTCCTGAACTAACCACTGAACTATGAAGGTTATTCAGGTGACGTATAAGGGAGGATGTTCCTAGGTGGGCAAGATCCTTACCCCTGCTTATTTGAGCTTTACATAAGCTACATATGGCCATACATTGGTTGTCTGGATTTGGATAAAAATAACTCCAGACCGAAGAGGTGCATTTTTTGGTCTTCTGACCAGGCATGACGATGGGCTTTTTCATCCCATGGACATCAGCTGTTTCCTCCCCTGGTGCCTCATTTACAATAACCACATCACCATCCTCATCATCAAGTTCCTCCACAGCGCCAGCTACATCAATAGCCTCCTCCCGAGCCACCTCTTCCCGTACAGTGATGGGAAGGTCAGGCTTGACAACCACCAACATCCTTGGACTCGCCTTGTGGATTTGTGATAATTTCTCTTTAGAAGGCAGAGTTGTTTGCTGTTTTGTTGCTGACAGCATAACTCTCTTCAATTTTTTGGAGGGGGGGGGGGAGGAGGAGGAGGGATAAGATCCGTGGGTGAAGCTGAACCACTAGTCATGAACACGGGCCAGGGCCTAAGCCGTTCCTTGCCACTCCGTGTCGTAAATGGCATATTGGCAACTTTACGTTTCTCCTCAGATGATTTTAAGTTTCTCTTTTTGCTACTTTTTCTTAACTTGGGCTTTTTGGATTTTACATGCCCGGTACTACGAGATTGGGCATCGGGCTTGGAAGACGACGTTGATGGCATTTCATCGTCTATGTATGACGATGAGATGCAGCAGCAGCTTCAGCATTAGGAGGAAGTGGGTCTTGATCTTTCCCTACTTTATCCTCCAAATTTTTGGTCTCCATTATATGTAGCACAAGATACTGCAGAATGTGTGAACTTGGTAATATTGCAGTACCAATGGACTTATACTGCTGGATTGGTTTTGCAAATTTGGTTATAATTATATTTTTTTTTTTTTAATTTTAAATTTTTTATTTTTTTTTACTTTTTTTTTTTTTAAAAACTTGGGAATAATGGGGAAATAACTATGCCCTTAGAAGCACAGAGCACAGGACACAGCACCACTGGACTGAACAGGACACGGCACAGGACCCAGCAGCACTACGGAACTCAGCAGGACAGAGCACAGGACACAGCACCACTGGACTGATACTGCAGAATGTGTGAACTTTGTAATATTGCAGTACCAATGGACTTATACTGCTGGATTGGTTTTTTCAAATTTGGTTATAATTATATATATTTTTTTTAATTTTTAATTTTTTATTTTTTTTTACTTTTTTTTTATTTTTTAAAAACTTGGGAATAATGGGGAAATAACTATGCCCTTAGAAGTACAGAGCACAGGACACAGCACCACTGGACTGAACAGGACACGGCACAGGACCCAGCAGCACTACGGAACTCAGCAGGACAGAGCACAGGACACAGCACCACTGGACTGATACTGCAGAATGTGTGAACTTTGTAATATTGCAGTACCACTGGACTTTTACTGCTGAATGTGTGAACTTGGTAATATTGCAGTACCAATGGGCTTATACTGCAGGATTGGTTGTGCAAATTTTGTGGTAATTAAAAAAAATTAAATTAGTTTTTGGTATTTTTTTAAATAACTTTTTTTTATTTTTTTAAACACAGGGGAATATTGGGGAAATAACTATGCCCTTAGAAGCACAGAGCACAGGACACAGCACCACTGGACTGAACAGGACACAGCACAGGACCCAGCAGCACCACTGACCTCAGAAGGACAGAGCACAGCACACAGCACCACTGGACTGATACTGCAGAACACAGCACAGCACAGAACTAAACAGCACAGCACGAGATCTACCAGGACAGAGGACCACCTAACACACCCTCCCTCTACCCTGATCAATGCCCGAGTGAAGATGGCGGCGACTAGCGGGGAATTTATAGGATCCGAGTTTTGCGAGATCCGACAACGGGATTATGAGTCAGGGCCTCAGTTTCAGATTTGAATTTGGCGCCAATACCCGGATCTGTCTCGGATCTGACTCGGATCGGCAACGTTCGGGTGGGCTCGGATTTCAGAAATCCGAGTGCGCTCATCTCTAAAAATAACCACGCGGACACAAAAGGTCACAGTTTATTAAAACCTAATTAAATATATATGGTGATGGCGAGAGCAAAACAGTCAGTTAAAACTAATCACTAAACCAAACAATGGACGGTCAGATTGATATTACACCACTGGTCCCACAATATAATCATTTATGATTGAACGGTGCTAAATCTGGCATCAGAGTGACTACATCCTTCTGAACTCGACAATGATGTGCCCACACAAAGCAGGTCAAGAGATCCTTCACATAAAAAGAACCAAGAGTCAGGTTGCTTTGAAATAGGCAGTGACCTGTGGTCAATCAGTGGTAGCACTGTATTAATTAGTCGCGGACTGCAATGCTCTCCTGCCAACTATGCCTCCTCTGGACAGTGAAAGAAACATGGTTCACAGTACATCAATACAAGAAAATCACTACAGTAGCATGGTGGCAGCATGGTGCAAGAAACAGGAGACCCAGCATCCACTTTGGAGAAAATATACAGTCAAGTCCATAAATATTGGGACATCGACACAATTCTCATATTTTGGCCTCTATACACCACAATGGATTTGAAATGAAACTAACAAGATGTGCTTTAACTGCAGACTTTCAGCTTTAATTTGAGGGTATTTACACCCAAATCAGGTGAACGGTATAGGAATTACAACGGTTTCTATATGTGCCTCACACTTTTTAAGGGACCAAAAGTAATGGGTCCGATCGACTCAAAACCTATTTCATGGACATGTGTGGGCTATTCCCTCGTTATTTCATCATCAATTAAGCAGGTAAAAGGTCTTGAGTTGATTCTAGGTGTGACATTTGCTTTTGGAATTTGTTGCTGTCGACTCTCAATATGAGATCCAAAGAGCTGTCACTATCAGTGAAGCAAGCCATCATTAAGCTGAAAAATCAAAACAAACCCATCAGAGAGATAGCAAAAAGATTAGGTGTGGCCAAATCAACTGTTTGGGACATTCTTAATAAGAAAGAACGCATCGGAGAGCTCAGCAACACCAAATGACCTGTGTCACGGGCACTAGGAGTCTTTACCCAGGGATCACCAGGTGATAGGCTTACCAGAGCAGTATAGGTGGTAATATGGTACTCTGGTAGCAGGGTGATCACGGAACAGGAAATAGCAGATGATGAGATGCTCAGGAAAGTCTATGACTAGCAGCACTGGCAATATGGAGGTAGTAATACACGAGGAACTGTATGGACAAAGGACACGTGAAGGTAGTCAGTGGTCTGCGGTAGCAAGTTGTACCACTGCTATAGTGAGGAGGAATGTCCAACAGAAACGAGGAGGTGATGAGAGTCAGCGGTCTGCGGATAGCAAGTTGTACCGCTGTCTGAGTGAAGGAATGGAATCCAAGTGGAGGTATCCGGGGAGTCAGTGGTCTGCGTTAGCAAGTTGTACCACTGCTAAGTGAGAGGATACTGGAACAGGTGAAACTGTAAACAGGAGTCAGTGGTCTGCCACTAGCAAGTTGTACCACTGAATATATATGTGAGGAGGTGCACGGGGAGAGACTGCAACACAATATATACACGGGCACCTTGACTTTGATCCACAGTAATATGCACAATATAAATGTATAAATGACTGAACAACACTGCCAATATAGAAAGTCTCTTGAAGTAATCCAGCATGAGATAACACAGTCAATGATGGCAGTAGAGTCAGCAGATAGTACACTCCAGAGGAGAACCAACACAGTCCAGCAAGGTATGCAATACACAGCACAGTCAATGGGAAGTATGCATACCGTGGTTCAGGAGAAGGCAGTCAGACAGGAGTGCAGAGATACCTGAAGGGCAGGAGGCCAGCAGGATACAAGTCCCTGGATGGGTGAAGCGGGGGTCTAGCAGGTGCAGCGCACAGGTAGGTAGACCAGCAGGGAGCACAGGAAGGCGTGGAGAGCGGATCAGCAGTAGATGGATGAGTAGCGCTGAGAAGTAACAGCAGCGGGTCTCTGCGGGAACACGGAGGTAACCAATAGCAACCAGCAGGTGCAGTAACGATGGGACCCCGGAGCAGAGTAGAACTGGAACAGATGATCACGGAGAGTAGCGGGTAGCAATAGTGGCAGCAGACTCAAGGAAACACGGTAGAGTTGACAAGGACTGAAGACTGAAGCGCACAGAGGCAGCGGATAGGAATCAGCTAGCAGTCACGATGATGAAACACAGACGAGTTGCAGGTTGAAGACTGTAGTGCACGGAGGCAGCGGATAGGAATCAGCCAAACAGTCACGATGATGAAACACAGACGAGTTGCAGGTTGAAGCCTGTAGTGCACGGAGGCAGCGGATAGGAATCAGCTGGCAGTCACAATCATGAACAGGTGAGTGGATGTGGTTGAAGCCTGTAGTGCACGGAGGCAGCGGATAGGCATCAGCTAACAGTCCCAATGATAAATGGTAGAGTTGAAGTGATTAGAAGACTGTAGTGCACGGAGGCAGCGGATAGGAATCAGCTCACAGTCGCGATGATACAGTAGATGGTAGAAGTGGTATGGGAACCACAGTAGTAGAAGTGGTTTGGAAACCACAGAGGTAGAAGTGGTTTGGAAACCACAGGAATCAGCTGGGCTGAATAAACGAGGAAACACAGGAACACCTTCAGAGACTCATGGGGAATGAGACTCCAAGATCAGGCAACGTGGTGTTGACCACAGGTGCTTAATATAGGGAGGTTGCCTGATCTGCCAATTAAGTTAAAGGAACATACACTGAAGGTTTGGAAAGGGCTGCGCATGCGCAGTCCCTCAGGATAGAGGACGTCCACGGTTCCTAATAGTCCGGGAAGAAGCACTCACAGTCCGGTGAGTGACAGTACCCCCCCTTTTAAAGGTGGGCACAGAACGCCTGGAACCGGGCTTGTCCGGATTTTTGGAATAAAACTTCTTCAGAAGGGCAGGAGCATTAAGATCTTCAGCTTTGATCCATGAACGCTCTTCAGGACCAAAGCCCTTCCAATGAACGAGGAAACGGAGGACTCCTCGCGAAATTTTTGCATCCAATACCTCAGTAATCTCGAAATCCTCCTCCTGATGAACTTGAACTGGCTGCGGTGCTGAGGGAGGAGTCGAGAAACGATTGATAATAAGAGGTTTGAGTAAGGACACATGGAAGGCATTGGAAATCCGAAGATTCTTAGGAAGAAGAAGTTTAACACATACTGGATTGATAACTTGAATGATCCTATATGGACCAATAAAACGAGGGGCGAATTTCATAGATGGAACCTTCAAACGAATATTTTTGGTAGATAACCAGACACGATCTCCAATTTTTAGTGGTGGAATAGCCCGCCTCTTCTTATCTGCGAAAGACTTATATTTGTTAGATGTCTTCTTTAAACAGGTTTTGACCTGAGACCAGATATTTTTGAAGGTCTGACAAGCAGTCTCCACAGCAGGAACTCGGGTGGGCGGGAGGGCAGGAAATTCCGGAAAAGACGGATGGTGACCGTAGACCACAAAGAATGGAGTTTTGGATGATGACTCATGGTACATGTTGTTATGGGCGAATTCAGCCCAAGGGAGCAATTCTACCCAGTTGTCTTGGTTGGCTGAAGAGAACATCCTAATAAAAGTCTCAAGATCTTGATTGACTCGTTCCGTTTGTCCGTTAGATTGCGGATGGTAAGACGATGAGAGTGCTAATCGTATGCCCAAGGTTTTACAAAGGGCCCGCCAGAATCTGGAAACGAATTGTACTCCTCTATCTGACACAATCTCAGACGGACATCCATGGATGCGGAAGATTTCTTTAATGAAATGTTCAGCCAGAGTAGACGAGGAAGGTAAACCGGACAGAGGGACGAAATGAGCCATCTTCGAAAATCTGTCTACCACTACCCAAATAGTATTGTGATTCTTACTTGGTGGCAAATCAGTAACGAAATCCATACTAATATGGGTCCAAGGCTTGGACGGAATGGGTAGTGGTCGCAGCAACCCTGCTGGAGTTCTGCGGGAGGATTTGAACTGAGAACATAAATCACAGGAAGCAATAAACTCTTTGACGTCTCTCCTCATTGAAGGCCACCAGTAACTACGAGAGAGAATCTCAAAGGTCTTATGTTCACCGGCGTGTCCAGAAAAACGAGAGGCATGGAACCACGAAAGGATTTTCCTCCTCAGAGTAGGAGGCACGAGGGTCTTCCCAAATGGTAGCATTTTGGTGGATGAAGCAGCCAGAGAAATACATTTGGGGTCTAGAATAGCATGGTTGGGAACCTCTTCTACATCAGAGGACGTCACAAAAGCTCGAGATAGAGCGTCAGCTTTCTTGTTCTTAGCAGCTGGTTTGAAGGTTATAATTAATTCAAAACGGGAAAAGAAAAGAGACCATCTTGCTTGACGAGGGTTCAAGCATTGAGCAGATTGCAAATATGACAAGTTCTTATGATCCGTGAAGATCGTCACCGGATGGCGAGCTCCTTCCAACAAGTATCTCCATTCCTCTAATGCAGCTTTGATGGCCAGCAACTCCTTGTCCCCGATAGTATAGTTTTTCTCTGCGGGCAGAAGACCCCGAGAGTAGAAGGCACAAGGATGTAATTTTTGTTGCTCCGAGCGTTGGGAGAGAATAGCTCCTAAGCCCACATTAGAGGCATCTACTTCTAGGAAGAAGGGGAGTGTCACATCAGGTTGTCGCAGAATGGGAGCAGACGAGAAGGACTCTTTGAGGATTTGAAAGGCTTGGAGAGCCTCAGATGACCATTGCTTAGTATTAGCCCCTTTCCGAGTTAAGGCCACAATGGGAGATGCAATGGATGAGAAGTCTTGAATGAAGCGTCTATAGTAATTGGCAAAACCTAAAAAACGCTGGATGGCACGAAGAGTAGTTGGCTGAGGCCAATGTAGTACAGCATTTACTTTGTCTGGATCCATCTTCAGGCCAACTCCGGAAACTATATACCCCAAGAATGGAATCTGGGGTAACTCGAATGAACATTTTTCCAATTTACAGAACAATGAGTTTTTCCGTAGTCTGGAGAGGACCTCTGCCACATGTTGGTGATGAGAAGGCAGGTCCTGTGAGAAGATCAATATGTCGTCCAGGTAGACAACGACACATACATATAATAAGTCCCGAAAGATCTCATTGATGAAACCCTGGAAAACCGCGGGGGCATTACACAGCCCGAAGGGCATTACTAAATATTCGTAATGCCCATCTCTGGTGTTAAACGCGGTCTTCCATTCGTCACCGGAACGGATTCTAATTAAATTGTAGGCACCACGAAGATCCAACTTAGTAAATATCCGAGCTCCCTTGATGCGATCAAATAGCTCAGTGATCAGCGGAATGGGATACCGATTCTTGATAGTAATGGCGTTGAGTCCACGAAAATCTATACAAGGGCGTAATGATCCATCCTTCTTTTTGACGAAGAAGAACCCAGCTCCAGCGGGAGAGGTGGAAGGTCGAATGAACCCACGCTGGAGATTCTCCCGTATGTACTCAGATGTGGCTTGAGTTTCAGGTAACGAGAGAGGATAGACCCGACCCCTGGGAGGAGTCTTGCCAGGTAGAAGGTCGATCGGACAATCCCAAGAACGATGAGGAGGAAGACGTTCAGACTGAGCTTTATCAAACACATCGGCAAATGAAGCATACTGAGGAGGGAGTCCCGGGGAGGAAGATGAGATGGAAGATTGCTGTACTTTAAGAGGAATAACTTGAGAGAGACAACGATGGTGACATTCAGGCCCCCAAGACGTAACTTGAGGGGTGCGCCAGTCAATCTGGGGAGAGTGACATTGAAGCCATGGAAGGCCTAAGACAATCGGACTTGTCGTAACAGGAAGAATTAAAAACGAAATTTCTTCATGGTGTAGTACACCAATCTGAAGGGTTACTGGAGACGTACTCTGGGTGATGAGACCATTGATGAGACGTGATCCATCTATAGCCGTCACAGTAATGGGTGTTTTTAAAGTGATCACTGGTAGGGACCATTGATTCACTAGTGATTTAGAAATGAAATTTCCTGCTGCTCCGGAATCAATCAATGCCTGTGACTCAAAGGATTTAGTAGCAAAGGAAATCGTAACATCGAAAGCGCAGACTTTAGATTTCATAGACAATGGAGAGGACTCCAGGGACCCTAACTTCACCTCTCCAGAACTAGTTAGGGCCTGGCATTTCCCGATTTCTTAGGGCAAGAACTGAGCATATGTGTGGAATCAGCACAATAGATACAGAGTCTATTCTTTACTCTTCGTTTCCTCTCTTCTAAAGATAATTTGGAACGTCCTATCTCCATGGGAATCACAGAAGGTGAAACTGGACGAAATTGAGGGTTTAAACGAAGAGGTGCTTTAGCAGAAGTTGTTTTCTCAGATTCTCTTTCACGAAATCTCATGTCTACACGATGGCAAAGAGAGATCAAATCTTCTAGTGACGAAGGAAGCTCTTGGGTAGTCAGTGCATCTTTAATTTTATCGGAGAGCCCCTGCCAGAAGGCGGCAACTAATGCTTCAGTGTTGCACTGAAGTTCAGAGGCTAAGATCCTAAATTGAATGACATACTGTCCTACTGTATGGGAGCCTTGTCGCAAACGAAGAATGCTGGAAGCAGCGGAGGTCACACGACCTGGTTCATCGAACACACTTCGGAACGTGGAAATGAATTTGGCACTATCTTGTAGAATTGGATCGTTTCTTTCCCACAGAGGGGAGGCCCAAGCCAGGGCTTGTCCAGAAAACAATGAGATAAGATAGGCCACTCTGGAACGATGGGTAGAAAAATTTTGAGGTTGGAGTTCAAAATGGACTGAACATTGGTTAAGGAAACCTCTACAAGTTTTGGGGTCCCCGTCATATTTTGACGGAGTAGGCAGGTGAAGCGTAGGAGCTGTAGACACCTGGGATGGCACTGGGGAAACGGAGGAAAGCACAGGAGCTTCAATACTAGCTGTAACAGTCTGTCCAGATGTTCCTTGGGAGGTTAACGATTGGTAACATTGAAGTAACAGCTGTTGGCGAGCATCCTGTTGCTCCACACGACTGACCAGATGCTGCAGCATCTCTTTAGCAGTAGGTTCCGTATCTGGGTCTGTCATGGCCTGATCTTACTGTCACGGGCACTAGGAGTCTTTACCCAGGGATCACCAGGTGATAGGCTTACCAGAGCAGTATAGGTGGTAATATGGTACTCTGGTAGCAGGGTGATCACGGAACAGGAAATAGCAGATGATGAGATGCTCAGGAAAGTCTATGACTAGCAGCACTGGCAATATGGAGGTAGTAATACACGAGGAACTGTATGGACAAAGGACACGTGAAGGTAGTCAGTGGTCTGCGGTAGCAAGTTGTACCACTGCTATAGTGAGGAGGAATGTCCAACAGAAACGAGGAGGTGATGAAAGTCAGCGGTCTGCGGATAGCAAGTTGTACCGCTGTCTGAGTGAAGGAATGGAATCCAAGTGGAGGTATCCGGGGAGTCAGTGGTCTGCGTTAGCAAGTTGTACCACTGCTAAGTGAGAGGATACTGGAACAGGTGAAACTGTAAACAGGAGTCAGTGGTCTGCCACTAGCAAGTTGTACCACTGAATATATATGTGAGGAGGTGCACGGGGAGAGACTGCAACACAATATATACACGGGCACCTTGACTTTGATCCACAGTAATATGCACAATATAAATGTATAAATGACTGAACAACACTGCCAATATAGAAAGTCTCTTGAAGTAATCCAGCATGAGATAACACAGTCAATGATGGCAGTAGAGTCAGCAGATAGTACACTCCAGAGGAGAACCAACACAGTCCAGCAAGGTATGCAATACACAGCACAGTCAATGGGAAGTATGCATACCGTGGTTCAGGAGAAGGCAGTCAGACAGGAGTGCAGAGATACCTGAAGGGCAGGAGGCCAGCAGGATACAAGTCCCTGGATGGGTGAAGCGGGGGTCTAGCAGGTGCAGCGCACAGGTAGGTAGACCAGCAGGGAGCACAGGAAGGCGTGGAGAGCGGATCAGCAGTAGATGGATGAGTAGCGCTGAGAAGTAACAGCAGCGGGTCTCTGCGGGAACACGGAGGTAACCAATAGCAACCAGCAGGTGCAGTAACGATGGGACCCCGGAGCAGAGTAGAACTGGAACAGATGATCACGGAGAGTAGCGGGTAGCAATAGTGGCAGCAGACTCAAGGAAACACGGTAGAGTTGACAAGGACTGAAGACTGAAGCGCACAGAGGCAGCGGATAGGAATCAGCTAGCAGTCACGATGATGAAACACAGACGAGTTGCAGGTTGAAGACTGTAGTGCACGGAGGCAGCGGATAGGAATCAGCCAAACAGTCACGATGATGAAACACAGACGAGTTGCAGGTTGAAGCCTGTAGTGCACGGAGGCAGCGGATAGGAATCAGCTGGCAGTCACAATCATGAACAGGTGAGTGGATGTGGTTGAAGCCTGTAGTGCACGGAGGCAGCGGATAGGCATCAGCTAACAGTCCCAATGATAAATGGTAGAGTTGAAGTGATTAGAAGACTGTAGTGCACGGAGGCAGCGGATAGGAATCAGCTCACAGTCGCGATGATACAGTAGATGGTAGAAGTGGTATGGGAACCACAGTAGTAGAAGTGGTTTGGAAACCACAGAGGTAGAAGTGGTTTGGAAACCACAGGAATCAGCTGGGCTGAATAAACGAGGAAACACAGGAACACCTTCAGAGACTCATGGGGAATGAGACTCCAAGATCAGGCAACGTGGTGTTGACCACAGGTGCTTAATATAGGGAGGTTGCCTGATCTGCCAATTAAGTTAAAGGAACATACACTGAAGGTTTGGAAAGGGCTGCGCATGCGCAGTCCCTCAGGATAGAGGACGTCCACGGTTCCTAATAGTCCGGGAAGAAGCACTCACAGTCCGGTGAGTGACAACCTGGAAGACCACGGAAAACAACTGTGGTGGATGACAGAAGAATTTTTTCCCTGGTGAAGAAAAACCCCTTCACAACTGTTGGCCAAATCAAGAACACTCTCCACAAGAGTGAATATAGAGGGTTCAACACAAGATGTAAACCATTTGTGAGCCAAAAAAACAGGAAGACCAGATTAGAGTTTGCCAAACAACATCTAAAAAAGCCATTACAGTTCTGGAACAACATCCTATAGACAGATGAGACAAAGATCAACTTGTATTAGAGTGATGGGAAGAGAAGAGTATGGAGAAGGAAAGGAACTGCTCATGATTCAAAACATACCACCTCATCAGTGAAGCATGGTGGTGGTAGTGTCATGGTGTGGGCATGTATGGCTGCCAATGGAACTGGTTCCCTTGTATTTATTGATGATGTGACTGCTGACAAAAGCAGCAGGATGAATTCTGAAGTGTTTCAGGCAATATTATCTGCTCATATTCAGTCAAATGCTTCAGAACTCATTGGACGGCACTTCACAGTGCAGATGGACAATGACCCGAAGCCTACTGCAAAAGCAACCAGAGTTTTTTAAGGCTAACAAGTGGAATGTTATGCAATAGTCAAGTCAATCACCTGACCTGAATCCGATTGAGCATGCATTTCACTCTATGAAGACAAAACTGAAGGGAAAATGCCCCAAGAACAAGTAGGAACTGAAGACATTTGCAGTAGAGGCCTGGCAGAGCATCACCAGGGATGAAACCCAGCGTCTGGTGATGTCTATTCAAGACTTCAGGCTGTAATTGACTGCAAAGGATTTGCAACAAAGTATTAAAAAGTGAAAGTTTGATGTAGGATTCTTTAGTTTGTCCCATTACTCTTGGTCCCTTAAAAAGAGGGAGGCACATATAGAAACCATTGTAATTCCTACACTGTTCACCTGATTTGGATGTAAATTCCCTCAAATTAAAGCTGAAAGTCTGCAGTTAAAGCACATCGTGTTTGTTTCATTTCATATCCATTGTGGTGGTGTATAGAGCCCAAAATATGAGAATTGTGTCGATGTCCCAATATTTATGGACTTGACTGTATAGGAAAGCCTGGGACCCTCCCTGTAGATTTTATTGACTGGGGGTGCAGGAAAAATAACACTGAATGGTTAGGTGCATGGCATTCACCTAAACATATGATTTTAAGTGCGTTCAGCTTATGTCCTCTATTGTCATTTTGGGATGCATGGATTGCATTAGGGGAGTCAGTTTGCATTTATGAATTGGATGCTGGACTATATACTAATAATAAGGAAGTTGATGATGAAGGTGCTGACAGTGAAGATTGCATCATGTATCTATCCCTGATGCATCCCTGATCCCACCTTAACACTGCATCCAGCCTACACCTACCCACACAGACACACTGTAATGCCACATACTATACCATTAAATACTTTATTTATAATTTTACTTTATTCATCTTATTGACAACTACATTATTGTTTATATATATATATATATATATATATATATATATATATATATATATATATATGTGTGTGTGTGTGTGTGTTTGTGTAAATTTGGACAGCCACATTTTTTATGCAAACTTATCTAGAATCTTATACCACAATATTTATTTTAAATAAAGCACTAAGTACAGACTCATTGGGTATTTTTGCTAACTAACAATTACCAACAAAGGTAAGCCTCTTTTTCCCCCTCTCTCCATCCTCCCACTCTCTCCTTCCCCTATCCCACTCTTTTCACAGGACTCTATAATAGAGCAACAGAAGACGAATGGAAACAAATCTCATTCAGCCCAAGTAACACCGGTCCCTACTCAAGGAACAACAACCAACTACACTAAAGAAAGTAACACCGTGGTAAGTCGATATCTTTCAGCATATCCACACAACAAGTGGAACAAAGTATTGTCACAACAACCAACACTGCAGCACAGAAAACTCCAAACAACCCTAAATCTACAGGACCAGAACCTCTGATAAGCAGCACCCAACAAGACACACTCGTCAATTACAAGCACAGATGTCCAAAACCCCATCTCATCTCTCCATTCTGCTGGTAGCTGATGCTGGACCTCCTCTTACTTCCTCCTGGCTGTCTGGTAAGGCTGCAGTCCAGATACACTGATATCTGATGCAGAATGCTGTCCAGGCTTCACTGATGCCCAGAAGCAGATTTCTAAAGGTGAGGCTCCAAATGTCAGAACAAAGCAAAGAAACTTTGACATCACTCACCTTTCACATACTGACATGTCTCCTGCTGCCCACCAGCTTTAGTCACAAATGCCCCCTGCCCACCAGCTCCAACTTTATTTACACATGCCACACATACCCATCAGCTTTTATCACATATGCCACATCCATTCCACCAGCTTTTCTCACATGCCCCTCTGCCCATTAGCTTTTCTCTCATATGCATCCCTGCCCTAGGCGCACTAGTCAGCTTTTATCACACATGACACCCTGCCCACCAGCTTTTTCCGCACATGCCCCCTTCCCCAACAGCTATTCTCAAACATGCTCCTCTGCCCAAAAATTGTTTTATCACACGCAATTTTGCCCACAAGCTTATAATAGCCAGCTTAATGCCACCCCCCATTTTCTCTTGCCTGTCTCCTCTTATTTTCTCTAGCCCCCTCTCATTGTTTTCTCCAGCCACCTCTCCTCCATTTTCTTTACCCCCTTTCATTCTGTTTACTCCAGTCCCCTTTCCCCCACCCATTTTCTCCAGGCACGTCTCTCCACATTTTCCCCAGCCCCCCTCACCCCATTTTCTGTAGCCCCCTCTCAATGTTTTCTGTTGTCCCCTCTGCGCCTCCATTTTCTCCAGCCCCCTCCACATTTTCCATTTTCTGTAGCCCCAGGATTGGTAAGAAAACAGAAGAAAAGACGGAAGAAATAGAAGAAAGAAGGCCAAGTATTTTAAGTAAAGAAACGGAGGGGAAATGGTGATAGGAAACAGCCATGGAGGGACAAGAGAATGAAGGAGGGTGCAGAGTGAGGATGAAGAGGTGCAGATTGAGGATGAAGAGGGGCAGAGTGAGAATGAAGAGGCGCAGAATGAGGATGAACATGCGCAGAATGAGGATGAACATGCGCAGAATGAGTATGAAGAGGTGCAGAGTGAGGATGAAGAGGTGCAGAGTGAGGATGAAGAGGGGCAGTGAGGATGAAGAGAGGCAGAGTGAGGATGAAGAGGGGCAGAATGTGGATGAAGAGGTGCAGAGTGAGGATGAAGAGGTGCAGAGTGAGGATGAAGTGGGGCAGAGTGAGGATGAAGAAGGGCAGATTAAGGATGAAAGAAGGTACAGAGTGTGGATGAAGGAGGGCACAGAGTGTGTGGATATAGGAGGGCACAGTGTGTGTGGATGAAGGGGCACAGAGTGTGTAGATGAAGGGGCACACAATGTGTGGATGATGGCACACAGTGTGATGATTTTTGTACATGTTGTTTAAATTTGTTTGATCTTATTCCTCTGAATATTAGCTGTAAATTATTCTTTGACAGAAATATAATTGAAAAAAAAAATATAAAAATATTCTTTTCCCTTGGATTTATGTGCAGTATTTTTGCAAACAACTTATTAAGTATTTCTGTCCTGATCTAAATCCTTATTACATTATTTTGACCCAACTACTTGGGTCAAAATAAAATAAAAATAAAAAAGAACTGCTCGGTAATTATTTTGGAGGGGTGCCTTGAAAAAATTATGGAGACTATAAGGGAGCCGCGAACTGAAAAAGTTTGGGAGCCACTGTCCTATATTATTACTATTTGCTATCACCTTATGTTATTACTCGGTTTTTACTCTCTGTTATTACACTGTTTTTATTGTTTTACTCTATTATTACCGTGCTTTATTATACTCTGCTGTTATCCTACTTTATTACTGTGTGCTATTACCCCTAGGGGCGGGCTGGACCGGGGGACAGGGGGGCATGTGCCCCCCGGGGTGGTCGCAACACCCGCCCACCCATTACCGCAAAACTATATTGACTAATTACAGAGAGCCGGCACATCCGATCTCTGCTCACTGCAGCGTCCTGACATAATTTTTTCATGTCAGGACATTGCAGTGAGCAGAGAGCAAATGCGCCGTCTCTCTGTAATTAGTCAATATAGTGTTGCGGTAACAAGTGGGCAAGGTGTTACGCTAGAACACAGGGAACAAGAGGAGCTGACACGGACACAACAAGGAAGAAGTGACAGAAAGAAGGAAAAAAGAAGCTCAGGTAATTGAATTAAGGGGAATTGTGAGAGGTGGGGGATGGAAACAAGAGGGAGCTGATGAGAAGGGGGAATGGATACCCGCCTCTCTTCCCCTCTGATTACCTCCTCTCACGCACGTATCCAAAACTTCTCCCGCGCCGCTCCCCTCCATTGGAACAAGCTCCCCCGCTCCATCAGAACTTCCCCTAATCTGTTCACTTTCAAACGAACATTAAAAACCCACCTTTTCCTTAAAGCCTTCCAGTCTCATGCCTAAACTCCCACCGGTCGGCTACCTCTCTTTCTCATCCCTTCTTCCCTTCTTCCCCTTCCTCGACTCCGTCTCCGTTTCTCCCGTCTCTCCGTCTCATCCATGTGTCTGTCTGTCTTCCCCTCCCTTTAGATTGTTCGCTCCTTTGAGCAGGGCTCTCCTACCTCCTGTTTCCATCACTTTTAACTGCGCTCTCCAGCTACTCTGCTCACCTCCTCTCGGTCCCTCTGCCCTCTGTCTCCTTTCGCTTCTCTCCGCTCCCCTCAGTGACTCTCAACCTGTCATCTGTGCCACCCTCTTGGGCCATAGTTACCTGCCTATACTCACTTTTCCCCTCCCTCCCTCTTTCATGCTGTGCCTGAGCCCCCAGAGTTATAGTGCTTACTGTTACTTGTACTGTGCTGTTTCACCTTGTACTGTGCCATTGTTTGTTCCTGTACGGCGCTACGGATACTTTGTGGCGCCCTATAAATAAAAATTAATAATAAAATAAAAAAGAGGAGGCTGATGAGAAGGGGGAATGGATACAAGAGGGGGCTGATGAGAAGGGGTAATGGATATAAGAAGGGGCTGATGAGAAGGGGGGGCTGGAGACAAGAGGGGCTGATGAGAAGGGTGAATGGATACAGGAGGGGGCTGATGACAAGGGGGGGCTGGATACAAGAGGATGCTAATGAGAAGGGGGCGCTGGAGATGAGAGGAGGCTGATGAGAAGGGGGAATGGATACAAGAGGGGGCTGATGAGAAAATGGGGCTGGATACAAGGGGATGCTGATGAGAAGGGGGGCTGGAGATGAGAGGAGGCTGATGAGAAGGGGGAATGGATACAAGAGGGGGCTGATAAGAAGGGGTCTGGAGACGAGGGGGCTGATGAGAAGGGGGGGCAGGAGATAAGAGGGAGCTGATGAGAATGGGGGCTGAAGACAAGAGGGGGCTGATGAGAAGGGAGGATTTTTTATAGTATGTATTATAAAAACATAAGTAACATAAAAATGTGAGGAAAGTTGTAACCCATAATTTGATTGTGGGGCTGGTGGGGAAATAGACATTTGTATAACATGGGAATGTTAATAATTTAATGTCAGGGCTGGTGAGGGGTGAAATTTGTCGGATTGTTTAATGTGGAGGTTATTAATTCAATGTCTGGGCTGATGGGGCGTATGTTTGTTTATTAAATGGAAATGTTATTAATTTACTGTAGGTGATTGGTTGGGAAGAAGGAGGCTTTTAATTTAATGTCGGGCTGGTTAGGGGGAAGGAGGCCTCTCTTTTCCAAACAGAACCCCAACATTCCAGAATTCAGCCAAACAGCAATGGAGCATAAGACCAGCAGGCAGAAGACACCGGTGATGCGCAACCACTGAGAGGCAGCATCTACTCCCACAAAGGTAAGTTGTGGAGGGAAGGAACCTGGTGCTCGAGTGGCGATTGCGGTGTAGGCAGCATATGCAGTCCGCGCATATTCAGCAACATCTCATACTACTCGATATAGCTGTGTCATCCATTGATAGAATATTGGTACTACAGCTTGTACAACATTCCATCCATGGATGACGCTGACGAATTCAGTAGTATGTGATGGCTTCTTTTGCGCGGACTGCATAGACTGCCTGCACCACGTTTCTCTAATGACAGTGCTACGGGGTCCCTCCCATAGACTACGGGAGCCCTGTAGCAACAGAGTACTATGTATAAGTGCAATCACCACAATATTGATGGGCCAGGGTGTCAGATTATAATCAGACAGGTATGTAAAAAAGGGAAGGTACATATTAAATAAAATGCAATATAAAGGCAGGTTTGTTTTTTGTTACATAATTTATATTCAATATTTAAGATTTACATTTATAATAATAAAAGTACCGCTGGATTGAGCAACACTAAACTAACCTCTTTTTTACATTGATGTATATAAATATATATATTGTACCACAAACAACCCTTTAAGGATAAGCTGCTACTTATGGGCCAGTGCTGTGAGCTTGCCCCCCCCCCCCTCCCACTGAAGTCTGTTACTATTCTGTATTACTTTCTGTTCTTATCTTATGTTATTATACTGTTATTCCTTTTGTTATCATTTTGTTAGTACTTACTGTTATTGTCCTCTATTTTATTACCCTTTCTGAGTTGTTATTCTGTTATTACTCTGTGGTATTACGCTGTGTTATTATTGCTTTTATTCTCTCTTAATACCGTATATTATTATTCTCTGATACTACTCTATATTATTACTCTCTGCTACTACAATTTGTTTTTATTCTATTTTGCTATCATGTGTTATTCTGTTTTTTCTCTTTGTTATTATCTTGTGATTACTCTATGGTAAAAATAGCAATGAAATTCCAGTAACAGTAACTGACTGTGTTTGTTCTCTGATACGTGTTCTTGCAGCTTTGATTACCTGCTGATCTGTCTCATCTTTGTTGCTGTGTGGAAAGTTGGAAACCTGTTTTGAAAATTGTATTATAATAAAAAAAATGTTAACAAGCCATAAATTATTAGGGTCTTTAGTTCAAGTTATGTCAAGTTAGTCATTAGCTCATAGATCCAGTTAAATTGCTTTTGGATAGGGACAATTCAGGGCTGCCTCTTCTACATACTAACTGTATTTGTTCAAATCCATTAAAACCATCAATGTTTTTACTATATTTATACATACTGGACGAGATTCATCATCAATCGCTATGTGAAAACAACTTGTGTTTAAATAAATGCACATACCTTGCACACATGTACACCAATCAGATTCTAGCTGTCATTTTGCAGAATGTACTAAATAAATGACAGCTAGAATCTGATTGGTTGCTATAGGCAACATCTCCACTTTTTCAAACCTGCAGTTTTGTATATCTAGCCCTGGGTATAAGTACACTCTGGCTATATGTTACTTGCCATATACTGTTATTAGACAGAACACAGTGCAGGATACACACATGTATATGTGCAATATCTCATCAGAACGCATGCAAACAAATGTATAAAATGAATTTACAACTTTTAATACTAAAATCTTTAATAAAAATGTGTTTTTTTTTTTACATGAAATACATAAATCAGGATGTTCTTAATGTGTTCTGTAATTAAAAAGCATTTTTATAGTTTCTCTTAGAGTTGTAAACACATGTTCTGGCATAAGTGTTGTTATCACCATCAGTCTACTCTCACACCTGCCCTGTAACTGGTGCAAGTGACACGGCTAAAAAAAACCACATACCTAAGAGATGTCCTGAACTTGAATCGGCCACATGTGCATGTGCTCGACCTCGGCACGCCCTTATTGTACAATGCCTTCGTGATTCCACCCCTTCCCGGACCCGTTCCACCCTTCAAGTTGTATGCAGTTGGAAGAGTCAGTTGCGTGCGGACAGGAAACGCATGTAATTGTGTTCACTGGCGGGATTCCGATTCTGGTGCATGCACAGACCAATTGCACGCAAGACACGGCACGCAAATGAACTTGTGTTTGAAGATGAATCAGGCCCATTGTCACCAAACACTGTGGTTGGCTAGCCCCTTCATAATATTCATCATGTTCTAATCTTCAACTGTCTCTTTGCCATACCAATATAGGTGAGTCCATAGCCGCACCTACTTAATGGCAGTTGGAGATGGCTGCACTTGAGATCAGCTCTGTGTTTAACCTTCCACATAATCGTATTCCCACAAATATAAAACATCTATCAATATTTTGAAGGCATTGGGGACTTCTTGTGGTGGGACCCAGGAGTGCCAAGATACCAAGGACAAGGTATTTAGGAAGATCTACTGAATACTATCTCCGTTCAGCTGCTGGACCCAGCTGTTGCCATATCTATTTCTCCTTTGGTGATCTCCGCTGCATCCTTGGTGACAGCAACTGCCATCGAACATGGGAAACAACTGTCCTGGTTCTTTTTCCAGCAGCGAGAATTTCAATCAAGAAAACCACCCAGCTACCCAGTTACTCCAAACTGACAGGTGGGCTTTGCAGCATGAAAGCTAGAGCCTCCTCTAGAACCAGCAGAGGAAGGACACTTAGTGATGGTAAATGGTGAAGGACAGTTATGGTTGCCAGCAGCTTACGGTTTTAATATTTCTTCAGTGACTGGTTCATGTTTTGTGTCTCTGCCTTCTACTGTCTCATTTTCTTTCAACTGTAATGCACAGAAATGTCAGTTGCCAATGATTGCTTTAGCAATGGGGACTGTTAATGCTGCAGGACTTTCACTTTCCCCGCTGTTATTCTGCTACCTCCTGTATCGTGTGCAGGACCGCCATCAGAAATCATGGGGCCCAGTACTGGCTGGGCCCCCCACCCTGATGAGCGCCCCCCCCTCAAACTGAAAAATAAAATATTTAAAATATACTTACAGTTAGTGGTGTTGCAGCTGCTGCTCGCTGCTCCTTCTTCTTCTGCTGCTGCTTCTTGTTCTTCTGCTTCTTCCTCTGCGGCGGCGGGAACAGTGGTCACACCATCAGTGACAAGGGAGGATCACATGATCGCAGGGGCGGAGCAATGATTCCTCTGCGATCATGATTGGCAGCTGCCTGGATGTCACAGGCAGATCACATGATCGCAGGGGAATGATTCCTCCACCCCTGCGATCGCATTCTGGTCCCTGGCTGTCACGGTGACAGCCAGGCTGAAGACATCAGCGCAGAGTAGCGGAGACCAGCAAACTGCAAGACAGCGGGCCCCCAGGTTAGTTTGTGCTCTGCTGTTGTACCGGGCCCCCTGGTGAGCCCGGGCCCGGTACAACAGTGACCCCTGTACGCCCCTGATCGTGTGTTCCCCATACCTGTTACATTGTAAGCTAATATGGGCATCTGTATCTTTGATGTTTAATGTCATGGTATGTCATTTGTTTGTGTCATGTCACAGTCCTTCAGTGTATAGTGTTGTGAAATATGTCAGCACTTCATAAATAAATACAGATTATTAATAAGATTAAACAAATAGAATTGCAGGTAAAGCAGTTCATTGACAGATGTATCATCTCCACGCCCGGGAAATAGTGCAACAGGTACTCCTTCATGGCTCTGTGTCATTTTTGGTGTTAAAAACATTCTAATATTTAACAGAACTGTTTCAGTCTAACAATGTGAAATTTACCTTTAGACTGGAGGTTTTAAACTTTATTTTCATACATATCACAAATGAGTAACTGATGTTAATTATAACATTATCTTCAAATAACATTTAGATTAAAATAAACTTACCTTAAACTATGAGATTTCATATCAGCAGACACATTCACAGCCAAAAACAATGTATGTGTGTAGAACATCTCACACTCAGCTGATAACTGAGAGTTCTGTACCAAGCAGGGATGTTTATAGATGAGTGACATCACAAAGGCTGGTTATGATGCAAGTCAGTCACATGATCAGCCTAGTCAGCTGATACATCTCACCTGCCTGCATTTCACCACTGCATATAAGGATTCACACGTTTCCTTACAGGCTAACAATGTAGAGTTGGACGCAATTTATATTGATAGCAGACTGAGCAAAGCAGACTGAGAGCTCTCCTTGGCCACTGCACATGCACAGTTTGAAAAAGAGTTTTTGCCCTGAATGCTCTGTGACTCGAACCTAGCCTTAATCAAGGTGTTTCAGATTTCCAATGTTAATTGTGACCATACTTGCCTACTTTGGAGATCTCCGTGCTGAGTCCTGGGGGTGTGCCCTGCTCTCCCGGGGGTCCGAGAGAACTCCCAAAAATTCAGGAGTCACAATCACAGTTAGGCATCTATGATTATGACCTACAAGCTAACAGTGTGCTACATTTTAACTTTCTATATATTTAGAGGCACACACATACATACACAATACTTGCCAACTTTCAGTAGGCGACGTCCGGGAGATGGGTGTAACTAATGGACGGGAAGGGGTGGGGCGCCTCGAATCGCGTCATTTTGGCCCCGCCCAAGGAGTTAAATGCCATTTTGACGCGGTGGGCGGGGCCAAAATGACGCGATTCTGTGTGAATTGCGTCATTTTAACATGGGAATTGCGGGATGCGGGAGAAATGCCAGCTCTTGCGGGAGTCCGACCCGAATTTCGGGAGTCTCCTGGACTTTCCGGGAGAGTTGGCAAGTATAACATACACAAAAACATAACATTGTCTTGGCTCAGTCACCACATGGTAAATATGTAAGAACTGCTCGGTTCATGGGTTTATCTGTTCATTTACTAATTTTTGGTACATTTGAACATTTAATCCATCACTAAGCCAGGCCAGGGACAATTTTTTATGTGTGTCTAGTACTATTGGAAACACTGTTTTGTTAACTGCCTAAGATTACATCGCCTTAACTTACAATCAATCATGCTTATTCCAATCTATACGCTACTATCACTTTTAGAGAAATAATGGTACAACAAAAAGTGGGTATAAAATAGAGCTGTTTAAGACTATTAGTCTGGGATTTCTATTTAGAGTGTTGGACTATATTTTCATACATATCACAAATGTGTGACTGATGTTAATCCAGACAGTATTTTCATATCACATTTAGGTTAAAATAAGATGATCTTAGCCTGTAAAACAGTGGTCAGGGAACAGGGGTAAATTACCCCAATTGGGGTAAAAATGAAATTCCTGGGGGTAATGCTGTCGATTCACATGCTGTCAGTTGGATTTTAGACCCCTTTAAATGTGAAATTGCTGTTGTACCAGGAGAGCCTCCAGGGTTGGCAGAGGCATTTCTTGAGATTCGATGCAATAATGAAGCACGTATTGCATTTGAAAACAAAGCAGATCTGTCATATTTTTGGATGTCAACAGCTGCAAAGCCATTCAAAATTGCACATGAGGAGGCAGTAAAAAATTGCTGCCTTTTGCAACAACCTACCTTTGCGTACAAGGATTTTCCACTATAATGAATATAAAAACAAAGCAGAGAAATCGATTGGACGCTGAAGACTGTATCCAAATTGCTCTGTCATCAAAGTGCCCCAATATTGATGCTCTTGTATCAAAAATGAAGCAACATCATTTCTCCAAAACCTGACGTTTTGAAGTTGAAGCTTTCAAAGAAATTTTGAATAGATTCAATAACATTTTGAATTCCAATAATTAATAATATATGATTTCCTTCCTTTCAAATCAAGGGGGTAACGTCAGCATATCTAAATATATTTGGGGGTTAAAGGTAAAAAAGTTTCCTGACCCCTACTGTAAGATGTCTTATCAGCAGACACAGTCACAGTAATAAACTATGTGGGCCTGATGCTGAGTTAGGAGCAAAGAAAAGAAAAGGAGCAAATGTTCACCTTGGCAAACCCATGTTGCATTGGAGGGGAGGTAAATGTAAAATGTAGGTAGGGTCATGTTTATAATTGGGGTAGGACATGTCATAGATCAACTTTAATTTCAGTGTACAAATAAAGCTATTATTTGTGCGCCACATGAAAAAACAGCCATTATTTTCCTTGCGTGCAAAAAAATAAATAAATGTGTACCCCTTGCATTGTAACATGGTTTGTCCAGGTGCAAATTTGCTCCTTGTTTTTGCTTTACTCCTAACTCAGCAGCAGGCCCTGTATGTGCATAATTTGTACCATAATCTTAAATGTGCTAGCAAAGTAGATCCAGAAGATGGCAGTGTTGATCCAGAAGTAGGTGCATTTTTCATGATTCTTCCTATAGTCAGATTGACACTATTTTTGCACTTTGAATGGGAATAACAGGACATAGGGACTTAATTTAAAGCATTGTTGCAGAAAACTGTGACAATCATGAAAAATATGTCATTCCTCATCCCAGCCTTGGTCCTTTTTACCCGCATTGACTGTATTTAAGTACACATTGTTAAAATGTCCTTCAACAAGTTATAAAGTATAATGATCTCAAGACAAAAAAAGACACAAAAAGAATAAAAAGACAGACAACAAAAGATAACATATATAATCACCATAGTAACCCTTAAAACCCATTAAACAAAATAAAAACAAGTTGGTATCAGGTATAAACCACAAAAGAACTGCACAAACAAAATATGGTGCAGAAGAGTAAACAAAGACGTACCCTCAATTACATATTAAACGGAAAATGAAAGGACCATCGTGCAAGATATTTTGTAAACATGTTTTTTTATACAATAATTGAAAGAAGAGGCTTGTGCACAGGAGAAGGCCGACCAGGGAGCCCCCCTCATGACAACAACAGACAATCTTGTCAAGGGCTACCAGCCAAATTTTCCGATAGTTCATTTTGGCATTTCTACCAGTAAACATGTATCTCTCATGTTGTACAGTGTCATTGACTAGTTCTCGCCATTTATGGAAATCTGGTGGGTTGGGAGCAAGCTAAAATCAGGCTATTATAACCTTAGCTAATATCATAAGGAGGCTAAATATATATTTATAGGTAAACTTATCAGTAATATTCTTAAGGGAAATACTATAAAGGCACCATTTGGCATCTAGAGGGGGGGGCAAGAGGTACAGTATGGAGGACACAATCCCAGACTTTGTGGCCCACCCAACACTCACACAACATATGCCAGAATCTGCTGTCACATTTCGGGCAGGGGGAATAATTTCTTCTACCCATGCAAGATAACCCCAGTGGAGAGTGACAGACCCTATGTAAGATAAGCAGAAGTATCTGCTGGTATCGGAGGCATGACATGGCGTCTCTAAGGCTTTTAAGCATGCAAGTCCAATCCTCATCTGAGAGAGGCCCCAAGTCAGCCTCAAATTTCAACCGAAGTGCATTTAAGCCATTGGAAGCTAGTTCGAAGTTAAGGGTAGAATAGAAGACAGAGATGGTTTTGCGATTACCCACTGTGGACAACAGGTGCTTAATCGGAGAGGTCTGAATCAGCGGTGGAGAAGGAGATAATTATAAGGTAAGGACATGTCGCTGTTGGAGGTAACAATAACAATCTGTGTTAGGGATCCCAAATTCCTGCGACATCTGAGCAAAGGATTTTATATAGCCACCACGATGATAGTATTAACTTAAAACCACTGCCATATGCATTGTGTTTTTTATTGTATACAACACACAATTGTTTATGTTGATTGCCCCAGTGTTGTTAGTAGTTAGATGGAGAATGTTTATATCAGCATTGTTAGAGCACAATTATCCAATATCAGCACTAGTTTAGAGTAAAGATCAAACAGACTATAATATCGAATGTAGTTTGCAGAGTTAAAAATGTCATTTTAACCAAGCAGACAATTCAGAGGTTTCTGCATCACAATACTATTCAAGAAAAATGCTGCCATATAGTGGATAAATATATTATATGGGCAAAATTATTTAAACGCTTGACCATTACACCAACAGGGACTGTAATGACATTGTATTCAAATACATATACTTTAATATAGAGTTGGTCCCCCTTTTGCAGCGATAACAGCTTCAACTCTTTCCACAAGATGTTGGAGTGTTTCTGTGGGAATTTGTGCCCATTCATTCTGTAGAGCATTTATGAGGTCAGCTGCTGATGTTGGATGAGAAGGCCTGGCTCACAATATCTGTTCGAGTTCATCCCAAAGGTGTTCAATGGGGTTGAGGTCAGGGCTCTGTGTAGGCCAGTCAAGTTATTCCACACTGAACTCATCAAACCATGTCTTTGTAGTCCTTGCTTTGTGCACTGGGACACAGTCATGTTGGAATAGAAAAGGGCCTTCCCCAAACTGTTGCCACAAAGTTGGAAGCATAGCTGTCATGTGAGGTCCGAACCTGAGATGAAGGATCCTTAGGTCTGCCAAGTTTGATGCAACTCCACCTGGAGAAGCATAATCTAACAGCGCAGATGGTCTTCAGGGACCCCCGCAAGGTGGTTTGGGCTTGGCGGCCTCTGCACTGCAGGTCGCGGCCTTCCAAGGAAGTACCTGGCGAGACCCCTAGGAGTTGTATAGAACGTTGGTGGTATTAGACAGATACCAAGGTGGTGCTTCCTGGGAGTGATAATCTGTAAGCACTAAGCACATAGTGTAAAAGATACTATAGTCTGCTGACCGATACCACTGGCATGGTGGAAAGGATTTGCAGGATGCGGAGGTCTGCAAACTAAACTGTGGGTAGTGGAAAGAATACACAAGTGCAATGGTATGTGCAGCAGAGCAGGTCGACGAAGATGATAACACATTTCCACTGCTCCACAATATAGTGTCAGTGTGCTTTACACCACTCCATCCAACGCGCGGCATTGGTCTTTCTGATGTGAGGCTTGCATGTAGCTGCTCGGCCATGGAAATCCATTCCATTAAGCTCCTGTCACACAGTTTTTGTGCTTACATTAATGCCAGTGGAAGTTCAGAACTTTTCAGCTATGTTATCAGCAGTGTTGGCGACTTTTACGCACCATGCGCCTTAGCAGTCATTGACGCTGTTCTGTGATTTTATATGGTCTTCCGCTTCATAGCTGAGTTGCTATTGTTCCTAAACGCTTCACCATGGACCCCTGAAAGGAGGTATGGGCTTCACTGTTATCCTTGCTCAGGTATCGGCTCTTCATGTAGGTACCAGATGTGACGTTAGGTAAGTGGAATCCAGAGGGAATATGAGGTCCAAGTATATACTGGATGTCGATACCTGTAATACAGCACATTGCTGAGGACACCAGGAATATAGCGGATTGCTGAATATACCAGGAATAGTGCCGGTTGCAGAAGACACCAGGAACACAGTGGATTGGTGAATATACTAGGAATACAGCAGATTGCTGAAGATACCAGGAAGAGTGGAACCAACGGAATTACCAGGAACACTGGAACAGAAGTACTTACCAGGAACAAACTGGAACAGGAGATTATTACTAGAAACACAGTGGAACAAGAATTACCAGGAACACACTTTAACAAGAGCCAAGAGTCTGCTAGGAAGAGAAGAGACTTCACAAACTGGTCCCATATTGTAGCCACAGCTGTAGTGGCGGTAATTGAGGAGTGGAGAGGCTGGATCCAATGGGAGGAAAGGTAAAGGCTTATAAAGAACAGGTATGCATGAAGGAACAAGATGTCAGGCACCACTGGCAGTGTCGGGGATGGAACAAGTCCTCGGCGCCAACTGGAGTGACGAGGGGGAGAGGGGGTTCTGAAACTGATAAGCAAACCAGGAGGTCCAACGAGTGACATTAGGTTTACTCACAATAGTTAAGAGTCAACTCTGTCTACAGTAATAGTTTTTGGGAGCATGCAAAGAAGGAAGCATCAAGATTTACTATAAGATCAGGGCCGCCGAGAGGGCCCGGCCATGCCAGGGGGTAATCGTTGGTGGGGGGAGCTGGAAGAAAAAAAAAACATACTCACGTGATCGCGCGGCGCCGTGTCCCTCCTCTCCTCTTCTCCATTCACACTGACTGCCAGGCGTGACGTCATCAAGTCACGCCCGTCAGTCAGTGAGGAGCGCAGCAGCCAGCATGAAGAAAGAAGACAGAAGAGGAGACAGAAGAGAAGAAAAGAAAGGAAAGAAGTTGACAAAAGGTAAGTAGAGAAACGGAGAGGCAAGGGGAGGAAAACAGAGAGGGACAGTACTATAAAGAAAGGGGAGAGAGGAGAAAAAAAGGTGGGAAAGAGGAACAGTGGAGGAAAAAAAAATGGGAAAGAGGAACAGGAGTAAAAAAAGTGGGAACGAGGAACAGTGGAGCAAAAAAAGGAGAGAGGAACAGAGGAGAAAAAAAGGTTTGGGAGCTATTGAATGCTGGGGTGAGTTTAGGGACAATGAGGTCTATTTATTAAATGTGACTATGAATTATTTAATGGCAGTGATGGTTGCAAGAAATAGGTACTGCTGGGGCTGTTTGCAGGAAGGGAAATAGGTTTATTTATTAAATGTGAATAGTATTATTTTAATGTTGGGGCTGGAGGAAGGCCTAATTATTAATCGTGAGTGCTATTGATTTTACACCGGGGCTGGCTGTAATTTTCTAAATGTAGCCATTTCTTTTTCAAAATAGGTCCTACAACATTCCTGGATCTGGACAAGCCCCAACTAAAGAGACCAGCAGCCACAGGTGGAGAAAGTGAGAAGAACAGGTAGGAGAGAGCAGCACAGTGTGTGAAATGTTGTGATTCTAGTAGGGACAATGGCAATTTTTGGTGAATGTTGTGCCCAATGTAAGGTGTAGGCCAAGACTGAACTGTTTGTGTACACACTGCATTCTTTGTATACTACACTGTGGTGGTAGATGTCCTGAAAGTCAGGAGTGCTTGAACATATGTGACGCTCCGGCAAATTGAGAGTCTAGTGATTTTTATGCTAGCCACGCCCCAATGGCGCATTTGCCACGCCCCAAATGCATGACCACACCTCCGAAAATTTTTGCACCGCCATTAGGCTAGCCACGCCCCAACGGCGCATTGCCACGCCCCTGAATGTATTTGTTGTACCCGGGCCCTGAATTCCTCTTGGCAGCCCTGTATAAGATATGAAACAATTCAGCACTGTAAGGATATATATTCATGGACAATTGTAGAGCTTCCCATGGTACATTTGTTCACTTTTTACTATGCCACTGTGATGACCACAATGTCATTACTCTCATTATTGATCGCCGGATAAACCATGGTTTCAGCTTGATACATTCTTGATCTCTCTGTATTTAATTCTTTATTGTAGAACCAAAGCAACATCTTATTGAAAGGTTTGACATTGGCTCAAGCATTGAGACAATAGTAAAATATTAAAATACATTACTTCTCAAAACTCTTATTTATTACTTTACAAAGCTATCAACAAAACTGCATCAACATACATCTCCTCACTTGTCTCAAAATATCTCCCAACTAGACACCTCCGTTCTGCCCAAGATCTGTGTACCTCATCCACACTCTTTTACAAGACTGCACACACTTTGGGGAATTTCCTCCATTGCACAACATGACTTCCCTCTAGTCCTCAAACCTTCAAGCGTTCTCTGAAAACCCACCTCTTCAGGCAAGCTTATAAAATACCTCAACCACCCTCTTAAACCCTCTAGCCATTACCATCCTTTACACAGTTCAGACAAGACAATAACCCTTTGACCAACAGTGCTGTGTGAATGGATCATATAGCTAGAAGCCTGGGCTAGTTAAGGTTTTTTTTAGGGGGGGGGGGGGCATGCTCCAAGTGCTAAGTGTGCATACAAATTCTCCTCTCTGTAAACATGTTCCTTCTGAATTTCTATCTGCACTCAAAGCAATGTAATAAAGAGCGTTATGTAACGGATTACTGGATACACTACTAATCTTGATTAACGCTGGCTTACCTGAGGTGCGGAGTCTAACGATCTCCCCAGTATTCACCAAGAACTGCCGCAAGGCGGGATGGGCTTTGCTGCCAGGAGTCGCAGGTCGCAGTCCTCAGGTTTGCCCCAAGATGTAGTACAGCGGAATAGGAGCAAGATGAGAATAGTCGGACAGGCCGGGTCGGTACACAGGCAGGCAATGCAGACAGAATCAGGAGGCAATCTCGGAATCAATCAAGACGGGTCGGTACATGGGTCACCAGAACAGATGCGTGGTCAGCTAGCCGGGTCGGTACACAGGAAGGCAGATGAACGTATAGAGAGGAGCGTGAGACAATCTGGGTCAGGAGCACAGGCAATAAGGAAGGTCAGCAAGCCAGGTCGGTACACAGGGGACAAGGGAATCCAGAAGGGTCAACAAGCCGGGTCAGTACACTGGAGGTCAAACACACAGGGAGCAGGAACAAGGAGGACACAGGAATCAGGAGTAAGGAATTGGTAAGTTGCTCTGACACTTACCAAGTGTCAGAGCTATGTTTTTATAGTGTGTCCAATTTGAATTCCCCGCCCTAGGTAGCGATCATGTGACCGCCAAACCCGGAAGTGCGGCTTCCGGGTCCGACGGAGCGGCGGGAGAGCGCGGAGGGGTAAGTATTGTGACACGTTAAAAACACTAAACTGAGACTTCTAATAAAAACAGTCCTGATATTCTTGATATTCACTCTCAAGATTTTTTAAGCCATGGATAAGTCTAGAACTATCAGTAATTTAGGACAAACACAGAATCTTTATTTAATTGAAAGGGGTATATAAATGGCGAACCTACTAACGCGTTTTCCGCTTCTCCACACATCTAGGCACACTATTGGATTTCAGGGACTGCTTGTGGATCCATAATACACTATATAATACATTATTAGACTAAAGAAAATAATACAAAGGCAAGACATCTACAAGTTAACAGCTTACAGATACCTTGGTAATGCACATCAAGTTATTTACGAGGCAGTGCTTAAGAATGAAGGTAATGTCCAACTTGAAGTAGGTCAAGAAAACAGGGCTAGGGAAGAAAGCCCAGAGATGGAGAGGGTGATGCAACAGTAGAAGAAAAGAGGACCCTGCTCATGAATGCTTACATCCTAAAGGAAGGGGAAGATACAAATAGGGTGGCACCATATGTGGGAATGGAGGTGATAGCAGGGACACATGAATTAGGAGGAGGGCTGATAGGCTTTAATAAAGAAATTTGTTTTAAGAGCACACTTGAAGCATCGGAGAGAAGATGCTATTCTGGGCATCGGAAATCATTCCACAGGAGAGGAGCTGAAGAGGGGTAAGGCAGTACTTGGCTAGGCCAAAGAGGAGCAGGTTACAATAATCAAAGTGCTTGATTCCGAGAGTGTATATGAGTTTTGGTGGCTTCCATGGTGAGGATATATTCTGGAGGTGTAATTGGCAGGTTTTGGGACTGTGAGGTATGAAGGAGAGAGAGGAGTCCTCTATGCACCATAGGCGACGGACTTGAGAGACAGAGGAGAGGGTAGTCTTGTCTACAGAGAGAGAGGGGAGGGGAGGAAGGAATGGGGGGGAAGACAATGATTTCAGTCTTCAAAGTATTAAGCTTAAATATTAAGTTTAAGAAAGCCCTGGTACATTCATGATGAGATGGGTGAGGAAAGATCGTTTTCAATCTCATCAGCTTACAGGTGGTACTATAGGCCAAAGGAGCTGATGTGGTCATCAAGGGAAGAGGTGAATGGAGTGGAGATGGTTGTAAAAAAAAACATTCAAGTTTGGAGTCAAAGGGAAGGAGGGCAGCAATTAGAGAGAGGCAGGGTCAATGTATGATGTGTTTGCTTATGGGGGAGACAAGAGCATGTTTGAAGGAAGAAGGGAAGGCATTGGAGAAGATCAGTTGAGGAAGTGGGAGCAAGCCTCCAGAGTGAGGGAGCAGAAGAGATGAGAGGGGATAGGGTCAAGTGGGCATGTGGATGGGGATGATGTAGAAGGGTGTGGGCTTGATTTGCAGATACCAGAGTGAAGGTGGGTGCTAGAAATAGTGAGTGGGGGTGGAAATAACACCCCCAGAGTGTGGGAGGGGGTACAAAGTTGCGGTAACGGGAAGCGTGCAGTCGCACATAACCGTGATCTGCCGTCTTAACTGAATATGCCCCATGGACTCAATTTTAGAGGTGAAGTGGGCAGCAAAGCTGAGAGCAGAAAGAGAGGATGGGAGGGGAAAGGGAGGGGAGAGTCGGGAGTTGAAGGTTGCAAATAGGCGATGGGGTGTGGAGGATTGGGAGTAAATGAGAGCCTAAAAGTAGGACTGTTTAGATCGTTACAGGGCAGACCTGTAAGAGGAAAAAATGAACTTAGTGATGGAAATCAGCATGAGCTACTTTATCCAGAGCCGGTCCATGCTATGTGAGTAGTTATGAAGATATTGGGTAAGTTTGGAGTGACATCACTGAGGGTGGACTGATGAACAGTAAAGGGCAGTGAAAAGGAAGTGATTGTAAAAAAAAAAGAGCCTCATCAGGGCAAGAAAAGGTGAACATGGGGGAGAGGAGGAAAAAGTGGTAGGATCAATGTAATCCAGGTTGAGCCTGGTGACTGTAACTTTAAGGGAGAGGGAAGGGGTGAAGGGTGGGGAGATAATAAAACCGATGAGATGGTGGTCGGAGAGTGAGAAAAGTGAATCGATGAAATCAGAGACAATACAGCGGTGGGAAAAGACCACATCAAGGAAGGGGCCACTACTGTGGGAGGGAGAGGAGGTCCATTGACAGAGAACAAAGGAGGATGAGAGGGAGAGTTTGGAGGCAGCAGAGACAGAGGGAATGTCAATTAAGATGTTAAAGTCCCCCAGGATGAGGGAGGGAATATCAGAGAAATGAAAGTGATAGTGATTGAGGATTTGAGAGGAGCAGGGGGGTGGTAGATAACAGCCATATGAAGGTGGAAGAGGCATATAGATTGGACGTCGAAGGAGAAGAAAAAAAGGGAGGGTTCAGACTGAATAAACTGGAAAGATCTGCTAGGGGATAGAAGATCTCCAACGCCAAGCCTTGGCGGCCCCCTAGTAAGGGTGTTTGGGAAAAGAACAAGCCCCCAATCGAGAGCAGCGGGAGAGGTGGTGTCATCAGGGGATAGCCAGGTTTCAGTGATGGGAAGCAGGTTAAAGGAGCTAGAGATAAAAAGATCACGGATGGAAGCCAATTTGTTACATACTGACCAGAGAGCACAGGATAGAGGGAGAGCGAAGAGAAGAGATGTGGATGAGGTTGCTGGATTGCAAGAGTGGGCAGGATTTTGAGTGAAGGAGTGAAACGAAGAGACGTGGGGGAACGGGATGAGAAACAGAGCTAGCAGGGGCCACTCAACAGGCAAGGGGACTGCAGTGGGGAGAGAAATGGAGATAGGGCTAATCTGGGGGGCATAGATGGAAGAGGCAGGGTAGAGAGAAGGAGTGATGAAAGGGAATAGAATTTTTCTTGGGGGGAGGGAATAGTTAGGAACAGAAGAAACAGAGAGAAGAGCAGCAAGGGGGACTACCAGGAGAGAGGGTGATGCGCATCTAAATCAAAGTATAATATGGAGCCATACAACAGGCCTCTTTAAAAGTATATTATAAGACCCAAGAACCGCCAACTGTGAACTTGGACAAAACTGAAGTCATTTTGCAGAGTGGAATTTGTGCCAGCACCCTTTTATCAAGCAAACATCTGCTCCTCCGCAAACACAATTTTGTTATCCAAACCTAAGTGCATCAGCAGATGACTACATGTAGCTGAACTAATTAAGGTGCACAGTGGGTTCAAAGATACTTTTACACTGAAATTGCCTTTTATGTGTGCAGGGGATCAATTTCTTGTTGGTAATAGGTGACCATACCCTTAGTGCACCCAATATTTTTCTAATGGTTGTTATCACTTTTGCACCTGGGCAGGAGCCTACGGTACTTATTCAACCTAAAGACGACATTATAAAGTATCAGTCTAACTGCTGGGGTTGATAACTATAATTGTCGAGGGTTCCCAATCACAACAGGATTTCCAGGACGAACACTGGAAACTGGTCGAACACAGGGATAATAACAAAAGCCATTTTAATGTTAAATGTAATGTCTAAATACACCAATGAAGGTGTTTCATCATGTTAATATCTGTGTATAACATTACTGTCCGTTAGGCAGTATAGGCTCAGTTAATAGATCTCTGTATTGCTCTATCATACCAACAGTTTTCTTGCATTTTATTCCGCTTGGACTGCAGCGCAAGAAAATTGTAATTTATACAAACCCTAAAAGTGTAAATCAGGCCTGGCCAACCTGTGACTCGACAGGTGCTGTGAAACTACAAGTCCCAGGATCCTTTACCAGTTATTGTCTCATTATTTGCTGGCAAAGCATGCTGGGGCTCGTAGTTTCACAACGCTTGGTTGGCCATGCCTGGTGTAAATGTTGCTTAAAACCTGCATCAAACCTGATGTAGCAGCTGTGTTCCATTCCCCAGGAGCATTGTGTCAGACACCACTGCAGCAGAACAGGAAAAATTTGAGAATAATATCTATAATAATTTTGTCATTTTCAATTCCTACTAAATTAATTTAGTTATAGTTTCTTTTCTTTTTTTAATTTACTTTTGAATTCAGCTGCATTTTTTTATTTGTTTAAAAATTCTTTCTGTTTGATGCAATCTTATTCAGTTTCAAATATTTTAACATCTTATTTCATTTTAAATATTATATATCTTCCATTATTCAAACATTCCTGTAAAAATTATTTAGCTGTACTAATTTTGAAAGTATCCACATTTTTATGATAATACACAGATGGACAAAAGACAAAACAAAGTGTGTATAATTCTACAAGAGACAAAGAAGCTCCACTGGTAATATGTTAAATCTGGAGATTTTTTGCCTAATTCTTTAATTTCCTTGTTATCTGATACCTAGATATCAGTGCTAGGACAGGCAAAAATTAAGGGTAATAATAGAATGTTAAATGTTTAAAATATTTTATTTTTTTACATATATTATAATTTTTACTCCTTCTGAACTACATGATCAAAACATGCTGCCAATTAAAACAAGCAGAAGATGAGCCACTGAACAACCTGGTAACTGGGAAATGTTATGTGTGCTTTGTGGAGTGTGTCTAGAGATCATTAGAGGCCCTTAGATTCTCCAGTGGCTTATGTTGTTGTAATTAGTATGGTTTGAACAAAGCAATGTTGACAGCAAGACCTGCAATGCTTCATAATAAAGACATGTTTTGGGGACACTGGTGAAAACCAGATACCACTATATACACATTCAACATCTGACTTACTGTTGAATTAAGCTAGAAGAAAATGCCTTAACATTAAAGGAAATAATGAACAAGTTTCATTCATATTGAGGTTTGTTTGACACCACAATCTTCCCTACCAGTCATGAGACTCCCATAACTATTGAGCTGTCAGGGGACCCTGCTTTTTTCACTATCTAACTCTCAGTCTGTGGCTTTACCGATGCATCTTTTCAAACTCACAAGACACAACTCCTGTCACATGCAGCCATGTCCTCTGAATCACATGAGTGGACAGGTCTCTGCCTACCTCACAATCAGCAAACTCATTGCAATGCATTCACCTGGTCAGCGTCTATTTGGGCTAGAGTGCACCTGAAAATCCTCTCTTTATAAACCTTGTGATTCTGTGTGCAGACATAGATGTGGTTTGGTGTACTCCATGTTGGCTTGTTTATCTCTTTTTGGAGCTGGTCCTTTAAGTACACACACTGTAACTATAAAACATGGGCAACTAGCTTCTACACATATTTTTATAAATAGTTTCCACAATCATGTGCAGGAGATGGTAAGGTGGTACAGGATATCCCAGTCACAATGAATCCTTCCAATTCTACATAAGGCCCTTTAAAAGAAGTATATTTTTGCCTTCTGAAATATGGTAACCCTAATATAAGGTATTTATCTGCCTACTTCAGACCTAATGGTGGCGCCAGCCCTGCAGGTGATTAGTCAGGGGCTGGTTGGCAAATTTTACTCTGGGAGGGACATGATACTCAGCTAAGCAGCCTATTAGGAACATGCTAAGGGAAAAAATGAAGGTTGCCCAGTGACCCAGACCAAAGTAGCTCATTATGGGCAGGGCCGCCGAGAGGGGGGGGAGTGGGTACAGTTTACCCGGGCTCGGCCATGCCAGGGGGCCCGGGCCGGGCCCTCGCTGCTAATTAATTTATTTTTTTTTCTCTCTTGCGCTATTTTTTTTTAACTTTTTATATATTTTTTTCCCGCGGGGGGGGGGAGGGGGGTTCGGGGGGTGGGTCTTTGGTTTCTTGGGAGCTGGGAGGAAGAATAAATTAAAAAAAAAAAAAATACTCACGTGATCGCGCGGCGCCGTGTCCCTCCTCTCCTCTTCTCCATTCACACTGACTGCCGGGCGTGACGTCATCAAGTCACACCCGTCAGTCAGTGAGGAGCGCCGCAGCCAGCATAAAGAAAGAAGACAGAAGAGGAGACAGAAGAGAAGAAAAGAAAGGAAAGAAGTTGACAAAAGGTAAGTAAAGAAACGGAGAGGCAAGGGGAGGAAAACAGAGAGGGACAGTACTATAAAGAAAGGGGAGAGAGAAACAGAGGAGGAAAAAAAGCAGAGAGCCACAGGGGAATAAAAAAAAATTGGGGAGAGGAACAGAGGAGGAAAAAAAGGAGAGAGCAACAGGGAAATAAAAAAAAATTGGGGAGAGAGGAACAGAGGAGGGAAAAAAAATTGGGGAGAGAGGAACAGAGGAGGGAAAAAAAAATTGGGGAGAGAGGAACAGAGGAGGGAAAAAAAATTGGGGAGAGAGGAACAGAGGAGGGAAAAAAAATTGGGGAGAGAGGAACAGAGGAGGGAAAAAAAATTGGGGAGAGAGGAACAGAGGAGGGAAAAAAAATTGGGGAGAGAGGAACAGAGGAGGGAAAAAAGGAGAGAGCCACAGAGGAATAAAAAAAAATTGGGGAGAGAGGAACAGAGGAGGAAAAAAAGGAGAGAGCCACAGAGGAATAAAAAAAAGTGGGAGAGAGGAACAGAGGAGGAAAAAAAGTGGGAGAGAGAGGCACAAAGTAAAAAAGAAGGGGGAAAAGCAGCATGGAGGTCGCAGTGTGAGCATAAGGGGGTACAGTGTAGTTGTGATGAAGGGGCACAGTATTGTGTGTGTGATGGCACAGGGGGCTTGTTGCAATGTAGTGTGTGTGAGGTAGGTGGCAGCTAATTAATGGGCGCTATTTTGTTTGTAGGGTGATGGTGAGGCAATTTAATAGTAGGGACTATTAATTTAAGATGGGGTGGTTTGGGGGCTATTGAATCTTGGGGTGAGTTTAGGGAGAATGAGGTCTATTTATTAAATGTGACTATGAATTATTTAATGGCAGTGATGGTTGCAAGAAATAGGTACTGCTGGGGCTGTTTGCAGGAAGGGAAATAGGTTTATTTATTAAATGTGAATAGTATTATTTTAATGTTGGGGCTGGAGGAAGGCCTAATTATTAATCGTGGGTGCTATTGATTTAACGCTGGGGCTGGCTGTAATTTTCTAAATGTAGCCATTTTTTTTCAAAATAGGTCCTTCAACATTTCTGGATCCGGACAAGCCACAACTAAAGAAACCAGCAGCCACAGGTGGAGAAAGTGAGAAGAACAGGTAGGAAAGAGCAGCACAGTGTGTGAAATGTTGTGATTCTAGTAGGGACAATACCAATTTTTGGTGAATGTTGTGCCCAATGTAAGGTGTAGGCCAAGACTGAACTGTTTGTGTACACACTGCATTGTTTGTATACTACCCTGTGGTGGTAGATGTCCTGAAAGTCAGGAGTGCTTGAACATATGTGACGCTCCGGCGAATTGAGAGCCTAGTGGTTTTTATGTTAGCCACGCCCCAATGGCACGTTTGCCACGCCCCCAAATGCATGACCACACCTCCCAAAATTTTTGCACCGGCATTTGGCTAGCCACGCCCCTGAATGTATGACCATACACACAAATTTTTTTGCGCCGCCGTAAGGCGTCGCAAAAAATTTTTGGGGCTTACTTCACTATGAGGGGGGCCCCATGAATTTGCTGTACCCGGGCCCTGAATTCTTCTTGGCAGCCCTGATTATGGGACCAAGCATATCTCCCAACTGTCCTAATTTTGGCGGGACATCTCAATTTGTGGCAAGAAAAAGAGTGGGGCTTAAAACAATGGGTGGGGCTTTACCCTAATTTGACCATTTGTGGGTGGAGTTTGGTCAGGAAGTTATTTTGTCCCAATTCCAAGATTATAAATGTTGAGAATTATGTGGGGCAGGGGGCAAATGCCTTCCTCAGAGCACCATATCTCTCCCATTCCCTTCTAGCATAAAGGGGAAGATTCAATTTGGTGAGCAAGTCTCTGTTAGATCAATGGAGACACCTTGCTAAGATATTACAGCTGGAATCTCCGCTCATATTTCCTCACACCCGATTCCTACCGTAATTCCAGTAATATGCGCAGTGCAATGACCGCACACCGACAACTAAATCTCCCCCAAAGGGGCATTTTCAATTATCTTTCCTGCTCGCGGTAACGCGTGTTTCCGTGAAAAGTGTGCATTATTGTCAGTAATACAGTACCGCAATAACGCAGATTTTCCTTCGCAACCCTATGGGGTGCGCACGAAAATCCACGTTATTACGGTACCGTGAATTGCCTTCACGGCCTGTTCCGGAGCGTTACCGCGGACCGGAAACGTAACTGAATATGGCCCAAAGAGTCCATTGCTTCTTACCCAGAGTACCATACTCTACAGCCCTTGGTGGCCCATTGTGCCAATATAATGTCCCTGTCCTGATGACCTAGTAGTATTAAGCTCGATATTGGGCTCCACCTCCATTCCTGAGCTGAATACTAGAGCCACATTCTGGACAAGAAAGTGGTCTCTGTGAGCCCTTAAAGCAGGTACACAAGGATCCCTCTCCTTACTGGACGTGTTAGATGAAAGCAGCGGTGAGGAGCAATCAGTCACTGGGCATCTCTGTTCCGTCCGAAATGATGACAGGGTGCAAGTCTCCATTGCCTCAGGCCGCCTCCATCCTGTAGACTGAAGAACAATGCGGGCCATGGCTACATACTAGGAGTATACCGTCCACGGCTCTGTAATGTCCCATGATCCATCATCTCCCTCCACACATCCCTCCCTCTCCCGCCCATCACACTCTGCTGGAGGAAGCTCGGACATGGCCGGGGAAGTGGGAGCGGTGTTGCTCAGGTAACAGCTTGGCTTCCGATGAGATGTTCAGTTACACATCGAGCGATAGAAAACTTTAGTATCAGTCCTCGCCGGCCGCCGTGTTCATGTGCAGGATCCCCAGGTTAGTTTCTGCAGATGGATTTATTACTCAAAACAATGAACGTTCTATGTCTGTGGATCGTGTGTGTGACTGTTATGGTTGTCAGTGTAAGCTGTCTGCAGCTTTATTAGCGTGTTTTATTTCCATGTGTTCATGTGTAGGTTGATCTTTAATGCAGTGTAAATTCATATCTCTGTACATGGGTGTTTATAAGTCTATGAATTAAATTTACTGTACTTTGATATATACATACATACATAGGGGTCTATTTAAGAAGTGGTGAAGAGCCAAAATACACGCGTAAACTCCAAAATGCTCCTTCACCACTTATTGTTGTTTAACAGTAAGTTAAGGTTATGGAAATTGTGAATTTTTCCTGCTTAAACCTAATTATTGGATCTTACCGCGGTCCCCATAGACCTCTTTGGAGAAATCAGTTAATTTATTAAGTTAGCACCATCCTAGGATGGCGTTACTGGTGTTTTTCAATGGGATCAAGCTGAAGTCTCTCCGGCTTCGCCGGATCCCTTTGCTGGAAAGCACTATGCACATAGCGCTTTCTACATTAGCCGGAAGCGTTAGGCTGCCGTGAAGAGAGAAAATTGTTTGTTGCAGACGGTGGTCAACGCAAGTGCTCCCAGAGCAGCCACGGCATAGTAAATTGCAGTGGTGCTTCTTTATGTGCTATTGGAATTTGCAGCAATACATATTGATGGCTACTGCGCTGGGGGCATAAATAGGCCCCACAGTGTTATTTATCACTGTACTCGTTGGATGTGGTAATGATAGTCAAAGACCCCAAAATTTAAGTCAAATTCTAATTCTAATCTCAGTCCAGATCAGAGTTTTCCATCTGTGTATAATACATAAACAAAGAAAAGCATCCCCCATTAGTTGTAAAAATTCACTTTGATAGGGTGGTAAATATTGCATCAATTTCTGTCCAACTGGTATAGAATACGTTTGTCAATCAGTTGACAGCTCCTACACTCCACATCAGCAGGATAAATCCAGTAGTAATAAAAGTGAATGGTACCTCTTCAGAGTTTATCCATAGCGATATTACTCGTTTTTTGTTCTATAATGTTTTCACTGTATGGTCTACTGTTTGTATTGTGTTCGGCGCCTGGAAAATCTTGTGGTGCCTTATAAATAATGGATAATAGTAATAATAGCGGTATGCCGTACTTGTTAGCAGAGCTAGATAATCCATTAGGCAATCTAGGCTTCCTCCTAGGGCCCAGTGGCTACTGAGGGGCCCAGATAACTGTTACCCATTTTTATGTGTCCTTTTTTTAGAAACTGAGGGGGAATTGGGTGATGCCATCTGCACAGATTAGAGGGTGAATCCTCATATATTTAGGCCAGGAATATACAGTAGCTATAAAAATATATATTTTATTCATTGCTCACATGCCAACTATCTTTACGGTAATAGCGAGCTAAGTTCTGATTTTGGCACCAGGCTTTGTGCTATTTAACACATTCATTTGTAATTTTCCAGTAGCAGGGAAGTCCTGTGATTTTATTTTTCTGAATTTGGCAACCCTAAATTGTGTGTTTGTGACAGCGGTCCTCTACTTCAATACAAAGAGGTCTGTGTCTCTATCACTCTCCTGTGTATAAAACATTGTTGATTTAAGATAAGAACATTCCTGTACAATCTGCTGGATGTACCAATATTCCAAACAGATGAGAGATTGGTTAACAGACAATGAAGTAATTTAACAGTATGAATCCAGCACTGAGATGGATTTGAGGTAGTATACTCTCATTAAGGGGTCTATTTAGTAATGTGCAGTGATAAGTCTGTTTTTATTTTACTGCTTAATGCGGCAATGAAATATCAACGATCTGTGCAACTTATTAATATTGCCAGGCACTTGAGCGATACTTAAGGTAAGGGGTCTATTTATCATTGATGGGCAGTGGGCAGCGGTATTTAAGGATATCAGCAGCGATGCAGAAAGATGTTCTGCTGCTTTTCAAGTACACTTACCTGCCATGCGACACTCTAAAAAATCCTCTCTGCAGCAAAACTCTGGCTCCATTGAAGAAACGGAATTGACTGTTGTCAATGCTTTTTTCCGGCTCTTTTCACGGATTTTAGGCTCTTCATAAATAGGCACCTAACTTTTAGCAATTTTATTTTTTATTTTAATACAATTTAATTTTTTAATAATATTTTACAATGTTATGAATATTTTTTATGATTATTCAAAGAATAAAGCATTTTTTCATTTATTTTTTTTCTACTACATCTTGAATTAGCAATACCAGTGCAAGCGTTACATGTACTGTACTGCCGCAGTGATAGGTTAGACTTCCCCGTTCTTTGCATTGGGAAGCTATCACCAGAGAGACCTGGCAAATCGTTCTGCCAGCAGTTAGTAATGCTATCGCAAGCGGTGACCTCTTGATGTATAAGGGGAAGCCCTATCGCTGGTGAAAACAGGACTTTATATTTATATCATAGTTGCCTAATCTCCCGGAATGTCCGGGAGACTCCCGAATTTCTGGGAGTCCTCCCGGGAGAGCAGGGCAACCTCTCGGGTCCTGGACACACTTAATTAAATGGTGGGGGTGGGGCTTATGACATGACTCATGTGTCATAGTGGCCCCACCTCCTACCATGATAGGCTAGAACTGATGATATGTGTGTTTAGAGGGCGGGGCCAAACAGCGCGATTCAGTGAGCCACACGCCCACCTGCACCCTCATCTCCCAGAGGCAAAGTTGGCATAAGGCTTTTCGCCCTATAATAAATATGCCACTAGGGCTCATTTACGAAGTGCCAAAAATGTAGACTTGCACTACTTTATTATTTGCTGAAGTGAGTTTATTTCTCTACCTAGCACGTTTTCAAATGTTAAAAATGTCACTATAAAGCTAAACCTACTCCCATCTAAGGACCACCCTTTGGTTTAGCCTCATTTATGCTTTTGATTGGTCCTGAGAGTCAGGTGATTTCAGGATTATTACCTGTGTCATTTTTGTGTGTTTGAAGGTTTTTATTGCATTTGTCAAAGGTTACCTAGAAATGTGCTTTACTGCAAAACTCCACCAACCTGTAAATGCAGACACCCTTCCTAAATGCGCCTTTAACACCCACGCCGGCTCATTTAAATAATTGCTTTTGGGCCCCTCTGTACCCTCTGCCTCTGGCCTGCCCCTGCTTCACCACCCTTGTATGCACCCGTCCTGTTTTAATGTATGTTTTGCATTCTGTATGATTTGTTATCATGACTGTCTGGATCTTTGTATTGCTTTACAAATACAGATGATGGTGATGATAATCCTATCAAAATATTGTGGCCTAATCTGCACTTAACAAGCAACAGCAACAATCCGCTAATCTCCTATTTGTCGGAGGTAGGTGTCCTGCCTGGGGTTTTTACATGCCAGTGCATGTGTTTAAGATTAAGCTGACTTTTTTCAGTATGATTGTGCCCTGAGTCGAGAAGACCTGATTTACAAGAGACGCTGGCGATAACTCAGAGACAGAGGCCTAGAGGAGACGAGTAGCAGTATGGGGTCTGAGTTGGATGCTATTAACCCAACCTGCATGTGAGGCAAGTGTGAAAGTGTGGATTCTTGCTCAGAGAGGACGTAGTTGTGGGGACTGTTATTATGTGGGTTATTGAGGCTACAGTGGAAGATATAGATACTTCCCCCTGAAAGAGAGTTTGTTCTTAAGCCGAGAGGTGCACTCCAACTTGTGAGATGAACAGGCAATTACTACTGTTGTTTCTTGTAATGAGAAAAACAGTGTTTAGTGTATAGTCATGGCCAAAAGTTTTGAGAATGAAACAAGTATTGGTTTTCACAAAGTTTGCTGCTTCAGTGTTTTTAGACTTATTTGTCTTATGTTGCTATGGTATACTGAAGTACAATTTACAAGCATTTCAGTGTTGACCCTTCTTTTTGAAGACCTCTGTATTTCGTCCTGGCATGCTGTCCAATCAACTTCTGGGCCACATACTGACTGATGGCTGCCTATTCTTGCCTAATCAATGCTTGGAGTTTGTTAGAATTTGTGGGGTTTTGTTTGTGCGCCTGCCTCATGAGGATTGACCACAAGTTCTCAATAGGATAAAGGTCTGTGGAGTTTCCTGGCCATGGACCCAAAATTTCAATGTTTTGATCCCCGAGCCACTTAGTTATCGATTTTGCCTTATGGCAAGGTGCTCCATCATGCTGGAAAAGGCATTGTTCATCACCAAACTGTTCTTGAATGGTTGTGAGAAGTTGCTCTTTGAGGAAGTTTTAGTACCATTCTTTATTCATGGCTGTGTTCGCAGGCAAAATTGTAAGTGAGCCCACTCCCTTGGATGAGAAGCAATCCCACACATGAATGGCCTCAGGATGCTTTACTGTTGGCATGACACAGGACTGATGGTAGCGCTCACCATTCCTTCTCTGGACAAATGTTTTCCAGGTGCTCCAAACAATCTAAAAGGTGATTCATCAGAGAAAATGACTTTACCCCAGTCCTCAGCAGTCCAATCCCTGTACCTTTTGCAGAATATTAGTTGGTCCCTGATGTTTTTCCTGGAGAGAAGTGGCTTCTTTGCTGGTCTTCTTCACACCAGACCATCCTCCAAAAGTCTTCGTCTCACTGTGCATGCAGATGCACTCACACCTGCCTGCTGCCATTCCCGTGCAAGCTCTGCACTGGTGGTGCCCTAATCCCGTAGCTGAATCAGATTTAGGAGACTGTCCTGGCGCTTGCTGGACGTTCTTGGGCGCCCTCTGAAGCCTTCTTCGCAACTATTGAACCTCTCTCCTTGAAGTTCTTGATGATCTGATAAATGGTCGATTTAGGTGCATTCTTACTAGCAGCAATATTCTTGCCCTTTTTGTGCAAAGCAATGATGACTGCATTTGTTTCCTTGCAGTTATCCATGGTTAACAGATGAAGAACATTGATTTCAAGCACCACCCTCATTTTAAAGATTACAGTCTGTTATTCTAACTCAATCAGCATGACAGAGTGATCTCCAGCCTCGTCCTCGTCAACACTCTCACCTGTGTTAATGAGAGAATAACTGACCTGATGTCAGCTGGTCCTTTTGTGGTAGGGCTAAAATGCAGTGGAAATGTTGTTTTTGGGATAAAGGTCATTGTCATGACAAAGAGGGACTTTAAAATTAATTGCAATTCATCTGATGACATTCTGGATTCATCATGACATTCTGGAGTATATGCAAATTGCCATCATAAACACGGAGGCAACAGACTTTGTGAAAAATAATATTTGTGTCATTCTCAAAACTTTTCTCCATGATTGTACTAGGAACTAACTTTCTACAATTAGGTATTATGAACTGGAGAAGAGAAGGGCGAGACTGTGTTTCCAGAATAACTACCTTGTCGTTTGTTCAACTTAAAGACGGCCTGGTGCTCACTTATTTCATCACTGGTAAATGTTCATTTTTTGCTTGAAAAAGTATCTTTATTTTGTATTAAGGTGCAAAACAAACACAACACAGTATACTCAAGTGTACACAGTACACTGGGTAACATAATCATTCAAACTTTTTAGCACAATACAAGACATAAGGTACAAAATATGCCATCCTACACTATACATCAGGTACTGCACTAAACATGCAAACTTAAACGACATAACAGATTCAAATAAGCAATGGATGTGAGGGGACGGTAGGTGAGAGGGTAGGGGGGAAGGAGATCACAGGCCCAAAGCTTTATTGAGGATAGACACATATATAAGGGAGGGTCCATAAATTAAGGCAAGACATTCAACAAACCTTCAAACAGTGATCGGGAGAATGTGTTGGAGCGGGTAAGGGAGGAGGAGTCAGAATCCTAAAGCTTTATTGAATAAACAGACACATGGGGAGGGGGGCATGAAATCAATCATCTTCCTCTTCCTCAGGACTGTCAGTGGTGTTATAGTCTCTTAGCAGGCTGTGGATCAGGTTGTGGATCATCTCCCTTTTCAAGATGAGGCATTTCCTGGCAAGCATATAGCATCCTTACAGCAGTTCATACGGCGTCAGGCCTGCTGGATTGCCCAATAGTGTGGGTCCCAGTAAATAATCCATAGAATAACGAATGGTATGAAAGACAAATCCTGGACACACTGTCCTTTAGTTCGTGTTCCAAGGCACCCAACTGGTGATTGTTCATTGCTACACTTGCTGCAAGTGCACTGCATTTACTTTCCCGTTAAACCTGCATGTGCAGGGACTCCTGTGTGCTGAAATCACAGGTGGGAGAGAGACTGAGCTTCTGCAGTGTGGGAGAGAGACTGAGCTTCTGCAGTGTGGTTTACCCAAGGTCAATGCAATGTAGGAAATTAAGAGAATACCTACCACCCTCTACCCCCCCAAAGCAAAGAGTGTCTGCATACAGATATTACAATATATCTTGGATTTCAGTGACTTATATAAGGTATTGGAACTGCTCTGTGACTTCTAATAACTTACAGTAAGGGTACAATATCCCATATATATATATATTGCCTTTTGATACATTATTGTTATTATGATCCTCAATTTGTATAGTGCCAATATATCAGGACAGCGCTTTACGGAGTATAGCAGGGTACACATCTATGCTCTTATGCTGCAGATCACACAATTCACAACTGTTTGGTCATATATTGCGTATGCGCTCACGATCATGTTTCATAGTACCAAAACACATCGCATCTGTTGATTTAAACGATATAAGAAATCGCGATCAATGATGGGACACTGCTGGAAAATATGGAAGTGTGTACGCACGCAGGACCGGCAGTGTAGGCAGATATCTGTAGAGGGTGTACAGAGTCACAATCTTTTCAGCAGAAGGTTACGAGAGATGAAGATCTGAAGGTAAATTGTGTAGGTGTGTACGCTTGCATCGGCATGCTCATCGGGACTTTCAATGGTCACAGAAATTGCATCTGAAGTAAGATTTCATAGGTGTCTACCCAGCTTATGGTTAATCATTGACATCTGCTTTTGCCTCAGGGGAGCTTACAGTCTAGATTTTGTACCACATAAGGGGTAATTTAATCAGAACTGGAGCACACGGCAGCAATCATTTATTGATTAAGGGGACAACATTCATTTAGAATTAACTTGTGGGGGGCAAATTATTTTTTTCGTTATATTATTATAATTTTGCCACTTAATATAGCGATAAGTTAAATTTCCCTCCATAATTTAGATATAAATGAATGTGGCCCTCTTAATTAGTAAATAATGATTGCCTTCATAATTCATAAGTCACTTGTGCCTCCTCTATTCTGAATGGCCAGATAGCTGAATCAGCCATCTCCACTCTCACAACAGCCTCTTTGTTTTCTGGCTGTCTTTCTGGAGTTTTCTCCTGTGACGTACAGCGATATAAAACTGACCTTTAGTAAATCTAGTCCTTGGTGTGATAAGAGATCTGGTACTGCATCAGTTGTTTTAATCAACATTATTTGATTAATTGACCATAGGTACTACTTCTGTGACAAATGAATCCCTATACCAAGCACTGTAAAACATAAAGTAATCCAGTGCAAATGTACGCTAACATCCATTTTCATGCACAAGATAAGTAACTTTAAACATTTTGGGCCTGAGTTATTAAGGAAGGTAAGACATAAAAAAGGAGTAAATGTTCTCTGGGTCAAACCATGTTACAATGCAAGGGGTGCAAATTAGTTTATTATTTTGTACATAAGTTAAATACTGGCTGTTTTTTTCATCTAAAACACAAATACTTGACAGCTTCATTTTTACACTGAAATTGATCTAGGACATACCCTACCCCAACTATAAATCTGTCCCCACAATTTAAATTTACCTCCCCTCCAATACAGCATGGTTTTGCCCAGGTGCAAAGTTACTCATTTTTCATGCTTTGCTCTCCTGAATGACTCAGGCCCTTTAAGTTCTGAGTTATGTTTCTCTGCCTCCATGTTCCAAATAGTGAGGGCTGTGAGAGGTAAGAGGTCTGGTTACTGAGCAACATTAATATATTAACCATGGACTGGAAGCAGGGTATAAATTACACAGGCTGATGAACATGGGCAAGGAAGCAGTCAAATGTCTGCAACAGTTGTTAGTAAGATATTATATATAAAGGGAAAACCAAGTTGTACACTAACTGGGCTCCCTATCAGAATGCTGTGTTCTACAGAGTATTATAAGAGCCCCACTTATATTCATCTAAGAAAATCCGGGATAATGAGCAAAATAATGCTTAACTGAATAATTGTTTTCTATTGATTATTATATTACAATTGCATTACCACTTGGTGTAGTAAATTCTGGGCATTTTAGGAGAATGCCACCATACGCTGACCATTGCTACGTGGTGCCAGGTCAGCCGTTTAAAACTAGACCTATCAATTGTCACACACAGGGACTTCTAATCTAAAGGCTGTGTGCCTCTGAGTCAGATGAATGTCTACTTCCTTTTATTTGGGTTTTAATAAGTGGTGACTTTGTGGGTACATGGACTACACATGCCAAATCATTTAAAGTTTACCTGTCACTTACACAAAATATAGGCAGCTATATTGTGGTCTCATTCACAAGTAACTATTTAGGACAGGCCAGCGTACAGATTTTCAGCTGGACAAACCATGTTGCAATGCAAGGAGTGTAAATGCAATTTTTCTGGCTGCTTTTGCACATAGCACGCAGCTAAGACAGGCCCTGTCCCAACTCTAAATCTGTCCACAATTTTTTAATTGGCCCTACCCTAAACACAATAAGGTTTTGCTGCGTGTGCCCACAAAAAGGCTCGCACACTTATGGGTGCATACAGAGTGCCACGCTACTAGAGGGCAGGTGCAGAAACACACTGATAATGACGTCCGGCACCATGAGCTAGTCGCTGATTGGATGATTGTAAATTCACCTCTGACACTAACAGATGCTGCCTTCATTGATCATGCATATATTATAGTGAGTGTATTTTAAAAATATGTTTTTGCTACTTTCATTTGTAGGTGAGAAGGAATAAATATATCTGCTGTATTATGTTAAGTTTTTTGCTCTAGAAACAAATGTTAACAAAGGTTTGGCCGCATTTTGCGATTGTGTGACTGAGGATATGGGTGTTTATATTATTTTACGGGCAGCTGATTTAGCATAAATTATGCTTCCAACTCAGCTGGGCTGTTTTTAGGGGGTGGTGAGCCAGGAATTTTGCTCAGTAGGGCCGCTCTTTGCTATTTATTTATTAAACATATGTTATTTTAGTTTCGATGTTTGCAAGAGTATCTCCCAAGGAGCATTGTCAAATAAATATATAAATAATTCTCTTGTTGGAGAATCACACACACACACACACACACACACACACACACACACACACACACACACACACACACACACACACACACACACACACACACACACACACACACACACACACACACACACACACACACACACACACACACACACGTTAGTTGTATTCATATAGCCTTTAACAATAACAAAACCCTCCACACGCCCCTAATTTATGCCCCCCCAGTCCTTTGTTATATACTCACTCCTGCCAATATCTCTAACATTACCCTAAGCTTTTCTGCCACAAACTGTTGTAACATTATATGTTGCAGTTCTTGTTATGAATTGGTGAAAATAAAACATTTATATTTCTTACACAAAACGTTTATTTCTTACACAACAGTTTAGAGTATTGTTCTTTAGGTCTCTCCACTTACAAATTATCTGATAAGCCTCTCTTTAAGGTGTTTTGGTGCGGCTTATCATCATTTCTACAGGGAACCTTTGTTGGAGTTGGGCATCCAGAGATGATCAGCCACAGTGCTTTTTTTTGGCTAACATCAAGTGTAGTACCTGCCTGAGTAAGGGGTACAGAGCAGAGCCTCCCTGAAAGACCCATAGGAATCCTTGGTCTGATGCCAGAAGGGGTCAGTGGAGACTTCAAGATGACTGTTCCTCCAGGGGACACGGCCCGGAGGTGACCTGTAAATGCACTGCTGGTGGTGGCAGTCCAGGCATTATCACGCTTTGCACAGAGTACGGCATTAGCACAATACACTTGAGTAACCCTGCACCACTCTTTTATTTCTTGGTCCTGGCCTTTTGGCTGGACCAGAACATTTTTTGCACCCTCTGGCCAGGAGGCTGGGGCCTACGGGCACTTTTTTATTTATTCAAACACGAGCACTTATAGTACAAAACACTTTTTTTCTGGCACAAATTTCAGTTGGTTTGATTTTTGTTGCGCGTTTCGAGCTTGGGTATAGGCCTAAACCCTTATGGGCGACCCTCTCCCCAAGTTATAGGAGGCTCCCTCCTTATGGGGGGAGCTGCAGAACCGGTCCCCTGGGGGAAGCAGCCCAACCTCAGGGTAATGGGTACTGCCCGAGCCTTGCGGCAGAGGTACTCCCGAAGACCCTTGCTCCCTAAGGAGAACTTTAGCTCCAAGGGTTGGAGATGTAAAGGGGCCTCTCCTAGCTTTGGTTAAGGAGGGTTTCCGGAGACCCTTATCTCAGTATGGGACCGCTTGACTCCAGGGAATAGTGAAGTATAGGGCTCAAGCCCCCAGCATGGATCTTGCACTGCACTGGGTGCACTTCGAGCTGCAATAAACAAAAAATACAAAAAAAAACTGTACAGCTATACCCCTGTGTCTAGGCTGATGGCCTGTATGTATATATGTGTGTCCAACAATATAATATAGTGTTTGCAAAGTAAAGGTAGCTCACACCTATACTTTACAACCAACCTAACAACTAAAAAAAGTCACCTAAATGCTAAACAATGTTGTTGGTTGATTTGGAAACAGGGTAATATTTTTATTTCATTAATTCAAATTTTTATTATATATATATATATATATATATATATATATATATATATATATATATATATATATATATATATATATATATATATATAAATTTTAACTGTATTAACCAGCCTGCTACCACAGCTGAAGTGGCTGACGGGGGAAGAGCGAAACCTTTGCTATGATAGCTTTGACTTATTATCACAGCTATCACCGGGAACCATGACCGTTAGATTGAGGGTGTTGCTCTGTGACTCATTTTAAGGGCCCCAAAATCATAGCAACAAGCATTAAAGCCCTGAGTAATTCAAAATGTAATATATTTTACATTGTTAATGAATGCAGTGTAAAATATATTACATTTTGATTTACTCTTAATGTTATCAAAAATTGCAAACAGAATGATGCTCCCACAATTTTCCTCCTTCACTATATTTGTTAGTCTATATGTGTGACCAGTAGTTTCATAAAGTGCTGCATGGAGAATCTGCTCTTCCTTACAACCCTGTACAGTGGATTTTTACTAACACGTTTATTATTTACGTTTACGTATGTGCTAAAACTGTCAAAGTAATTGTTGTTTGATATTTCTGTGCAATATGCAAATAAAACATATCCTATTTGTTATCTAACCAAGCCAGTAAACCATACTTGCCAACTTTGGCACAAAGCTATCCTGGAGGGGGCGCTGTCATGGGGGTTTGGCCACGCAAATTGCATTGTTAGGCCCCGCAACCTGTCAAACTTTGCCAATGGCAGCAGGGGGCATGGCCAGGATGACGCATTTAGCCCCGTCTCCACCCACTTCACTAACGAAGAGGACAGGCTACGGGAGGTTGCCCTGCTTTCCTGGGAGTCCGGGAGAACTCCCAAAAATTTGGAGGTCTCCCGGACATTACGGGAGAGTAGGCAACTAGTCAGTAAACTCACTATTGGACTTTATTATACTGTAATGTTTTCTAAAGTATGTATACATCACTGAGCTAAATACCTCAAATGGAATATGTCAAGATACCAGGATATTTGAGCCAGCTCTCACAATACAATCTCGGTACCTTGGGTTCACAGATCACATAGGCATAGACAATAGGAATGATTCAAGGTATCTTTATTACACTATATCACCATACAGTAGGGAACATCGAAAGGACTAGAAAAGTAACAGTTTTTTAGTCCATATTTTTTGAGAATCTATGTAAAAGACTGAGTGAAGTGAAAGCAACCCCTTGTTGGCACAGTATTAACTAGGCATGTCCCATGCATTTGCTGATATGATGCCGTATGTCCCGGTTCTGGGGATGTGCAGAGTGATTTTGCATATGATGCGCTCAAAATTGGCGGATACATGTCTTGATGAATCGTGCCGAAGGTATGTTGGCGCTTGTAGTTCTACAAAAACTGGAGACTGACAGGCAGATATTCTGTTATGAAGGGCTCTGACATGTGTATTTTCCTGTTTGTTATGGAGTGGGCAGAAGATATTTTAATGTAATTTACATTCTAAAAAACTACAGTGTTAAGTTAATATAAGACAGACCAGGGACTCTAAACCTAAACTGTATGCTTCACCATTGTGCATTATGAGTTGTGTGTGGATATAGTTGTGTAAGGCTGTGGCTTCCCAGTGTATAAATTCCACCTTACACAGTATAATCAGACAGGTGTAGTTAGCAGACCTGGCAGTAGCTGCACAGCTCAGGCCGGCTCTGGCTGTTTATCTTCTTCTGATTTAGCTTCCCTGGTTACAGAGCCTACTTCCTGCTGTGCTGCTGGATGTGTGACAGTGGGGGGAGAGGATGCTGTGCTTGTAACTGAGGCTGCTCCTTTCTGGTGTTAATCTTTATGTGGAGCATGGGGAGAGCGTCAAGTTAAACCTCTACTATATAGAGAAAGCTCAGGTATGTGGCATTAATATCGGTGTCTCTGTAGGTTATACTAACTGCATTACTGTTGTATTTGGTTGGTTGACTTTTAGTTTTACATTATGTGTCCTTTGTGAGTTTTACTATGCACCTATGACCATGTATTGAACGGCATGTGTCTTGTTCATGAGGGCACATTCATATACAATAAGCAGTAGTTTAGCAGGGGTAGCCGCCCGAGCCGGTCCCATACTGGGCTACCTTGAGCTAGGTCACTGGATTACCTGCATTTTTATCCTTTAAAATGTTGCTAATAGGCTGCTGAGCCAAGTCTCGCCCCCCCAGGCTAAAGTTTGCCAGCCCTCCCCTGTTGTTAAGCCTATGTGTGGTCACAGCTTTTTTTATACTTTATTTCATACATGACAACTTTTAAGATTTCTCCACTGGGAGATCCAGGGGAGAAGTCATGTGACATGGGGTAGGGTCACCATAGCCCCGCCCCACTCTAAAAAGCTGAAATTCACGGCATTGAATGGATTGAGCGGAGCTTAATGGCACGATTAAGCCCCGCCCCCTCCATTCACTGCCGTTAATTTTGGCAAATGAGGGAGCTTTGCCTACTCTTCCGGGAGTCCGTGAGGCCTCCCAGGAATTCCAGGAGAGTAGGCAAGTATGCTTTTATTTAAGAAGTTCATTAAATCCTCTCCCTTTCCAATAATAGTACTTTGGCAGGGTTCCCATATTTGGAACCACCATAATCTGGTGTAATTACCGGGGTCCCAGCATTAACCTACTGTCACTAACAACTACCGAACACCTATGAGCCTTAGCAGGAGAGATGTGACATAGCTTACCTAGCTGAAGAGGGACCCCACCACAGTGCTGGTAGTAGGAAACTTCTTCAAGTATGACAAACCATGTAACACTCATCCCATTGTTTATGCATACCATAATACTGTCATTTTCTGTTTATAAGACAAGCATAATGTTCATGCTGTGATAATCTGTGATGAGTAAATACAGATATATACAGATTAGAAGCAAAGGTACCATAGTAAGATCCCCCCTTATTATACAGAATCTGGATATATACCTCAGATCTTGCATTCAGCATTTGTTATGCGTGCTCAAATTCAGCAGTGACTTTAAATATATTTTTAAACCACAACAAGGGAACACAATTCCCTATATTCCACAATACATTATGATTTAACCCATTGCATGCAGTAATGAAATCTTGTTATATTACTAAACAACTAAGAGATGACTTCTCAGTACTGGTAAATGCCTCTAGGTGGCACTCACAGTGCAGATTTGGTATTACAGGAGACAGCTTTGTTTTTATATGCTTGTTACATCCCGGCCTTTCTTGGGACAAGTCCAGTAATGCCACTGATCCACCTATGACATGACTGGCTTGTGTTTTTAAGGTGGCACCCTTGTTTGTAGCTGATAGAGAATGGACGGTTATCTCGATTGTACTTGCTCTGGCTATATAGATTAATACATGAGATTTGTGTCTGTTAAGTTGCTATAGAGAAGTAAGATGTTTTCCAGTGTCACTTATGTTGATAGGAGTGTTGGTGAGTGGGTACAACAAGCCTGTAGGTAAACAGACTAGTATGGCTGAATTGCATGGAGTGTTGTATACTGCAGGCAGACTTGTGGAGTCAGGTTACTCCTGTACACACCTAGTTACCGAGTTATCAAACAGACCTTGATGAAGCTTTAGTGTCAGAAGACATGGTACGTACACAGATAATCACATGTAAAATTGCATGTAAACCCCCTAAATGTTTTTCCTGGCTGTATGTCTGCTATAGGATCAAGTTAACTATTGATACAGCACAGAATGCAATGTGTGCTACAGCTATTTACCTATAGATACTATAGAAGCAGGCATATTGGTGTTGTTACATAAGTAATAAAACATATACTGTATTAGTGAATGTTAAACTTTTTGAATGTTATGCAGTGCACCATTGTATAAAGTATTATCTTGTATTATAGTTTTTAAATATTTTGTTCATGTACATAGAGGTTTCGGTAGCAATTTAAAAATAATTGAGGAAGAAAACAGAATGCTGTGAATTAATGTTATGCGAGTCGACGTTGTGTTACCTCTTTTGTTTTGCAAAATTTGTATGTATACAGTTTTGTCCTTATTTTGAGTAACTGTAATTCATTGGTGGCCAAAATAATGTTGACTTCTGAAGGCTGTCACTGAGTCAGCAAGAACCATGAGGCTGATTACACACTGACACACTAGTGACACTACATGTTAAATGCAAATGATTGTTTGCACTTGTGGTTAAGGCAGGTAAGTGGAGCAGACAACCGTTTGTACTGCTAATGCTAATGGGTATGTGGTCATCGGAACACATGGGTTCCATTCATATACACATTTACATGCTTTAATCAGTGTTTTATGAGTGTTAAAATACTCCAGCAAAATATGGATTTTGACGCCAGTGGGTAAGGGGCCTAAAGGGACCACAGAGCATGTGTATTCATGAACGTCCATAAAAATGTACATGGACATTTTAAATAAATACATAAATCTGTGGGTAAAGTCAAAATGTATAGGTACATGAAATATAGAAAGCGGAGCAATATGTGAGGACAGTACATAGCACAGATCACGCAGTATATAATACATCCATGATAATATAACATGCATTTATTACACACAGTGGGCCTGAGTCAAGTCAGAGCGCAGAATTCATGTGTAAAAAGCAACATTTGTGTATTTCCATTCCTTATTCAAGTTGAAACGTTTCTTAAGATACATTTTGATGTGGAGATACTTTCCCTATAAACAGCGTGTACTTTAACATAAGCGTAGACATAAAGAGAGACGAAGGTGGTTTTTTTGGAGCAATTTACTATGACTTCACATCAGAATGTACACTTTTTTCTCAATTTTAATTTTTATATAATCAAAAATTAAAATAACTGGCGATATAAAAATGGCAAACCAACGGAAAAAACAAATTAACCATATTTTTCAGAATAATCCATATATTTTGAGTTTTTAAATTTCATCTGTTATTTTAAAAAAACAAACTTAAATGCGCACATATGCTACTTTATCATCATCATCATCATCTATTTATTTATAAAGCACCACTAATTCTGCAGCACTGTACAGAAAACTCATTCACATTAGTCCCTGCCCCATTGGAGCTTACAATCTAAATCCCCTAACATACACACAGACCGAGAGAGAGCAAAGGGCAATTTTGATAGCAGCCAATTAACCTACCAGTATGTTTTTGGAGCATGGGAGGAAACCAGAGCACCCGGAGGAAACCCACGCAAACACGGGAAGAACATACAAACTCCACACAGATGGTCGGGAATTGAACTCATGACCCCAGTCCTGTGAGGCATAAATGCTAACCACTTAGCCACCGTGCTGCCCACAGATGTGTGTAAGTGACTCATGTGTAAAACTTTTAGGAAATAAATTTTCAATGTGTACAGTTTTTCTGTGCTAGCTACTGAGACACGTGTGAAAGGCAGTAAACACAGACAATTTTCTCACATACTTCTTAAACATCATCATCCATTTATATAGCGCCACTAATTCCGCAGCGCTGTACAGAGATTTCGCTCACATCACTCCCTGTCCCATTGGAGCTTACAGTCTAAATTCCCTAACACACACACACACATACTGAGAGAGACTAAGGGCAATTTTTTGTTAGCAGCCAATTAAACTACTAGTATGTTTTTTTGGAGTGTGGGGGGGAAACCGGAGCACCTGGAGGAAACCCACGCAAACACGGGGAAAACATACAAACTCCACACAAATAAGGCCATGGTCGGGAATTGAACTCATGACCCCAGTGTTGTGAGGCAGAAGTGCTAACCACTTAGCCACCGTGCTGCCTAAACAGTGAATAAATGGTGTTGCAATTATCCAATCATAAATGGCACGCATCATCTGGTGTCCAGCCCGGAGGAGATAAAGGTTACCTCATCTTGCAAGACCAAGAGCTCCGTGGCACGCACTCTCTGTGACCTGATGATTGGTCAGCAGAAGACAACGCCCCACAGTACATGGAAAAGATTTGTCCAGTGAAAAAACGGAAAGATTACAATAAAGGTACCAGAGGCAGTATCTGGTGCCAGCCCCGGTGCTTAATACCCGTCTACACTCCTATCTTTGCTTGCAATTTACCTTGATGCCTGCTGCATATCTGCAGTTAATATGCAGATATGCAGCGGGCATCTAAACTAGTTGCAATAAAAGGCTTATCTAAAAAATCCTCTTCCCAAGGTTTATCTCCACCCTCTACAAGCTCAGTACATCTAAAAAGTTATTTTGACCACTCAAAAAAAAAAAAAAATGCCCCAACTTTGCTGGTCATCTTCCCTTTAGGGGTTTTTGGGCTATGCCAAGTGCACAATTGCGGCCAGGCACGTCTGGTTTTAACTTCCCTATCCTACAGCCTCTTTGCATTTTCAAAACCACTGTTTTTCCAACCAAATATTTTCACACAACTTGCAAAGGCAGAAACTGGTGTTCTGGTTGGAGCACTTTGACTATTGCACTGTCACATTGTTAATGACATTGCTTGTGTGACATTACTGTAATGCACACAAGAGGCCTATCGTTTTACTACTTATGTTCGAATGTGTATAAACCTCCCTGACGGTGTATATAATGTTAGAATGAGGGGATTTGGAAACTACTGAAATGGAGTTTGACTCTCTGTGAATGGATGCTGGTCCTCTGTGCAGTGATCAGAGAGAGAGGGGTAAATCCGGAGTTTCTGGTTTTGCAGCTGTAACAATGAAAAATGGTGGGGTCCATGTGGAAGGTTTCGTGGACGTAGGAATGTGATTTGTGTCATCACTGTCCCACCTCCGATGTGCAAGGCAGCTGTTCGTGTAATTGTGCAGTGGGCTATGATGACGCATTTCGCCAGCAAATCGCGTCATCAAGCTGCTCGCCACTCTTCTAGTCCTCTCTCCTAAGAGTCCGGTAGAGCTCACCAGAATTGAGGAGGCATTTTGGGTAGCAGGCAAGTATGGTTGTAACAAACGCTATGTATGTAGATGTAGAGATGTAACATAGTCAATGTTGAGACACATGTATGTTTCCATTAACATGCTTGTTTTGCTTGCTGGATTTAACACTTGTAGTTCAGATATAGTCAACTAACAATAACACCTCTGTGGCTTTAAACTTAGGTAATGGTTTCACTAGGTTTTTCCATTCCTCTAAATGTCCTTGGTGAACAATCATTTTAAGACTTGTGTATGTGTGATATATAATTGTTACTCAGTTAATAGTATGCATCTAAAATGCCCTGTATGTGTCCCATTATATATTGTACTATATGTACTTTTTATCTAAGTGTTAGTGAGTATATATAGTGCTTTATATATGTGATTAGTTCCAGGCTTCTATATTGGCTCCATATATTATGCTTTCTATGATTAAATATTAAATGACAACTCCACCTAAAACAAGTTTTTGTTTTGTTTTGGATGGACCTGTGCTGTGTGACCATGTAGTTTTATGTTCATACGTTCCTAAAGGTCGGGTAAATAAAATAGCAAAAATGAGTTTACCTGCGCTCAATCGATTCTTCCGTCCCAATGGTTCTGTGATGTCTCTAACGGTCCAACGTTCAGCAGAAGGGGCAGCAGTTAGTTGGCTAATGGTAGCGCTGGCCCTGGCTACACCAGTTTGGAAGTCCAGGAAGTATATTTACTAAACTGCAGGTTTGCATAAGTGGAGATGTTTCCTTTAGCAACCAACCAGATTCCAGTTATCATTTTGTAGAATGTATCAAATAAATGATAACTAGAATCTGATTGGTTGCTATAGGCAACATCTCCACTTATTCCAATCTGCAGCTTAGTAAGTAAACCCCCTGGTGTTTTCATTTTTGTGCCCTACCTGTATCTTCTTAATTTACTCTCACAACCATGTCCCTACATTCTCACTTGCTCTTATTCCTCTTTTGCTGCCATCTCAAGCAAAATAAATAGACCATGCAGTGTTATGTTATGCAAATAACTGAAAATCCTCACACAGGGAAAGTTCTGCTGCAGAGTCCACAGTAATTCATGGGGAAATACTGACACTAGCTGGACATTTTGTATACTGCAAGCTCCTTATAGATGGTACAGTAATAACCCTAGATGTGCAATGTCTAAATGTAATCTCACACTAGTGCTCTGAATGCTAGTGCGTTTCCAGTTAGAAAGCCAAAGCGCCCCATACACAGAATAAAGAACAAGATGTTTTGTCTGAGTGTATTTACCCTTAATGCAGTTGTGGCAGTCTCTGCGGTCTGTCTCTAAATATAAATTTATGTGTGATTTTCTATAATAAAATGTAATCTGATTTGTATACATTATTTCTGATTATGCAGAAGCGCTAATACACTCGCTTTTACAAGTAGACACAAGGGCCAAACATTTGTGTCATCTAGGGAGAAATACGGGGAATTGAGCGTATTCCTTTCTGAGTACCCACAAGCAAAAATGAGAAGTTGCATTTGCAGGACAATTTTCTTTTAATGACCGAAAGGGGTGAAGTAGGCACTTTTGCTTTGCGCACTTCATTTTTCTTCCCGCAAAAGGATTTTATTTTTACACTACCTCCTGGGGTGACAGAGATTTGAACTCACTCTGTACATTCAGTGACATGTATTTCATTCCTTCCAGGAGCACTTTTACGGAGAAACGCGTTTCTAGACGCTCTTCAAGCATTTTAATAAAACATTGAAACACCCAAAGTGATACCTGTAATAAAATCATTCCCCATATGCCCTCCCTCTAATAATTAATTTAAATGAAGTTAAACTGAAGTGTTTTAGGATAAAAATAAATGCAAGTAAGTGAAAATTGTCCTAGAGTGAAAGTTCTGCAGTACAGATTCAGTTGTTATAAATGGGATAATACTGACACTAGGTGGACATTTCATATACTACAAGTCCTAAAATGTTAGTAGGTTGGACTTTGAAGTTACTTGTTACTCTTTCCACATTTTTTACGTGGAACCAATAACCCACAAAACTAGGTGCAGACTGGGAAGTGGGAGCGCACCTTGAAATCCACTTGGAGAACAAATTTGCACATTTAAAAAATACTTGCAGTTCCACATTATTTACCATTTGTGAACTGGTTTGTTCTTTTATGGCTATGTACGTTTTATATAAAGTCTGCTTAGATACATTTTTCTTACATGTCTCATACGCAACACATTATATGGATCTTTTTTTACTAAGCTTACTTCATGGTACCAGTAATCCTTTTCTTATTCTTTTGCAGCCCTTCCTCAACAATATATACTATCCTTTGTCATCTCTTCCATCCAGCCCACGTCCACTAAAGATGCAAGGATACATCTCATCCCCAGTTCAATACCCGTCTCTACCCTTTGCGGCACTGTCCCCGAAAGGCAACTTCATTCAGACTTTTAGGTTCCAGCCTCGTAGGGATGGAATTGACTATAGGCGGTTTAGTGCCATTGATGTGGAAAAGGTGGCTCGGGAATTAGACATATCTACACTGCAAGAGAGCATCAATTCAATCACCTTTTGTAATCTAGATAATGAAAGATGCCCATATTGTCAGCAACCAGTGGATCCTGTGTTGCTGAAACTCCTTAAATTGGCACAGTTTACTATTGAGTATCTTCTACATTGCCAAGAATGTCTAAGCAACACTGTGACACAGTTGGAGGAGCGAGTACAGGAATCAACCAATGGACATCTCCAGACTAAGCATGAAATAGTCAAACTGGGTGAGGAATTAAAGAAGCTTAAGGATGAGAACAAGAGGAGGAAGAAGTTGATTGGAACTCAGCAAATGCTTCTCCAGGCTGGAGCTAACAATTATCATAAGGTATTGCAAACAGTACTGTATTCAAAATGACATAAAAGTCATAACAAGGAAAACTATGGTTATAAAAGTCTCAAAAACAGATTAAAGTTAAGATAGGGTACAACACTGGGGAAAATTAAAAAAATATATATTTTATCCCATATTGACATAACATACCCAACTCTATCTTCTCTCCACCAGTTATGTAGGTCTTCAGCGAGAATCCCTGTCTGGGCAACACTTTTACACCATAGCAATAGTGAGCCCATTTTTGGGTATAATTACATTATGACAGGATTCCATATGGATGCTCCTACAGGTGTCGACACCTGGCTTAAATGCTGGAAGAGGGGTGGATTCCCAGGCCAGCTGAAGATGTACTCCCTCTTCTTTATAAGCTTATAGGTATACCGCAGTATGAATTCCCATTGAATCCCTGCACAATGAGGGACAGGAGTAAGTAAATTTTGTTAGGCGAGTGTGATATAAAACTAATAATTTAAGGTTTTATGTTCATTAAAGGGCTTTCTCTCTGATTGAATATTGCATTATTTATAATGGAAGAAAAATAAACAAATTATTATTACATATCCGTGTCTGTTAAGGTTTCACTTAGCTGAATGCTCTGCGGAAAGGGTTAAATGTTTTGACTCTTTTAATTTGCAGAGCATTCAACGTGGTTCGATCTCAGCTTACACTGATGTGTAATAAAAATAACATTTCCATTATTGACTATATGGAAATGTTCACTTGTCTGCGTTTCCTAACAGGCAGATCTGATCATTCGTGAATGAACCATTTTTTTGTTGTTTACTCGTTTTTATTTTACAAGAAGCTATTGTTTAATATCTTTGTATGTCAGTTTTCTTAATTGCTTTGTATCTTAAGCATTGTGAATTCATTTTCCTTATTATAACTACACTTGATAAGTTCATGTCCCTGTGTCTCCTATTAATTCACGTGTCAGACTTAACTTGGTATTAAAACGCTACATAGTTGAAACAGAGGAGATCATTTGGTTTATGATCTCTCTGGGTCAGGGAAGATCATTTGGTTTATGAAAACTGTGATTAAAGTAAGTTGTGATAGATTTGTTTAGATAAAGGGAGAACCCAAGGCTTCTAGACTAAGAGTGTCAGCTCTTCAAACCAGACCTTGGTGGTGGCATAATTGGTAAGGCAGAAGTAAGTGTGTGGGATAGACGGAGGATCTTAATCATTTTTAAACAAATCAGTTGTTGTTGTTTTGGATTAAACCTGTCGCACACGTCAGGCTCAGGTGAGTGCTGGATCATGACCATTTTCCAAATGATGATAATACTATATGGAAAGTTCTACTTTTAAGGTCAGTATTGAGAATATTTCTCAGTGACATCTTTCACAAAAGGCTTTTCCCAGAAACACCTGTTTCAAATTAACTGTCACATTCTTTACAGTATACAATTTCTTGTAAATTGGACACAAAGTGGGAGATTCTGCGCACATTGCCGGCAATTACGGTAGGAATCTCTGCGAAAAGTGAGCGGAGATTCCAGCCATAATATCGGCACAAGGTGTTTCCACGGATGTTCTGGAGAAACCTTGTGCCGAGTTGAATCTCCCCCACAGTGTAAAGTGAATCTATCGTATGAAAGAAAGCTAATGTTTGGGATTGGACCATGGCATCCTGTTAGATAGACATTGCCCGTTAACACAGTGCTGAAGTATAGATATTTTAACACTTTTCTGCCTCGTTCCCTTCACAGTGTCACCTCTGTGATAAGGCCTTCATGAACTACTCCTTCCTTCAGGCGCATCTCCAGCGTAGACATCCCGAGATGACTGAACTTGGTACACGCAGTATTTATGTCTATGTATTACTTTGTAATGTCTCTCCCCTGTGTTCTGTACATGGGACATGTATTACTGCCACACGTGTCAGTTTTATAATATTATGTTAATACCTACCTTGGTGTAGAATACATTTTGTAGTTATTAGTCCATATAAAATACACAACACTGCTCTGTTAGGTTTTATGAAATCGGTATGGACATCAGACATACTCGGTCAGTTGCAACTAGACAACATTGCAGCACAAATGTAACAAGACTTTAACAAGCCATAAACCTAAGCATCAATTTTAAGTTTAAATATTATTTTTTCGACAAATTAAAAACAGTATAATGTTATTATTAATACTGTCCTGCAATGGAAAATAATTTCCACCAAATCTTCCCGGGTAGGTCTCCCAGACTCCCGGGAGAGTAGGCATTTCTCCCGCATCCCGTGGGGACCTCCATGTGGGGAATTGCGTCATTGACCACACCCTCTTCAGACTTGTTCTTCACTTCCCCTCCGGTGCAAGTTAGTGACCTTCTGTCAGTTTTCATGCTAGATGACAAACTTACTCTCTGAGAATTTTGTCTGGGATCTATAAATAATTGGGAGGAATTGGTGCACTTGCTGAAAATTATTTTCCTTGCAGAGCGCCTTACACTGTCTTTAATTTAGCTAAAACACATAGCAATGGTAAGATTGAATTCTGGACATCTGAAGAGTCTGACACAGCCCATCTGTAGTGCTCCCTTATCCAACGCCAGCTCTCAGTTGTCCCAGTGCTGATCTGCTAAGTATTCCACTTTCAGAACAAAACAACATTCATCTGTTTGGTATTTTACCTAACTTTTAACTTGTTTTTTTTATGTCTTTTGTTAGATGTGTTTGCTTTCAGTTTCCCTTACATACAATTTAGCTTACTCTTCATATTTTACTATTGTTGTTCTTATTGGATGTCTATTGTATAACTTGACAAATTTATGTTTTGTTTTTGTATTGTGTTGAAAAATGTTTCAGATGTGGATGTATACTTTTGTGAACTACCCACAGAAAAGGCTGGTATGCCTACTTTTGCGGGTGAACGTGAAAGTGGACAATGTTAACACAGTGCTGACATATTTAGCTTTTTCCCAAAAATAGACATCTTACATCACAAAATGGCATATGCACTATGAGGGCCTGAGTCATTAGGGAGAGCAAAGCATAAAAAATGAGTAACTTTGCACCTGGGTAAACCCATGTTGCATTAGAGGGGGAGGTAACTTTAAAATGTGGGGACAGATTTATAGTTGGGAAAGGACATGTCCTAGATCAACTTTAAATTTCAGTGTAAAAATAAAGTTATCAAGTATTTGTGTTCTAGATGTAAAACAGCCAGTATTTAACTTATGTGCAAAATAATAAACTAATTTGCACCCCTTGCATTGTAACAATGTTTGCCCCAGATTTCTTTTACTCCTTTTTTTGCCTTATTTTCCATAATGGCTCAGCCCTGAGAGTGCATCTTAGCACTTTTGTTTTGGCCTTTAATATTTTCTTCAGGTATTGACTGTAAACAGGGGCGGATCTAGAAAGATTTTCTACCCCGGGCGATTTAGGCCCCGCCCCCTTTCTGCCCTTTAAGGCTGCCGGCGGCTGCACAGTATGTGCAGGTCCGCTTGGCAGTGACAATGTGCTGCCTGGCTGCTCTGATTGTGTTTAAAACACAATCAGAGCAGCCGGGCAGCACATTGTCACTGCCGAGCGGACCTGCACATAGTGTGCAGCCGCCGGCAGCAAGCCCCTGCTAGGGGGGGCAATTGCCCCGATCGCCCCCCCCCCCCTGGATCCGCCACTGACTGTAAAGGGAACAGAATCCTGCTGATATCATTTACTCATAAGACGGTGGTTGTTGCAGAGAGACAGAAGAAGAAGCATGCAGAGCAGATGGAAGACGGTATTGAGGATCTGAAGAATAAGTTGCAGAAGACCCAGTCACAGCTGGAGGCAGAAAGGGAGATGGAGCATCAGCGTAGGCTGCAGGTGTGTCCACTTGTGTGTTTCCATTGGATTGATGAGGATAAATATTATATTGCTATAGATTGTCAGTCTGGTTGAGAGACATTTTAGACCTTGGGGTAAACCTGTAAAATGCTACTTACCAGCCTTTCTTGCCACTCACGTCACATTCCATATATGATTCCGTGTACCAACCCTGCTTCTCACCATCAACATGGCACCGTACGCCACCGTCCAATCAGAATGATGTGTTAGACCCTCTCAGTATGCTGTGTGGACTGTGGATAAAAGGAAAACATTTTAATATAAAAAAATATATAACGCAATTGAGCATATTAATAGTACCTGCAGTGGACTCTGGTCTCCTTGAAGTAAACAAATTCTATGGTTTACCTCTCCTCAGTTGTTAGAAACCTTTAGGAGTATGAATTCTGCTGCTAAATGTCCCATTTGTTTTCATGCCAGGAGCTGGAGGAAGCTCATCGAAGAGAGGAAAATATCAAGAGAGATTTTGAGACGTGGAAGAAAGAAGAGAGAACCAAACTGCAAAATGAGATGGATCAACTAAGACAGCAGCTCCTCTCTCAGATTGAAGACATCACCATTAAAAATGCCTTCGTAAGTATAAAGTGTGTCCAGCCGCAAGGAGATTCTTTTCTGTATACCAGTTGTATTGATGTTTCTATTCTTGTGGAAACTCTAGATATGGTAGGTAGATAAAAACATAGGGTCTGATTCATTAAGGATCTTAACTTAAGGAGTTTCTTACTTAAGTCTCCTGGATAAATCCATGTTACAATGCAAACTAGTTTTCTGTTTTGCACATAAGTTAAATACTGACTGTTTGTTTTTTCATGTAGCACACAAATATCAACTTTAAATATCATTGTACAAATAAGCTATCAAGTATTTGTGTGCTACATGAAAAAACAGTCAGTATTTAACTTATGTGCAAAACAAAAAAACTAGTTTGCACCCCTTGCATTGTAACATGGTTTTGTCCAGGAGACTTAAATAAGAAACTTCTTCAGTTAAGATCCTTAATGAATCAGACCCATAATGTAGACATCATATTAGTAACAGTATTAAAAGTACAGATTCAATTAAAAATATGTGATCTGCGTTTGGCATGCATTGACCTCTTGTTCTCAGCCATCAAACATTATTATGACTGATGGTCTCATCTCTGCTAGAACACTAATCTACAGTATAGATGGACTAGAACCTACTTTATCAATGCTGTATAGTGTTATAGTGTTACGTCTTATAGTGCATATCATCCCAAGGACAGGGTTTACAAGTCAGTAGCAGGGGAAGAATGTGAATGAGCAGGAAAAGCAGACCAAAGCTGTATATAAATTAAAGGATCACCAAACCGCTAAATTAAATGTTTAAATATGAAGCATTAAGATAATACACTTAGTAGAGTGCTAACCTGACACTCCACTGCAGCTCTCTTCAAAAGGAATGTTTAAGGTATCAGCACCCCACTCAATTATCAACAGTTGAAGCCATCACTTACATCTTTGTGACATATGTTAATGGGTGCTGACTTGGGTCAAAAAGGTGGGACTGTGGTCTGCCGAGCTGTTGTGACATCACTGGCACTACCGCTTCGTATGTACATACCAGTCCGTATAGTGCAAGTCTGGAAGCTTGTCAGTCGCTGTCTGTCTTTTCAGTCAGAGAAAACCTCTCTTCTAAGCTGCTTCAGATTGGTGAAATAGTGACCACTTTGTTAAGTATAAATAGTTCAGGTATCTGGTTTGATTTATAATAATTATAAAATAAATCTATAAATACTAGATGTACACTCAATTTAACTCCATTAAAATAATCACAAAACAGCAAGAGTTCTCCTTTAATGACTACACGTAGTATACTTCCATAATTGTGAACAGAAAACCAGGATTGTGTCATGAAGTTTTCTGACAGTTATAGAACCCATCCAACAATTCCTGTTCATCTGGATGCATATGAAGTGTGTTTTCTACTCATATAGACAGTTACGGGTTTTCAGTGATCAAATCTACAATTTTCCCGAGAAAACCTGGACATTTGTATATGTAAACTCTTTACACATTGATGCTAAATCTTAGGGTGCCCACACATGCTGATCAGAACACTTTAACTGAGCGTACAGTCATTGTCTGGCCCCACTGATATTGTCCCATAGGAGCCAAAAAAACAGATCTTTCCAGTTTGGCCAAAGTAGACACTGATCCAGGCTTTCAGGTCTAGTCTAGAGATTTTTTTATTGCATTAACGCAGATGGTGGTGTATCTGAATAACTCTTTACTTTAAACCAATACAGTACATTAAAACAAACAGTAATACTGCTTTCATACTGCCGCCCCGGCAATATCCCGGGTTTTTCAAGCCGGGTTTTTGCCGGGGCTCGGAGCGTCCCAGCTCAGAAACACCATTCATACTGCACCTCGGACCCGGGAATTTCCCGGGTTGACCTTATTTATACTGCACAAGTCTGTGGCCTGGCAATTTGTGGGAGTCATCACCAGAGCAGTTTTCATTGGCTGAAAAATGGTGATGTCATTGAAAGGTGACTGTTTTTTTTTTCTTCCACGGGCTCCCACCGATGACATCATCCTCCAGAGACAGGCAGACAGCCAATCAGCTTGTTTTCTGTGCAACCCGGGTTGAAAAACCCGGGTTGTACCATTCATAGTGCAGGCAACCTGGGTCCGACCCGGGAATTACCCCTCGATAAATCCCGGGTTGAAGACCCGGGTTTTTAGACCCGGAATTTTTGACTTGTACCATTCATACTGCACCAAAACCCGGGTCGTTTGAGCTCGCCCCGGCAAAAACCCAGGATTTTGGTGCAGTATGAATGGGGTATTCGTGTCTGAGCATTCACATCTTTCAAGTATACCTAGTAGCAACTAATAATCTGCTATCATGAGAAATGTGCTTTTTATAGCAACACATTGGATATATACAGAGATGTATTTACACCAATAATGCTGTTAGGACAGTAGGTTTAAACACTATGTACAGTATCCTCTACTAATCCATTGTCCTATTGTTTGTAAATGTCATTATTCATTAGAGATACCAAGACATTGAGTCTAAAAAACCAGTGTCCTCTAATCTTGGTGAGCTTCTAGATGAAGAGGAACGTCAGGAGCGGCAGAAAATACAGAAGGAGCTGCGGTACCTGAGAGAGGAGATGGAGAGACAGGTGAATAAGAGGAATGTTAGATCAGTGAGGAGTTTGTATGTTCTTCCCGTGTTTGCGTGGGATTTCTCCAGGTGCTCCGGTTTCCTCCCACACTCAAAAACATACTGGTAGGTTAATTGGCTGCTATTAAATTGATCCTAGTGTCTCTGAGCCTGTGTGTGTATGTTAGGGGATTTAGACTGTAAGGGACTGATGTGAGTGACCCCTCTGTACAGCGCTGCAAAATTAGTGGCTCTTTATATATAACTGAAGATCTTGATGCCTCATGGAAACCAATCTAAACCAGATATCACCGTGCATTTCAGGGGTCTGAGCCTTGACACTTGGTTGCACAAGTAGATGCACATTACGTTGCTGGTTTGTTTATACTCACGTTTATGTGAGAATGTAGTGTTCTCATTTACTGTACTTTCCAAACATGATTACTGTAGATGACGCTAAGGAGATAGATAATGAGAATTGTTTCTTTGTTAAAATAGCAAAATTACTTGATCCTTTCAGGAAACGGAATGGAAGAAGAAGACGAAGGAAATAAAAAGGGATCATAATGCCGAGAAATCAGAGGTAAAGCCAAAAAGCAACACAGCTTTTAATAATATTGTTATAGCACATAAAGAGATGGAACAACAAGGACTGGTCTTATCTTCTGGTTTACACCATGGCTGGTCACCTATTTCCATGAAGAGAGAGGCCTCTATGGTATAACTATACAGGCAGAATGCTAATAATAAAACAAGGTCATATAATAGAGCTTATTAGAGATCAGTCAGGAAGGTGGTAACTATAAAATCTTTGATGGGCCCCCGCTGGCAGTGAAGAAACAGGTAACACGTTCTGTACAATTTGTCACATAATTATTATTGCCATATTGCCCATTCTTAGGACCAGACAGGAAAGGTGGATAACTATTTACAAAACATAGTAATGATTTGTCCCAAGCATACATCTTTTTATATGTTTGTATATTGTTTGGTTGTATTATAAATGATTATAATTTAGGTATCTGGTTAATATCCCTATGTTTTATACAGTCTTTAGCGTGCATTTCACTGGGGTCTGAGCTCCTTATTGTATTCCAACTTCATCTGTTCATTCAGGATGTATTCAGTTTAGATGTGAACAGGGATAGAATGACCTGTAGCCAATCAGATCATCAGAATGTTGGTCAGGTGCTTGTGCTGATCCTGTGGGAGACAGTGACCTGTGCACTAGTGTGATTATAGTAGTGAAAATAGGACCGTATGTGACAGCAGCAGCGTTGTTATATAAAAAGAGCAATGGGAGCAAGAGGAGAGACACAGACTAAGTGGTAAGTTTCTCAAGCTGAGAGTTTCCGGCAGGCTTGAACAGTGGAGATATTGTCTAAAGCAACCAATCAGATTCTAGGTGTCATTTTCTAGAATGTGCTTAATAAATGATAACTAGAATCTGATTGGATGCTATAGGCAACATCTCCACTTTTCAAGTCTGCCAGCTTAATAAATTTACCCCTTAGGCTTTAGATACTGAAAATAGCAGGGTCTCCAATAGCACATATTGGTAATGTGAGTCCCCTGCCACAGTGATGCAGGTAAACGGCGGTGTCACTAGATGAAACAAAATTCATATTTCTACCTTGTTCTGTTTGGAGGTTGGTGAGCAAGGGAAGCATTTGTTAATGTAAAATTGTTGTGAGGAATGTATTAACGTATCTTTAGAAGCGGTTAAAATTAAGATAATTAAATTGAAGTTTTCATTTCCAGGGAAGATATTTCTATACATTTATTAATCCATTTTTTGTTTTCTACTGATCAGCTTTTAAATGAGAACAAACGACTGAGAGCATCTTTGTCCAATGATCAAAGGGCAAGAGATGAAGAGTTTGAGTCAACTATGAAGACCATGAAATCTACAATCCAAAGTCAGAAACAAGTCATCAAGTCAAAGGAACAAAAAGTAATTATGACACGGGTTAGGTTTGTTCACGTTGCAGTTAGTGGGGTGAATGGATTACTGGAGCAATGTGAGTTAGGCTAGGTACACACTGGAGCTTTTTTGTTTGGTTGGTTTTACTGTTTAATAATTTCGTTCCAATCGCCTTCTGATCATGTAGTTTGTATGAATTCACAACCTATTCCACGACCAATTGCTGATAGTTCCTCAAACTGCAACTTCTTTCGGGCGCTTGTACAAAATCAAAATCTTTTATCACGACAATATAGCTGTGAGAAGTCGCTCCCTGGACGGTCAGTCTTTTGATATTCATGTAAATCATGTCTAGTGCGTTCGCATGAACTGCCCGAGCGATCAGACCTTCAGTTGTAGGTACAACCATTGTAGATAGCATGTTGGTCAGAAAATTCTCCAGTGTGTACCTAGCTTTATCCATATGCCAGATCAAGATAAAAACAAAGCGACCAACACTCCAGGAATTGCTTATTTGAAAGGAATGAAAATGTCACTTTATTAAATTTACATCTGTAAAACATGAGATTGCTAGCAGTTTACACATATCTGGCAGAGCTGCACTGATTCATAGCTCAGAGGTCACTAATGTTTTAAAGACGTAAACGAAGGCTTGGTACACACTACAGAACATTCCTCCCGATGCGATATCGTCCACTAATTTACCAGCGACTGAAAAAAAGTCCTGATCAGCATGCCGATACATGTGTACACACTAAACAAGATTTACCTTCAGACTGCAGAATTGGAACAACATCGTTTCACTGTTGAACAAGATTTTTAGTCTGATTTAAAAATCAAATAAAATGATGCGACGTAGTTTTCAACGATAATTGTTCATCTTTTGAGTGCACACACTAAAGGGATAGCGGGATAGTGGTCGTTTATCGTGTGATTGGCCCGATAATCGGCTGAAAACCCTGTAGTGTGTCCCCAGCCTAACTAAAGTAAGTATTTCCTGGAGTGCTGCTCTTCTCATTATCTTCAGCTGAATAACATTAAAAACCTTTGACGTTAGTTGTCCCTGACACAGGAATTATTCTAGTCCTTTGGAAACATGGAATCTGATTAAACCCATAAATAATTGTGTTCTCACTTAATTAGTGTACCTGTATGTCACAATATGTTTTGCAGTTTGTCAACACTTTTTTCCGCCTCCAGTCAGGGACTTTGTAACGAATGAGAACGCCATACATGGACTTTTTAGTTGGTACATCTGTGTAATACCAGTTACATGGCAGCCATTTGAGCCAATGCTTTACCCACTCGGTATTTAAAACATGATATGGGCAGGTGTTGAGATAGAATTGTTTCACCCTTATTGCTGCTTGTGTGCAGGATTTTGTTTCAGGATTCATTCTTTATACACAGCTTCACTAAAACAATGCAATCTAAATGGTATCTTCAAGACATCTGTGGCCCTGAATAAAAGTGGCTTATTTTCATATTGTCTCTAGAGAGTAGATTAAAAAAGTCTTCCTCACCACTTTGATTATTTTAGTGAGAATTACTAAACTAACAACATGGGGAAATGACATAAAGCATCTCTATTTCATTCATTTTCACAGATAAGAGAACTGATGGCACGTAAAGAAGTAAAAGAAGGTAAGCAGACATGTGTGGTTGTGTGAGCACAAGGCTACTCTTTAATGTAAAAATAATGCAGAGTAGAAAAGATATCCAATTATTATTATTCTAAAAGCGCACTTTAAAATACCATATAATAATTACAGGTGACAACAGACTCCCACTTACAGCTGTTTCACATAAGACGTAAACTTCTTTAAGATATCCGTATCAGAGATGCATTATTCATGATACTACACCCCTTTTAATTTGAAAGTAAAACAAACACGCAAAAAGGACACAAACTAGCACAGAATGACACAAACATAAACTGACATTCATGCATACTTAGCTAACCTTACTCAACTGTGAGCGCCAATTACAGCTGTACAAGAGCTCAGGGAAATGAACAGTAATTTGATCAATAAATAGAAATTGACATTACCGTGGCTTCCTATTGACTGTCCCCCTGGACACCCAGACAGCTGTTAGGTGCACTCTGTAGGTGAGTAAAGTGAAAGTATGTAGAGAATGGAGGGAGGATCACTGCAGCAATATTGGTGCATGGCATCTGTGTAAAGGATCACTATATCCTGCAAGGTCTCGACCATATGCACCAAGGAGTGATTTACTGATGGATCTGTACACAGTATCTTGTTATCTGTCACCAGGTTTGAAAATGTGAGATATTTTCATTGGCGTTATGTAATTCAGTGTTTTCCTTTTATTGCAGTGCCACAAGTAGCACACTTGGTTTTACCAGTTGGAGGTGCAAAGGATGAGTCAAGTGAAGACGGTAAGTGGAGTGAACCCCCCTATAGCAATGTGATTGAATTGTATTCGGTACAAAAGTTTGACAAAACCCATTTATTGCAGTCAAGTCTGATCTGATCCCAGCTGTGTATGTATGTGTGTATTTACATAGTGCCACCGAGTACTCAGCTCTTTACAGCATTTTTGAGAATACAATACAAGGAGGCAGACAGTTGATGACATATAAGTAAGTGCTCCCTGCCCCAATAAACTATTACTAGGTTGATGGAAGACAAATAGGCTCAAGTCAAGATTTAGTGAATGCAGATAAAGCAAATTTATTTAATCAGACGCCTCTTGCGCGGCCCATTGATCACACCCGCTACTACTGAAGTTGGTTGGAGTTGTCAAGGTTATTGCTGCTGGAGTTAGGAGTTAGGTTAGCATATGATAGTGAGCAGCATAGACAAAGAGTTTAGGCTAGATAAAGCCAGTATGTAATGCTGAAATAAAATACCTAAATCACACTACCAGATCCTGCTTAAATACTAGTTGTTTATAATCCCTCCAAGTAAAAGTTGGCTGATATTTGTTTAATCATTTATTACCTTGCATAAAATTCAATGGAGCATCTATTGTTAATGCAAAACTGATTTTTAGCAATTACTGAAATATTTCTCATGCTGTTATATTGGCCCCAAATAACAGTGTATGTTTTTCCAAAATTATCCACATGCTTGTTAATAATACAGTCAATGGGAAGATGACCTCTACTGGCCTGGTGTGCGGTCATCTTCCAACCGCACTAACAGGACCTATGATGACAGAAGAGCAACAGGACTATACTGCATGGGGCCGGCTTGTAATTACAACAAAAATGTATAATTGTGGCATTATTAAATCACAGCACAGTGTTTATAACAATATTATTTACAAAAACAGTAATGTAAACTGTAAAACTGTTTATTATCTTGGTATTGCATACAGTTTTAATGTTTTTATTTGATTCACAAGGACAAGTACTTTTAGGGGTTTACGCATACAGCATTGTTGTTTCTCTATGGGTTTTATGTTCTTATACATTGTTTTGTAAATGCAGAGAAGGATGAATCCCTAGACCAGATAATGAAAAGGATTGATGCCCTACGAAGGAACCCAGACTTTACCAGGCAGTTCCGTCCCATCTTGGAGGAGACTTTAATGGAGAAACTTGAAAGTATGGGCGTGAAAAAGGTAGTTGACCTCTCACGAGATCGCGCATCATGAATCCCTATAGGGATTGCCCACATTTGGTCAACTTCCCCTCTTTATGTCTTGTTCCCACAACGGGACCCCACTAACATTTCATGCCAGGAGCTGGGCCACCCTACTGATGTGAAGGCATCTGCTGCTGCTCACAGAGCAGGAAGACACAGGTCAGCTAGTGCGATACAGTAGAGAACAATAGAAGCATCCTACATAGGACGGGTGGTATAAGAAAGGGAGGTCGTCCATCATTTATTAGCCCTTTTAAGTAGAGGTTATGTTTAATGCAGCTTGAATGTAGCAATGAGAAAGGATAATGAGAGAGTTACAGATGAGAGCCGGAAAAAACATTTACACACAAATGATTCAACAAGTCTTCAGTAGTTTTTCTGTTTGTTGTTGTTCTAACTCATGGAAAACGATAATTGGAGTTGTGTACTTTTATTTTGAACATTTATTAAATTAACTATGTTTCCAGTAATAATACTCTGGTACTCTGTAAACTTTTTAAAGTGGAAAATACCAAAATGTGTGCTCTGTCCAGATGCGTGTGTTCCTTTGGATTGTATTTGTAGTGATGTTGCTCTTCAGAACACTATTACTCTTACGGCACTCAGTTGTAAGGGAGTCTAAAGCAAAAATAACCATTAACACCTTTGAGTATTTTTCTAAAAAAAAAAAAAAAAAAATGTTTGGTGCAGACTTTAAAGTATAAAAATTCCTACAGGTTTTCTAAAAAGGAAAACAAATGACCATGTGAATATAACCATGAAAATGTAGTTTTAAATTTATGATGTTTTAAAATTATCAGGAATTAATGTTAGCGTTATATTCTAGATACTATATTATTCTTTATTATTAACCTGTTAATTCCAAAACCTTTGCCTGTTTCATGTTTCTAATAATAAGAGTATTCTTGCTTCATATAAGAGACAGTAGACATATTCAGCAGTGATGAAAAGCAATCCTATATTCCCCCATCTATAGAGACACAATTTGCAGGATTTTTATTTTCATTTTTATACGACCCCCTTAATTAATCAGAACATGTCTCTCTCTCTCTCTCTCTTATACTACTGCTCATTGGAACCTCATTTAAGCATGAGAGTGAGAGAACACCAGAGGGTAAATGGATCAACTTGCGAGTTTCCAGTGGGTTTGAAAAGTGTAGATGTTGCCTATAGCAACCAATCAGATTCCAGTTATCGTTTACTTAGTACATTACAAAATGATAACTAGAATCTGATTGGTTGCTATAGACAACATCTCTACTTTTCAAGCCTGATGGAAACTCACCAAATAAAATGCATTTAGACAATTCAGGAGGAATGCTCTATAGGGTTTCTTCCATAGGGAAAAATTTAGTAAATTATAGAATCTATTATTTCTGAGTAAATAGAGCTGACCTTTAAGGAAATGTCCACCCTCCTCTGCAAAACAATACAATTACCTTTACTATTTATTACCACTATTCAGGTGAAGTTCAACTTTAATCCTACGTGGTTGATTTAATTTTATTTGCTGTTTTAATAACAATATATAGCTCTGTTCAGGAACTACAGTCCCATTTTTCATATTGCACATTTACATCATGACACTCTACTGTACTTCTGTTTCAAAATTGTACATTAACTTTTTAAAATTCCCATTATTACCTATAACAACAGGTGCAGCTAAGACATAATATACTATCTTTTGGTAATGTTTAAGGGTGCAAAAGGAATTCCTTCACCTACCTACAAGGAATTGAAAGCTCTTATGGTGAAGCAGCTCCAGCAAAAAATTAAGAAGTATCCAGAAATAGAAAGTTTAAAAGCCAGGCTGAGCAAAGCACTCAACAAACAAGTGAAGCACCAGAGGAAGAATGAAGACACCTTACACTCCACGGCTTCACAACCTTCACGTAAGGAGAAAGCACATTCTGTAAGCAGAATGTAGCAATGTTTACTCCTTCCTTATTACAATATGTTGCACAAATTAATAACGTTTTCTGGAGTTTAATGTTCAACTTGAAGTAACTTGTATATCTCTAAGCACCTGTACCCAGTACTATTGCACTGGAAATTTATAAAACTGTGTAATACTCACTTCTATCTCTATTGCCAGATTAATGATTTAGTGCAGTAATTCTATCTTCTATAGAGTCTAGATACAGTGGGCCTGATTCATTAAGGAAAGGAAAGCAAAACAATGAGTAACTTTGAACCGTGGCAAAACCATGTTACAACCAAAAGAGTGCAAATTAGTTTATTATTTTGCACATAAGATAAATACTGGCTGTTTCTTCATGTTGCACACAAATACTTGCTAGCTTTATTTTTACACTGACATTTAAAGTTGATAAGACATGCCCTACCCCAACTATAAATCTGTCCCCACATTTTAAATTTACCTCCCTCTCCAATGCAACATGGTTTTGCCAAGGTGCAAAGTTACAATTTTTTTTGCTTTACTTTCCTTAATGAATCAGGCCCAGTATGTCAATAGGGATATATATTGTTGATAATTAGTAACCACCATCTAAGTGGTGTTTTATCTATAGTATTATGTCTTAGTAAGTCAAATCGCTGTATGCAAACATATTGCTAATCTCAATGCAGAAAATCAAAGTCAGACCTAATTTTGAGTTGTCTCAGAGACCCAATTGCTCCAATTATACGCTGCACATGCAGCTACCACCTATACAAAGTACTGTGCATCTATGCCTGACAATACACCTCACCCCCACTCCCCTTTGCATGCAGGAATAACTTCCTCAGACATTTCCTCTATTAATCTCCCATTTAGATTCAACTTGTCCAGGGGCAGGGGGACTTCAGAGACAAGCATTGTGAGGAACCCCTCACCTCCCCCAGCAGCAATCGTCCTACCTTTGAATTGCGACCAAGAGGTCCGTTCAAAGGGAAGGAGGGGACGGGTCCAACCAATCAGAGTGAAGGAGGGGCGTGGCTATTAAAAATGTCGTCGTCCCCTCCCTCTTAAAGAAAAGTCTAGGTCCTCCTCTGACCCCTGGGGTAAAAGAGCCACATGCAGTGAGTGATATATGAGAGGGTGTTTGAGAATACAGCCCTACAGAGCAAAGAAAAGAAACAAAGGGTAAGGGAACTGCTGATAGGTGAGTAGAACAGAGTGGTTGGTTGATTCCAGAGATATGAGTAGCAGGAGATGAAGTTGCACTATGTACACCCATCCCATGTGCCGTGTGAGTGCTTCCTCTTCTCTGTTACCTGACATATGTAACAAAAGATGAACACAATACAATAACAATGACCATGTCACTTTTGCTTGTATATAATATCATGTCATTCTTAATGCCACTGATTTTCTTTCTCATTCATATGGACAGTTTATCATATTAGATTAATGAAATGTAAATCTTTTTCTACTCTGTGTTTGGTAGTACAAAGCCTGAGGAGTACACGAAGCATCCCGCCGTCAGAATTATCAGAATCATCACCGTGGGCCAGGACTGTGCAAACTGTTGAGTCCTATCGATCAAAAGCTCCCGTCCCTTCACCTCGGACCAAAGTGGTGGCGAGCCAGAATACAACTGGAATCACTCATGTAGCCTCACAGTTACCCTCACGGTCAGTTACTTTCACCCGTTGTCAAGTATATATTGCACTAGTAATCACATAAGAAAGAGACGAGCGTATCTAGACATTTGTGGGCCCCCCCATAGCAAATATTTGTAAGGGCCCCATGTGCATTGTGTGCTGTGGTCATCATCAACCCCCCCAAAAACACAAGTGCATACTTTGACCTGAGAGCCCTTCACCCTACCTGTGGGGTCTCCACTACTACAGTGGTTGGGCATGTTGGACAAGGACATAGTAATGGAGGTAAATCCTACAGAAATAGTTTGAGGTATTTAGCAGTTTTCCTATACTTCTGCTTTATTTAGAATGTCCTCCGGAATATACAATGCAAAGGACATTTTAGGATTGTGGTGAATTCACTTTGATGGTATAAAAATATTGTCCTCATCAACCTACATTGGGCATATAGAATTTATGTTATCAGTGTGCAACCCACATACTCATCATCATCATCATCATCATCATTTATTTATATAGCGCCACTCATTCCGCAGCGCTGTACAGAGAACTCATTCACATCAGTCCCTGCCCCATTGGAACTTACAATCTAAATTCCCTAATATAGACACACACTCACAGACAGACAGAGAGGGAGAGACTAGGGTCAATTTTTTGATTGCAGCCAATTAACCTATTGGTATGTTTTCGGAGTGTGGGAGGAAACCGGAAACCCACGCAATCACAGGGAGAACATACAAACTCCACACAGATAAGGCCATGGTCGGGAATTGAACTCATGACCCTAGTGCTATGAGGTAGAAGTGCTAACCACTAGGCCACTGTGCTGCCCACTGACCTTAAGAATTGTATTTATGTTTTCAAATACAATGCAACAAGCAATAACAATTACCAGTGCTCAGAATAATACCAGTTGCACAAATAGGCATAGAAGTAGAGAATCAAACCACCAGGTATAGTGACTCTTTGAAGTAGTAACAGAAAAAGGAAGATAAGTGCTTGTTGTTATCTGGCACTGATCATAGATGACATGTGTGACCATGGATTATGAGTGGGAATGGGATGCGGGGGGGGGGGAGGACTAGAGAAAGGGTAGTTGGGGCCAAAACCGGCGCCCCCGGTGTTCCCAGATCTTCTATGGGGGAATAGGAGCATTTGTATGTAACAGGAGGCTAAATTAAACTAGCAGTGTTTGGTTAACTGCAAAATGAAACCGTTAACTAAAGCTACAGAAAGAGCTCTGAAACGCACTGGGGCCTCTTTGGGTAAAAGGACTGTTATAGATGAACCAATCGCACTGAATTTGGGTATATTTGTGAGATCTGTTATTTAAGTATGCAGAATTCTCTCCATGGTCACCAAATGATTGAGTTCTCTGTACAGCGCTGTGGAATCAGTGGCGCTATATAAATAAATTGATGACGATGTATAATGATCGTACTGATGTATAGACCTATAGTCCAATGATCACACTGATGAGTAGAATATTGGTCCAGTGATGTCACTAATGAGTACACTGGTAGTCCCATGATGGCTCTGATGAGTAGACTAGTAGTCCCATGATGGCACTGATGAGTAGACCAGTAGTCCAATGATCGTATTGATGATTAGACTACAGGTAGTCAGCTGGGTAACAGTTACTAGGGGTAGCAGAGGAAGGAAGAGGCAGGCCAGTTCTGAGCTAGGCAATCCCAGCAGATTTGCCAGATTGGATGAAGATACTGTGGAAGGCAGTTCAGAATTGGTAGAGTTGGATGACACTGCTTCCTCTAGCAACCAGGGGAATGGTCTCTCCAGCACAGAGAGGACCAAAGTTACTCAGTGACCCAGCCAGATTGTGGTGGTAGGGGATTCAATTATTAGGAAGGTAGATTGGGCAATCTGTTACCGGGACCGTGCATTCCGAACAGTGTGTTGTCTCCCGGGTGCTCGGGCTCGGCATATTGCGGATCGAGTGGACAGATTGTTGGGAGGGGCTGGGAATGACCCAGCGGTTTTGGTGCATGTTGGCACCAATCACCGAGTTAGAGGAAGAAGGTGTGTCCTAAAGAATGATTTCAGGGACATAGGTCGCAAACTTAAGGCAAGGACATTCAAGGTAGTATTTTCGAAAATACTACCTGTGCCACGCGCTAGTCCAGGGAGGCAGCGGGAGATTAGGAAGGTTAATGCGTGGCTAAAAGATTGGTGTAAGAAGGAGGGTTTTGGATTCTTAGAGCACTGGGCTGATTTCTCGGTCAGTTGCCATCTTTATTGTCGTGATGGATTGCACCTGAATGAGGAGGGGGCTGCAGTGCTAGGGGAGAGACTGGTTAGAAGGTTGGAGGAGATTTTAAACTAGGCTCCGGGGGGGAGGGGCAAGCAAGTATTTATGGGATAGACATTTAGCGTAGTAAGGAGGAATTTAACAAGAGTTAAGGGGGTGGAAAGGGGGGAAAGGGAAGCATAGCCGATAAGGAGCGGCCCTTTTTAAAGCAAAAAGAAATACCTAAGGGAGGCAATAGACTTAAGTGTATGCTTGCAAATGCAAGAAGCCTGACAGGTAAAATGGGGGAGTTAGAACTAGTAGCAATGAATGAGCAGTATGATATTATAGGTATTACTGAGACCTGGTGGGATGATACACATGACTGGGCAGTCAACTTGGAAGGCTATTCTCTCTTCAGGAGGGATAGGGTAAATAAAAGGGGAGGAGGAGTATGTCTTTATATTAAGCCTGAATTATAACCAAGTATTCAGGAAGTTATATACGAGAATATTGGTGATAATATAGAGGCATTGTGGGTGGAAATATCCAGCGGAGGAAAAAGTTCAGAGGAGTTTGATAGGGATATGCTATAAACCGCCAGATATTAGTACGATTGAGGAAGCCTTCTACAGCAAATTGAAAAGGCTACACAACTAGATCAAATTTTAATTATGGGGGATTTTAATTATCCGTACATTGATTGGAGTACTGAGACCTGCGGTACAGCAAGGGGAAATAGGTTTCTGAGCACGCTAAAAGACCATTACATGTCCCAATTAGTAGAGGAACCAACTAGGAACCGGACTATACTGGACCTAGTAATAACAAACAATGTAGACGTAATATCAAATATTCAAGTAAAGGAGCACTTGGGAAACAGTGATCATAATATGGTCTCATTTGAAATTAGTTTCCAGAAACAACAGTATAAGGGATCAACTAGGACTTTAAACTTTAAAAAGGCAAATTTATAATATGCTAAAGGAGTCTATAAAGAGCATAGACTGGGACAAAGCCTTTGAAGGAAAAAATACGGAAGAAATGTGTGCTGTCTTTAAAATGTTGTTGGAAACATACACGTATAAGTTCATTCCTATGGGAAATAAATGTAAAAGAATTAAGTCTAAACCAATGTGGCTAAATAAAAAGGTAAGGAAAGAAATGCAAAGCAAAAAGTGGGCATTTAAATTGTTTAAGTCTGAAGGGTCAGAGGAGTCCTTCCATAGGTACAAGGAATGTAATAAAACATGCAAAAAGGAAATTAGATTGGCTAAATTAGAAAATGAAAGGCACGTTGCAAAAGAAAGTAAGACAAACCCCAAAAAGTTTTTTAAGTATATAAATGGCAAAAGGATTAAAAAAGATAATATAGGACCCCTAAGAAGTGAGATGGGTGAATTGATAAATGATACTAAGGAAAAAGCAGAGGTATTAAACACGTTCTTTTCTTCAGTATTTACCAGAGAGGAACAAATAGCAGGAGTAATACATAAAAATGGAAATGAAACCATGCCATTAATTAATACTTGTTTGTCAGAGGAAGAGGTCCAAAGGCGACTGAAGAATATTAAGATAAATAAAGCTCCAGGTCCAGATGGCATACACCCAAGGGTCCTTATGGAGTTAAACTCGGAAATAGCTAGACCGCTATTCTTAATTTTCAGAGATTCAATCTCATCAGGCTCAGTACCAAGGGATTGGCGAATAGCAGATGTGGTGCCGTTGTTTAAAAAGGGGACGAGATCACAACCAGAGAATTATAGACCTGTAAGCCTGACATCAATAGTGGGGAAACTACTGGAAGGTATTTTAAGGGACAGTATTCAGGATTACTTGGTACGCAATAAAATTATTAGTGGGAATCAACATGGATTTGTGAGGGATAGGTCATGTCAAACTAATCTAATTAGTTTCTACGAGGAAGTTAGTGGGAACTTAGACCAGGGCAGGACAGTAGATGTGGTCTACTTAGATTTTGCAAAGGCCTTTGATACAGTGCCACACAAGAGGTTGGTTTACAAAATAAGGGAACTGGGTCTAGGAATCAAAATTTGTACTTGGATCGAAAACTGGTTAGAGAATAGGGAACAGAGAGTTGTGATAAATGGAACATTTTCTAATTGGTCAAAAGTCTTAAGTGGAGTACCTCAAGGTTCCGTGCTGGGACCACTCCTTTTTAATATATTTATTAATGACCTTGGTGATGGTTTAGAGAGTAAAGTTTCTATTTTTGCAGATGACACTAAACTCTGTAAGGTAATAAAATCAGAGTAAGATGTAGCTTCTCTACAGAGGGACTTAAATAAACTGGAGGATTGGGCGGCTAAATGGAATATAAGGTTTAACACAGATAAATGTAAGGTTATGCATTCAGGGATCAAAAACAAGAACGCAATCTATAAATTAAATGGAATTCATTTAGGAGAATCTATAATGGAAAAGGATTTGGGAGTGCTCGTAGACAGTAGACTTAGCAATAGTGCTCAATGTCAAGCAGCAGCTGCAAGGGCAAACAAAGTATTGGCATGCATAAAAAGGGGCATAGATGCAAGGGAAGACAGTGTAATTTTGCCACTGTATAAATCGTTGGTAAGACCTCATCTTGAATATGCAGTACAGTTCTGGGCACCACTCTATAAAAAAGATAATTTGGAACTAGAAAGGGTTCAGAGAAGGGCGACAAATTGATAAAGGGTATGGAGTCATTAAGTTATGAGGAAAGGTTAGCCAGTTAAGGCATGTTTACTTTAGAAAAGAGGCGTCTAAGAGGGAGATATGATTACTATGTACAAATACATTAGGGGTCAATACGGAGAGCTTTCATGGGAACTTTTTACCCCAAGGACCATACACAGGACACGTGGTCATCCCCTAAGGTTAGAGGAGAGGAAATTTCACAACCAGCAAAGGAAGGGGTTCTTTACAGTAAGGGCAGTCAAGATATGGAATTCATTGCCAGGGAAGGTTGTGATGGCAGATTCAATAGATATGTTTAAGAAAGGGTTAGACAAATTTTTAGCGGAAAGGTGTATCCAGGGATACGACCATTAATTTAAAATAAAGGATAGTAGTGGATATAGGGTAAAAATTGGATTGCAATATTGAGTCTGGGGGGGATTTTCAAAATTGAAACAGATTGGCGGTTACTTACTCTGGATTAATTTCAAATATAAGTGCAGGATCGCAGGAGATCCAAAATAGGTTGAACTTGATGGACTGGTGTCTTTTTTTTCAACCTCATCAACTATATTACTATGTTACTAGTAGTCCAACGATGGCACTGATGAGTAGACCGTTAGACCAATGATGGCACTGATGATGGAAGCATAGTACAGCAATATACTGTCGTCTCCCATGTTGGGGGCATTGACTTCTAGTTCCATTGTTAAGCCAATGTCAAGCTACTTCTAGAGCCTGGTAAACACACTGATTTCAAGAGCCTGGTGATTTCAAGAGCCTGGTAAACACACTGCTGTAAATATGTATATCTTTTGCAAGTCAATAGTACATTTGAAATGCTCTTTGGTTTGTTTCTCAACAGGACTCCTCCATTCACCTCAGAAGAAGACACACCAATGGTTGACCGTTCACCCCACCATTCCCCTACACACAAGTCGATTCCAAGTTCTCAGGCTATCTCTTTGGTGCAGAAGGAGGCAGAAGAGGACAGTGATTCTGACTGGTCTGATACAGACCTCTCTCCTGAGAAACCTAGCCCCAGAATGGTTAGCTTTTCAAAAGACACAACAAATCAAGGTTAGGAACAGTTACAATGGACATTTTTATTTAGAAATGCAGAAATATATGTACGATTATACTGATAAACATATTGGGTCTCATTTAGAATTGGATGAACATCAGTTTCTGTGACATGAATAAGCACATTCTCTGTCATGCCATTGGGGGGCACTGCTATACATTGGGATATAGTAGGTGGAATTGGAGAAAGGACACTTTAAAACTTTAAACGGAGACAGCTCCTCCCCTGCTATGCGCCTCCCATGGGAGCCTTCTTCAGTTTAATGTAAGTGCCTTTGGAGTTGTGCATGCTTTTAGGGCTCTTCACTTTTCTTTCATTTACTTTATTAATTTATTTTTTTTCTCTTAGTGCTGGGCTCAGGGACACCTCCCCAGGAGTGAATAACCTGCGGCCTTCCTCCACTCAGTCCCTGAGCCGGAGTTAGTACCCTGCGGGCTTTCCTCACCCCCAGCACATTGCAGCCGTCTCCTGCACACAGTGTGCAGGAACTTACACAGAGACGCTGTGCGACTGGTTTGTGCTGACAGCCGCGGCTCAGGCCGTCGGAAGTGGCGGCAACGCTGCGGTCAGGTCCCAAGCTAGCACCTCAAATAGAGGTGCTAGCTTGGCTGGTTCGGCACTGAGGTCTGCCAGAGATATTTCTTTTGGCTTCATGTCTGGTTCCTCAATGCAAATTTCATGGACGTCACGGATGTTGTGACAATCCAATTAAGGTTTTGCTGGAAAATCATGTTCCTAATGATGCCTAAGCTCCCACTGATGATATTGATTGTAGTGTCAATGCGGGTGACCTCCTTATGGTGACTTCCTAATAGTTACACCAGACTTGGTATTCCTGCACCCGGTGGATGTCCGTCAGTCCACCTTGCAGTTCCTACCTTGTTCCATTTTTCTGGTCATGGGCACTCTTGATTCCTCTCTTTTGTCGTCTGCTTTGGCATTAGACATCAGAGCTACTGGAAACATGCTCCTACAGTCCTGGGATTTCGGCATTCTTTATTATCTCACTTACCCTTTTCTTTTGGTGTGGTGTGCACATGCGTGGGTGGCTGGCTCATGCTCACTCTATTGTCGTTAGAAACCATCACTGTTTGTATGGCTTCCTTGTGGGGCTAAACCGATGCTGGTTGGATCTATTCTCTTCTACTAGGGGCAGTTGCTTTTTTCTGAGTGGCATTTGAGTTGCTTCTGTGAACACGGTTATTGGTCCACGCATCTATCCGGTTGTTGCTGGTTAGGACGTTTTACACCACAGGATGCGCTGCACGGTCTTTTGCGCAGTGGATTCAGAGCAGTTTTTCCCATGGGGGCAGCTTTAGTATGTCCCCAGTGTATCGCAGTGTCTCCCAATGGCATGACAGAGAAAAAACAATTGTTTACTCACCTTACAATCCATTTCTCTTGGTCCATTGGGGGACACTGCACTCCCTCCCCTTGCTCTGACTGTTGGTTGTTTCTGTTCTAGGGATGTTCTGACGCATGCTTAGACCCTCTCTTTTGGGCTTTGTTATAAAACTGAAGATGGCTCCCATGGGAGGGACATAGTGGGGGAGGAGCTGTCCTTCAGTTTAAAGTTTTAAAGTGCCCTGGCTCCAATTCCACCTACTATACCCCAATGTATCGCAGTGTCCCCCAATGGACTAAGAGAAATGGATTTTACAGTGAGTAAAAAATCCTCTATCTGTACTGTGCATGCACATCAAAATGTGTCTGTATCTAGATTTGTGCGCAGCAGAGGCTTGCGTTCTCTTACAGCTGGAGAGACAGAAAGGGAGCATGCAGTCATAAGTCACATATAGTAAGAGCCTGTTTACATAAGGGTACCACACCCCTGGAGATGCAACAAAATGAGATATGGATGTATCGCCAAATCCCCCTCTTAGACGGCGTATCTCTTGCTGGTACTAGAGTATAAAGATGCGCGATGATGATGGAGAGCATTAGCAGCACTATCTACCGCTCCTGATTGGCTATTTACGTATTGACCTCTCCAGCTGCCAGTACTTCATTAGCGTTGCATCGTTATTATATTAAGTTGTGGCTGTCTATTAGCATTTGTTATTTTCATTTGTATCAAACGGGTGTGGAGTTATTTGTAAATATTTACGTTTTATTTGGTAAATGCAACTTTTATTACTAACACTGTGAAGCTGAATTTCTACACTATAATTAGGAGTAAGTATAGACTCTTGTTCATAATACAGGACAAAAATGCAGGTGCACACTAAAGGCATTCCAATCACAATATGTGTATTATACTTTGTAATATTAATATACACCATCATTTCCGAAATAAACATGAAGGTCCGGTGCACATTTTTTTCAACTTGTGAATACCCACCTATCGCGACGATGTGACCTCATTTAGATGGGTACCTACACTAGCTGTTCCTTTGTATAACAACATGCAGCTGCCCACAGGTTATAGATAGTGCTGGTAGGGCCTAGTTGAAAGCTACCCTAATTTAAAACACCTATGAACGAATGAATAGGGTGCTGGGCCATAGTTATTGTTGATGTGTATTATGAAATGTCAGTCACAGCAGTACTGCATCTTTTTCATATAAATTTTGACAAATTTTGGTGTGTGGACAAAAGCCACCTTTATTATTTCTATATACACTTGTACACCTGATATACACCTGGCTCAAGTACTACTGTTTTTTTTTTTAGCTGGACACTCCTTGAGTTACCCAATAAAATATCTGAATTTTGACCTGTCATCCACAACTCTTTGATTAAACTGTCTTGGTCCGCTAATAATGTTTTGTGTCTACTCTGTTTTTCATGTTTAGTGTCTCAGGTCCATTCTATGGCACGGACCTTAGAGAGGCAGCTGTCAAGACAGAGGGAGAAACCAGTCGGAGGGGTAGAAACTATTCCCTCTAAGCTAATAAAATCATCACACACACCAGGAGCAGGGAAATCTCAGGTACAGTAAATGTAAAGACATCGTAACATCCAAAATTGTTTGCCTAGGTGTGCTTAGTGCAGGCGAATGCATGTGCTAGACTAGGTTTTGTACTGTCTGTGTCTGTCTTCTTTCCATATTCTTTCTGACCTTTCTGGACAATGGCATCATACTAGGTGCACTGCCAACTGCAGCTAGACCATGCCCCTAAAATACTGTGAGAAGATTATCGCACATGAATAACCTAGACAATAAGGCTGTGGATAAATGTATAATGGGACAAAGGCAAAAGTAATGACCCTGTACGTGTAGAGTAAATCATATATTGAAGCTTGGTGATCTGATTCAACAAATAAATAAAATGGACCTGCTTTATTAAGGAAAGAAAGGCAAAAAAAAATTATTATGTTTTCTCCTGGACAAACCATGTTACAATGCAAGGGGTGCAGATTAGTTTATTATTTTGCATATGTGTTAAATACCGGTTGTTTTTTCATCTAGCACACAAATACTTGATAGCTTTAATTTTACACTGAAATTTGATCTAGGACATACCCTATCCCCAAATATAATCTGTTCCCACGTGTTAAATGTACCTCCCCCTCCAATGCAACATGGTTTTGCCAAGGTGCAAAGTTACTGATTTTTTTTTTTTTGCTTTACTTTCTTTAATGAATCAGGCCCAGTATTTACATTAGATAAATAAGAAGATAAATAAAAAGATAGTTATTGTACATTTAGGGCCTGAGTCATGTCTGTTTGCATAGCGCATGTTGCGTGAAATAACTTTGTACATGCCCAGAAAAGGCCTTAAGGCAGTGAATGCAATTGCATGCAGTTCATTCAGTTCATGCATGTTACCATATTCAGCAAGGGGGTTCCAGGGCAGATGCAGCCAATTAAAGTCCTGGTTCCCTTTTAAGTACGTTTGGTTTCAGCTGTATCATTTGCACCCACTGTAGGTCAGGCGTAAGTGCTGACTGATAGTGATGACTGATACAGCATAGTGTTTGATTTAAAAGAATATACGTGTCAATTGCTAGTAGAGAACAACTGTATGCAACTAAGACTATAAAAACGCATTGTATGTACAGTACGCTTTGAAAGCATGTTTATTTATGTAATTAATGTAAAACTAAAATGTATATTTGATATGTAATATTTACATAAATGATTATACTGATAACAGTTGTTGTTGTTTTATTTCATGATCAAAAAAATGAGTTTTGATGTGACCCTTTATTGAACATACACTTGTGCGTATACTGCCGCCTGTTCTGTGTGTCTACATACGGCCAGTACTGTGTAGGCACAGTGTACTTACACTTCCATTTGAATCTGGGTGTAACTTGAGATACACTTGAATTTGGTTACGATCAAAACTATGCACAAGTTCTGTGCTCTTATTTCTAAAGCACAACTTGCGTACATGTTGCGTTGTGACATGAATCAGGCCCTTAATGAAATCACCTGACTGATAAAGAATCCCAATAAAAACCCACAGTTATAGAAGTGTGAAAATGGCTACATAAGAAGAAATAATGACATTTTTATGGCTTTAATAGCTGGAACTGTTTAATTTTTCTTTCTTGCATTGTAATATTGTGTTACCTAGTAAGATAACCAGTCACTTAGTAGATAATTAACCTGCAGAACCATAGTCCAACTCTTTCATACATTGAATACATTTATATATTTCCTAGTCATGGGATGACAGCGAATCTGAATTCTCTTCATTGGAGGAAGTCACTGATAACCTGGAGCTCAGTCCAAGGAAGCCACAAGCTGCTGTGCGTCGAAGCGCAGAATCTACAGGCTCACATGGCACTAGCGTCTGGAGCTCCAACAGTGCAAAGGGCTGGTGACTTGGAAGACCCTGAGAATTCACTCTGATATGTGGACTAACAGAACGTTTGGTTTAGTTCTAAGCGATTCCATAATGTGCAATATTTCCATCCAACAACACAGTTCCAACAGGTGTTTTTTGTTTTGAAGGATTTTAATATGACTTTTTGATAATATAACTGTTCTACACATATCTCCAGGTTTGCATCTTATAGAGTATTTGTACCCTGCTCTATCCCCTGTCTTCTCTCTTGCACCATTTGAATTGGGTTCCGCCTCCTCAGGCTTGTGATTTGCTGATTGACAGTTGCTCCTCTGTTATTAGTGGGGGATGACATGGGAGGGGCCAAACCATGCACAAACTGCAGACCATGTGGTTTACAGGTGCCCCTATCAACCAGGGACAGCAAGAAGAGAGAATGCAGCAGATACAGTATGGGATATATGCCATGTACGTTATAACAAGATTACAGGGAGGTAATTACTGATGATAACGATACATACATATATTTGGTAGCTAATTACTGTTTATTGTTATAGTAAATTGGACCTAGCTTCTTCTTTTATGTGAAACTTCTTTGCTTCAAGTAATCTAAAAAAATATCTTTGTGAGCTTTAACATTATTTATTTACTAGGTCTTATCATGAACTTCAGCAAAGAAGTTGCATACACATTTGGAAGCAACGTAGGAAAACTAACTTATTGGGATACATTTCCAGGGTTGCATTAAAGGAGAATCATATCATCAAGTTTAATCAGTTATTTCAACAACATGGATAATGTGGACACCAAGGATAGTATAATTAAGGTAGTGAAAATGAGTGTTCCCCTTATTGAACGGTATTCCCTATATAATGCATTTACATATCTCTATACTTACAGAAGGAATCCCTACTTGTACTGAATAAATCTGCATGAATACACTACAAAAATATTACCCAGTTTTGCTGAGCTGGCTTTATCATTTTGTGATAACACAAGTGTAACATTGGACATTCGTCATGTGGGCTACCTGGGCGGCTTATTGTCACTATAGATGCATGCTCCTGGATAAAGTAGAGATGTTGTGGGGGTACAGAGAGCAGCCAGGATAGGGGGACAGAACACAGTAGCCAGCAGTAACCATGGTTATATCTACACAACACGAGTCTGTTACACTGTACCCCGGGATCAACCTTTCCACTCCACTCTGCCACTACTGCTGTCCCTCTTCTGTGCTCTCTCCGAGTGAGCAGCGGGGCATGGAGCTGACAGACGTTCATAGTTTATAAAGTAATTGTCATAGGGGCAGGTGGTTTCAGCACTAGTCATTATTGTACTCATCGGTTGTCGGGCCTGTCATGGAGGTCAGAGTATCAGTAGAGAGGCTACGTATCTGCACACAGGGGCCTGGTGACTGTGATCGGGTCATGCTTCTAGTAGCATGATGCTGACCTCAGTGAGGACACCAGTCAGTGAGAGTCAGTGCTTGTCCCCCTGGCACTTATCTACAAAGCCGCATGGAGGAAACATGAACACTTCAATTTACCACTGGGTGTCGCACTCAATTCCCCAGCCGACAACAGATTCTCTCCTCATTCAGACTGACAGAATTACTACACCGCAACGAGGGGGCCGGTGGGTGATTCCGATGAAAGCCGGAGGTCTCTGAGGGAAGTACTTAACGTCACTTACATTACACACTTTCATCTCCACAACCTTTATTAGGTGCCACCAAAGAAGTTTCACTTAAAAAATAGAGTAGACAATAAATAAAATTTGCTGCCAATGACCTAACAGATACTTATATAAGGTGTTGTCCCTAAACTTATTTAATTTATAACAACAAATCCTTTCGATTAACTGTTTTAATTAGTTGTAAATTTCTGTGTGTTTAGTATAAATCAAAGATGTTATTCTATATTTACACTATATTTAAAACATTTGAAACCAAATATTTATAGTTATTTATAATAATATATATATATAATATAATGTTTGTTTCACTGTAATCATAAAACCCAATATAAATTGTTTTCTCTTCTATCAATCACTTTCATATACCTTAATTTCACATAGGTAAGGTAATTTACAAACATCACAGTAAGGCGCCCCTATAATCCATTTCTATTTATATACATATGGCTATTTATCAATATTGTGCATATATGGGCAGGCTCTCATATTTAGATTTTGGATTCACAGGTCCATCTTTAAAGTCTTCCCACTTAGGAACCTCTTGCTTGTTAAATTAAACTTTTCTACTCTCTTATTCTGTGAGATACCAAAATTACACAATTTGGTTATCTGAAAGAAAATTGTGTCCATTTGTGTACTAATAATTCCAGTATACTCAGAGGGTATTTTTGTCTATGGCACCTCTGCCCAGCTGCACTCTCTAGTAAGGTGTTCTAATATCTGATTCAAAGTTCTGCTGTATGTGCTATGCCAGCCACAACCTCCTCATGGTATGGTAACTTAACCAGGGAGCAGAACAAAATTCAGATATCCAATGTTTGCTCTTTAAAATGACAAAGAAAGCTTCTTGCATTTCTCAGCTATTTATTTATCCAGGTTTGGGATTCTGTAGCATCAAATATCAGAAAATTAGAAGACATATCAGCTCAGATACTGCATCTTCGTAAACTTGCTATATACTAATTCTTGTCCTTATAATTCTGTTTTATACATTGTTCTTCTACTCTTTGTATAACTCCAGCGCTGGATGTAGACATTTTGTATTGTTGCTGTTTTTTCAGTTTGTCTATATTTTAGTACAAATAAAGTGAATATTTACATATGTTGAGTGAAATCTTTGACAATTGAGATTTGGTTATCTACAAAGTGCTTTACTAAAGGAGTAACTTAACATTCCTGTCGATAGTCCCGATTTGGCAGAACTGTGAACTTTAATGAACCCCCAAAAAGGGTCTGGAGTTTATTGGAAAGCAGACATGGTTATATAAAATGTAAGTATCACTGAGTGGGTGAGGTTAGAACTTATGGGGCCTGATTCATAAAGGAAAGTAAGGCAAAAAGAGTAAATTTTCTCCTGGACAAACCATGTTACAATGCAAGAGGTGCAAATTAGTTTATTATTTTGCATACAAGTTACTGGCTGCTTTTTCACCTAACACACAAATACTTGATGGCTTTATTTTTACACTGAAATGTAAAGTGATCTGGACATGCCCTATTCTAACTTTAAATCTGTCCCCACATTTTAAATTCGCCTCCCCTCCAATACAACATGGTTTGGCTAAGGTGCAAAGTAACTCATGTTTTTTGCTCTACTTTCCTTAATGAATCAGGCCAATTTTGTTTAAATTTTGCACTTTTAAATGTTAGGAGGTTTGAATTAGCCCCAGCTTGTTAGATGCAGGCTTCAAATATTAAAGGCAGAAAAAGGAAAAAACCTATACTTCTCTACCAAGAAAATATATCTAAACTGTGTTATCATGGATACCTGTAAGTCTTCTATTAACTCATTCCATTTACGGCACCTATGTATGCTTAGTCTACTGCAGAACCACGGTCTGTGAAGAAGATCACGCTTCCTTTTTTGCATTACTTTCTTTTAATAGCCTTATATGACAATGTCACTTACATTCCTATGACAGCTATAGTATATTAAGTCTGTGTTGTCCAAGTTTTAGAGATTTGTAGATTATATGTATAGTAACGCAGAGAGGGTCTCATAAAGGATTTAATCTGTATTTGCGAGCCATGTGCTTAGATGTATGCAGCCTCAGATGTATTTGGATGACACTTCGGTTATACTTTTGGAATGAGCAAATCTTGTGCAAATGCAAAGAAAAAAGTGGAGGTATAGGCGTTCCTTAATACTATGGGCTAGCACAGGATGCACAAACATTACATTTAATTTTTACGCATCCCCATATTTGATTGAAGTGGTAGTGGCGGAGGATCCATATATGTGAAGGTTGACCGGGGTTTTTCAGAACTGCAAATGGAGTCTACCTCCAAAGACCTAAGTTATAACCAGGACCAATACAAAGGTTAAATGGGCTTCAAGAGATATCAAATATGTACACAAAGCCACAATATACAGATTTCTTAAAACCATACTTGCCAACTTATGGCAAGTATGATCCGGGAGCCTGTCAGGGAAGGTGGGCGTGCAGGGGGCGGGGCTCCAAAAATCGCGTCATTTTGGCCCTGCCCCCGTGACATAATGACGCAAAACGCTGCATTTTACTGCGGGGGTGGGGCCAAACGCAGCGATTCCCGGTGAATCGTTTTGTTTTGGACCTAATTCTGCCCACTTCACTAGGAAGGATATATTTGTCATTAAATAAAGCCAGCATTGATACCCTCTCACCTTCTGGATTTATGGAAAGAGGGTGAAACAAGTTGTAGTCTAAAATAAAATCAGAAAAGTAAAAATAAATGAATGACACGGGAGGATGATAGTACATAGTACTGCACAATGACTGTTTCACTTATCTGAGCCATGTGTATTGAAAAGTGCACGCTCGATTTTCTTAAGTACCTATTAAAAAACAACCCATTAAAAAACAACTGCGATTTATTTGGTGCATACAATATCTTCAAAAAGAAAAGAGTGACAGCGTTATTAAAATGAATCTACAAATAAACACACCACCGTACTGAAAATACAAGAATTGTGTTTAATTATTCATTTCTATGTGGTTTGGCATTTGTTTAATTTCTATTTGTCTTCTTGGATGTCATTAGTAGGAAAACATTTCTGAAAAGAACTTGGGACCTATGTCTTTGATTACTCAGTTACAGCACACAGTTTCAGGGAGCTGTTTAATTGGTTTGCTTATTTATGCTTTGTGTCCACACAAAACACTATGGATTTTTACCCTCTGAATAAGTTGTACTTTACAACAAAACATGCAAGGAAGCCGCTAACTGTAGCAATCTACTTGGGATGTCTCTTATGGTTGTAAATTAAGCCGCATAGAACCACACACTTCTATGGAATACAAGCTCCACTGAGATCTCACTGATACAGGAAAACTACACTTGTGAAAGGACTGGATGACAGGCATTAATTCATTCTACAAGTATATTCTTTGGTAAGCCTACTTTGTCCAGAGTGTTTAACTTGATTCCTCAAACTCAACCTCGCCAAAACAGAACTCATAGTCTTTCCTCCCTCTCATTCCTCGCCCCCTGCTGACCTCGCTATCACTGTCGACAACACCTCTATCTCCCCTGTCCCCCAACTTCGGTGCCTCGGTGTCATCCTCGACTCCTCTCTCTCCTTCGGCCCCCACATTCTCTCTCTTGCGAAATCCTGCCACTTCCAGCTGCGTAACATCGCTCGCATCTGGCCCTTCCTCTCCCAAGATGCCACCAAATGTCTTATTCACTCTCTGATCATCTCCCGCTTGGACTACTGCAACCTCCTCCTTACTTTATGGCTTTAATAGCTGGAACTGTTTAATTTTTCTTTCTTGCATTGTAATATTGTGTTACCTAGTAAGATAACCAGTCACTTAGTAGATAATTAACCTGCAGAACCATAGTCCAACTCTTTCATACATTGAATACATTTATATATTTCCTAGTCATGGGATGACAGCGAATCTGAATTCTCTTCATTGGAGGAAGTCACTGATCACCTGGACCTCAGTCCAAGGAAGCCACAAGCTGCTGTGCGTCGAAGCGCAGAATCTACAGGCTCACATGGCACAAGCGTCTGGAGCTCCAACAGTGCAAAGGGCTGGTGACTTGGAAGACCCTGAGAATTCACTCTGTTATGTGGACTAACAGAACATTTGATTTAGTTCTAAGCGATTCCATAATGTGCAATATTTCCGTCCAACAACACAGTTCCAACATGTGTTTTTTGTTTTGAAAGATTTTAATATGACTTTTTGATAATATAACTGTTCTACACATATCTCCAGGTTTGCATCTTATAGAGTATTTGTACCCTGCTCTATCCCCTGTCTTCTCTCTTTCACCATTTGAATTGGGTTCCGCCCCCTCAGGCTTGTGATTTGCTGATTGACAGTTGCTCCTCTGTTATTAGTGGGAGATGACATGGGAGGGGCCAAACCATGCACAAACTGCAGACAATGTGGTTTACAGGTGCCCCTATCAACCAGGGACAGCAAGAAGAGAGGATGCAGCAGATACAGTATGGGATATATGCCATGTACGTTATAACAAGATTACAGGGAGGTAATTACTGATGATAACGATACATACATATATTTGGCAGCTAATTACTGTTTATTGTTATAGTAAATTGGACTTAGCTTCTTCTTTTATGTGAAACTTCTTTGCTTCAAGAAATCTAAAAAAATATCTTTATGACCTTTAACATTATTTACTAGGTCTTATCATGAACTTCAGCAAAGAAGTTGCATACACATTTGGAAGCAATATAGGAAAACTAGCTTATTGGGATACATTTCCAGGGTTGCATTAAAGGAGAATCATATCATCAAGTTTAATCAGTTATTTCAACAACATGGATAATGTGGACACCAAGGATAGTATAATTAAGGTAGTGAAAATGAGTGTTCCCCTTATTGAACGGTATTCCCTATATAATGCATTTACATATCTCTATACTTACAGAAGGAATCCCTACTTGTACTGAATAAATCTGCATGAATACACTACAAAAATATTACCCAGTTTTGCTGAGCTGGCTTTATCATTTTGTGATAACACAAGTGTAACATTGGACATTCGTCATGTGGGCTACCTGGGCGGCTTATTGTCACTTAAGATGCATGCTCCTGGATAAAGTAGAGATGTTGTGGGGGTACAGAGAGCAGCCAGGATAGGGGGACAGAACACAGTAGCCAGCAGTAACCATGGTTATATCTACACAACACGAGTCTGTTACACTGTACCCCGGGATCAACCTTTCCACTCCACTCTGCCACTACTGCTGTCCCTCTTCTGTGCTCTCTCCGAGTGAGCAGCGGGGCATGGAGCTGACAGACGTTCATAGTTTATAAAGTAATTGTCATAGGGGCAGGTGGTTTCAGCACTAGTCATTATTGTACTCATCGGTTGTCAGGCCTGTCATGGAGGTCAGAGTATCAGTAGAGAGGCTACGTATCTGCACACAGGGGCCTGGTGACTGTGATCGGGTCATGCTTCTAGTATCATGATGCTGACCTCAGTGAGGACACCAGTCAGTGAGAGTCAGTGCTTGTCCCCCTGGCACTTATCTACAAAGCCGCATGGAGGAAACACGAACACTTCAATTTACCACTGGGTGTCGCACTCAATTCCCCAGCCGACAACAGATTCTCTCCTCATTCAGACTGACAGAATTACTACACCGCAACGAGGGGGCCGGTGGGTGATTCCGATGAAAGCCGGAGGTCTCTGAGGGAAGTACTTAACGTCACTTACATTACACATTTTCATCTCCACAACCTTTATTAGGTGCCACCAAAGAAGTTTCACTTAAAAAATAGAGTAGACAATAAATAAAATTTGCTGCCAATGACCTAACAGATACTTATATAAGGTGTTGTCCCTAAATTTATTTAATTTATAACAACAAATCCTTTCGATTAACTGTTTTAATTAGTTGTAAATTTCTGTGTGTTGAGTATAAATCAAAGATGTTATTCTATATTTACACTATATTTAAAACATTTGAAACCAAATATTTATAGTTATTTATAATAATATATATAATGTTTGTTTCACTGTAATCATAAAACCCAATATAAATTGTTTTCTCTTCTATCAATCACTTTCATATACCTTAATTTCACATAGGTAAGGTAATTTACAAACATCACAGTAAGGCGCCCCTATAATCCATTTCTATTTATATACATATGGCTATTTATCAATATTGTGCATATATGGGCAGGCTCTCATATTTAGATTTTGGATTCACAGGTCCATCTTTAAAGTCTTCCCACTTAGGAACCTCTTGTTTGTTAAATTAAACTTTTCTACTCCCTTATTCTGTGAGATACCAAAATTACACAATTTGGTTATCTGAAAGAAAATTGTGTCCATTTGTGTACTAATAATTCCAGTATACTCAGAGGGTATTTTTGTCTATGGCACCTCTGCCCAGCTGCACTCTCTAGTAAGGTGTTCTAATATCTGATTCAAAGTTCTGCTGTATGTGCTATGCCAGCCACAACCTCCTCATGGTATGGTAACTTAACCAGGGAGCAGAACAAAATTCAGATATCCAATGTTTGCTCTTTAAAATGACAAAGAAAGCTTCTTGCATTTCTCAGCTATTTATTTATCCAGGTTTGGGATTCTGTAGCATCAAATATCAGAAAATTAGAAGACATATCAGCTCAGATACTGCATCTTCGTAAACTTGCTATATACTAATTCTTGTCCTTATAATTCTGTTTTATACATTGTTCTTCTACTCTTTGTATAACGCCAGCGCTGGATGTAGACATTTTGTATTGTTGCTGTTTTTTCAGTTTGTCTATATTTTAGTACAAATAAAGCAAATCTTTACATATGTTGAGTGAAATCTTTGACAATTGAGATTTGGTTATCTACAAAGTGCTTTACTAAAGGAGTAACTTAACATTCCTGTCGATAGTCCCGATTTGGCAGAACTGTGAACTTTAATGAACCCCCAAAAAGGGTCTGGAGTTTATTGGAAAGCAGACATGGTTATATAAAATGTAAGTATCACTGAGTGGGTGAGGTTAGAACTTATGGGGCCTGATTCATAAAGGAAAGTAAGGCAAAAAGAGTAAATTTTCTCCTGGACAAACCATGTTACAATGCAAGAGGTGCAAATTTGTTTATTATTTTGCATACAAGTTACTGGCTGCTTTTTCATCTAACACACAAATACTTGATAGCTTTATTTTTACACTGAAATGTAAAGTTGATCTAGGGCATGCCCTAGTCCAACTATAAATCTGTCCCCACATTTTAAATTCACCTCCCCTCCAATACAACATGGTTTTACTAAGGTGCAAAGTAACTCATTTTTTTGCTCTACTTTCCCTAATTAATCAGGCCCATTTTGTTTAAATTTTGCACTTTTAAATGTTGGGAGGTATGAATTAGCCCCAGTCTGTTGGATGCAGGCTTCTAATGTTAAAGGCAGACAAAGGAAAAAATCAATCCTGCTCTACCAAGAAAATATATCTAAACTGTGTTATCATGGATACCTGTAAGTCTTCTATTAACTCATTCCATTTACGACACCTAAAGCTGGGTACACACTACAGAATTTTCCACCAACTTTTTATGCCGATCGATTTTTACATGCGATCCATGGACTGCATACACACTAGCTTTGTTTAGGACGATAAAGGGAAGAGTGGACGTCCCTTTAGCGACTTTTTACAGCCATGTTGTCGTGAGCAATGACTGTAATTTCGTACTCACTGTTGTGGATCGGTCGGAAACTTATACACACTACACAACGGAAATGAGATTGGAACAAAAATATTAAACGGTACGACCAACCAAATGATGCGACAATCGTCCATTTGGGCAGACTTTCGACCATCGTGTCACTGCACACACTGACCCGACTTTTGAACGAGCGGTCGTATGTGGGCTGATTTAGCCGATTATTGGACGAAAACCGTGAAGTGTGTACCTAGCTTAAGTGTGCTTAGTCTACTGCAGAACCACAGTCTGTGAAGAAGATCACACTTCTTTTTTTGCATTACTTTCTTTTAATAGCCTTATATGACAATGTTGCTTACATTCATATGACCGCTATAGTATATTAAGTCTGTGTTGTCCAAGTTTTAGAGATTTGTAGATTATATGTATAGTAATGCAGAGAGGGTCTCATAAAGGAGTGGCATTTAATCTGTATTTGCGGGCCATGTGCTTAGATGTATGCAGCCTCAGATGCATTTGGATGACACTTCGGTTATACTTTTGGAGTGAGCAAATCTTGTATGTGCAAATGCAAAGAAAAAGGTGGAGGTATAGGCGTTCCTTAATACTATGGGCTAGCACAGGATGCGCAAACATTAGATTTAATTTTTACGCATCCCCATATTTGAATGAAGTGGTAGTGGTGGAGGATCCATATATGTGAAGGTTGACCGGGGCTTTTCAGAACTGCAAATGGAGTCTACCTATTCCGGGAGAGTTGGCAAGTATGCTTAAAACGCATGCTGTACATATATTTGTCATTAAATAAAGCCAGCATTGATACCCTCTCACCTTCTGGATTTATGGAAAGAGGGTGAAACAAGTTGTAGTCTAAAATAAAATCAGAAAAGTAAAAATAAACGAATGACACGGGAGGATGATAGTACAAAGTACGGCACATCGACTTTTTCACTTATCTGAGCCCTGTGTATTGAAAAGTGCACGCTCGATTTTCTTAAGTACCGCGATTTATTTGGTGCATACAAAATCTTCAAATAGAAAAGAGTGACAGCGTTATTAAAATGAATCTACAAATAAATACAACACCAAACGGAAAATACAAGAATTGTGTTTAATTAGTCATTTCTATGTGGGTTGGCATTTGTTTAATTTCTATTTGTCTTCTTGGATGTCATTAGTAGGAAAACATTTCTGATAAGAACTTGGGACCTATGTCATTGATTACTCAGTTATAGCACACAGTTGCAGGGAGCTGTTTAATTGGTTTGCTTATTTATGCTTTGTGTCCACACAAAACACTATGGATTTTTACCCTCTGAATAAGTTGTATTTTACAACAAAACATGCAAGGAAGCCGCTAACTGTAGCAATCTACTTGGGATGTCTCTTATGGTTGTAAATTGAGCCACATAGAACCACACACTTCTATGGAATACAAGCTCCACTGAGATCTCACTGATATAAGAAATCTACACTTGTGAAAGGACTGGATGACAGGCATTAATTCATTCTACAAGTATATTCTTTGCTAAGCCTACTTTGTCCGGAGTGTTTACCTGTGACTATTCCTGATTAAAAAGAGTGAGCTGGGACTATTAGTTCCACGAAAATCTGGATACATTTGAAGCTGCTGAACTCTTTGTTGCAACCCTGTGCAAACATGAGACTGCTTTATTAGTTATCTGAGGGACTCTAGGTCCCATTATTCCTGTATAATCTTGTGTGTGGTTTCTCTCTACCCAGTAGTTATTATGGTTGTTTTTATTAACAGCATTTGTCTAGACATAGCTTTTTTAATATATGTTTACAGATCTACACTGTAGTAGGTTATGTGTGATTGTTTTTATTTTTATGATTTTTTATTCTGATTATAGACCTAGGTTTTGTATTTATCTTTAGATTCAATCAGTTTAATAGCGCTGTTACTCTTATGTTCCTTTTGTGAGAGGTAGCAGACTCTTCTTGACGGCTGCTCGCTAATCACTATATTTAAGCCTGTGTAATCTGTCGTTATCTGTTTGTTTGTTTTTTGCTAAACAATTTTTAAAAGTACACCAAGATTATAAACTAAAATCAATGCACATAGAAAAGGTTGAAGAGATGAAACATAAATTGAAACAGGGGGTGTCATAGTTGCTAATTCCGCTTATAACAAGCGGAATTGGGCTTGGTTTTCTTTTTAGAGTTGCAGGGTTTTTCTGGTGGTCGTGGGTGTTTGGGCTTCAAAACACTTTCTTTTTTTTTTTTCAAAAAACTTTATTTCTGTGTAAAGGACGCTGCTGGTCTCTTAAGTGGGCGTGACCTCAGGTGTTGGTAGGTATACAGAGATAATGGGAGCTGCCTCGAGTTTACAGCTGCAACACCGACCTTCTGCCTAACAGCGCTGCTACTGCCTTCCCTTGACAGCTCTGCCTACTTCTGCCCATCTCTCAGCTTCAGCGTCCTCTCCTGCCTCACTTTTATCATCTGTCTCTCATCCTGCACCTCTTCCAAAATCTGCACTTCATAGAGCGCCGGTTATCGGATACTGAGAACGCCGGTGGCCATCTTGGATTTGCTCACTCGGCGCTGAAAGGAGAGGAGTGTAAGGGGGCCATACCAAGATTCCCCCTCATACATAGGAGGGGGGTGTCGGGTGTCTTCGCTGCGGAGACCTCTGTCTACACTACTCTGCCACGCTTACAGAAACATTTTTATTTTTGGAGATGGATTGGCATTTTGGAAGGGGGGGAGCTAGAACATTAGGTTCCCCCCTCCTTCCAGAGAGAGAGATGGTCTTTCCCAGGCTTCTGGCGGCAAGACAAGCCCGGGAGAGTGAACAGAGCTGAGGGAGAAAGCACAGGACTGCTGTTGGACTTCTCCCCTTTTGTGGCCTATGGGCTAAGTATCACCTTTAATTAAACACTTATCTAATGTTTTAATAACTGGGCTAGTAGGATTTACATTATAGTCTCCTACTGGTTTAAATACTTTATGGTGTTTAACTATTACAAGTACAACTTTTATATAAGGATCAGTTGATCTCTCTCTCCCTCTCCCCTAGATTTATAATTTAGTCTGTGTGTTTGGTGTGCCTTCCTTTACAAGAATGACAGATAAGGGAAGGGGCCCCATGGCTAAATACTTCACATGTTCAAAGTGTCATGTAAAATTACCTTGTGGGCAGAAGGACCCTTTGGCGCTCTGCATGCAAAGCAGGGGTTCCCACTGAGCAAACCCAGCAGGTTTCAGCCCCACCGACGGAGGAACCGGCCTGGGTGGCCTCACTGACCCAGTCGGTTTCCTCCTTAGCTCAGATGGTTTTTCAATCAAATCAGTTGCTAACTACTGTAGCAACTTCGGTGGCTAATAATGCTAACACACAGTTAGACCTCCCGGCTTCCTCAGGTTCGAGTGGATCGGGTTTGCCGGGACCTTCCTCGTTACAGCCTGACCCAGCCCCTGTTGCTACAGAACCGGCATGGTCTACAGCTTTTATAAAGGGTTTGCACAAGCTTAACCAGTTGCTTGATTCCTCTAATATCTCGCCTGCTAAAAGAAAGAGACCTAGATCGGTAGATCCCCTTATGGTCCTTTCAGACTCTGAAGAAGGCTCTGAGGATGAGGGGGAAATTTTTTCGGATCCTGACCAGATACATCTATTGGAACAGGAAGACCATCCCAAAAGCCAATTTGTTAATGATTTGGTTTTAGCGGTTAGACAGGCATTGGACCTCCCAGAGCCGGAGGATCTTACCCCCAGAGACAGAAGTCTCTTTAAGAAAGTTAAGAGACAGGCCATCCATTTTCCCCCTTCTGCAGAGCTTAGGGAGATTGCTGAACGGGCATGGAAGCAACCTGAAAGAAGGTTTACTATTCCTAGGAGGTTCTCTTCCCTGTATCCGTTACAGGAGGAAGAGGTTTTTCGCTGGGAGAGTATTCCCAAAGTAGATATCCCTATTGCCCGCTTGGCAAAGCATACCTTACTCCCAGCTCCCGGTTCAGCGTCCCTTTCGGACGCCAATGACCGCAAGGTTGAATCCCAGCTTAAATTCATATTTGCGACTGCGGGTTCTTCTTTCAGACCTACATTTGCCTCGGCTTGGGTGGCTAGAGCCATGGAAGCATGGGCAGACCAGCTGGCAGAAGCCTTACAGGACTCCGAACTTCTTCCCCTAGCCTTGCATTTAAAGGAGGCTTCGGGGTATCTTTATGAGGCGGCCCAGAACTCAGCGGCGGTTTCCTCTTCCATTCAGGCGGCCTCTATTTCAGCAAGGAGGACGCTATGGCTGAAATTCTGGGAAGGCGATGCCGAATCAAAAAGGTCCGTTGAAACTATTCCTTTTTCTGCAGCAGGTTTGTTTGGCCCGGAATTAGATACCCTTATTTCCCAGGCAACGGGGGGCAAAAGCACTTCCTTGCCAGTTTATTCTAACAGGAGCCGCACCCCGCGGGGCAGCTCTTTCCGTCAGCCCTTTCGAGGGACCTCCTTTCATAGGGGACAGTCCTTTAGAGGCAGACAATCAAATTCTCGAGGCTCCTCTACCAGGGGGAGATCCTCGTTTGCAACTAAGCGCCAGGCCTCCAAGACCCAGGAGAAGCCTGCGTCCTGACGACCACCCTGTACCGCAGGGGGCGCCAGTGGGGGGACGTTTGTCTCTGTTTCGGGAACAGTGGGCAGCGTCTTCCCAAGATCCTTGGATTCGGGGAATTATTTCAGAAGGGTACAGGATAGACCTGTTGGGCCCGGCTCCACAGCGTTACTTCCAGACCCCGCTACCCATCAAGAAGACAGGCTATACAGGATTGTGTCACTTCTCTTCTGCTTCAGAAGGTCATCTGCAGGGTTCCAGATTGCCAGAAAGGTCGGGGTTCCAACCTGTTTCTAGTCAAGAAGCCGGACGGCTCCTTTCGTCCCATCCTAAACTTAAAGGGCCTCAATGTACACTTAAGGGTGGACAGATTTTGGATGGAATCTCTGAGGTCGGTGATAAACGGCCTAGAGAAGGATCAGTATATGGCGTCCATAGATATAAAGGACGCATACCTCCACGTTCCCATTTGGATCCACCATCAGTCCCTTCTCAGATTCTCGGGATCATTCCACTACCAGTTCGGGGGCCTCCCCTTCGGCCTCTCAACAGCGCCAAGGGTCTTCACGAAGATTATGTCAATAATGGCAGCATGTCTTCACCTGCAGGGAGTTCAGGTCGTTCCTTATTTGGACGACCTACTCATCAAGGCTTCCTCAGAGAATTGCCTACGTCATCACTTATCCCTCACCCGGGCGGTTCTCGAGGGCCACGGTTGGCTGATAAATTCAAAGAAATCCCAGATGGTTCCGTGTCAGCGGTTTTCCTGGGACTCATCATGGACACCAGCAAACAAAGAGTGTTTCTCCCTGTAGAGAAGATCAGCTCTATTCAGACTGTAACTACTCAGGTTTTGTCTTCCCCCAGCCCCTCAATGCATTTGTGCATGAGGCTACTCGGAAAGATGGTGGCCTCCTTCGAGACCATTCCCTTCGGTCGAGCCCATTCTCGATGATTCCAGTGGGATCTATTGTCGAAGTGGTCAGGATCACACCTACACCTGGAACTTCAGAAGATCTCTCTATCTCCGAGGGCGAGAGAATCTCTTCAGTGGTGGCTGTTTCAGGATCACATGAAAGTGGGCAGATCTTTCGCTCCATGGTCGTGGATCATAGCCACGACGGACGCCAGCCTGAAAGGTTGGGGGGCGGTAATCCTGCACCTCCGACTCCAAGGACGTTGGTTGGTTCAGGAATCAGCCCTATCAATAAATGTATTGGAATTGAAGGCCATTCTCTTGGCCCTCCGGGGAGCACAGTCCCTTCTTCAGGGCCATCCGGTCAGAATTCAGTCCGACAATGCCACGGCCGTGGCATATGTCAACAGGCAAGGAGGAACCAGGAGTGCAGCTGCCATAGATATTGCAGCCCAAATATTGGTTTGGGCAGAGCAATATGTTCCGGCAATATCGGCAGTTTTCATTCCAGGAATAGAAAACTGGGAGGCGGAAGTCGAAACCAGATGATGTTGGGGGAGTGGTCACTCCACCCGGAAGTCTTCCAGTCTCTGGTTCAGAGGTGGGGTCTTCCGGACATAGATCTCATGGCCTCCAGGCACAACAGGAAGGTTCAAAGGTTTTGCGCAAGGGCAAGAGATCCCCTAGCGGTGGCAGTGGATGTCATGACTATGTCATGGGAGTTCAGGATGGGATACCTGTTTCCTCCGATTCCCATGCTTCCTCGCGTCCTCAAACAAGTAAGGCAGGGCGGTCTGCCAGTAATTCTAGTAGCTCCCTCTTGGCCACGCCGAGTGTGGTACGCAGACATAATGTCTATGGCGGAAGGACCGGGGGTCCGCCTTCCGTATCGAGACGACCTTCTTCTGCAGGGTCCATTCCATCACCAGAGTTTACCTCAGCTCAGTTTAACGGCATGGCTGTTGAAGCCAGCCTCTGGAGGGCTAGAGGTTTTTCTTCCAGTGTAGTTAACACATTGATGCAAGCTAGGAAACCAGTTTCATCTCGCATCTATCACAAGATTTGGAAGGCTTACATTAAATGGTGCGAAATTAGGACATGCAACTCGTCCTCCTTTCGTATCCCTCGCTTGTTAGCTTTTCTTCAGGAGGGCCTGAAAGCAGGTCTCAGATTAGGTTCCCTAAAGGTCCAGGTATCGGCACTTTCAGTATTTTTTCATATGAAATTAGCTGATTTGCCAGATATTAGGACTTTTCTCCAGGGAGTCTTGCACATACAGCCTCCTTATGTACCTCCTACAGCTCCATGGGATCTCAACATGGTACTGGATATGCTCAAGGGGCCTCCATTTGAGTCTTTGAGCGTGGCAGATTTAAAGTGGTTGACCTGGAAGGTCCTCTTTCTTTTGGCTATCGCATCAGCTTGTAGAGTTTCCGAATTAGGAGCCCTGTCCTGTAGGGAACCATATTTGGTTTTCCACGAGGACAGAGCGGTGTTAAGGACCCTCCCTTCTTTTGTCCCTAAAGTAGTGTCGGCTTTCCATCTTAACCAGGAAATTGTAGTTCCGGTTTTCTCATCTACTTCCCATTCGGATCAACAATCCATGGATAAGTTAGATGTTGTTAGGGCTCTCCGCATTTATGTCAAAAGAACTTCCCAGATTAGACGTACTGACTCTCTGTTTGTCCTTTATGACGCTAATAAGAGAGGCTGGCCAGCCTCAAAACAGTCCATCGCAAGATGGATTACGTCTACCATCAGGCAAGCTTATATAAAGGCTAACCGTCCTGTGCCGGAGAGACTTACAGCCCATTCCACCAGATCGGTAGGGGCATCGGGGGCAGCAAGGAATGGAGCTTCTGCAGACCAGCTTTGCAGGGCAGCCACCTGGTCCTCTGTCCACACGTTTACAAAATTTTATCAGTTTAATGTTTTTGCATCAGCTGATGCAGATTTCGCTCGTAGTGCTTTACGAGCGGGATTTTCAGAGTAGTCCCACCCTTAGGGGGCTGCTTTAGAACGTCCCCATGGTAAGCAGTATCCCCCAGACCGGATGAAAGAGAAAAGAGGTTTTATGTACTTACGTTAAATCCGTTTCTCTGATTCCGTCTGGGGGACACTGCGATCCCTCCCTTCTGTGTGCTCTTGTTTGACTGCCCTTTTCTCCTTGGGCTTTTTAAAACTAACTGAACAAGAGGGGGCAGGGGGATTGTAGAGGGGAGGAATCTGTGCAGTACTAAAGTTTAACTAGTTAGGTGCCAACTCCCCAAGCTCCCTCCACAACCCATGGTAAGCAGTGTCCCCCAGACGGAATCAGAGAAACAGATTTAACGTAAGTACATAAATCCTCTTATTTGTATCATAAATAAAAAATAATTAAAGTTTGGCTTATTTAGGGGCTTTTTAGGATTGTTTGGGCTTGTTTTTCACTTAGCGGTTGCTTGTTTTTCATTTCAGAGTTGGCAACCCTGGGGGGCGTGTGTAGTGTGAGGTCAGGAGAGTACTTACAGTTTGGGGTGCATATGTAGGATGGGGAAGAAAATGTGGATGAATAAGTGCACAAAAGAATTGAGAGCAACTGTTGTGCCCTCTGCAGCCTCATCGACTAATAAATCGGAATCCCTGTGAAGTTGTAACACCTCTATTTATGCTACTGATCAAGTAACTTGAATTCTTGATTTGAAATGTGTCCTGTATTGTATAACTAAAACAATTTGCATGACAGTTGCATTGCTGTGGTCACTGAGCACACCTCCTCTGCTGCTCTGACAAAACTCATTTTGTCATGTTGACAGTTTCTGGGGTGAAGTATTTAGTGTTTATGTCATCCCCACTGAGCATCAACATTTCTAGTGACAATACCCTGGTGTTTGTGGCGTGTGTCTGTTTGAAGGGGACGTGTCACAGAACAGCAGTTTCCATCTGACAGATGGATTGTTCCTCTGTATGTGAGGCAGGAACAAGCCATCGGAGAGCTGCTACAAACAGCATCAGGGTTGTTATTCATTAACTATTCATTTAGAAGATACTCTCTACACGCCCCTGTCTTTGTTAGACAAATCTTCTTCCCACAAAGGTAAACAGGACAAATTCATTAAGCAAAGAAAGGGAAGGATTTAAGCACAGCTCTGTAATAATTAAAAAGAAAAACTCACAGCCAGTGTGGGGAATTCATTAAGACATTGCTAGGCTGCATACTTTATAGCTTGGATGTAGCAGAGTTATAGCATGATCGTGGTACTGCTGTACTGAATAAATTATAGCTGGAGCAGTTTTACAGGACATCTAATACAAATAAATGATACAGAATTATCATTTACAAAAATAGAAAAAATTATACAAGAATTCAAAATCTCAAGTGATAAAATGATAGGTGAATGGATTTCCCAATATTAAACCCGGTTGCTGATAATCATTCATTTAAATAGCGTTGAGGTGTACCTACTTCTTAGCAAAGCCTAGATTCAGCAATTAACTTCTATTTTACGCTGTTGCTCTTAAACTGGCGAGTTACTGGAAGTGGCTAAGTAAAGGCTGGAGAAATTACACCACAAAACCCCTGGACAACGGTGTGTCATTTAGAACCAGAAGTTGCATTGGAAATTGCATACGAGTGTCTGTTTAGCAGTATTGCAATTTTGATTAACTTATATTCACAACCAGTGGTTGAAGTGGGCCGGTATACAGCCATATACTGCCACTTCTCTTACTGCTCTAATTGTAAAACTTATCAAATTCTATTCACTTGCATTTTCCATATCGCCACTTCTAAATTTCCATACAGTCACGTCTGTTCACTACCCAATGCATACCTGTCAGTAATTCTCATTGTCACAGAACAGTCACTATTCCGGGTTGTCAAAGATCTGGCAGATAAGAGAAAGGGGTATGGCCTCTCTAGATCACAGTATCAGCAGGTTTGGAGTTGTGTAGACAGATCATGGGGTGTGGTGTAATTTGTGCTATGTGCAATGAAAAGTTATTGCATGTTTATTGCGTCATTTGCCTTCTTTATGGCTGGGAATCAATGGTAAAAAAAAGTTATGTCAAAGCCTCACAGGTTTGGACATTTTTTCTACACTTTTTCTACACACTAGTTTTGCTATTGTTATTATATTTTGTTTATGTACATTAAATGCAATACTGTTAGATATAGAAAAAGTAAGGGGACATTTTGGCTGTTTCTTTTTAAGTGTCATTTAGGCTCCTTTACTGCAGTCAGTTTTGCACATTAATCAATGTGTAGTATTATGTATTGATTTTTACGTTTTAAATACAGTGGTTAATGACACCTCCATAGAGATGCTACAATGAAGTCATTTTGGGTGATAAACCCTGTGTCACAGGATTAATGCACTGGTAGTTACATACTGGAGAGAGAGAGAGAGAGAGAGAGAGAGCGCGCTGCGGAGTCTAACACGCCTCTGGTCTTCACCAGGGAACCTCGCAAGGGGGGTTGGGTTTTGCTGCAGAAGACGCGCAGGACGCGGTCCTCCAACTGAGCCACCAGTGAAGCAACAGAGAGTACAGGGTAGTCAGACAGGCCGAGTCAGTAACATACAGACAGCGAAAGTACACCAGGGTGATCCAGGGAGAATGGTCACAGATAAGCTGGGTCAATAGGGTGCGGACAGCACAGTACTCAAGGGAGATCCAGAGAGAATGGTTACACACAGAGGGCAAACATTAGGAGTCAATCAGAGCCAAGGATAATCCAAAAACAGGTCAGGAACAAGCCTGGTGACATGCATAGGAAATCAGCAACATAGGAGCAAGGTAAGTAGCGCTGGAGCTGGGGGACCCAATATAGTATCTTTATATAGTAGAGAGGCCCCAGTGATTAGCGTTGGCGGCGCAGCATCACAGGACGCTGCTGGAGCTCCCTCTAGTGTCCCGTTGCCTACCAACGGGATGCGCATGTACCCTGGAACCGGCGCAATTGCCGGCACAGCCGCTACGCAACCAGACCTTGCAGAGCGAACAGTAGGTGGCAGTGCCTGAACGGACACTGGGCGGCGCCTGACACCCTGTGCCACAGTGAAGGTTCTGAATAGAGATGCTCGAAAAATGTAAACCGTTTGCAATATAATCTCCAAAGGACTGGACTGCTATTTGAATTTGTGGTTCAAAGTTTACCACTTGCATTCACAGTTCAAGAAATGATACACGGACGATTTGGGAAATCCTTCAAGCCTTGTAGTAGGGAAGGCCTTCAAGTTTGCTCTGTCTACAGCCTTGGAAGACTATTTAAATGTCACATACACATAATGAAATAACATTTTCATTATATTGGCTCAAAGATCTGTTCCAATCCTCCCAATTTCCAGAGCAAACAACTGACATAAAGGCAGCACCTTGCAGCTGAAAGCTATATTCAGTGGTGTATGATCAGATGCAAAAGGTGATCCTTAATAGTCACATGAAAGAAATAATTATAAAGACATAACAGTTATAGCCCTGTACTGCCCAAACATCAAAGACCCCCATAGTAATTGCAGAGCACTTGTGCAAGCATATTTGCATATTCATGTAATTTAAAGTTAGTTTCAGATTTGTAATCTTTATCAGAACAGAACAATGTTTATTAAATCAATTTCTATGCATTTCTTTGATGGTTTATGCTGGAAACTACCATTAATCAGAGCTTGGAATGTCCCGTAATTCTTTTAGTTCTTTGACTTCTCAGGTCAAAGTTTAAACAAATGAAGTTTTGCTCATAGCTTTGTGGACGATATTTCAATAAATTTTTCTCATATACTCATTCACCACAAGGTGGCAGGAAACACCTATTAGTTATATACTATAATGAAAGCTTCTTAACTACTACTCCTAAAGCATTTGCTGATAAATCTTTTCTTCTTTGATGTTACCTGAAACTAGGAGCACTTGATCTTCTTAACAACTAAAAAGAGGGTCGACAGTGCTGCTCATTTTATTGGAAGATATAAAAAAAACATCATCATCTTACTACCAAAAACTAAAGTCTTCTCAAGGCTTTGATGATCCAGTGGTCATCAACTTTGGTTCTTGCTGAAGACCTACTGATGTCTCTGTCTGCTCCCTCCATCATATTGAAATGTCAATGAAAAACTTCAAGCGTATTTCCACAGCTGTAAAATATATCATATAATAATAAGGTAAATTAAAAAGCCAAACTGCTTAGTCGAAGCTCAGCCGCAGATATTTCTGATATCAGGTGGGGAAAGAACTTGCACTATATACTATAACTTTCACTTCCTGCTATTGTACTTTAATAGTCCATATTTCCTATTCTTGTAAACAGCAATGTAAGCCTAATGTTAACCATTCTTTTTTTCCCCCTTCTTTTCAAACTTGTACGGAAAGCAGTAGGTTAGCTTCAGGTTGAGTAAGTAGGTTTGTTTAGAAAAGTAAGGCTGCACACACATGGTGGCTTAGTAAACAAAGACTTAGGTGTATATTTACTAAACGTTGGGTTTGAAAAAGTGGAGATGTTGCCTATAGCAACCAATGAGATTCTAGCTGTCAATTTGTAGAATGTAATAAATAAATGAAAGCTAGAATCTGATTGATTGCTATAGGCAACATCACCACTTTTTCAAACCCGCAGTTTAGTACATATACCCCTTAACATCACTTGGTTTACTTAACTATTAAAATGACACACCAATTGTAAACAATATATAAAATAGGTAAGACATTCTATAAAAGGTAAAATGATGAAGAAACATTAAAATGATATAAAGACTGTTAAGAGAATTTATAATAATATTTGTGCAGTATGGTAGATGTAATTAAATAAATTTGTGACATTATAATGTGTAGGATGCATTGTCACAAATCACTGGGATAGAGGTGCTGGAAAATAATTGCTGAGTTTCAGGGACCACAATAAATACAGTGAAATCAGCAGAACCCATATGGGTCATATAGGAGGAGGTGGTAGCCACATAAAATAAAATATCTAGTAAAAGCAGAAAGTGTTAAAATGTGTACTTGTCGATATTTCACTACAAAGTACTTTTGTAAATACAGCTCAGTGATTACTTCCATTGACTATTACATTATATTATATGTTTATGACATTGCCTGTGCAGCCTAATTAGAAGTTGTTTGGTTCCTGAAGTCAGACTGTCAATTGTTATTTCTAGAGGTAGTACTGATAGGGCATATATTAGTTTTGTTTTTTTATGCTTTTTATCTAAACTTTGATCATTTGAGAAATCCACAAACTAGTTCAAGAACCTTGGAGACATTCGCTAGGAAGACTTTTCACAAGCACGGAGGCAAACCTCAGGTGTCAAAATTACATTGTACTAAGATTACTTTAGAGGTAGGAGGTTTATCTTAATATAAATAGATATAAGAATAAATAACAATAATTCACAAGACCACGTTGGAAAAGACAAATACTGTTGTAGCAATTACAGCTTTATACACTTTTCATTAATGGTGGTGGTACATGGGAGCATTTGTATTTTCTGTAAAAATCTCAGAATTCAACTACACTACTGTGTGGCGCTTTACATAAATGTTATGATTAGTTTCACTCATTTAAATAAATGTGGATATGAAGAAAATAATCGTTATTTTTGTAAAAATATATGACGTATGTGGGGTGTGACATCTAAGGAGCATGTTTGAGATTGTTAGTGGGACCTGAGCGGCTCGCGAAAATGTCAAGTTCAAAAAGTGTGACTCGGTTATAATGGTAAGTGGTGGGTTTAGGTCAACTTCAGCTTTCAGGCTGATGTAGAGTTCATCCAGTGATACCAGTTTGGCTTTAAGTGTAAAATTCCTTCGACTCTGCTTGTCGAGTGATGTGAAGTAAACCTGACTGCTGGGTGAGCTCAAGTCCAGGCGTCTGAGATGCTGATGATGCTCAAGTGTCTAAGCTCCAAGGGGGAGGATCTGAGATACAGAAAGATGTCAGTGATGTCACAGAAAGGCTTAGGGTTTAGATTTACTAAACTGCGGGTTTGAAAAAGTGGAGATGTTGCCTATAGCAACCAATAAGATTCTAGCTGTCATTTTGTAGAATGCACTAAATAAATGAAAGCTAGGATCTGATTGGTTGCTATAGGCAACATCTCCACTTTTCCAAACCCGCAGCTTAGTAAATCTAGCCCTTAATGTTAAGACTGAGTGCACAGTCAGAGCAGGATGCTGCTAACTTAGTCTAGTGGTGTGAGCATGGCAGATAGTGACAGTTCCACTAAGCGAGAGTGTCAGCTCTTATGCCAAGTGAAACTACTGTCTATGTAACCAAGTGAGCTGTGCTAGAGTAAAGTTGGAAAATGTATTAATGATCTACCTCCATTTATTTTCATCATGGCAGATAACCAGGTACCTATTCATTTAAACACTGGTAAATGTGCACCACTACAGCTGCTGTGTTTGCGCTGCATGGATTTTGCTGTTATTAGCCGTCTGCTGTGCACCCACAGAAGCCTGAGGTGAGATAATTGGAGATACAGCCAGGTGGCTGAACCAAGTGTAGAACAAGGGTAAGTGTATTGTAATGGGAAACACACCACCACCACCACCCACCAGGCAAACAGGGAGTTTAATATTTGTTCTACTTCTATTTATAACATAGACAGTATATTCGCAAATGGCAATGTAATTCTGGTGCAATAAAGTCTTGAAAAATTGGTACAGTGTATCTGGATTGTCCTTGAATCCTAATAAATCTCCAAATGGGAAACTGTAAACTCCAAATGTTTCTGTTCAAACAAAATGTCAAAGAAGCAATGGAAGAAAAAAAAATAATTGCCAGCAACAAGGTCTTTTATACAGACAGGGGAGGAAGAAAGCAGAGTAGCTCAGGCTAAACACAGCAAAAAAAAAAAATATAGTATTTTAATAAATTTTCCCAGCAAAGTACAGAAATGAAGTCTGAGTGTAAAGGTTGAAGTAACTGGAGAGAGCAGACTTTTAGAAGAAGTTTTGAGGACTCAAGCTACAAGAGGTAAATTGTTATGTATGTTAATAAATGTTGGCAGCACAATGGCTTAGTGAATAGCACTTCTGCCTCACAGCGCTGGGGTCATCAGTTCAATTCCCGACCATGGCCTTATCTGTGTGGAGTTTGTATGTTCTCCTTGTCCTTGCGTGGGTTTCCTAAAACATACTAGTATTGGCTGCTATCAAATTGACTCTAGTCTCTAGGTCTGTCTGTGTTAGGAAATTTAGACTGTAAGCTCCGATAGGGCAGGGACTGATGTGTATGAGTTCTCTGTACAGCGCTGTGGAATTAGTGGCGCTATATAAATAAAATGGTGATGGTGATGATGAAATGTTCTTTAACAGTAAGAGTGAACTGTTGTATAGTGTTAATAATCTTCTTTATTGTTGACCATTTGTAACACAATTCCACTGGATGGGTGGCCTGTTTGACTGCAGTGAGGAAATAAATCAACAGCGACCACTTATGTCTACTCAGTGTATACTTATTATGTTCTATTAACAGGGAAGCAGGGTCGTACTCAATTCATAATGGAGTTGACACCTTACAGATATGCTCATCCAATGCCACATTGAAAACCAGTTACCAGCTATACCTATTTACTGTATCTCTGTCAGTTGTTTTGGACCTCTACAGTGCATTGCCCTTGAAAGATTACCCTGTTTTCTCCTGTCCTCATTTGCTAAAATTATGGGCAAGATGTAGGGTCCGATGCTTACTGATCGCAACGTGCATTTGTTTTAAAGTGCACCTAAATCAGCTCTGCGTACTTCTGAACTCAACAAGGAACAGATCTGGAGATACGTGTGCTGATTAATGCTACTACACAAGACACTGTAGAATATGTTCAATGATCGTGTGGAATATACATTTGCCAAAGAACGCACAAAAAAAATAAAATATTGAATTAATGTTACCTGTTAATTACATAATGACAAAACAGTTAAAAACAAAATAACAGTTGCGCTTGATTGCAAACACGTTATAGCATGCAGATGAGACTGTCATCACTAGTACTCAATAGCCCAGTAGGTGGAGCAAGAAATACGTCAGAAACACAAGTAACTCTGAGATGCCCAAAGCTTGATTCAGACGTAGCTGCGCGTGCTCGAGTTTGGCAAACCCTTACTGTACATTGACTACGGGCAAACGCGCATTCCCTGCCCCGTTTACTTACATTATTCATAGACTGTAGTAAGTAGAGATGGTCACTGACCCCCGTGTTTTGGTTTTTGGATTCGGTTTTGGATCTGGATTACCGTCGTGTTTTGGTTTTGGTTTTGCAAAACCGCCATTGCGTGTTTTGGTTTTGGTTTTGTTTGGTTTTGTTTTGCTATTTTTTGGAAAATCCATGTTTTTGGGCCTAAATTAACCCAATTTAGTGCTCCAACTGTTTTAGAGACAAGTAATCTAATTGTTGAGGTAATAAATCATCCAAAAAAACAATTTAATTCTTCGTTGGTAGGCCTTCATTTATTCTACACACAAAACAGATTGTCTTCCTCTCCATCTATGCATATTGGCAATACAGCCATTGTCTTTGAATGTATATTACACCCTACACTTTTCTTGTCACGTGCCAGAACTGCTGTCACTGGTGCAGGACTTACACAAACAACCTCATCCTCATCAACATCCTCATTAGCGCCCTCGTCGCCTACACAAATCTCCCCCTCATCCTCTTCTAATTCCAAAGTGGCATCCTCAATTTGGGTATCACCAGCTACACTCGGGCTATTAAGGCACACATCAGCAGAATGCTCACTATTAGACATCCCACTGTTGGATGGACTCTCCACAGGGATTGTTGTCATTTGTGAATCAGAGCAAATATTCTCCTGTAATGCCTCACTGTTATCTTGCAGCTCGGCTTTGACGCGTAACAGTAGTTGTGCACCAATTGTAGGCTGGGTAACTTTTTGGGATCTGCCACTAATAGCCAAAGGTGAAGGCCTCATTCTCTCTTTGCCACTGCGTGTGTAGAATGGCATGCTTGCAATTTTTTTTTTATCGTCACTTAACTTTTGCTCAGTTACACTTCTTTTTCGCTTCAATACAGTAAATTTTTTTGGGGGTTTTGTTATTTGCACTAATTTGGAAACACTCTGTTGTTTGACATCGCCATGGCCAGATGACGTACTGGGAACACTAACATCAGGACTGGTGACAGAACCTGGTTGCTCATTCTGATCATATGTGGACTGCTTTGAATCCATTCTGAGCGCAAACCACTGGGGAGTGCTAAAAATTATTTGGTAGATACTGCTGACAGATATGACTTTTGACAGCCAGAAATATCAATGCACAATTAAGGAGGACACCCCCAAAAGCACTGAGGAGTGCTAAAAATTATTTAGTAGATACTGCTGACAGATATGACTTTTGACAGCCAGAAATATTAATGCACAATTAGGGAGGACACCCCAAAACCACTGAGGAGTGCTAAAAATTATTTAGTAGATACTGCTGACAGATATGACTTTTGACAGCCAGAAATATTAATGCACAATTAGGGAGTACACCCCAAAAGCACTGAGGAGTGCTAAAAATTATTTAGTAGATACTGCTGACAGATATGACTTTTGACAGCCAGAAATATTAATGCACAATTAGGGAGGACACCCAAAAAGCACTGACGAGTGCTAAAAATTATTTAGTAGATACTGCTGACAGATATGACTTTTGACAGCCAGAAATATTAATGCACAATTATGGAGGACACTCCAAAAGCACTGAGGAGTGCTAAAAATTATTTAGTAGATACTGCTGACAGATATGACTTTGGACAGCCAGAAATATGAATGCACAATTAGGGAGGACACCCCAAAAGCACTGAGGAGTGCTAAAAATTATTTAGTAGATACTGCTGACAGATATGACTTTTGACAGCCAGAAATATTAATGCACAATTAGGGAGGACACCCCAAAAGCACTGAGGAGTGCTAAAAATTATTTAGTAGATACTGCTGACAGATATGACTTTGGACAGCCAGAAATATGAATGCACAATTAGGGAGGACACCCCAAAAGCACTGAGGAGTGCTAAAAATTATTTAGTAGATACTGCTGACAGATATGACTTTTGACAGCCAGAAATATTAATGCACAATTAAGGAGGACACCCCCAAAAGCACTGAGGAGTGCTAAAAATTATTTAGTAGATACTGCTGACAGATATGACTTTTGACAGCCAGAAATATTAATGCACAATTAGGGAGGACACCCCAAAAGCACTGAGGAGTGCTAAAAATTATTTAGTAGATACTGCTGACAGATATGACTTTTGACAGCCAGAAATATTAATGCACAATTAGGGAGGACACCCCAAAAGCACTGAGGAGTGCTAAAAATTATTTAGTAGATACTGCTGACAGATATGACTTTTGACAGCCAGAAATATTAATGCACAATTAGGGAGGACACCCCAAAAGCACTGAGGAGTGCTAAAAATTATTTAGTAGATACTGCTGACAGATATGACTTTTGACAGCCAGAAATATTAATGCACAATTAGGGAGGACACCCCAAAAGCACTGAGGAGTGCTAAAAATTATTTAGTAGATACTGCTGACAGATATGACTTTTGACAGCCAGAAATATTAATGCACAATTAGGGAGGACACCCCAAAAGCACTGAGGAGTGCTAAAAATTATTTAGTAGATACTGCTGACAGATATGACTTTTGACAGCCAGAAATATTAATGCACAATTAGGGAGGACACCCCAAAAGCACTGAGGAGTGCTAAAAATTATTTAGTAGATACTGCTGACAGATATGACTTTTGACAGCCAGAAATATGAATGCACAATTAGGGAGGACACCCCAAAAGCACTGAGGAGTGCTAAAAATTATTTAGTAGATACTGCTGACAGATATGACTTTTGACAGCCAGAAATATTAATGCACAATTAGGGAGGACACCCCAAAAGCACTGAGGAGTGCTAAAAATTATTTAGTAGATACTGTTGACAGATATGACTTTTGACAGCCAGAAATATTAATGCACAATTAGGGAGGACACCCCAAAAGCACTGAGGAGTGCTAAAAATTATTTAGTAGATACTGCTGACAGATATGACTTTTGACAGCCAGAAATATTAATGCACAATTAGGGAGGACACCCCAAAAGCACTGAGGAGTGCTAAAAATTATTTAGTAGATACTGCTGACAGATATGACTTTTGACAGCCAGAAATATTAATGCACAATTAGGGAGGACACCCCAAAAGCACTGAGGAGTGCTAAAAATTATTTAGTAGATACTGCTGACAGATATGACTTTTGACAGCCAGAAATATTAATGCACAATTAGGGAGGACACCCCAAAAGCACTGAGGAGTGCTAAAAATTATTTAGTAGATACTGCTGACAGATATGACTTTTGACAGCCAGAAATATGAATGCACAATTAGGGAGGACACCCCAAAAGCACTGAGGAGTGCTAAAAATTATTTAGTAGATACTGCTGACAGATATGACTTTTGACAGCCAGAAATATTAATGCACAATTAGGGAGGACACCCCAAAAGCACTGAGGAGTGCTAAAAATTATTTAGTAGATACTGCTGACAGATATGACTTTTGACAGCCAGAAATATTAATGCACAATTAGGGAGGACACCCCAAAAGCACTGAGGAGTGCTAAAAATTATTTAGTAGATACTGCTGACAGATATGACTTTTGACAGCCAGAAATATTAATGCACAATTAGGGAGGACACCCCAAAAGCACTGAGGAGTGCTAAAAATTATTTAGTAGATACTGCTGACAGATATGACTTTTGACAGCCAGAAATATTAATGCACAATTAGGGAGGACACCCCAAAAGCACTGAGGAGTGCTAAAAATTATTTAGTAGATTCTGCTGACAGTTATGACTTTTGACAGCCAGAAATATTTATGCACAATTAGGGGGGACACCCCAAAAGCGCTGGGGAGTGCCAAATATTAAGAAAAAATAATAAACCTCTATCCTCCTCTCTGCACTAGCGATTTTGGTTATAGCAATTGCAAGAACAATATTGTATTCTCTGTCCCTGCTCTAATCAGCCTATGACTACACCCTGCTCTCTCCCTCTGTCAAATGGCGATGTATTGCTGTGGAGGCGTGTATTTATAAAGTTGAAGTATCGCGAGAACCGAGCCCCGAGATCCGACGACATGACGTTCGGCCTCGATTTGGATTCGGAACGGGCGGGAGAGTACCGAGCTGCTCAGCTCGGTACTCGGATACCCAAAGTTTGGGTGGGTTCGGTTCTCGGAGAACCGGACCCGCCCATCTCTAGTAGTAAGTGTCCTTTGCGTAACTCAGATGAAGTGAACATTGCCGCTTTTAGTTGCATGTGGCCCGGTTCTGGGCATGTGCAGAGTGATTTTGCGTGCAATACACACAAAATCGGCAGATACATGTCTTGAAGAATCAGGCCTGTAGTGTCTTGTCTAATATAAGAGGTCTTCTTCTCCTATGGTAGAATGATGCAGTATTGTCAATGCCCCTGTTAAGGGGAAGGTTAGAGAGGAGGGCCTTTGAAAGCATCACTGTGTGTCTCTTATAGAGGCTCATCTAAGTATCAGATAGGGAAGCAGCACTGGACAGCCGGAACCTTCAGAATGAGCTACTGAAATAAAGGAACCTCCAAATGCAAGTGGACAGGAGGTCTAGAAGCTTGAGAAAAATATTAGTCGGATCATCCACAGCTGACAGTAAAGGAGAAGAGAGGAAACAATTTCCATCACCAAGGCTCATTTTGACCTTGTGTCAAGTATGTGCATATACAAAGGGGGAAAGAAAAAAGGAAAGCTTGTTATTTACCTTTCTTATTGTATTGGAGAATCTAACAGAAGTGACAAATATATGGGCAGCAGTTGTAGTTTGAAGCGCCTGTTGAAGTCTCTTACTGTTTGCTCAGGTGTAGCTTCTTGTCTGTCTAAAATAAAATCTATAGCAAACTATCTGGCAAGAATCTTAGTTTCTTAGCAGGAACTGTTGATCATCCATTTTTCAAGACAAACAGATTGTTGACACACCGTTGACATCAAATAGAATGAGCAGCAGGACTGGCAAATTTTAGCCCAGGGGCCAAGACTCGACTCAGCAGCCTATTAGAAATATTTTAAAGAAAAAAATAAATACAGGTGGCACAGTGGCCCAGCCCAAGGTAGCCCACTATGGGATTGGCCCGGAGGGGATATGCCCCCCAGCCCAGCCTGCCCCTAATGAGCAGTTCCTTAAACTCCAGTATAAGTGGCACTTGACCCCCATATCCATTTAATTAGATGTTCCCAAGTGTTCTCCCAATTTGGTGGGACAGTACAGATCTTTTTCGGAATGTTGTAGGTCTTTGACAGAGAGACAGATTTATTTAAGAGTACCTTACCCAAACACCCTTTGAAAAACATGGCAAATTATATCAACAGCTTCAATAATTCATATTGTCCACAACTGGAGATCATCATATTTGTTAATCTGTCTTGTTCAGTTTATGTGCACCGTTTAATGAAACCTTCTGAGTATCCTCTACTCTATATATTTACTGTCTGTCTGTTATGTTGCTTATATAATTCTGTCCCTTCTCTCTCACCAGCAGCCCCATACTTTGAACATACTGAAGTACATGTTGTCAATGTTATAATTATCAATTGTAGAGCTCCTAGTCATAATCAACCATTTGCTTTAGCTGAGGTTTTAAATGCCAAAGCTTATGCGAGTCATTTTTACCTACAATGTATTTCCCTTTGCTTGTAATGGTCATGTAGCCTGAGATTGTTCCATTGTTCCATATGGGAATAAACTCAACAAAGGAAGATGAAAAGGTAATAGTATTACATTTTCCACAAGCCTGCCTAAATATACTGTACTAAGAGTTGGTAACATCTGTCACACCCTAATAATTCTAAGTTGGTCAGTCAAGTCTGCCAAATGTATTTACCGTTCTCTGCTCTTAGGGGTATACTCTATGGTTGCCACACTGGCATGTTGCATTTGCACCACCAGAAAGAATCAATATGGATTGGTAACTTTTTAGTGTAGTTAATCAGAGCCTGTCCTCCTTCCATTTTCAATTCAGAGACCAGAAATATGGTGCGCAATTTATGAAAAACATTTAGTGGGAACTAAATATTGCAGAATATATAACAACTGGCTTTAATAACATTTCTAGTGTATTCACTAAACCTGTAACTGCAATTTATACTAGGCTTAAAGTCTTGCCTCGCTTTGAACCGTCAAATCTTATGTTGTCAACTTCACAAATCATTATTGCTAGGATTCCTATAGCAAAGGTAAATAATGTTGTTGACAAAGGGAACCCATGTCTTGTGTCCCTATAAAGCTATAATCATTCCGACACATACCAATATACTATAATGTGCAGTATAAATGCCTAATTCATGTAATATATTTTGGCTAGGGATGTGCACCGGCGACTTTTGGTGTCTCGTGTTTTGTGTTTTGGATTCGGATTTTCACGATGTTTTGGGTTCGGATTTGTTTTGCAAAACACCTGCCAAAAGGTTTTGGTTCGGATTTAAGGTTTTGGATTCGGATTTTTTTTGAAAAAAAGCATATAAAGTTCAAAAATCAAGTTTTTGGGCTTATTTTCACTCCTACGCTATTATTAACCTCAATAACATTCATTAACAAGCATTTCCACTAATTTACAGTGTATTCTGAACACCTCACAATATAGTTATTAGTCCAAAACGTTGCAACGAGGTATCTTTCTGGACTGCGTAGTGGAGTGGTCCCCACAATATAATAAGAAAACCATCAACTGGTCTTAATCGCACCAAAAAATGTACCTGGACTGCGTAGAGGAGTGGGTCACCACAATATAATTTTAAAACCCTGAACTTGTATGATTCGCACCAATAAATGTATCTGGACTGCGTAGAGGAGTGGTCACCACAATATAATAAGAAAACCATCAACTGGTCTTAATCGCACCAAAAAATGTACCTGGACTGCGTAGAGGAGTGGGTCACCACAATATAATTTTAAAACCCTGAACTTGTATGATTCGCACCAATAAATGTATCTGGACTGCGTAGAGGAGTGGGTCACCACAATTTAATAAGAAAACCATCAACTGGTCTTAATCGCACCAAAAAATGTACCTGGACTGCGTAGAGGAGTGGGTCACCACAATATAATTTAAAAACCCTGAACTTGTATGATTCGCACCAATAAATGTATCTGGACTGCGTAGAGGAGTGGGTCACCACAATTTAATAAGAAAACCATCAACTGGTCTTAATCGCACCAAAAAATGTACCTGAACTGCGTAGAGGAGTGGGTCACCACAATATAATTTAAAAACCCTGAACTTGTATGATTCGCACCAATAAATGTACCTGGACTGCGCAGAGGAGTGGTCACCACAATCTAATTAATAAAAAACCCTCCACGGCTCTGAATTTCCCAAAAAAAAATTCTGGACTGTGTAGTGGGGTGGCCCCTGTACTAAATTTGTTACCGGGGCCACAATACCTCCATCAACCCTCTAAATCCCACTCCACTGATGGCGGACACCGGGCGCACGTCTAACACCAACATTGCAGTTACAGCCGCAGTTATACGCTTTGCAATAGGGTGACTACCATCGTATTTTGTGGTCATGGCAAACGACTGCTGGACGGTCAATTGTTTTGTGAAAGACTTAGCGGTCTTACGACTTCCCCTCTGGGAAGATGACCGACTAACAGCAGCAACAGCAGCAGTGGCAGTAGTAGGCGTACCGCTGCAGGATTCCTCGGATGAATCCCGTATTGGAGAGGACTCAGTCTGGCTGCTGACTTGGGCTGCAGGACTCAATCTGATGGAGATCGTGGAGGAAGTTGACGAGGAGGGTGTTGCTGGTGTGTATCCAACTGGACCATGGGATTTAGGTGTCCCTGTACCGATGACGGTCCTAGCCCCAGTTCCTTAACTAACCACTGAACTATGAAGGTTATTCAGGTGACATATAAGGGAGGATGTCCATAGGTGGGCAAGATCCTTACCCCTGCTTATTTGAGCTTTACATAAGCTACATATGACCATACATTGGTTGTCCGGATTTGGATAAAAATAACTCCAGACCGAAGAGGTGCATTTTTTGGTCTTCTGACCAGGAATGACGATGAGCTTTTTCATCCCATGGACATCAGCTGTTTCCCCCCCTGGTGCCTCATTTACAATAACCACATCACCATCCTCATCATCAAGTTCCTCCACAGCGTCAGCTACATCATCAATAGCCTCCTCCCGAGCCACCTCTTCCCGTACAGTGATGGGAAGGTCAGGCTTGACAACCACCAACACCCTTGTACTCGCCTTGGGGATTTGTGATAATTTCTCTTTAGAAGGCAGAGTTGTTTGCTGTTTTGTTGCTGACAGCATAACTCTCTTCAATTTTTTGTAGGGGGGGAGGAGGAGGAGGGCTAAGATCCTTGGGTGAAGATGGACCACTAGTCATGAACACGGGCCAGGGCCTAAGCCGTTCCTTGCCACTACGTGTCGTAAATGGCATATTGCCAACTTTACGTTTCTCCTCAGATGATTTTAAGTTTCTCTTTTTGCTTTTTTTTGAGAACTTGGGCTTTTTGGATTTTACATGCCCGGTACTAAGAGATTGGACATCGGGCTTGGAAAACGACGTTGATGGCATTTCATCGTCTATGTCATGACTAGTGGCAGCAGCTTCAGCATTAGGAGGAAGTGGGTCTTGATCTTTCCCTACTTTATCCTCCAAATTTTTGCGTTCCATTATATGTAGCACAAGATACTGCAGAATGTGTGAACTTGGTAATATTGCAGTACCAATGGGCTTATACTGCAGGATTGGTTTGGCAAATTTTGTTGTAATTAAAAAAAAATTTAATTAGTTTTTTGTATATTTTTTTATAACTTTTTTTTAATTTTTTTAAACACTTGGGAATATTGGGGAAATAACTATGCCCTTAGAAGCACAGAGCACGGGACACAGGACCACTGGACTGAACAGGACACAGCACAGGACCCAGCAGCACCACTGAACTCAAAATTGACAGAGCACAGCACACAGCACCACTGGACTGATACTGCAGAATGTGTGAACTTTGTAATATTGCAGCAGTACCACTGGACTTTTACGGCTGAATGTGTGAACTTGGTAATATTGCAGTACCAATGGGCTTATACTGCAGGATTGGTTTGGCAAATTTTGTTGTTATTAAAAAAAAAAATTAATTATTTTTTTTTATTTTTTTTTTATAACTTTTTTTTAATTTTTTAAACACTTGGGAATAATGGGGAAATAACTATGCCCTTAGATGCACAGACCACAGGACACAGCACAACTGGACTGAACAGGACACAGTACAGGACCCAGCAGCACCACTGAACTCAAAATTAACAGAGCACAGCACACAGCACCACTGGACTGATACTGCAGAACAGAACACAGAACAGCACAGCACAGCACGAGATCTACCAGAACAGAGGACCACCTAACACACCCTCCCTCTACCCTGATCGATGCCCTAGTGAAGATGGCGGCGACTAGCGGGGAATTCATAGGTTCCAAATATCGCGAGATCCGACAACGGGATTATGACTCGGAGCTTCGCTTTCAAGTATTCATTTGGCGCCAATACCCGGATCTGTCTCGGATCCGACTCGGATCGGCAACGTTCGGGTGGGCTCGGATTCAGGAAATCAGAGTGCGCTCATCTCTAATTTTGGCCCAATGTTTTATATATTGATATATATTGTATGCAGGTATCTCCACTCCACAGAGTCGAAAGACATCAAGGACAATAACTTCATCCACCATATAGATTTGTGGATACTTTTGCATTATTTGTTTGAGAGGCATGCAATGATATCATTAGCTGATGGAGAGTGCTCATGCCATATTGCCATTAGAGGCTTTTTGGATACCTCTTGGTAAATTAGCTCTCAATTTAAAAACACATATATGTAAGGCTCAAATTAGCAGAAGTGGCAAGTGGCTTTCCATTCATTTGCAAATGTATGTAACTGACAAGTCTGCATTTTTATGTACTAGTAGAAATAGCAACTCTTTTGCTGGTTATAAAAGTGTGCTGTGGGATTTTTCTCTGTATTTGTTCTTTGCTGGATAAACCCCATCCTTTCAAACACCTGTGTGACCCTATACAATGATTGAGCAACTTCCACTTCTGTATTATTTGTTTGAGAGGCATTTAGGTTGAGCACTCTGGAGTTGACCTCATTGCCTTAACACGCTATCTTGTTTTACATCTATTACATTATTGAAGTCTTCCCTGGCATTTATGGAATGGATGGCTTGGATGGTATGTATGCAGTCAAAGTTCTTGCAACTGTAAAGTTATTTGTGGCAATGTGCATGCTCACGATTACAAAAAGGATTATTGTAAACTATCATATGTTGTGATGGGACCGGGCCACACTGCCAAGATAAAATCTATAACCAGCCCGCCAATTCGCAGGGTTACATGGACTGTCACCCCAGGGCCAGTACTTTAATTTCACCCAGCGGATAGGGGAAGGGCTTTTTGCAGACACATGGGGGAGTAAGAAGGAAGGTACAGAAAGTGAGGGATAACTAGAAGCCCTGACATGTACCAAAAGCATGGACAAGGTTAATTTCAGGAGGGACTGGGTGCTAAGATCTGGAGGTGGGGAAAGCCAAGGATTACCCATTGTCTTACACAGGACTGGCCCAGACATTGTGGCAGAGACACAGCGGAGAAGCCTTTATGGAAGACTGACTCATCTCCACTCCCACTCCAACCCCCGGGTCCGGCACCCACAAATGTTTAAGAAGGAGAGACCCAGGGGTTTACCCGGGGAGGGAAAACCCTGTGGGAGTTTGACAGGGATATAAGGAGCGACTTCAGTTTGGGTGGGGTGTGTGTGTGTGTATTTTCTGAGGATTGATATCCTGGAGGGTGCAGGGCTGACTGATGTTGAGTTTCTAAACCGGGTTATCACAGATGTCCTGTATCTTGGGAAGAAGGCTGTTGCTTCATCTGGTGACATGTCATCACCTCACTCTTTCTGGAGATACTCGCCAGGTTCTTGTTAATATGTAGCACTAAGCTCCATCTCTCCATCTTGGTAGTGGTGCCCTCTGTGATCTAGTGACAACATGAAGTGAGAAAGCCTCCAGCCGTCCACATCACTCTACTGAGCATTCACAGACAGGAAGTTAGGCTCTCAGTAGGTTCTTCCTGTGACAGTTGAACTGTTGTTATGGCAACCAGTTTGGCATAAACTTATAGAACTAGTAGCAGAGGTCTTCACATTTAGCAGCCGCCTTTCCCGTAAAGACTGGTTATGTTCACAGGTAAATAAAGAAATGGAAAATGCTCAAATCAATTTATAGGCTATAGCAGGTGCATGAAAGGGTGGGGTTATCCTAAAAGGAACAAACACACAGAGAGATCCCCCAGCACACTGCTATAGCCAGCAACATATCTGCCATTTTTACTGTAGATAAAAATGCAAAAGTCTTAGTTGCACACATTTGCAAATGTATGTTAAAGCCACCCGGCACTCCACGGCGCTTTTGCTAATAGGGTGGTCCTAACTCTAAACAATGAGAGTCCCATATATTTGGGCCATACATATGTGTTTTTAAATTGAGAGCTAACTTACCAAAGAGGTACCCCAGAAGCCTCCAAATAGCAATCCAATGTCAGCACTCCCCCTCAGCTACTGACACCAACATGCCTCTCAGACAAATAAAGAAATGGAAGTTGCTCAAATCAATTTATATGCTATAGCAGGTGCATGAAAGGGTGGGGTTATCCTAAAAGGAACAAACACACAGAGAGATCCCCCATGCTCACAGGTACTCAGATGCCCCCAGGACTTAAACTCAAAGTAGTATAAGTTTATACTCACACGGCCGCGTACAGGTACAGGAGGTAGCACACGGAGTGGAGGCAGGCCAGAGATCTGCGGACTGGATGGAGCACCGGTGGAGATGTTAGGCACCAACAGGGTCACAGGCAAAGGTTCAGAATCCGAGTACAGGCAATAGATCAGGGTCACAGGCAAAGGTTCAGAATACGGGTATAGGTAATAGGTCAGGGTCACAGGCAAGGTTCAGAATCCAGGGACAGGTCATACACAGGCAATCATGTTGTCAAGGTAAATTAAGATGATGTCAATGTTAAGGTCACACAAGCATTGTTTATTAGCCGTTGGAAGGTGGATGGTGCATTGGTGAGGAATTCTAACAGACCCATGGGCATCACAAATGTCGTTTTCTTTCTTTTCTGCCAATACCCACTTGCCAAATCCAAAGTGAAAAGTATTGTGCTTTGTGTTTATGGCATCTTGAACATAGAACTGCATATATTGAACAATTGTCTGCTGGCTAGGAAAAATATTTCTATATCACTCTGCATGCTGATACTGCACCGAGGGGCTCTGGGAGTATTGGAGCATTACTGCCTTCAGGTGATCCGGAATATTGAATACCCTCCATTACTAACATAACATTGTGTGAGTAGTGTGTCTGTTTCTATTATATGTACTTTTATTATTCTATGTGAAGTACTACAGATATAAAAAATCATAACTTTAAATTCATTTTACATTTAATTAAAAAAAAGCATTCTTTCCTCTAACGCTGCTGGAATCGCTATCCTGAAGTTCACAGATGTGGTGACTCAGTCAGTTCTGTGAGATGCATATGCTAAAGCTTTGTTGTATTTAACCTAGTTAACCCCACCCTTTTCCCCCTCCAAGCCTACTGGCCACATTCCTAATGCAATTTATCTCTTGAGAAATCATTTATGGACAGCTGTATCTTTATTTTAATTTTTTAAATTGGGTCTCCACTATGGTAGAGAGCAAAAAAGAGGAAAGTGAAAGCAGATATGAAATAACGGTGAAGGAAGTTCCCAACAGGTAAGAGAGGAAGAAAATTCAATTATCGATCCATTTGACCAAATATGAACCTTCTTTTTTAGGAAAGCTCATTTCCTTTGCACCTGGCTCTAAAGTCAAATCTTTTAGGGTCTGAGTCATTAAGGAGAGCAAAGCATAAAAAAAAGAGTAACTTTGCTTCTGGGCAAAACCATGTTGTATTGGAGGGGAAGGTAAATTTAAAATGTAGGGATAGATCTATAGTTGTGGTAGGTCATGTCCTAGATCAACTTACATACATACATTTCAGTGTAAAAATAAAGCTATGAAGTATTTGCATGCTAAATAAAAAAACAGCCAGTATTTATCTTATGTGCAAAATAAAAAACTAATTTGCACCCCTTGCATTGTAAAATATTTTGTTCTGGAGAACTTTTAACTACAATGACTTAGAATTAATCAGACAATACAGGGGCTCAAGTAGAGTTAGTGCAAAATTCCCTTTTCTTTGGAATGCATGCACAGTTAAACAGTGTGGGCCTGAGTCATTAAGGCAAAAAAGGAGTAAATGTTCTCTGGGACAAACCATGTTACAATGCAAGGGGTGCAAATTAGTTTATTATTTTGCACATAAATTAAATACTGGCTGTTTTTTCATCTAGCACACAAATACGTGATAGCTTTATTATTACACTGAAATTTAAAGTTGATCTAGGACATGTCCTACCCCAACTATAAATCCAACTATAAATCTGTCCCCACACTTTAAATTTACTTCCCCCTCCAATGCAACATGGTTTTGTCCAGGTGCAAATGTTACTCCGTTTTTATGCTTTCCTCTCCTTAATGATTCAGGCCCTGTATGTTTTTGTCTGCATGCAGACTTAGACGTATATGCCTGTTGCAACTCTCTACGCTTAGAGTGTCCGAACAGAGGAGGGCTAGTGTAGCCCAAGTACATTAAGGGCAATACACAGACTTTACTTAGTGATTAGAGGTGGAATTAGCATGAATCCTGCATTACCATTAAAATAAATAAATAAAAAAGGGCATGTATGTCCTCCTCAAAAGTGAAGGTAGTTTTGTCACTGAAAACCTAGGCTGGTATTGACAAAATCAGGGGGACAAAAAGTGCCAATACCAGTACTAGGCTATGCCACACAGGAATGGTGGCACTATAACAGGAAAACCTGAAATATGTCCATGCCATAGTACCACCAGCCATAGGCCGATCAGCCAAGGGTTGAATTTCCTAGGGGGATCATGGGGAAGGAGGAGGGGTAGACATAGCATTCTGCTGCAATCTTCTCCAAATTTGGCCTTCAGCACAGAGGAGGGGATACCAATTAAGGAAGTGAATGGGAAGATTGACTTATTTTTAAAATGCAGCAACATTAGTGAAAGGGGTGCTTAATTTACATACAGATGGTATAGACTTCGCAAATATAGTATTTAAGACTTAATAATAATACTATAGAATAAAGGGATATCAGATACAAGTTTAAAAATTCCTCTAAAATATATTCAATAAAGGGTCATTTATAAACCAGAAAGAAAGCATATTTTTGCAGTTTTATTCACAATGTACATAAATAGGTACTGTCAAAGTTGAATAATTGGATGAAATAATTTTAAATTAATAAATATTGGTTAATATAGAATCCTGTGCGATTGCGATTCGTACGCACCGGTGTACGAATGTTAAATACACAATCACATAGGAAAACATAGCAAATGCACTTACATTCACACGTACATTTGTAAACAATTCACTTTTAATAAAGTTCCGACTCACATTATTTTATTAGTAAGATTTAAAGGTTATTTATACAAAGATACATTTACATTAAAGGTATTTATGGTTCAGGTCTTAAGAAATGTATGGTGTTTGGTCTTTTATTAATTCATATTTTACCAGCAGGAATCTGGTATCAACAGAGGAGCTATGATTAGTATTATTATGCTAATCATCACCATTTATTTATACGGTGCGGTGTGCAGAGAACTCACTCACATCAGTCCCTGCCCCTAGGATTCATACTTTGTAAAATAGGTTAGTTCAAACCAGTTTTGGTCTGTTCCTTCAGGCAAGACGTGTGCTCAGCTGTTGGAATGACTTGCCTCCACTTTTGGAGAGGAATCCTTTCAACTGACCTATGATCTGCATTGTACTGTACTATCTTACACACTGAACCAATGAAGAAAGACGTTAGTTTATCTTTGTGTGCATTTTGACATCATTACTGTTTTTTTTGTTAACTCAAACTGCATAAAAAGCCACTGGAGTCCACCTGCTCTACCATAGTGAACAACATACTACATGGCTGTAAATTTCACGAAGAGTCCACCCGCTCTACCATAGTGGTCATCCCCAAACCAAACAAAGACATTTCCTGTTGCTCTAGTTATCGCCCCATCTCATTAATTAACGCAGATGTAAAACTATTCGCTAAAATTTTGGCAAACAGATTAAATAACTACATGTCGACCCTGATATTCCCGGACCAAGTAGGTTTCATCCCCTCTAGACAAGCCCTAGACAATACTAGGCGCACCATAGATATTATGACATATGTCAACCAGCACAAAATTCCTACAGTGGTCCTATCCCTTGACGCCGAAAAGGCATTTGACAGGCTTTCCTGGCCCTTTATGTTCAACACCCTCAAACAATTTGGTCTGAGGGGGGAATTCATGTCGGCCATCCAAGCCTTATAACACCGCCCGTCCTCGTCAGTCTTGACGAACGGATTACTGTCCCCCACCTTCTCCCTGGGCAATGGCACAAGACAAGGATGCCCTTTGTTACCCTTACTTTACGCACTATGTATCGAACCCTTAGCTGCCGCCATAAGACGAAACCCAGACATCTCTGGGATTCAAATCGGCCCCCGACACTTCAAAATATCACTATTCGCTGACGATGTCCTTCTGACACTTTTCAACCCCCTAATTTCGCTCCCAAATTTACTCGAGGAACTAAAGACATACGGTTCTCTATCAGACTATAAAATAAACAATACAAAATCTGAGGCTCTTGCGCTCCAAACGCCTGACACGGTAAAACGCATCCTAGAGTCGTCATTTAATTTCCAATGGCGTCCTAAAGCGGTTCGCTATCTCGGGGTCCAGATAACCAAGTAATACAGCCAACTGTTTAACGCTAATTATTCCCCCCTTCTAAACTCCATTAAAGGCGACCTCATAAGATGGGACCCACTGTTCATCTCCTGGTTTGGTAGAATAAATGTAATAAAAATGAACGTCTTACCCCGAATTCTGTATCTGTTCCAAACATTACCTATACCAGTCCCAGGGGCATACTTAGCGAATCTCCAACTATTGTGTAGTAGATTTATTTGGCAGGGGAAAAAATTGAGACTCAAAAGATCCTGTCTGGCCAAGCACTCACGATCAGGTGGTTGCGGATTACCGCTTTTTGACCAATATTACCACGCGGTTAACCTAAGCCATATAGTCTCTTGGCAGATGCCCCCGGGGCTCAAGAGATGGGTTGACCTCGAAAATGCACTCACATCAGAACATAATCTCAGCTTCCTCCCCTGGCTTCCCCGTAGTCAGAGACCGGCCTCGACTTATTCTCACCCCACTTTACAGTTCACACTCGATCTATGGGATAAACTACACAGGAGATGGAAACTCACCTCATTCCCCTCCCCTCTCACGCCACTCTGGCACAATCCAGATTTCCCCCCCGGGAACTCCAAATCCTATGCTGTACCCTGGCAAAAAGCGGGGATTACTCAATTTACCCACATTTTAGGGACATATGCCCCCCTGTCCTTCTCAGATCTGAGAGAAAAGTCTAAACTCCCGCCATCCCTGTTTTTTGCTTACATTCAAATAAGAAGCTTTATACAGTCAAACTGCAGATCTTCCAAACTACGTAGCCCCACACCCTTTGAGAGATGCTGTACTAATCGAGTTGGAGCTCAGGGACTGATTTCCCTGATATATCACGTATACCTAAAACCAGAAAGTAGTCCCATCGAATTGTTCGAGACTGCTTGGGAACGGGACATTGGCAAAACTCTGGATCAGGAGGGATGGTCCCGGCTCAGAACCAGGATCTCCAAGGTATCCATTAACACGTCGATTAAAGAAAATACATTTAAGGTCTACACAAGATGGTACCTGGTACCCACGAGACTTCACAAGATTTACCCAGGTACGTCAGACTTATGCTGGAGATCATGTGGTGGGGTGGGATCTTTTTATCACATTTGGTGGACTTTCCCTTTTATATCCAATCTATGGACGCAGGTTTCCGATTTTATCTCCAAAATTCTGAAGGTCGGGGTTTCCCCGGACCCATTGGTTATGCTACTATGCTCTCGAGACAAATCACTTAATAAGTTCAGCAATAAACTGGCGCAAAATATATGTGCCGCAACACGCCTCCAAATAGCTAAGAACTGGAAGTCATCTTGCCTTCCGAACCTATATAGCATAACCTCCCAAGTTTGGTATATAGCTTCAATGGAATACATTACAAGCCTTCTCCATGATAAAGTCAACAACTTCCACAAAACCTGGGATCCATGGTACTCCTTTCACCAGTCCCCTATGCCTGCCATCCAGTAACTTATTCCTCCTCCTCATTCCGTCCTTTTAACCCGCTGTATCACCGCCACCTCTAGATTTGATCTCTCTCTATTACTAAGTTATCCCTAGTTCACCGGGAAGATTGACACCAACTCTTTCCTCATTCTATTCACTAGCATCTCTTTTGAGACATATGGTCCCCTGAAGGTGGGTTGCGCGGGCCGCCCCCTCCTTGGGGATTCCATTGAACCTTTCTTCTTTCTCTTCTCTCTCCTTCCTCTTCTTCTTTCCTTCTCCCTATCTTTCTACCCCTCTCTCCCCCTCCTATAACTTAACCCCAAAAATAAAACAACAAAAAGATAGTCTAGGGAATTAAGGGAAAGTAAGTGTGCAATTTAGAAAGCAACTAAGGATAATTTTGCCTGTACTCTCAGACTCTGTTCTATATTGTATATTCTCAGAATTTCTTCCTTCTATCTTCCTTCCCTGTTACACAACTATTTTTCATTAATTGTATTTTTGTGAAAAATAAAGAGTTAAAAAAAAAAACACTGGACAGTATCATTCAGCATCTCTTTGCCAACAGACTTCAGCTTTGAGTTCTGTCCCTGGTTCCAAGATGTGCTGCGTAATGTATCGGTTATACTTTCCTGTATTTTGTTATACTTTCTTATACTTTATCATAGTTTGCTGTAATTCTGCTATATTTTGCTGTTAAATATCTTTGTGTGTTGGAACCACATTAATCGCATCGGAATATCTTTATTGGTGAAACAGTAATGGACATAACAGTACAGTATAACAGTATTTTGAAGTGCACCTGTTAAGATGTTATAGTGCACTTATTCAGATGCTTTACATGATGCTCTGTTTATTCCTGTGTTATGTTTGTACATTTTAACATTTTAGTTACATTAGTTTATGTGTGTGCATAGATGGCATAAAATGCATCTCACTGAAGGTAGTGGCTGGCATGATCAAGCTGTTTTGTGTGTTCAGAAAGCAGTGTAGATACATGCTAAACCAGAAATGTGTCTTAAAATTAGCAGTGTCCACCCTTTGAAGTTCAGTAGAATATATCAGTCCACTAAATCATTTTGTATTTGGGCACAGAGTGAGATGCTCTATATTATTCAGCAAGCAATGCAGCAAGCTGTCCAATACCTATAACTAGAACAGTCCAAATAATGTTGGCACACTAACCCATGTGTGCACCTGCATAAACAGAGGCAAATTACAATATAGTGACACCACCCGTCAATAAATCTCCTCTTGCCAGATCTATCACACCACCCTCACCTTCTCCACTCCATATCCACACCCCAGTTTTTACTCATCTGTGACTGAGGAAAAGGTCTCATTCCTATCTTCTTCTTCCCCGCCAACTTCATTCCTTCTTCACAATGATTGCTTGCACTTAGCTCACCTTGCAACCTGTATCTCTCCTCTAGACCTTTTCCTTCCATCTTCAAAAATGTGCTTATCTCTCTTAACCTCAGAAAATCATTTCTTGAACCTACCTCTGTCTCCAGCTTCCTCATTTCTCTTCTACCCTTTGCTTCCACACTCCTTGAGCAGCCCTTACACTGTCTTGTTACCTCTTCCTTCAAAACATTGACAGAATATGTCCCTTTCTCACTCAGTGTGTTACTAAAACTCTTATCCATTCTCTCATTACCTCCTGCCTTGAGTACTGCAATGTCCTGGAATCTATCCTTCTTTTCACCCATCTTTACCCTCTACAATCCTAAATGCACAACAACACTGATTTTCCACTCTCGCCGCTCTACCTCCGCACCACTCTGCATTTACCTACACTGGCCCCCATTACCTCCAGACTTCAATCCAAGCTACTCACATTCAACGTCAAAGCCCTCACCAAATCCTCCCAATCGAACAACTCTGACCTCTCATCATGAGATACTTACTGTCTCACCCTCTTAGATCTGCCTCTGCTCTGTGCCTCCTATCCTCTCCAATAACCAACTCTATGGCAACCTTCAATCTTGCAAGCACTCCCGTAAAACATATCTCTTCACTATAACCTATACTAACCCAACTTGACACTAGTCATTCTGAGCTACAATGCCATCTGAGTCCTACAAGATCCCGTGGTCTAAGCATTGCCCTCTCGCTAGACTGTAAGCTCTCATGACCATTCCAATCTCTATTCTCTGTCTCACGTCTGCACCTCCTTCACCAATATCATATGTTCTTTTTCTGTTTTTATGTATGGTTTGTATTTTGTATTATTTTTCATACTGTCCGCTGCTGCAGAATTTTGACGCACCATACAAATAAACAAAATAAACTGACTTTTATATATATATATATATAGACTTTTTCAATTTTCCCTTCGCATTTTATTTTTTCCTGTACATAGATGTGAACATTTGTCTGAATATGTTAGATATATGTGAAGACAACTCAAGTACTATTAGCGACAATCTAATGATACTGAAATGACATACAGAAGTCTCTGTATGAAATTGTTGCTGGCCTGAATATATTATCGAAGTCAAGAATACCTGAACAGCTGAAAGTACAGGTGACAATATAAGAGTATTTCCCCTCTTCCTGTATTGTCACCAGTTATAAAGAATTGTGAAATAATACACATGGGCCTATTTTCAGGGTGATCACATACCCCATGACACACAGGGCTGTGTCAACCAGGCAGACCACATATGCTTTTGCCTAGGGCAGCACAGTTGGAGGGGGCAGCCGGAAAACAACTATGCAAATTTTATTCATGCTATTTCTCCTCCTTTTGTTTCAGATGGTTGTCAATGTCGGCTACCTAGTTTTCTGTTGATCAGTGAGTTGTAGTAGTGGCTGTTTGGCAGAGTGGCATGAGCAGTTCAAATGCAAAATGCCTAATTTGAATGTTTTTTATTCATGGTTGTCTTGGGCAGCCCAGAGAGTAAATAATGCTTGCCTTCGCTATGCTGTTACAAGTTACAACAGCAGTCCAGTGGGTTAAATGGGGATATTGTTCATTGTTGCATCTTGACTGTACAATGCACTAATCAGCTAATGCTACATGACTCAGGAATGAAGTGTAAAAAAGGGTAAATCTTTCTGATATTGAATACATAACAGGGTTGGGTGGCTGGTGTGAAAACACAGATAACACCAATTATCTACAGGTGGACTTAACTGAGTCAATATTCCCTGCACTACCTAGATAAAAGCAGGAACAAGGTGCTAACTGGTAGGTTTCTGTTGGCTGGTTTTCAGATGTTCACAGTTAACTGTGTAAGAATAGTCCTTAAAAAAATACGGCAGTAATTACAGCTGACATTGGACACTAGCAGGGTTAAATGCAAAGAAAAATTCTCCAAACAGGTTCATTCTTTACAATGGAAATTGTTAATATGAAATCCAAGGGGGATATAAAACAACACATTCAAACCTTTGCTAAGATTCATCGGTTTGTGATAAATTTTCTATAATATACTATACACTCCCATGAACTGTTAAAGATTGCAGATGGATATAAATCACCTATACAAAGCCTTATTCATGTTACTTGTCTGTCACAGGTAGCTTCAGTTCTCTGACTATAGTCTCTAGGTAATGTATTTTTATTCAAGCACAGTAACATAACTCATCAAATTCCAACAATTTACATTTGTTTCAATTTAACAGTGTACTTACAAAATAAAACACACTGCTTATTTTTGGGGCATATTTATTGATGAGTAACCAACACGTGACCAAATATAACAAAAAAGCATTTTCTACAAACATTATGAAACTCAGGTAGTACTCGATACAAAATCCTATCAAATACAATAACATTGGCTAAGGTACTTTTGCTAATACAGTATGTAAGTGCACAAATATAAGTATTCAACAATCCTAAAGCAATAACAAGCTATAGAAAAGCCAGTGTGAACAGTGTAGCCTTAAATAAAATGCATTTCAATAACCCTTAAGACACCAGAAGCCATTTATTGCTATTTACTTTATAATTTGCTATACAGTGAACCCTGCTAGTAGCCCTGAAACATACCTTCTATAAACTTTTGCTCCATCAAAAAAAATGTTCCTTAAACCAAATAACTGAAATTGTCCTTAGATTTCTATACTTTATTAAGTAAAGGATTGACACTTTGGGATATATTTACTAAACTGCAGGTTTGATAAAGCAGAGATGTTGTCTATAGCTATCAATCAGATTCTAGCTGTCATTTTGTAAAATGTACTAAATAAATGATAACTAGAATCTGATTGGTTGCTATAGTCAACATTTCTACATTCGCAAAACTTCAGTTTAGGAAATATACCCCTTTGTCTGTTGAAACATAAATCACTAACTACAGATGGAGCTTGTTGCAGTGAGCAATGCACTACGGCTAAGGATTAAGTGGAGAATCAGTGCTTTATTGTGAATACATGAAAAGTTTAACTGTGACTAGCTCATGATATTCAATTAATTTCAAAACAAAAACAGTCTATGCCATAGTGCACCTTTCACTGCAATACAATCAGTAGGCTAAAAAAGTCACCTAATTATTAAGTGAAAAAGTCTTTTTCAGTTAAACTACAATTCCCACCGGCCAATCCATGACAACATTATTTTTCTGGCATAGGTGGGTAGGCTGGACATCCCTGAAGCTTGGCGTTCTCCTGCCATAGTTAATGAGCCTACGAGTTTACAATTATTATACACTGACAGGTATCGTTCATGTTTCGTTTTTCTGATTTAAAAAAAAAAAATGTTATGTTCCATACAATGATTTCCTACTTTAATGTATTATTCTAAGAAACTGAGACTACATAAATGAGACATTATTACTTATTCGTGCAAAAGAAAAGTTACAATTTTGTGGCTTTCCAAAGCAGCAGCAACAGTACAAAAATATTTTAGAAGAGGGCTCGATCTTCTCCAGTATTTATGCTAACATGGAAAGGTACAGGGCTTTTTGAAATTGAATCCATCTTTATTCAAAGAAGAGGAGTAGAATTGCAAATTAATTTGTACTGATATTCCATAGAACCTTAAACTGGTACAACTCGCTGATTGTATATGGCAATAAAATCCTAGAAAAGACTGTGTTTTGCTTTCAAAATGCAATAGAAATGTTTTCTCAATGCTTCTTTCCTGCTTCCCTATAAAACATCATAGAGCTTTGACAGTGTGTAAAATCTGAATTTATGTATTTTTTAACTTACTGAGAGAAATCCACTTGAGTAAAGTCTGCAACAGCTAAACCAGCAAAGGGCTGAATAGAGATGTACCGGACACCCAAATGTGAATAGCAATTGCTTCATTGAAAATCTCTTGAAATCTCTTAAAATTCCCTTCCCTGCCATGAATGTACATTGCAAAATTTTCATCTATATAGTACTGACAACCTATGCAATAACTTTTCTGCATCACTTATTGTGAACTTTCTACAGAAGGTCTGAGAATTTATTAAAAGTTTGTTTCCCCCCCCAGAATCTCAACTATTGTAAAAGGCAAAAGTAAAGAGAGGGAGATGTATTATTATAAAATATCAGATATATAGCAATTGCATTTCGGTGCAACAGATATCATAGGCTTATAGTTCCATTAACTATAAATTATTTACTATTTTATATAGTGCATAAAATTTTACACAGCACTATTTATGCACAGATTCTCTGTCTGAGCAATCTGACAATACAGTTTTTGGTGCCTGGGACCAAGGAGACAAAGTTACATGTGTGACATACCTAAGGACACACAAGTTGACAGTAATACAAACCTGGATGTTAGCGTCATTCATATATGGTCATGGCTATAAACAGTGACCCACTCTCACACTCTCTTCTAGTTGGTAGAAATCTTTCTAAATTATAAACATTGGGGTGGATAATAATTTCTTTTTAGAATGGTGAGAGCTGTAGAATTTTTATTTTATCATATTTTTACTATTATTATATGGTATATGTGTATACATATATGTATTACATACCTATAATTGTTTGTACAATAGGGTTTATTAACTTTTGATTTAAAAACATAATCTGCATATTTTGAAGAAATTTAATTGCAATAAAATGTAGTTAATAGTAATGTAGCACGCCTTCTGTGACATAGAAAAAATAACAGTTTACAGATACTGTATGTCTCCAAATTCTGCTAATTGGAAATATTTAAATTAGCTCCATATAATTTAGTTGTTTAATATTTTTACTCCAGTCAATATCTTAAAATGCAAGGATAGAGTGAGAAAATAATCGTTCTGATCATTTGGACTGTAGGAAAAGTTCTAGAACAGGGTTGTACAACTACCAGCTCATAAGCCTGATGTGGCCCTCAGTACTTTATTTGTGGCCCCCGCCAACCCTAAAAATCTCTATAGACTCTATCATACTTTTTTTTTACAGTATTCGGTCCGTGAGCACACACTTGTAACATATGTGCATTCCTCTGTATGTAACAACATCACTGCTCTTGTAGAATAAAAAATAATGTGTTTGTTGACTAGCAAAAACAACACTATTTTAAAAAAAAAACTAAAAAATACAGTTTATTTGTATATCTTTACTAGAGATGGAGAGAATATTAAAGTGGGTAACAGAGCAGCGTAGCACCACCCGCAGTGAGTGAATGTGGCACATTGTGCCTCACTAACTCACCCATCACTAACTCCATATTGTTACTATGTTGGTGCGACATGGTTAGAGCTGGCAGTTGCCACTGGTGTGTTAGGAGGCAAGTTCTTCATTGTGCTGTCAGCAGCGGCGGGCTGGGCCGGGTGGCATCGGCCCCCCGGCCCGCTCACACTCGCAATTTCTGCTGATTTTTACCGGCGCCCGCATTTCATGACACGGGATGCGGCTGCGTCAGTGCCCCTGGGCTGATATCTGCCAGCCCGCGCCTGGCTGTCAGTTCCATAAAGATTTGCTGCACCTGTATATTTAACACATTAGCTAAAGCAATATTCTAATACAATGTACATATATGTTTTTAGTGATTATTACATTTATCTATTATGACGTAGATCTGGAATTTACCATTATAGAAGACGAGGCAGAAAGAAAATATCTACAAATAATGTAATTTTCTAAAATGTCAGTATACTATATGATGTTTTTCAAGATTACAAAATATTGTGCAAATATAAGGACCAATAACTTATTGTCTGGCTTCACAATTACTGTGTGGTTTTGTTGTGTCTTATTGGATCACACTGTATAGTATAGAACACTCGTTAATTTGCACCTTACACCCTTTGTCTCAGTAGTACAATGAGGGTGATTTATACAGTTACACATAGTCATATTTTGAAGGGTAGGTCTTCCCATCCTCACTGCGTCGAGACTCATTGTAAATCGATTTCTTGCTTTTCTCCTCATAGGCCGATGTCTTGTATCCTGGACTCTTGGCAGACACGTGATAGGAAACAGCTTTGTAGCTACATGAAAAAGATAGATCAATAGATACATGTAGGAGGTTACCAAACAGAATTCAAACAAATTAAGTTATTGTTCATATGTTTTTGCACAAAATGATTTCAATAAGGGTAGATTAAAAAAGTGCAAAACCGCAGGCAGACATTGTAAATGCCAATTTGTGACATCATGCTCCTAATTTTAAGTGGATTCCCCCCTTAGGTTGTGGGCTAAGATGGAGGTGACTATAGGGCACAATATTTTTCATCTTCTGATGACAGGAGCTGGAACGATCAAGGTACTCCTTGCTGAGTATGGGCTAGGCCCAAGAATATTTCTGGCTATGCAATCACATGCAAAAACAAGATTTTGTTTTGCAGCCATGATTTTGTACATAAGGTTAAAGGGGTGGAGTGGGCACATATAAAGGGGCATTCCCTGTTTCGTTTTGGGGTGCAGGGCATTATTATCTCCAAATGAAAGGCTTAATTTTAACCAATGTAAAAAAATATTCGCAAATGTGGCACTTAATAATGACAATTATGTTGTCCACTTACACTTACTATTAATTTAATAGTGTATATATACATGAGGCCTAACTGAGCAGTACTTTAGGGAAAAAAATGAATAGTTGAAGTAATGAAGACCGTGGTCCTAAAGTTTTAGTAGATTGGATTTTGGAGTGATGTTTTTAACCCTTACACTATACCCAATTCCAGCTGCATCGACAAAAGGTCCCAGAGAGCGGTTCTACGGCACCAGTTCCACTGTATTTTGGATGGACTTCTTATTAAACACAAGGGGCTAGATTTACTAAGCTGCGGGTTTGAAAAAGTGGGGATGTTGCCTATAGCAACCAATCAGATTCAAGCTTTCATTTATTTAGTACCTTCTACAAAATGACAGCTAGAATCTGATTGGTTGCTATAGGCAACATCCCCACTTTTTCAAACCCGCAGCTTAGTAAATCTAGCCCAAGGTGGTAAATTAGGCACACTAACACTGCGTGCCCGTATATTTTGGGATTTTTAAATTACCTTTATTGTCTTGAATTTTTGGTTGTCAAAACAGCTTTTAGGTCTTGCAATATAAAGCAGTAGCTCTAAATTAGCAATAGAGACTTGAGCAAGCTGAAGGTGTTTTATGGTCCCCTTGCATTTACAGTCAATCTCAATAGAGGCCTCTAATAAGAGTCCACACACAGCCATTCACATACTGATTAAGGGGGGTCTAATTAAGGCACGCAAAATGAACGTGCTCTGCATTTTTTAAAAAACACACATATATCAGACACACGCACGTCCCTATTGAACAAGGAGCGGATCTGGAGATATGTCTGTTTATAAATACGAATCTAGGTCCGCTCTGCTCTAACAGAGAATATGCTGCAGGATACGTCAATACATATTAGGAATATAAAGTCACAAAAGAACGCATAGAAGAAAAATAATACATAAAAAAGTGTTTTTTTCCCCTCCATAAAATACATTTATTATGTTATTAATGTCTACTGAGTGCAAACACATGTTCTAGCTTGCAGACACAGCTAGTAATCGGCACATACACCATAACTGTAGCTGATGCAAGTGAAACAACAGAAAAAAACCATATCTTTGAGATATATACAGCTTGAATCGGAAGCTGTTGCGAGCGCTCGATCTTAGCACCTTCTTACTGTACTTTTGACTGCGTGCGTACACCCATTCCTCATCCCACTCCACCTGTGAAATCATAGGCTGTAGTAAGGGTCCTTTGTGCTCACAGATGAATTGGATGTTGTTGCATTTCCTGGCGTATGGTTGGCTTCTGAACAAGCGCAAGGCGATTTTGCGCAAAATCTGCCACGTATCAGCATTTATGTGCCTTAATGAATCAGGCCCAACATGTTCTTTGAATACAATATTTCTGTGAATGTGTCTATATAAAATGTCCTTAGAGTTGTTTAGGGGTTTAGGTTGACTTACGTGGTCTGTTCAGGCATTAGACCTCTGCATGCTATGCACATCATGACACCACCAATAAGTGTAATGCCTCCAGCCACCCATCCAACAAACAGGGCTGAGCCAAAAGTGTATCTGTAATATAAAGGGGAAAACATTTATTACGGTGCTTTTTACTATGTTTTTCAATTAAAGTATATTTTCCAGGTGTCTGGAACAAAGAATTGTGAAATAAATGTAAGAAACCTTAGGAAACATTGGATTATTAGCATCACAATTGGGTAAACATTTAAGTGAACACTGTTGCTTACATAAGATTAAATTCTGCAGTGCTTGAATTGGGGCGGTATGTGCCTATGTGACATACCGGCATTTCTCCGCCCCACTTTTTCACAGCCAGGGCAGGCAGTAAGCAGGGTAGGCAAGTCGGGGGAGCGCCATGCCTGAAAGACACTCCGCTCCACCTGCCTTCACGCTTGTCCAATGGTGCCAGCGGCTCCCTGCTCCTCTGTGCTCTCTGCTCCATTCTGACTGTCAGAATGTGATAACGTCACGCCTGACAGTCAGCGAGACTGGAGCAGAGAGGAGCAAGAACACAGAAGAAAAGAAGAAGAAGGAGGAAGGCCATAGAAAGGTAAATATAGAAGAGAGGGGGACAGCGTGATGAATGAGGGCACATGGTAATGATGAAGGGTAAACAGGGTAGTGATGGAGGGGGCACAGTGTAATATATATAGGAGGAGGTACAGTGTGATAGAGGGGGCACAGTGTGATTTATAGAGGGGACAAAGTGTGATGATGGAGGAGGGTGTACAGTGTTATGATGAAGGAGGGTGCACAGTGTGATGATGGAGGAGGGTGCACAGTGTGATGATGGAGGATGGTGCACAGTGTCATGATGAAGGAGGATGCACAGTGCGATGAAGGAGGGGACACAGTTCAATAAACCATTTGGCACAGTGTGATGGAGGATGGTCCAGTGTGATGATGGAGGGGCAAAAGTGTGAATTAGCTAGTGAAAGGGAATAATAGGAGCAGGAACAGGGATAGATAGAGAGGATCAAGGCGTAAGGCAGGAGTGAACTAAGCAGGATGTAAGGCACATGGAAGAGTAGGGAGGGAGAGAGGAGGATACCTGCAATGAATATAGGGGCACACAGGAACAGAGAAAGGAAACATGCCATTCATTTCAAAGTGGAAGTTCCATACCAGCACTTATAAATTTCCAATATGACCACTGCTCATAGAAAAGGCAGTGATTATGAAAGACAATGCATGATAGCTTGTAACTAACACTTATAGGTGTTACCTTGTCTGTAGAGTCTGCAGGCCTCCCATCCCTCCCATGCCACTGATTGCTCCACCAGTGTACATGGTAGATGTGGTCATCCAGAAGTTGGTCACCAACATATTGGCAAAGACTGACACCCCGATTATTGCACAAAGACCTTCACAAGACAAAATGAAATAACAATAAGGTAATTAGCATCAATAAAATTAATATTAAGAATACTATAATTAGTATCATATGTGAAGAAAATTATTGAGTTATGATTTGAATATTCCATATCATTAGGCTCAACATGAAAATGCCTAATTGAATAACATTTATCAGTTCTTTACCACTAAATGCCCCAGTTTATGGACTTTCCTGCATGACATATGAATAGTGGAAAACCCTTTTCATATGACCTAAGGCAGATTGTGAATGGATGATACTTCCTTGGTGAGCATTACAAGGATTAGCAATAGGCCCCATGAGATATGTTTTATAATTAAAATCTATCATTAAAAATAAGGAACATAAAACTCAATTGTATGTTTCAGTGGATCCGTACATCTACTTTCAGAACTGCAATACCCCGGGAAGCTTCTTTAGTGGTCTTGTACCATAGCTGTTAATCTCTGGACCATATTAGAAAAGTCAGTTTTTGTGTCCAGAATAAATCTTCCCTCCAGGTCCCCCATTGTTTGTATGGCTTTTGGGTCCAAAGGTTAAGTAAAAGCTAACTTCTTCTATTGTTCTAGTCTTCCGCATCATAAAATTTGTCACATGGAATTTCTGGTAGCCCTGATCAATCCTCTAAATTCCACCTTAACTTGGAGATTTGCCTGCAGAGATACTATAGGCATCCTCTTTCAAGACTGCCAAGTCCAACTTTGTAGTGACATACAATAATAGGGACATTTCTAATTATTGTAGCAGTACTTTTGTTGCAGTCACACAATAATATAAATATTAAGTGAATTAAATAAGTTTCTGCAAATACATTTTAATTAGCTTAGGTATTAGGACTTGGGTCTTTGCTGCTAGGGCCTAGAAATGTCCCTTTTAATTTATTAGAAAAAAGTTTCTATAAAAAAAACCAAAAAACAGCAATATATGAATGTGCAACAACATATTAACCTTTTAATTTTGTTCTTTCCAAGAGAACCCCAAAATTATTTGCGATATTGATCAAACAATCAATGTTGGTAGAGCAATAACAAGAGAAAGTGACATTGCTCCATTTACAAATCAGTTGGCTGCTCTTCCATGGTTACTGATTCCCCAAACACTGCCACAGAGATAAAACAGAAGAGCACCATACCTAAGAGCAGTAACTGTGAAGATCAATGCCCCTAAATCTTCCAAAAAGGTTACACACAGCAAGCAACAGATATTCCAGGATGCAAATTGTTTCATAATCATTTACTATCTTCCTGCTCTATTCTTACTCTCATAAGTCTTTAATATGGAATGAAGCCCTTAACATGTTTTGCTGAGCACAACAGCCAGTTCATAAGAAGCGTATATTTATGATTCATTAAGAATCTAATCAATAATAATTTATGATCTCATTAATTTGCATTTCTGAAGAAACAGCTGTTACGTGCTGCCAGCATGTTAAGTATTTAATTCTATATTGAAGTTATTGCTGGATATATCCCTGCCATTTCCAATTGATACTAATGTCCTGAAAGTGTATTGAAATCTTGCACATTCGCTAAGGCATATGTCCATGCTGTATAACAAGTCTTATAGGATAACTTGTGAGATGTGCGAAAAGTAGGAAACGAGTGCAGGGTGCGAGTGGAAGTGCTGGAAGACACTACAGTGAACGTGAAACTATTTATACTCTACATTCAGATTCTTGCTGTATGAACCAGTGTAAAGCAATTAAAGGGGCTTATCTTTGTCTTCACATTTGTGGTATTGGGCTTTTGTACTGGGTCAATTTCCAAATCGAGTATTTAAAGTTTGAATAAACAGGGTAGGACAAAGTACTTTATTCATAATGTCCATTTCTTGTTTTGTTAATATGATTTTTTCTTTAAAAATGAAATTGAAACTTTAATTTTAGCAATGATACTTATCACGTTATTAGGTTTTTTTTTTGAGAACTGAAACCAGTCAAAATACATAAATGGTTAAACACAGAACTGTTTTGTACCCCATTACTCACCATTTTACAGCATTATTTATAGTAAATTAATGCCTGGATTTTATAATGGTTGTTGGTTAAAATTTAGCAACTGCTAGATAACTGCAGGTAGTTGAACCCAAGATGACTTTCTGTATCCTTATTTACATTGTCAGCTAGCTACATGAGAACTTAGGTATCAATCAACAGCTAGTCGTATGTGAAATATGGTTCCGCAAACCGTATTGTTTTTGTTTCACACCTCCTATTATTGGCAATACCTCTGTATCTGTACAGTTATTTTACTGAATACAGACTATATATAGGAGATAGTCATCTAATTCAAATATAATGATAGAGATAACACAACTGTTGGCCATAATTAATGTATCATATGAAAAAAGTGATGCAGGAGATCACCAAATACAAGAGATATTTCAATTTTTTGCATTTTGAGGCTAATTAGAATGTGTGGAACAGTTTAGCTCACAGATAAAATATGGTTTTCGTACAACATGGATATTTCTATTATAGCTAAAGCAGAACCTGCAACAACCTTTCCGGATCACTTGAGCAGACATTCGGATGGTGGAACTATGGGAAAAGATGAAAAGAACATCTTGCTCACCTGCTAAAATAAACATTACCCCAGACGTCAGGGTGATATTGGCTTTGGCCGAGTCTTCCATGCTTCCAATCCTGATGCATTTCAGTGCAAAGATTGATATGAGTAAAGCAATTGCCCCAAGCACTATCCCTACGATCATCAAAGCCCTGCAAGCCTGGAACAAAGCTGTAATGGAGAGATGCATTCAGATACGATGATGATTATGACAATTTCAAAACATGACAATGGATGAGATAGAATCCTTGTGAAAGATTGTAGCTTTAGATAATTTGTTTGGAAAAGACCTTTCCTAAAATTAGGGAATTGTATCATAACCCATTTATTAAAGTCCTCCTTGTATGGGTAAATGTTTTTCTTTCAATTATCCAAAATATTATCCAATTGGGGATTAGTGGTGTTATTTAGTCATATGAATCCCCAAAGCACTAGATTTTTTTCGAATCTTCATATTATTTTTCTCAAGACAGAAACGCATTTCCTAGTTATATGCTATTTAACTGCTGTTTATATGAGAAAAAAATATGTATAAACCACTTAACATTATTGTTGTGGAAAGACACAGATTCTGAAAGTGTAGTAAAGCTGAGTTTAAGATCTATTCAAAGGGTTTCAACTTTCGTATGACTAACTTATTGGATTGTACATGCTGTCCATTATATTTTGCCAAATACATGCATACTTTGTATTTTAGCTGAATTATGCTTTTTTCACCTTTGACTATATCATATATATATGTACTCTTGCCATAGATATAAATACAAACCTTTTCTCTACATACAACTATGTATCTAATGCAGCTATGTATCTACTGCTGTGCTCTGAGATACAACTATGAATCTAATGCTGTGCTCTGTGATACAACTATGTATCTAGTGCTGTGCTCTGTGATACAGCTATGTATCTAGTGCTGTGCTCTGTGATACAACTATGTATCTACTGCTGTGTTCTGTGATACAACTATGTATCTAGTGCTGTGCTTTGTGATAAAACTATGTATCTACTGCTGTGCTCTGTGATACAACTATGTATCTAATGATGTGCTCTGTGATACAACTATGTATCTAATGCTGTGCTCTGTGATACAACTATGTATCTAATACTGTGCTCTGTGATACAACTATGTATCTACTGCTGTGCTCTGTGATACAACTATCTATCTAATACTGTGCTCTGTGATACAACTATGTATCTAGTGCTGTGCTCTGTGATACAACTATCTATCTACTGCTGTGCTCTGTGATACAACTATGTATCTAGTGCTGCGCTCTGTGATAAAACTATGTATCCACTGCTGTGCTCTGTGATACAACTATGTATCTAATGCTGTGCTCTGTGATACAACTATGTATCTACTGCTGTGCTCTGTGATACAACTATGTATCTAATACTGTGCTCTGTGATACAACTATGTATCTAGTGCTGTACTCTGTGATACAACTATGTATCTACTGCTGTGCTCTGTGATACAACTATGTATCTAATACTGTGCTCTGTGATACAACTATGTATCTAGTGCTGTGCTCTGTGATACAACTATGTATCTAATGCTGTGCTCTGTGATACAACTATGTATCTAATACTGTGCTCTGTGATACAACTATGTATCTAGTGCTGTACTCTGTGATACAAGCATATATCTAATACTGTGCTCTGTGATACAACTATGTATCTAATGCTGTGCTCTGTGATACAACTATGTATCTAATGCTGTGCTCTGTGATACAATTATGTATCTAGTGCTGTGCTCTGTGATACAAGCATATATCTAGTGCTGTGCTCTGTGATACAACTATGTATCTAATGCTGTGCTCTGTGACACAACTATGTATCATAGAGCACAGAAGACTTGTGTTTTATCATAGGTCAAAAAATAAACAACGATCTTTGATTATATTAGTACATGGCTGGATACATGGTTAAAAGAAGGAAGTCAAGATAAAACAATGTATGTAATAAAAGCCGCGGAAAGGCGGTACAACTATATAGTGTTGAAAAGAGTGAAAACTTATTTAAAACTATAGATATAATATAAGAGCAAATCTAGAATTAAAAAGTCAGCTAATGACAAGACAACTAAAGTCTAATTTATCCTTTAGCAATATATATATGGCTGAACACAAAATAAATATTGGTCTAGCAAGTGACCAATACATGTTCCATAAAGAATAAGACGTAGTGATTATACAGATGTATGTGGTATCTCCAATATAAGTGGTGGCTTCTAGCTCTTTGGCCATTGTTGAAAGTTAGAAAACATTAAAATACATCTGAATAATAACATTTGTGTAAAAAGAAGCTAATGATTTCCTATTCAAATTATTTGTTGGCAGGGTTTGGGTTGAACAGAAATTGTGCACAAGTTCATAGAAATTGATTGATAAGCCCTGGCACATCTGAATCACTGGTGATAAGATATGTTCTGCTTTTGTACAACAAAAGACCAGTTACACAACTGGGGCGCTCGGTTTTATCAGCGCTCATACACTAAAACCATTAACCCATTAATTAACTCTAGATCAGAGGCTATAACTAATCATATAAAAAATATATTTTCCAATTTCATATTCGTATGAAGTGCAAAATTCCTTAATTTAATCATGAAAGAAAACTAAAAGGACATATTTTCCAGACATTTAAAATTCAATTCAGATAACAGAGACTAGATATGAAGTAGTGTTTGCCCATTTCACAACCACAGCCCAAACTATGCCAATCATTTTCTACCACACCTAGCAAATAAAGTGCGTGTGATTAGCAATACACCTCCGAACTATTAATATAATGTTATATAGAGGTAAAAAAAATCTGTGCAACAAAAACAAAATAAAATAATGTAATTCCACTATAACATCTGATCACAAAATTATAACATCCAATAAATGTTATTGTATTGTTGACAATTTTATAAGAAATATTTAAGTAACATAATTAAGCTAGACTAATTTACATATATTTTGTTATATATAAATACATAAATAGTATCGATGTATTGTTAATGCATTCTTATCATAAGTTGAATATGAACAAATCTATTCTGAGCATTTTCCTAAATTCATGTTTTTTAATGCTTGCTGACTACACAAAAAAGAAAGACATGTAATATACATTTTACATATAATACGTATATATTATAAGGTAAGTGGACCTGGTAAGCCGAGGATGGTAAAGTAGGGTCGGCATTCTGTGAATCCTGAGCTCTGTCTTACACAGCTTCTCCATAGACCCTGGTACAGAAACACTGCAGTGACCGGGTTATCGTAGAGGTCCTGTGTGCTCCACATATCCATGCATGTGGATGCGATGATGCCAGCAAAGCCCAAGGCTGAGACGATGAAACCCATCGTTTGGCACATTGTAACCGACATGGTTGGGAACTGTTGAAGGAACCAGCTGGCTGTGTGTGTGCTGCGTCTGGTCTACTGGAGTCCCATTCTGAAGGACGATTATAATCACCTCTTTCTGCTACTGCTTTGTTTGCTCAATGTGTTTTCATAAGATATCTCAGTTTCGCCCTCGTTGTGGGTAGTGTGTGGTCAAGTTTCACATATCACTGATCGCAGTATGAAACTGTGGGTAGCGGAAGCGATGACATCACAGCCACAAGACTATGGCATCACCAACCTGTATGACCACCGCAGTTTCTGTATCGACCAAGCCTCTTACTGTTTTGTGCGTGTAGTTTATTGCCTATCGTTCTACATTCACATATATGCAAAATACTACAAAGGCTATAACAGTTATTCTACCAGCTATTCCTGTATCTGGAATGTATCACAGGGGACAATAAAAAAAAAAAAACTGAGTCGAACGTGAGCATTAAAAGTGAACAAGGAAATCTGATCAACATTTTTGATAGAAATAAAAGGAAAACACAAGTCAACACAACATATAATATTCAAATGAAATATTAATTAAAACGAAAGAAACAAATACAAGTGTATATAAACACAAGGAACACCTTAATTGCAGGAAAAAGTCATCTAGAAATGTCAATATTTAACATTTTCATTTTAACCATAAGCAAAATGCTGATCAAACGTATAGAAATCAATGTATAGTTCCCAGTTAATCCAAATACCAACATGAACACTCACAGTCAAGCACTTTTTAAATGCAGCTCAACCGAATCCAGATTAAGTTTAAATAATACAGATCATTTTCTAAACCGTACATACTAGCAGTAATAGTGTTCTCGATATTAAAAGAAACACAATATAATAGCTACTTGGCAGAGAGAGTTTATAGACTGAGTAAATATGTAATTTGCCATAATCAAGTTTTAAAACACTTTGCCATTTCAAAATGAATTATTTATGTTATAACTGGTATAAGTGATATAATAAAGTAATAAACCCCACAAAGTTCTAAAAATAAATGCTGGCAAAGAAACAGTCACTAAATGCACAAATATTTAATCAGTGCAGCATATCGATGTACAGTATTTGGACAGTGGCTTAGCCTAAACGAGAATCATGATTTTGGGTGTTAATATATTTACAGT